>NC_091117.1:79097500-79780000 GCF_040183065.1 Periplaneta americana
ACCGGCTGGAGAGAGAGGTGGCTGACACCGAGAGGAGTCAACAGTCGCCTGAGCAACGGGGACGACGGGTGCCCACCTGCTGGTCCTGCGGTGAACCTGGGCACTTCTGGAGGAGTTGCGACCGACCTGGCTACAGTCAGGAGAGAGAGGGGGCCGATGCTAGGAGGAGCACGTCGGCGCCATCATCACCCTCTCCTCGGCTCGTCCTGAAACCGGTCGACAGAAGATGCGACGATGGGCTGATTGCTGACGGATGGATAAGAGGCCGCCCATGCAGAGTACTGGTAGACACCGGGGCGTCGCTCACTATTGCCAGACCAGACGTCGTGCGTGGCCTACCTGGGAGGACGCCGCTGCGCCAATAAGAGCTATGGACTGCTTCAGGCGAGAGCTTGCCCATCCAGAGAGAGGTCTTCCTGGACCTGACCTTGGGGAAGAGGAAACTGGAGATGTGGGTGTTCGTCGCCAACATCACCGAGGACGTCGTCCTGGGACTCGACGCCATGCAGTTACTCGATGCGACGGTGGACGTCCGGCGCCGTAAACTCCGTCTTGGTCGGGATGAAGTGTTCCTGATGGACGCCGAGGACCAACCCATGGCCAGCGAGCTCTCCCTGGAGGGCCAAGTGGAAAAGCAAGACGGCGCCCACGCAGTACGAGTATTGCTGGCCAGCCAAGCCAAGGATGGGGTGGCACCACCATAAGGAGGGAGCAGCCGGAGGACCCCAAACGTTGGACCGACTAGCAGCCTACCAAGGGACTGCCCGAGATGAGCAGTCCTAAGGAGGGAGCAATGTGACAGCGACGTGAGATTCGAACTCACGACCAGCGTCCCGCAAGAGAGAAGATCGCGCGGGGTCCACGAAGCACTGAGGGACGGCGCGCAGCAGAGAGAAGAGAGGGGAAAGGGCCTACGCGGCGAGGGAGTGTGCGCGCGCAACTGCTTCGTGCGGAGTGAAGGGGGGACGGACCCTCCCGACTCTTCGAGAAGTCCGTCGAAGTGGAAAAATCGGGAATTCGAACTTTCCAGGCTACGTCGCTGTGGTTATAAAAGAAGAAGCGCGAGGGAACTCGGACAGTGTGTGTGTGATTCATGGGCAGTTTCAGTTATTCAGTCAGTGAGTAAGCCAGAGCAAGCAAGTCAGTCTTGTGTACCGGAGTTCGACTCGAGTGTGCGTCCGCAACTGTGTCAGCATCCAAAGGCCTGAGTTCGAGTGCAGTGGACCGCAGTTGGAGGGACCTGAGTTCGAGTGCAGTGGACCGCAGTTGGAGGGACCTGAGTTCGAGTACAGTGAACTGTCTCTGAAGGTCTGTGGTTCGAGATACTGTGAACTCGAGTGACTGAGCTAGAAGAACTGTGAACTGAGAACTGATAGTTCTGATTTGTAAATAGTGCTTTGTAAATATTAGTTAAGATTAACAGTTCATTGTTGTTCGTAATAGTCCAAGTAAATTGTCATTGCCGTCAGTGGAGTGCTATAACGAATACTGTGTTGAGTGAAAATCCTATTGTTGACGAGAGCGTTTAAGGTGAATTGTAGAAAGGAATTATTGTTGGAAGAATAAAATCCTATTGTTGAGTTGTAATAAATTCACAATATGTATGTGTCAGGGTTCTTGATATTAAACTTTAACTGTTAATTTAGTTCTGTTTTCTTTAATGCAGCATTTTCACGACTTTTAAGGAAGTTTGTAATGACCATCGTAAAACAATATTAGAGTAACAACTTTAAATACAAAATATTACTCAAAGAATATGACAAGTTTATACTGGAAAGCTTGAAGGAAAATGATGTAAAACTTAAGTTCTGGCATTGAAAACATAAAACCAGGGTGCGAATTAACGGGGGACATGGAGGGGATTTCTCCCCTGTTGAAAAGTTATCCCCCTCTCATAGATTCATATTAACATCCCTGCCAGGGATAACTTCTATCCCCCCTCACAAAATGTAGTTGTTTTAATACGAGTATACTTTATAATATTGATATATTATCACCATCAAGCTGACAACAATCAATAACTTAAGAATTACACAACTTATCTTAAACATGTTCATGGATATAATTATTATTATTACAATCAAGATGCAAGACAAGAAACTCTCTGTGACCAAGCATTGAACCGTATCGAATGAGGATAATAATAATAATTTTATGTATGGTATTTTCTACCTAGGATTCTATCCCCCCCCTCCTCATCAGAAATCTTAATTCACACCCTGCATAAAACAAACAAACATTACTCACACTATAGACAAATATGGTTCTGCATGTGAAGTTACGAAATTATAGAAGAGAAAAACCAAACATAACTGCCATGTTGCGAGAACTACAACCATGTTTTTCTGTCTGTAGCAGTCAATTTATTTCTGAGGGAATTTAAAAGATACAATGCGTCCATTTCTGGAAGGAAACTGCAACAACTGAGAGGCAATTCTCTGAAGATGTACCAGTACCATAAATGCTTAGAAATTGAAGGCAGGCACTGTTATCAACTCCTGGATCAATTTAATGAATTAATAATTTTTTAACCTTTATTTTTAATAAATTAATATGTAAACTGTATTGTTTGCATTAGGAAGTTAGGAACACTGAAATGTTTCCATAATCAGCAAACAGAAATGCTTATGATGACATGTTTATGTCTAATTTGCAGCATACTGCTTCACTGCTCACTCTTTACTGACATAAATATATCAGTATTCATTTGTCTGTCAATATTCTGTAACTTGCATTAGAAATATTAACACACCATAATACAATTATGATCATCTGTTCCCAATCATATACAGTATAACCTCGACTCAATGTTACTCTGCATTTAACCTTAATAATTTATGATCCCATAAATTATTTCATACAAACACTGAAATCCCATTTAGTGTAAACTTCCATTAAGGCAGAAAAATGTTAAATGGGTACAATTTCATCATTTACCATTTGCTCTTTTTACCACAAGAACTCAAAAGTTTCTAACAAAGGTAACACTGACATTATTTTTACTAAGTCTGTATAGAAGGCAGAATATACGTCCATCTCTTTCAAATGATAATAATATATGACAGTAATCATACTATCAACGAAAAGTTCGTAACATCTCTCTCGCTACCTTAAATCTTTGTCATATATTAAATTTTTCTTTGGAAATTAAAGTTTACTCTGAAGACAGGAAAAAGTCTCATCATCATCACTGTATGAGAATTACATTGCAGAAACGAGCAAAATGACTTAACATGATCACCTAGAATGAGGACTTCAGACAATATAAATACTTGCTTTCTTTATGTAGAGAGAAATATGTCTAAAATTTATTTAAATTGCAGATAATTAATGATTATTTCTTACTTACGTAAGTTGTTTGATTGGTGCTGCTACATCATGGTAACAAGTGTAGGAGCCAAGTCTGAACATACTCGAAGATCCACTTCTAGAAAGAGCAGCTGTGAAAAATACAGAAATCATATAATCTTCCACAGACTAAATTAAAAGCAATTAAGAAATTTATACAATAAAATTCAGCAAGTCAAAAATTCACAAAATAAGTAAAATCATGCCAAAGTTTTAAATTTAAAAACATTTCAAATGAAAAATAAGTCTACAAATTTTCCAGAAATATGTACATCATATTACAATTGAACCATTGGGCTGAATAACGGTCTATGTTATAATCTGCTAACTGTGCAGGAGGAACAAAAATGTTGTTTTCTAATGCCAGGCATTTGACAATAAAGTCATTTGACCTCTTGCACTCCAATATTTTTCAAAGATATTGTTATGGTCAGCCACTGAAGCACAGATTTTGAGGTGTTCCGAATCCATTTCTTGGTTTGAGTTGCACAATGGGCAGTTAGGGGACTGATATATTCCAATTCTATGGAGGTGTTTGGCCAAATAGTCATGGCCTGTTGCCAATCTAAATGCAGTTACAGACGATTTGCGTGGTAAATCGGGAATTAACTGTGGATTATGATGTGGAGAGTTCTATTTTTTCCCTTGAGATTGTGTTATCAAATTTTGTTTGTTGAAGTCCAAGTATGTAGATTTAATAAATTTTTTCACAGAGTAATACGTAGATTTACTAACAGGTCTGTAAGTAGCAGTGCTGCCCTTCTTTGCTAAAGTATCCACATGTAATTCTGCTCATAAATTTACTATCGGACGGGAGACATAGATCATCAATATGTTTTGTACACTAAGCGAAGTATACGATTGTATGTTATTAAAAGTTATATTACACATCATATGAGGGTGTCAGAAGCAAAGGAGTATAAGTGTACTTAAGTTTATTTGTGGGAAAATATGGTTGAAAGTACTTAAGATTTCGTAAATTCAGTGAAATTTTTTATTTCAATTTTAGTGTGTGGTGTAATTAAAAGATGTATCCCTTTGCCACTAAAATTTAGATGTTTTAGTTTGCCCTGGATGCACTTAACTCATATTCTTAGAAATTTCACTTGTACTCCTTTGTTTGTAACATTTTTAACTCCACAGAAGTGCAACTGGGGAATACAGACAATAAATAGTTTTATACAATCAGAATGTATTATGAAATATACAAAATCAATACAAAGGTTAAATTATGAACAAAATGATTATGACATTTATTTTTAAACGTCATATATTAATATGAATTAACATCATGTAATTTATTAAAGTCATACTCAATGTCATATTATGGATAAACATACAATATTGATCAAATAATAACACTATTATTAGAAAATAACTGCAGACACCATTAAATTAATGAAAGTTGTAACAATAACAAACGAATAAAGAAAATAAACATTACAGTTGAGAAATTGATGGGGGGGATATAATTTGAACCCTGTCCCGAATATTCAGTATCCATCCCAACAGATAGCTTATCTTTTAAGTATAAATTTTATTAATAATGAAGTCAATAACACTCACAATCACAATGCTGACTGTAAGAGAGTAATACATTTTAAACAGCTCCTTTCTGACAGCAAGAGCAAGCTATGAGCACATCTCCTTACAAGAATTTCCACAAATCTGTTCCTGAAACGAAATACCTCGATAAAATTCTAAGATAAACTATAGTGACAAAACACAACATAGACCAACTAACACTAGGTAAAGTGTAAATTAAAATACAACTAATAAAATACTGCAAAAATAACAGACAGAAACTTAAAATACTTGGGGGATTTTTCGCACTAATTTGCGACTTCGTCTTCCTTGTTGTATACTCAAGACCACTATCTTTCAGTGACTTTCGTGACACATCTTTCCACTTATTAATATTAATTTCTCGGGATACTTTTTTTTTTTTTTTAGATTTATTTAGCTGGTCAATATCTACTGTAGAAATCATCACTGTCTTGTAGTCGTGCATTTTACGTAATAGATCAACTGAAATCTGATTCACAGAATTCAAGTACCCAGTATTTGTAAAGAGAACAAACTTCCATGCAATAACTCCCGATATGATGGAAACAACTGGATACGCTAGAAGTGACTAGTGACATAGACCATTCATTGTTTCAATCAATAAATTCATGGTTGTAACTTGTGTACAAGTGCCTATGATACAGATATTGAAAAACAATTTTTGTGACAGCTGTGTAAGACTATATAGAGCATTACTGTTGTTGTTGTTATCCAATGGCAAGACATAAGGATTCAATCCATGAGTCTTCTGGCATTCCAGTACAGTTTTAAAGGGTTCTTCGTCTTTTGGAGAATACAGAACATTACTGAGCATTATTCCATTACACATTTGTTTCTGAAAAATTGTAACATAGACCATTATTCGGCCCAACGCTTCAATTAATGCATAGCAAGTACTAAATGATTCTGTGAAATCCCTTTATAATACATAAATTGACAAAGTCAAGTACCTGTTATTAGTAAAATCACACATTCAACTTACGATTTTTCTCACTCAACTTTTCTTCAGAACTAAGACACTAATGGCTGTTGTGGCATCAATGACGGCTGGAAGCATGCTACAAAATGCAAACACCCACCAGTACAGGTTGCAATCCCATTCATCAAACAAGAAATATGCAAGTAGAACTGAAGCACTTGAATGAGCAGCAATCGCTAGAACTATAGTTAAGGAACATATTATAAACATATCTTGAATAATCTGTTACAGAAATCACAAGAAAATTGAAGTCCTGGACCACATTATACCTTGAGAATGGAGGGAGTTTTACTGCATTGGAACAGCGCAAATCCATGAAGTCTTTTCATTTTCCTTGCATCTACTTTAATATTATCCCGTTTTGTCTTCAATATTGCTGAAGACACTGGGATGAGGTTTATTTGCATAGAAATCTGTTTGTACTTATTTCTAAATTCTTCCCATCCGTCTTTTTGTTTACGATGATTTTAATATGTTTTTAGGTTATGATGACATTTTAGTCGCAATATACAAATTAACTTACTATAAAGGTCACTGCTTACATTAACAAGGCACATGGCCTTCGAAATTACTATTTTACTACGATTCCGAAGGCCTAGATGACTTAATTTGAAATTAAATTAATTGACTTTATTTTAAACGTGTATTAGTTTGGTGAAATGCAAACGAATTAAATATGATTTAACTTCTATATTGAAGTTAAATTACAATTAGTTAATTATGAATTAGTAACATGTTGGTGAAATCGGCCCTAAATTTGCTAAATTAATGATAGACATGATCTCCACCAGAGAATTTATTGTTCGTCCAACAATGACTACACATCTTTCTTTGATGTGAAGTTAAAAGAAAAGAGACAACAGTAAAGGATGAGAAAGAGCTGTCCATAGCTTTTTCCAGCTTATTCCCCCCTCATTCTCACTCTTTTCCTTGTCCTTCCTTTTCACTTCACATCAAGGAGAGATGTGCAGTTATTGTTGGACGAACAATAAATTCTCTGGTAGAGACCATATCTATCATTAAGAGAACAATTTTGCGCTTCTAAAATTGTTATGCGAGTTCGCACATTTCTATGCTCATGATAAGAATATTATTTGTGAATTAGATTATTTCATCATATATTGTGTCCCTGAAGAAAACAGTTCTATTTCCGTCTATGTTCACTACCTTCTGTTGCAACTTCAGCAGCTCTCAGGGTGTGCAGCAGTAAAAAAAGTTGCACAGCAAAAGTGGCGATGTGTGATCATATGTTTAGAATAAAAGTGAACTCGGTATTAATCATGAAACACTGACATTCCTTGCAAGAGCAAAAGAATTACCACAATATAATAATATATTACCACGAAGCTTGAGTTGTGAGGGTGCTAGGAACAATAGACTGTGCCAGTACTATTTCACGTTGTCTGTAATGAGACAATATTAGTGATCCTAGTGGTTAGCAACTATCTATGGATGCATATTTACTACGTATTGAGCTTTGTGACTGCATATACTAGACTGTGATATTACCGTAATGGGAGGAACTGCCCGAGCTGGCATATATGCCCTTAGCATCAAATGTTAAAATTGCTGTTTCCATCTGTGGGAGGGAGAGCGAGAGGAAGCCAATGAGACTCTGCAGATGTTGGTGTTTCTTCCAGTAATTTCATAAGCTTAAAATTATTTGTACTTTACAGAAGTACTTTAAAAATGCAACAGGAAACACTTTATATTTACGGACACTTTTTTAATAGATCAAAAGGATACACACCATTGCTGTAGAAGGCATGAACATTGTTATGCCCATTAAAAAGGTCAAGAGCTCAAAGGCAATCAATGTTATTGCTATTGTTAATCCAGTCAGCATTCTGAAATGAAAAGAAATTTGATTTATATTAATAAATCAGTAAAGAAATTCCCAAACGTCGTAATTACTGATTACATTCAGAAGAACATACATTCTAACAGTATCTTCTACAATAGATGCAAATAAAATATGTTTCATGATGCACATACAAAGAGAAACTACTGTCATATTAATTTATGTTGAATTACATTAAAAATACTTTCCATTTTTAACAAAATATCATAAGTGTTACTTTCAAAATATAGGTACCGACATTAATAATAATAATAATAATAATAATAATAATAATAATAATAATAATAATAAAAATAATTTATTTATACTGGCAGAGTTAAGGCCATAGAGCCTTCTCTTACACTCTACCAAGCCCCAAAGTATACAAGCAGTGAAATTTAACAAAAAGTTTAAAGAACCACAGAATACTAACATATTAAAAAAAATCATTCTTATTCGGAAAACATTCACACAGTTTATTTTAAATTATTTGTTTCATTATAGTCCAAAAGACCAATTCTATAAACAATTTTGTTAGTCAGACACATTATTTCTTATACATATTCTGATACACATAGTCGAATTAAAAAAAAAAAAGGAAAGAAACTCTGAAAAATTAAACTATTTATTAAATCTATATTTATTTAATTTAATACCCGGATACTTGACACAAAATCATTCGTCTCGAATGTTAAATATACCAGATTATGAAGAGACTTTATTTTTATAAAATGAAATAAGACTAAGTTATTATTATAATACTATTGAATTGAATTAGTTTAGCTGATTTACCTGTTTGTAAAGTTACCAACAAGTAGGATACTCTTCTGACACATTTTTTTTATTAGTAGTATTTAGTAGTATTTATTTATTTAACCTGGTAGAGATAAGGCCGTCAGGCCTTCTCTGCCCCTCTACCAGAAGAAGATTAAGCCAATTTGTAAAACATTGAGAACTCATTTGTGAACAGCAATGGAAAAAGTCCAATGTATACCTCTTCTAAATATTACTTTATAGTTAAATAAATTCATTATAAAACTTACTCAATGTCCTTTTTAGAATAATCTTCTGTTGTGTACTCAAATGGCAAACAGGCTTTAACATTCTCGTGCTTAAAAGAAGAAATAATATTGGATTACATAGTACCAGATTACAAACCATAATAAATTTCGTAACAAATGTTTAAGCACATCACATTAAATTGATGTTCCTTACCCTGGACCAAAGTATTACTATAGAGATTACAAGGTGTGATGTCAGAGTAAGAAATCTTGCAGGAATAAGGCCTGATGCAGCAAACACCATTATTTCTGTAAAAAAATAATGTATATAGGCTACACGAAACATTAAAACTAACAATTTATGCACTGTATGTAAAAAGTATTCAATAAAAAGAGGATTTTAATTTTCAATACCACAGGGCCTTGACTCTCACAAACCATGAGAGAAATTGATGAGGAGAAAAATAAAAAAAAGTCAATGAACGAAAACTAAAACTTATCCTAACTAAACTCTGAAAAGCCTCAAAACAAGGAAAAACTCCAATACTAGCCTACATCCTTGAAGTTCACCTTATAACACTTATTGTTAAAATATACATTTTTAAACGTTTAAAAGTGTTGAAATAAAACAGACATGGTGATGCTACACATTACACCGAAAAGCCAACTGAACATAATTATTAGGACAATACAATTTTCTCTAATGCCACCAGATTGTCTTTCGACATTTATGGTTTTCTCTCGTGGCAGTGGCTTAAATGTAATTCACTTCTAAGATTGGGGTGTCTGGAAGGCAGATGACAGATGGAATGATCATAATTATGTGGTGTCAGGAGAGGTTTTAACTCTAACCTTAACCTAAATTCTAGATCATGGACGTACACAGGGATAATTCCCTTTAAGGAAAAATTCCTGTGCTCTAACAGGAAATCCGATCTGGGACTCATGAGCTGCAGCCAGAAACTCTGACCACTAGACCACGAGGCTGTCACAATACAAAATATATACACACACAATAAGGTATGCACAACACATACTCAATACTCCATTACAATATTTAACACACTAATTTATTATACATAATTCTACACAACATGTAATCATCCACACTTACATAATTCTACACAACATGTAATCATCCACACTATCACCTAAATATTCCTTTCACAAAAGACAGTAACAGCAAAGTAAGAGTCAAACACAATGTAGCTCATGCAGTAGATCACTAACCACTGAGGAACGAGAAGCATCACAATGAAATGGTACCACATGATTACCAAATGTACATGATCTTTTTAAAGTGAAACCTGTTCAAATCAGAACCTGAATAATCCGGAATCCTGTCTATTTCGGAACAATTTATTGGTCCCATCGAAATTCGTATGTATTATGTGTAATTTTTCTTGAATAAAACGAAAACTGTCCAAGCGGAAACGAAAACTGCCTGCTACTGTTCAAAACAAAAATAATATTTTGGGCACACTGCTTTAATGTAAACTATATTTTGAAACAGCGTGTAATTTCAAGGAAACGAAATATGCAAAATTTTAGAGGGTACCAGGGTGTGTTGGCCTGTCGGTCATAAATTTTATTACCCTGTTGACTAAGCAGACCAGTCCTTTCAAAGATTTTCAATGCTTCACACCTGTATACTGTCGTAGCTAGACAGAGCGCAAGTGTAAGTTAGTGTTTTCCTGGTTAAAAAAAAAAGTTGCGTAAAATGTAGCATTAACATTAAGTGATGAAGTAAAAGTTTTCGAGTTATAGGAAAATTAGAAATGAAGTGTATGTGAAATCGTATACTGTATTAGTATTATAAGCAAGTAATAGCACTATGACACTATTAAAGAAGCTATTAAACTTACAGAAGAAATGAAGAAAACACTATACTTAGAAAACCGGGCATTGCATTTTGATGTTAAACATATTGAAGGCCAAGAATATCAAGTTCTGGTGTTGAAGAGTGAACAAAGAGAAGTTAAATAAGTTACATGCATTAGATTTACCAAACGGAAAAGAGGACACTATTGTCAAAGGAATAACAGCTGTTCTCCATGAATACAATTTATGGAAGAGCATAAAGATGATTGTTATGGACACTACGACTGTGAACACAGAAAGAATGAAGGGGATTGTCATTCAGTTACAAAGACACTTTACTGAAAATAAACTGAAAGAACCACAATTTATAGGTTGTCAACATCATGTTCTTGAACAAGTGGCTCGCATAATAATTGATGATGAATTAGGAGGAAACAACAAATATCGAATATTCATTTATCCAGGAACTTTTAGCTAACTAAGAACAGCTCAAGATGAATTTAAAAAATGATAAACGAGAGATTAGTCAAAAAGCAGGATGGCGTGATGATGTGAAATTTCTATTTCATTTAACTCGAGTTTTCCGCTTTTTTGAAGAAACTGGAAGACTTAGACAAGTGAAGTTTCAGAAAATACCTAATTTCAATAATGCAAGATGAAATTCCCGAGCAATACTAGCTCTTTTGGCTTTCATTCTTATATCAGAGAGGAGAGACTCACTACTTGAAATTTGTAGATTTATCTCTTACAGATGGTTTACTGACCAAATGTACAATGCAGCTGATTATTATCAGAAGCTATGTAGCAGCTTGCAGGTTCATGAAAAGGCATTGAAGTCTCTGAAAATGTTTTGAAATCAAGAACCATCTAGACTGGAAATTCCCAAAATAAATCAGCGTGTAGAACAGGCTATCAAGTGCTTTCAAGATCTATATTACATCAGTAAAAGGAAGGAGAAACTTCAGCTTAGATTTATTTTGTCTAACAAAACATAATAATTATATAGGCTATTATGCTTATAATTATGCTAAATAGGCTACTATTTTTTGTTACGGTATACAGCTATTTGTACTTGTAGAATTCATATGCGAGTTTGTAATTTTGTAGCCTATGTTTTTTTTTTTAATTTCTTATGCTAATAAACTGCTATCAATAAACAGTGCTTTGAAGACTGAATACATACTATATAATTACATCATTACAATTGAAATATAATGTTTTTGAAATATTTTGATTTTCTTACCCTATAAGCGTATATGGTAACATTGAATTTTCGGTTCGAGGGTGACCTTTTTCAGAAATTCAACCAAATTAATACTTTTTTTCATTATTTATAAGCAAAAATTAATCGATTTATGATACAGGAACATCGGGTTACAAAAAAGTCATAACCCTAATGTAACACTTAAGTCAGTAAACAGAATATCACAGTAATCAAAGTGGGGCATCACGAGTGTTTGCACTAAATCTTTTTAATGGAAAAGGGTAGAAAGTTCTTTAATCGCGTAAACAAATGGATCAGTGAGAATACTTTTTTGCAAGTTTCTGCAACTTAATGTTCCAATTTAAACCTTTATCCATATGTATATCAGTACCTAGGATTTTACTGATTCACTGAATGAAATTTCAGTGCCGTTTATTTTAATGGGAGGAAGATTTGGTATGAAAATAGTGCTTAACAAACATGAAAGATCCACAATAATTATTGACTGTGATAGCCTAGATTGGCAAATGTTAGGGTGGATATTATTTATAAAAAAAAGCATTTTATCTGTATTGTAACAGCTAGATTTGCAGAAAGGATTAATGATTGTAAAGATAATTATAGACCCAGAGCACCAGTGAAATAACCTGTAGGAGAGGAAATCAAGCTCCTCATTATTGCCTGAGACTCATATCCTTGAATCCAAGGTAATTATGGGTTAAACGAGCGTTGAGCGGATTCCGCCGATTTTGGAATAGACACCGACGCACTTAGGTTAGGTTAGGTTAGTTTAGGCTTTTATTATCCCGTCAAGATGAAGGTGAAAGCGATTGAGTGTGATTTTTTGTTTTCTATGTTGGCAGTTCAAGTACGTCGGTGTCTTCCAAAATCGGCGGAATCCGCTCAACGCTCGTTTCACCTAATTATGCAGGATGCATAGACCAAGCAACAATACACACTACATGGTCCAGAAGAAAATAAATTGAGTCCCGGTGCCATTTCACACCAAATATAAGGATCGAAAGTTGCTGTGAAAGTGGAGGTCAGCAAAGAGGTGTTGGAATCTGTGATAGGTTAGGTTAGATTATTTAGGCTTTTGGTATGTTTTGCATATACGAATGTGACAGGTTAGTTTAGGTGGTAATTGTTTACTTCTGTGCCAAATTGAACGTTGGTTAGTATGGCGGACATCATCGAGGGGTCAGTGACAGGTTAGGTTTGGTCTGTTCGGGTTTTTGGTTCACTTTGCATATTATTTTTTTTTTTTGTAGGCATACCAAAAACCTGAACAAACTAAACCTAACCTGCCACTGATTCCTCGATGATGTTTGCCATATTGACCAACGTTCAATTTGGGGATAAATTTCAGAACACGGATTACTTCCTTTCCCTCTTACTTCAGAATTCCAACCTTGTGCACGCAAAATAAATTATTGGCACTGAAAAGTGCCTTTTCGTAAGCATGATGATGAGCATTCGACAAACGCAGACAAATCTGCTCTTTTTAGTATTTTAAGATATAATTGTCAGTGAGGAATCCGTATACTGAAATTTTCCCCAATTTGCCACAGAAGTAAATAGGCTAATTACCGGTTAGGTTAGGCTTTTGGTATACCTTGCATATAGGCCTACGGATCAGTGATAGGTTAGGTTACGTTAGGTTAGTTTAGGCTTTTGGTATGCCCTGCATATACTCACAAATTGTCGGTCTAAGAATACGCCCTTTCTTGCTGTTCGCCTTCCTTTGGTAACGTTATTGTAAAGATTTACAGTGCTTACTAGACAATCTTCTATGGGGAGCCTCTTTCCAGTTCAAACATTTAATATTTTAGGAGACAATTAATATATCTATAATAATATAATATAATACTCTTTCCAGTTTGTTGAGGTGCGGGGAAACCTGTACTTTACTGTGAGCGCACGTTCTAAGCTTCTTTCCTATTCGTTTTTTTCAAGGCGATAATGGTTGTCTTTCAGGGTGGTAACGTAGGCTACAATTACCGAGTTAGAAATACTAAAAAAGAAAAATACCTCATTCTTTCAGTAATGACAGTGTAATCATATAGGGGCCATACAAATAATCCTAGGTAAGGTGAGAAGTATATTAAGTGGAAAATACTCATATGAAAGTTAGGGGCCCGGTGTCGTTCTGCGAAATTGAAACATGAGGTTGGTACTGTTTACTTAAGTTTTTACGTTCTTTTAGGATTTACTTACATGATCTGGTGGTGTCTTTTGTTAATTATGCACGATTAATATGACTATTTATCGAAATAAAACTACAAGCATGATACAATTTCAAACGAACATAATGATATCAACTGAATCAACAAAACCAGTGGCACCAACTCAACTCTTAAAAATCCGCTATGAAATAGTGCAGAATTCGCAGAAATAAGCTAAATTATTTTATGAGCATCATAATGTGAAATTATTTTGCCGCTATGAGTGTAAAACACCTGTACACAACACATATTTTATCAATTTTATCCGAGTATAATAACACTGTACACCACATCTAGCAGTAAAACCATTGCATTGGCAACACTATTCAATACCATCTATCCCAACCTTTCATGGCGGCTAGTTCAAATGAATTTGGAGCAAAGACAATGATTGATAATAAATCGATGTGGGACCCGGGAGGTATCCTATTAGGAGATGTATAAGATAAACTGTTTTTGTTCTAGATACAGAAAGAAGAAGAGTGACATTTTCTTTGAATAGATCCTTATTACATTCAGAATCATTTTAACTTTATTATTTTATGCTCAGCTCACTTTGCTTTAAGTTGGTTATTTAACGACGCTGTATCAACTACTCGGTTATTTAGCGTCGATGGATTGGTGACAGCGAAATGGTATTTGACGAGATAAGGCCGAGGATTCGACATAGATTACCTGGTATTGGTCTTATGGTTTGGGAAAAACCTCGGAAAAAATCCAACCAGGTAAACAGTCCAAATGGAAATCAAACCCACGCCCAAGCGCAACTCCTGATTGACGGGCAAGTGCCTCAGCCGACTGAGCTACGCGAGTGGCTTAGGTCAACTCATATCTCGGTAGGTATATTTTTGTTCGTGGTTCTCATTTTTGACAAAGTTTCCGAGAAAAAAACTGTTATTCAATATCTTACACAGGCCTATTTCAGAGACATACATTTTTATGCTTCTGGAAAATCAAAGATATTAATGATTTTTTTGTTCGATAGACCAGGGGTTGTTGTCCAAATCGATGAAAGTTTAATTTCTAAGAAAAAATATGGCACTGCATGTTATGTTCTAGAGAGGTGGGTCTTTAGAGCATCCTACGATATCACTTTATTAGGGTACTGGTAAATACATGTTGGAGCAACAATAAATGGTAATAGCACAGTCTAGTATATAGTCACGAATCTTTAGTTGTTGAGGGTACTAGAAAAAATAGACTGTGCCAGTACTATTTCGCATTATCTGTAATGAGGCGATAGTAACGATCCTAGTGGTTAGCAACTATCTATGGATGCATATTCCCTATGTATTGAGCTTCGTGACTGTATATACTAGACTGTGGTAATAGCAATATAAATATTTTCTTTTTCATTTATCGTTTGCTTTTATCATTCCTCCAACGTAAACACCTGAATATAAGTGCATACTGCTACTCTTTGTTACAGCACTGCTGCTTCTATAGTGATTGTGGAGAATGATTTTACGGTAATTTAATAGGAGTGTTCAATGCTTATGATGTACTGACATGATGACATCATCAAACACTGACTTCCTCTGAAAATTTGTATTTCTCCTTTATTTACTCTACCCTTTATTTTATACTCTATTTTACCTTCTTTCATATTTTCCTTCTCTTCAGTTTATATTTTTTACACAATTAATTAATTTTACTTACCTTGGCTTGAGGTGAATTCGATCCAGGAACCTTTCTGCTTAGTGGTCTCTCAATCATTATACCACAACAACATTGAAAATTCGATGTTAAAATTGTTGATAAGACATACTTTCAATAATATCTTTCAACTATCGATACAAATTAATGAAATTCATGTAATACTAAATGATTTAAATTTTACGAATGATATCTGTACAGTATAGATTATTACTATTTTTTATAGATCTTGGATTTTAGGCTAAATCCTATTTCTTCCTGTAGTGATAAACTGAAACTAGTTAAATATCTTCACGTTTTGTATCAAATATGAACATTTGGAAGCGATTTTATGGTCTCTGTGCCCACTGTGACCTATTTTGAGAGTTTAGAGCCTAATATTTATATTTTGTTAACACGTGTTTTCAATTTTTTCGGATAGCAATGAAAGAGAATGTTTTTATTTTGTTCTTCATGGAGTGGGTTTAGTTCAAAGACCTTATAATAGTTTGGTTGTAGGAATAAAAAAATTCATGGAAAGTGACTTATTTTGTTGAGCACTCGAGCAGGCAATAGGAATGTATTGAATGAGGATGATGTACTTCTCCCTAAAAAAAATCAGCATTGAAAATATTGCTAAATTTAAATATATAATATATAGATAATAAACGTGGTTTTAATTGCGAATAATCGTTTTTAATATTTTATTGACACTGTATTTGTGTGAATGTACAGTTATTTGAGCAGTTGTAAATATAGTTACGAATATATATATATATATATATATATATATATATATATATATATATATGTATATATATAGCTTACATTATTAGGAAGTACTGGATCATTAAGTTACTCACTGTCGAGATTATTAACTATACCGGTACTTGTTTTTTTGAAAGATGGGACATGACAGGAGCGTTGCGATCGGAAAAACAACTGAATGTCACATAGCGTGGTAGGCCTGTTGCTATGGTAACAACGGTTGAGTTGCCAAACTTACCGTTCCCACATGGCGAGTGCTTAATAGCTCTCTTGGCGACATTTATTGTGCACATAATGTTAGCATTGGTACGTTTCGTCTTTGATTCTCTGTCGATTTATGTATTGTTTTTTTACCTTCACGTCAACTGTCAATTCTTTGATGGGCGATCATAAGAGTACAAGTCAATTTTTGGCGAAATTGAGATATGTACGGTTTTGTCATCATCAGCTCGATATCTATGTCTGGTAAAAAGAGTACAAGTCAAAACCTGCTGTAGAACACCGCATTCTCTGATACACATAACAGTATCTTCAAAATCATGTACGATGTTAAACAGTTTTTTTGCTCACCTGTAAAATAAGGTTTTTTGACTTGTACTCTTATGATCGCCCATCAAAGAATTAATGTTTTAACATGAGCCATCTTAACGACAATTGCTAGCTTCCATCAGCTGGCAGCGAGGTAATCCATATTGGCAACATGGCACTGTAGTTCCAAGCTCGACCGCTAAACTGTCATGTCCTATCTTTCAAAAAAACAAGTATAGTACTGTAGGCCTAATCAAATTGCACGTGAATGTAAGTCAATAATGATGAATTTAAATGTTTACTGATGAACTATTAAGTTATTTAATTAAATAAATAACGACTTCACTGTGTTAACATTTTAAATCGTGTTATTATTTTACCTGACTGTCTAGTTTCGATGCTATTTGCATCATCTTCTGAATCTTAGATGCAAATAACATCGAAATTAGTTACTCAGGTAAAACAACAACATGATTTAAAATGTTAACACACCGAAGTCATTACCAGTAGGCCTATTTATTTAATTAAATAACTTATAATCACTGATGAACTAATAAGTGTTAAAGTATTCATTAAATTGTTCTTTTCATAGGTGATTAGAGAGGATTTGAAAGGATGTAATAATAATAATACTTTTTAAAAAATACTTTATTACAGTAAATTACTGCATATTCACAAATTCTCTATCCCAAAAGCTTCTTTGTCATAGAGGCACGCAACATTGCATTCCACTTTGCTCAGCATTAAAAAGTCATTTTTCAAAAATGCAATGGCACCACACTTAAAGATAGGCAGCGACATTAAGACATTGGAGTTACATACTGTGTATGGAAATGATAATGTAAATGATGTGCGTGAAAAATAATGTACTTTTTCTCATTACGAATATTTTCACTAGGTTAACAAAATAGCACATTACTTTATATTTGATTTTTCTAAAGGTTAGTGCCTGTAGATGTATTTACAATAAGTCAGTAAGCAAAACAGTACATTTTACTTGTTCATACGTTTTAAGAATTAATTTTTAGAAACTATTTCTGAAGTAAAAAATTAATCATTGTCCATACACGTAAGAGAGCTCCAAAAACCTGAACTTCATTGCAGAGAAATTATTTCAAAATAAATAATATCTCAACAATTTGGTACTGGTACCTAAACAGAAAATTAAATAAATATCTCCTAGTATTTCATTGAAATAAATTAATTTTTTTCCTCATCCCAAATTATGCAAAAATTACTTTTACAATATAATTAGAATTCAGCTATATTATAATGTATCTGATACAATACTTTATAACTTGTCTTAAGTTATTCCTTCAACAAGTTATTACATTCTTTCTGTGAATTGATTTCGCGCGACTATAAGCTAATATTTCCACATCCAAAAACTTATTTTAATGCAGAGCACAGACAGCAACAGTGAGCAGTGGAATGCACTATGAATTCAGGAACATTAAGCTAGGGTTGTCAATTGACAGTCTGAAAGACGATATTCTATTTTACTTTTGCAGAGATCACTATAAAAATTTTAAAATTACATCATAGCTGTTGTGTGTAAGTTTCTTAATTGACTTCAACAACTAAATTAAATTCTAAAACTGGCAAATAGGACGTAGCTCATAAGCTAAGTGACATGAAAAATCTTAAAAACCTTATATTTTTAATGTAATTTAATTTTCTTAATAATATTTTTGGGTGTTTTAAAAGAAATTACATGTACTTACAGTTTAAAAACGTCATTTAAAGCTTAAGAGAATAAATAATACATATTAAGAATATAGATTATTATACTTATAGCAGTCATAACAGTAGCGAAGGAACCCTTTGGAAATGCAATGTGGTTTCACCTCCTCCACCGGAGTAAATGCAGCAGCAGCATATTTTAGTTACTCGTATTTAAATGCCACAAACAACCAGTGGCATAATCAGGTATTATGTTACCGTGAGAAGGCATGGCAACTAGGTTTTTTTTTTTTTTTTTTGCAATTCCTTCCCCCCTCCACTTCTATAGCTTATATGTCTGAGTTTCCTTTCCTTTCCTTTCTGCTGATGCTTTCATTTGTACTCAATACATGTATGTATGTATATCCTTTCAATCCTTACGTGGAGCATGGGGCCTTAGTGAGTACCTTCCAACGGATACGATTTGCTGCTGTAGCCTTCACTTCTCTCCAGGGTTTCCCACACTTTCCCATCTCTTCATTAATCGTTCTTCTCCATGTCCCTCTTGGTCCCCTCACCTTCTTAGCTCCTTGGGGATTCCACTCCAATGCTGTGCATGCATCCGGCTATTTATCACTTTAGTTTCTTTAATCAAATTTATTTAAGAAATTGAGGGACTCAATACATAATACACCTATTTTCATTAGCTCTGTAACAGCATGAAAGCTCCCAGTTAAATACAAAAGCAGGGAATAGATAAGAAGTGAAATACTTCCTGTTTTCTTTTTCTCCAAATCTGAACTTTTAATTACGGTGTAGCACATGCCCTCTTTTCCCCATCCACCCTGAATACGCCCCTGCAACTACTTTATTGTTTATGAAATTATTTTTACTCGTTTGTTGAATTTTTATCATTTTTAAAATCATATATTCGAAGTATTTTTTTAATATACCGTACCATATATATATATATATATACACATTACCTTTTTTTTTTTGTTCTGTATCAACCTATATATATTATTAACAGATGAATGTTGCGTACTGTTCTTCCTAAAGCGAAGCAAGGCACCTAAGTGAACATATAATACCCGTCTTATATAGTAAAATTATGTATAAACTTCTTTATTTTATATAAATGAGCACCACAAAATTTGTTGACTTCAATTCGTAACAGCGTATTAGATGGGAACACTATGAGCATTTTAAAATTAAAGTTTTCATAGTGGTCAGATTGAATAAAGACTTGGTACTTCTTCTAGAGTCTACTGTATATTCTCCTAACCAAACATCTAAAATTTCTGTACGTATCTACTTAATATCTGACAGTCTTAGCAATATCAATGACAACCCTAACTAAGATATGATATTAGAATACCAGTTATGTACAGTCTGACGTAGAAGCCTGAAGGCCACGGAGTTCACTATTTATGGTCTTAAGCAGTGGATGTTTACCGCACCCACATCGGTTTCTGAAGTCATCCAAGTCAAGGGCCCAGATCATACCTCCACCCAGATCCATTCTCTTTATGTACTGTGCCTGTAAAATTGAAACACGTAATAAGAATGTGGAGGAATGTATAAAAGTACAAGATAATTTCAAGGAAAATCAAACTTTTTCACAAATCCACTTAACAACCATTTGGTGAAATGTGAATTGATACTGAAAAAAAAAAAAAAAAAAAAAAAAAAAACTCACTGCTCGAAATGATCTGCTATATAATGGTATTTCTTTTTGTCTTCTGAATTTCATACCAATATTTTTGTTAATGAGAGAGAGAGAGAGAGAGAGAGAGTGTGTGCGTGTGCGTGTGCGCGCGTGTGTGTGTATATATATATCCAATGCCTACCCACTTCACTCTACGTGATTCAGGTTCCGCATATTGAGGATATATGGCAGGACTGTGACCCATTTTTTAGTTGTACACCATTTCAGCGGGCCACGCTGTACATGATGTGTATCTGTGGAGAGTTATGTCGTGTACTAGGGTGAGTGTATGTGTAATTGTAGTGTCTGGAATGAGTAATGATGATGAAGATGAGGAAGGGAGAAGGGGAAACCCGGTGCCGGCATGTAGCCTACTCCTGTCAAATAGCACCAAGGGATCTGCCAGGCTTAACGTCCCTGTCTGACAGACGAATCACTATCAACAGTGACATATGAATTCTCTTCATATGCACTGCAGAGAGATTTGGGATTTAACCCAGGCATATTGGTGAACAATTTAGTGATTAGAAGATATGCACCGCCATCTCTCCTAGTCCCAAGGTAGGAATTTATACTGGCATATTTGCAAATACCAGTACTATTAAAAAAATTATTGAATCTCTCCTATGCAAGCAAATGAATGAATGGCTCGACCAACACCAACTTATCTCACCTAGGCAGTTCGTTTTCCAAAAGAATAAATCTACATGTTAGCCCAGGAATACCTGGTCAAGGAAATCATTACAGCATTTGAAAGCAAACAAATATATCTCTTTAACACTGTATGATCTTACTAAAGCATTTGATTGCATATTCTACCAGGGGCGTATTTTGCGGACTACCGGGGCTACCGGTGGTAGCCCAAGGAAATTACAAAAGAAAAAGTTTATAATATAACATAATGTAATAATTTTGTATTACCGTATTAGTTTTACCACAGTAATTAAAATTAAAGTAATTGTTAGATTTATATGCGCTCTCTGCTCTCGAAAAGAAACAAGTTGTCAAGGCGGCATCACTGGAGAAACCGCTTGCTACGTGAGGTAGCCTGTGACCGTACCGCGCACGCTGTCCTGTCGCACAACTGCCCATCCCCCCGCTCTCTTCTGTTTCCATCGTGCAGTGTAGGCGGGTGAGTTGCCGCTCTCGTGATCGGTTTCTTCGCAGGCGCGAAGCAACAATACGCTTAGCACGCTAGCTCATGAATGTAATTGTGTTCTTGCAGTGCAGTATTTTAAATTTGTGATTTGTTCGAGTGTCTAAGAGTTATATTAATTGTGAATTGTTAAGTTTTTAATTTCCCAATTAAGTGATATTGTGAAAAATATGGCAGAACAAGTTTCTGGAGAGGTTTGTGTTGAAAATAACTGTGTAATAGAAGGTTTATTAAAAGTGCCTTTTAACTGTCGTACATACAACGAGAAAGTTGAAATTGTGAAAATGGAAAGACCAACTCCTGAGTTAAATTTGTCCATGGACGTAAAAGAAAAACAGCGTGAGTACACACGCCATTTCACTTCAACATCATATGGTAAGTGGAATTGGTTGTGTGGTAGTTCTAAACTGTCTAAACTATTTTGCTGGCCATGTTTGTTATTTAGCCGTGAAACTAATGTGTGGTCAAAAGAGGGTTTTCTAATATCAACTCCCTTCGAACGGCAGTCCTAAAACACGACAAATCAAAAGCTCATATTTGTAGTAGCATGAACTTTGCAAACTTTGGGAAGACAAGAATTGATTTACAGCTAGATAAGCAAAAAGCTCTACATATCAACCAACACAATGCTCCTATGGAAAAAAAAATGGGGAGATTTTACTGCGTCTTATTAACGCAGTCTGCTTTCTAGGAAAACAAGAATTGGCTTTTCGGGATCATAATGAGAGTGTGGAATCAGACAATAGAGGAAATTATATTGAATATTTAAGTTCCTTAAGTGAATTTGACCATTTACTGGCCAATCATCTTGAGAGTTCAACAGTATTTCGTGGTACTTCTCCCGCAATTCATAATGACTTAATATTTGCTATAAGTTGGGTTATGATAAAGAACATAAAATCTGAAATAGAAGAAGCACCTTTTGCGGCCATTGTTGTTGATGAAACAAGTGACTGCTCAATCAGAGTCAATTGTCCACTGTTTTAAGATACGTCGATAGTACTGCCAATGTTCAAGAACGGTTTATAGGATTCACAAATGTCAGTTCGGGCAAAACTACTGCTGCTGCTTGGTTTCAGCATGTGGAAGGTGTTATAGCAGAATACAATGTCGGCAATAAGTTAATTGCACAGACATACGATGGTGCTTCAGTTATGGCGGGAAATATTAATGGCTTAAAAACAAAAGTTCAAGGAAAGTATCCTCAAGCACTATTTGTCCATTGTTACAGCCATGTTCTCAATTTAGTTTTGCAACAAACTACTTCATTCATTCCAGAATGCCGCATTTTTTTTCAAAACACTGTCGGGTTTAGCTGCATTTTTCTCATCATCTCCTAAAAGATCAGAAAAACTCAAGAATTTATGAAAAAGAAACTCCCAAAAGTAGCACCAACTAGATGCAATTTTACATCTTGGCCTGTAAATACAGTAAAGGAATACAGAGAACAACTGACTGCTTTCTTTGAAAATATCATTTGTAATGACTCTGAAGAAAACTGGGTTGATGATGTAATTGTGCAGGCTCAAGGATATTTGTATTTTTTTCACACAGTTTCAGAATATATTTCTTCTTGAAGTCAATGCTAGAGTGTTCGCACATACAGATGTGCTCTACAATATTCTTCAGACAAAAAGTCTAGACATAGCATACTGCTTGCAAGAGGTATCAAAGTTAAAAAATACTATATTCGAGTTCAGACGTAGTGGGTTTCCGTCCATATGGAGTAATATGGAAAATGAAAATTCTTCAGCCAATACAATGGAACCACCATTAAAGCGAAGAAAAGGAGATGATGAATTGAAATACAGGCAGCTGTACTACAGCATACTAGATCGTATGCACATGGAAATTACTGACATATTTTCTGATTATGGAAAGCTTCAGTTCACATATCTTCTAGATTCTCAAAAATTTTCTGCTTATAGAGAAAACTTCCCGAATGAGGCACTAAACAAATTATTTCAGTCCTATAACAGTCACTTTGATCAAGTACGTTTGAAAAATGAATTAAGTGTAATATATTCAGCAGAAGTCTTTGATTTTTCGAACAAACCTATCCATGAAATATTATCTGCCATATATGAAAACCAGCTGAACCAAGTTATTCCTGAAGTCCTTAAATTGGCAACATTAATTGTGACAATACCAGCTACGTCAACATCAGTAGAAAGAACATTTTCTGCATTGAAGAGAATAAAATCCTACTGCAGATCAACTCATACACAAGAACGTTTATCCGGCTTGGCACTGATGTCCATTGAAAAGTCATTTCTACAGAAACTTCGCAAGCGGCCCAACTGTAATTTCAATGACGAAGTCATCAAACTATTTTCGTCCCAATCAAGTCGTCTGGAATTCATATATAAATAGGTAAGGAATTTTATTATAGGGACTTTAAAATATATTTTGTGTAATAATAGGGTCAGTGGTAGCCCATGTCCTTAAACCAGTATACGCCATTGTATTCTACGATCTTTAAATAGCTAAGCTGCAACACTATGGTATTAGAGGAGAAAGTTTGAACCTTATCAGATCTTATTTAAAAAATAGAAGACAAATTGTTAATACAGTCTATCAAATAAGCTGTCTGATGTGAGACCTGTCACTAATGGAGTTCCTCAAGACAGCATATTAGGCTCTTTTCTCTTTCTTGTATTAATAAATGATTTATCATTCAGTCTGCCTCAAGATCTAATCATGTATGCTGATGATACCGGTACCACCTTAATAACATCTCACTCAGATATTAACCAGTTAAAGTCACAGATGAATAATCTTAACATAGCTAAGCAATGGTTTCACTCAAACAAGGTAATGCTTAATGAGGAAAAAATCCAGAAACTAATCTTAGGCCTCCCCAACACACTAGATAATGAAATACCTTATGTTAAACTGTTAGGTTTTTATTTGGATCCAAAATTAGGATGGCACAAACACACAGAAAGCATATTTACTAAACTGTCAAGGGTAATTTTTGTTTTTAGGAAGTTAAGGCTATTGGTCTCAACAGAAACTCTCAGACAGGTATATTTTGCACTATTTGAATCTCACATTAACTATGAAATTCATATAATTATGGGGAAGTGCAACAGGATTCAATAGCATCTTATTACTACAAAAAAGAGCACTGAGGGTAATATTTAATAAAAATACCACGAAATCATGTAGGTCACTATTTTCAGAATTAAAGGTAATGTCAGTTTACTATCTATTCATTTAGAGAACCTTGATCTTTCTTAGATCCAACATAGATCTTTATCAACCTAGATAAAATGTACATTCCTTTAACACTAGAAATAAAGATAAATTAGATTACACAAGGTGCAGATTGAGCGTGAACTCAAATACTTACCTTTTTAATGGCATCAGTATATTTAATGGAGATGAGAAAGGTGCCAAGAAATAGGTTTAAGTCCTGCATACATAGATGGTTGCTGAATAGATCTTTCTATTCAATTAATGAATTCATGGAATGTAAGGTAAATATTGTATTTTAAAAATGTAACCCTTTCTTTATATTTTAATTTTTCTCTTTGTATTTTAATTATTTTTTTTTGTCCTTATATAAATGTGTTAACATACATCATACTCTGTTTATTTCTCGGTGTTCGTTTTGTTTATTTGCCTATGTATGTTTATTTGCTTATAATTATTTGTTTATTTGTCTATATTTATTTATTTGTTTGTGCATGTGTGAGTGTATGTGTATATTATCTAACCTGACGATGTCATATCGAGGCCTTGTACACTGGTCTCTGACAAATATTATTATTATATTGTAACAACTTTTGAAAACATACATCTTGATTACACAACTTTTAACACTTTATCACTTAGGAGTATAATATATGCTGATTACTTTCACGTGTTAATATTGAACTAGGTATTTATAAACTTTTGAAAAGCTCAACCATAGTGATCAGCTGAAGTTCAAGAAATAGGGCAGAAGGAAAAACGAGAAATCAAGCTCAAATAATAAACGAATTCAAATGTTGAATACATACCTTCCTTCTGATGTCAGAGACATCATCATAGGACACCCACTGATTTCCTTTATAAGCATAAGGACCAATCCTGCCTTCTGGATCTCGAACAGGAGTAAATCCTTGTGATTTTACAGCATAACATATCTGTGTTAAATTACCAGAAAATCAATATATTAGATTGTTTCTGTGTTCATTTAACGGTTTTATAAATTGTTAGATACCTTATACATCTGAAAGGGTAAGCAAAATATATTCGAGTAGGAACAGTTAAGACGAACTGGGGAAGATTTTACGAAAACTAAAGGCATTTCATGAAGAAAGCTGGCATATTCCAAGCACAATAAATTTTTATTTAGGTACCTTTAATAACAAGAAGATCATGTATTTCGTTTCTGCCGATGTTATAAAATCATGTAAAATTGTTTCAATGTAAGAAGATGAATTGCAATAAATAATTTCAGAAATAAGGGAATAAGCACAATTTTTAGCAAAAACTGATATAAAATATCAGTCTGAATGAATTGATTAAATAATAAACATGATACAATTGAGAAACATAACCATATTATTTGATGTAGAACACTACTGGTAAGTTACTTGATGTAGAACACTACTGGTAAGTTACTAGATGTGTTAGTACACACTTAAATGTTTAGATGATATTAATAAAGAAACAAAGACAATAAGTAGGCCTATGCTTTTGAAATAGGAAGTATGTACACAGAAAAATATGTTATTTATGCCTTGTAGAGGCAGTGCTCAAACTGAGTCTTACCTCATAATAAGCCAAGAAACCTCCAGCTCTTGTAAATTCTCCAGCTTGTCCTGGACCATATGTTTTTGCATTAAGTTCATTTTCTTTAGCATCTGCCAAGCTGAATGACTGTCCATACATTGGCATGCCCATTATAATCTTCTTTCTGTCTGCTCCTTTCTCAAGCCAGTAATTTATTGAAAAGTTCTGTGAACGGATAAAAACGCAATTTTGCTTGTACTGATTTCACTATGGTACAGCTATACCATTCTGTATTTAAATGTAAGGTAAAGTTATTGTGTTTCGATAATTACTATGGTAGGTAGGCCTACTGAGAAAATTTGTGTTTTTTAAACTGCGCAGAATGAACATTAGTTAAAGTCAAGTTATTCTATTTGTACTGTACAATAAACAAAGTTTTTTTAAAGTCAATGTATACTGTATTATCGGTATGAATAAAAACTCTTATGTAGTATGTGAATAACATATTTCTACATTACTGTAGATCTTTGACTCTTTAAAAATACAGGATCAAAAATTATATGTAGCCCTCTCACCCTCCGATTTATCCTGATTTTTTTCTTATCCAGATTGTCCTTGGTCCATATAATACGAATAATTGAGTAATTGAGACTCTACTGTGTAGGCCTATGTAAATTGGAGAACGTGAGCACGACAAGTAAACACAAATTATAACTCATCTGTAACCTAGAAGAATGCTATCAATTAATAATAATAATAATAATAATAATAATAATAATAATAATAATAACAACAATAATAATAATAACAGTCAGAGTGAGAGCAACATTAATAGTAATAGCAATAAGAATAAGAATAAGAATAAGAATAAGAGTAAGAGTAAGAGTGATAGTAACAGTAACAGTAAGAGTAACAGTAATAGTAAAAGTAAGCATTCACTACATCGTATCGCACTCCTCGTATGAATCGCACGCAATTGATATTTTAAGTGCAGTGCGTTCACTGTAATGGCCCTATCTCTTTGCCTCATCAGATTCCCTCTCAGCTGTTTAAAACATGACCTCGTACGATATTGACATTGCTGAAAACAGAGGGGTTTCAGGTTATGTCTATTAATTATGAGTTTTAGTGAATAAGAATTTGTGATTGCTTCATGCATCTTAACTGAAGAAGAAAACACGAAAGAGATATTAGTTACATAATATATATGTAAGAAACGACTTGATTACTGTAATGGGAACGCCTTAAATTATATCATTGTTCGCAATTTTCTACAAGCGAAATAAGTTTTCCGTCTGCCATTTTGGTGCGACACTGAACATGGCACAACATAATAGTACCGTAAAGTGGGGTGACTTTGAACGCCGAGGTGACTTTGAACAGTAATTTAACGCCTTTCTAAATTAAATGCTGCACCCTATTGCGAAGAACTGAACTAGTTTATTAACAACTTAAACAGTTTTATCGCAATTGGGTACAGCATTTAATTTAGAAAGGCGCTAAATTACTGTTCAATGTCACCTCGGCGTTCAAAGTCACCCCGCTTTACGGTAACAGTTGAGCAATTAAAATTGACTTATTAAAGGAGGCCATGATCGCACGCATCGGAAAAGTTGCTCATCCGAGAAACGTGGACGGATTTGCTGAGAGCCGATGAGTCTGATACGATGTAGTGAACGCGGTTACATAATAATTACAGCAAAGATTGTCTTTTTCCGATCCATGCAATTCGTCCGATAAGATGTATTTTTTAGTGGTAGTAGTGATAGTAGTTAATAGTAAGAGTGCGGTAATAGTACTAGTAACAGTAAGAATAATAGTTATAGAATCAGTAACAACAACTGTAAGAGTAATAGTAAGAATAACGGTAACATTAAGAGTAAACAGTAAGAGTAATAGTAACAGTAAGAGTAACAGTAATAGTAACGATAAGAGTAAGAATAACAGTAATAGTAACAGTAACAACAACTGTAAGAGTAATAGTAAGAGTAACAGTAATATTAAGAGTAAACAGTAAAAGTAATAGTAATAGTAACAGTAAGAGTATAAGTAACATGTTGACCCACTGACATTTTTGTGTGATCTGCGTTAGTTCGTCAGAGACTATCCACCAGAGTGCACTATAGGCAGTGAATTTGTATTACATATTAAACTCATAAAGAGTACTGCGGGATGATACAAGGGATCAAGGGCTTGCCCAACACAAGTTATAAATTCAGGGTGTGACGAGCTAAGACAGATCACACAAAAATGTCAATGGACTGCCATTACCACTACTACTACTACTGTTACTGTTGTTATTATTATTATTATTATTATTATTATTATTATTATTATTATTATTAAGGGTAACGACCCACGATTGTTAAAGGACAAGAGTTGGAAACGAAAGAAAGAAAGAATTTTGCTACTTGGAATGTACGTAGTATTTACACATGTCATCAGAATGCCTCGTTCTAGAATTCCACGCCAAATTTTAAATTACCATCCTGTGGGCAAGAGATCTTTGGGCAGACTGTTCAAGCGTTGGCAAGAGACCATAACGGGCTACTAGGCCCAATACATGCAAGGATGATGATGATGATTATTATTATAATTAAGATGGGGAATGGGAGAATAGAAAAGAATAGAAAACAGCTACAGAATTCTGAAAATGGATGCAGGAACATGTTTAGAACATTGTAAAACCTAATGATGATGATGATGATGATGATGATGATGATGATGATGACGATGATGACGATAATAATAATAATAATAACAATAATAATAATAATAATAATAATAATAATAATAATAATAATAATAATAATAATAATTCTCGACTCTTGTTGTAGCCACATAAGTGTCAAAATCAAGAAGAGGTATCTGAAATGAACATCAATTTAGTTATTATCCCAGGAGGGACGACATCCTAGACTTGTTAATAAATATTTTAGGAACATTTAAAGAAAACCTGCCAAGAGAGTATAAAGACTGGTCGTTTTAGGAGACCATCCTATGACTCCAAGAAATAAATTGCAAAAAGTGCAGTTGCTGTACTAGTGGATAATTACAGCATTGAATAGGATTAGCAGTGAGTCAATTGTCAAGTGTTTCAAAAAGTGTTGTGTTTCTAATAACATGGATGGCAGTGAGGATGACATTTTGTGCGTGGATTACCAGTCCGAGGAAAAATAATAAAAAGAAGGCTAGAAGTGTACATAATAATAATAACTGAACAACTGAACATGAAAATAGCTATAAATTTATAAGTTTTTTTTTACTTTATAAAATTTTCAAAGTGACAGTCATATTATATTACTTAAGAATTTAGTTACAGCAGCAACAGCACCAACTGCTGCTTTCTAGTGTTAAAATGAAAACTAAGAGATAAATTACCTTGTTGACTAGTTTCGACTTCGTGTCAGTCATCCTCAGAACTGTATTATATTGAAGGTCGTACTATATTCGGGCCAATAATGTAATATATGAAACTCTTCTTATTGGTGTATGTTGCAAATTGAGAAATAATATGATTTTGTTACTTACTGCGTTGAAGTAATCATATGTATCACCAGGATAATAGAATAATGGTGCCACATGACCAGTTTGTTTGTCCCAGTGTCCATGGAAGTCATATGTCATCACAGAGATCCAGTCAAAATACTGTGATAGTTTGGGAACATCATACCCTGAAAAGTAGTTAAAAATGTATCATGTGTAGTTTATGTAACAAAACAACAGAAGAATATAATAAAATAATACTATGAACTAGAGTTAATTAATAATTTTATTGTTATGTACACTGGCTCACAAAACTTTTGTCCTATGAAATAATGTGGCAGTGAACTTTGTGAGATATTATGTTGGCAATATGTCTGCATACCCCACTCCACATGTCGTCCTGGGAAGGGAGGTATTTTAACTCTGAGTTGCAGGTATATACCTAGCTAATCGAACCAAAGACAATCTTTTAGGGAATAACGGAATATGTAACTGACAGAAATAAAACAAAGCAAAACTATTTCACACACAACAAATATTACACCCAAACAGAAGGATTACCAATGGGATCACCCATATCTAGCATATTAGGAGAGATATTTTTACATAACATAGAATAAACATACATACTCAACAATGAACACAACAAATATGCAGACAACATAATATACTGACACAGATATGTAGACGACATACGCATGCTACACAAAGGAAAGAAAAGACAAATACACAAACTACACAAATACATAAACAAAATACACCCAAAACTTGAATACGGTACACACTGGAACTTGAAAACAACAACTCCATAAATTTCCTAGACATCACCATAACAAAAGTTGACAACAAACACACTTTCGAAATATGCAGAAAACAAACCACCACCACCACACACTTATACAACACATCCAACCACCCCATACAACAAAAACATGCTGCATTCAGGACAATGGTACACAGATTACTCAACATACCCATGAGCCAACAACACTACAATGAAGAAGTGAACACAATCAAATACATAGCACAAGAAAACGGTTACAATCCAAACATAATAGACAACATCATAAGAAAGACAAAACAAAAACTTAACAAACACAAAAACACAACACAAACACAAGCACACAAGAAATACACCACACTAACATATGAAAACAAAAGCACACATAAGATCGCATCTTCATTAAGAAAGCAGAAATACAACATAGCATACAGAACAGAAAACACACTACAAAGACATCTCAACACACAAAAAACACAAACAAATAAATACGACCACACAGGTGTATACAAACTCACATGTAATAGTTGTGACAAGTTCTACATTGGACAGACAGGCAGATCATTCCAAACATGCTACAAAGAACACATTAAAGCAATAACCAGAGGACACAATACATCTACATACGCTGATCACATAACCAATGCTAACCATACATACAATAACATAAATGCAGACATGGAAATCCTACACATACAACCCAAGAACCAAAACCTCAACACACTAGAACAATATGAAAAACACACACACACACACACACACACACACACACACACACACACACACACACACACACACACACACACACACACACACACACACACACACACACACACACACACACACACACACACACACACACACACACACACACACACACACACACACACACACACACACACACACACACACACACACACACACACACACACACACACACACACACACACACACACACACACACACACACACACACACACACACACACACACACACACACACACACACACACACACACACACACACACACACACACACACACACACACACACACACACACACACACACACACACACACACACACACACACACACACACACACACACACACACACACACACACACACACACACACACACACACACACACACACACACACACACACACACACACACACACACACACACACACACACACACACACACACACACACACACACACACACACACACACACACACACACACACACACACACACACACACACACACACACACACACACACACACACACACACACACACACACACACACACACACACACACACACACACACACACACACACACACACACACACACACACACACACACACACACACACACACACACACACACACACACACACACACACACACACACACACACACACACACACACACACACACACACACACACACACACACACACACACACACACACACACACACACACACACACACACACACACACACACACACACACACACACACACACACACACACACACACACACACACACACACACACACACACACACACACACACACACACACACACACACACACACACACACACACACACACACACACACACACACACACACACACACACACACACACACACACACACACACACACACACACACACACACACACACACACACACACACACACACACACACACACACACACACACACACACACACACACACACACACACACACACACACACACACACACACACACACACACACACACACACACACACACACACACACACACACACACACACACACACACACACACACACACACACACACACACACACACACACACACACACACACACACACACACACACACACACACACACACACACACACACACACACACACACACACACACACACACACACACACACACACACACACACACACACACACACACACACACACACACACACACACACACACACACACACACACACACACACACACACACACACACACACACACACACACACACACACACACACACACACACACACACACACACACACACACACACACACACACACACACACACACACACACACACACACACACACACACACACACACACACACACACACACACACACACACACACACACACACACACACACACACACACACACACACACACACACACACACACACACACACACACACACACACACACACACACACACACACACACACACACACACACACACACACACACACACACACACACACACACACACACACACACACACACACACACACACACACACACACACACACACACACACACACACACACACACACACACACACACACACACACACACACACACACACACACACACACACACACACACACACACACACACACACACACACACACACACACACACACACACACACACACACACACACACACACACACACACACACACACACACACACACACACACACACACACACACACACACACACACACACACACACACACACACACACACACACACACACACACACACACACACACACACACACACACACACACACACACACACACACACACACACACACACACACACACACACACACACACACACACACACACACACACACACACACACACACACACACACACACACACACACACACACACACACACACACACACACACACACACACACACACACACACACACACACACACACACACACACACACACACACACACACACACACACACACACACACACACACACACACACACACACACACACACACACACACACACACACACACACACACACACACACACACACACACACACACACACACACACACACACACACACACGAGAAGCAGAGGAAGTTTTGCAATCTCTTAATGTCAAGAGAAATTATAGAGCTGCTCTCCGAGGCTATAGAACAGAAAATATTGACAAGAGATACAAGATACTCATAAAATCCAAAATGAATGAATCCACTGAGGCAATGAAAGTGATACTGAAACGAAAGATCAACCCAACTCAGCTGAAGGTTGGCATAAACTCCTTGAAAACACTAAGAGATGGGAGATTGATAATAGAGTCCGGAAGTAAGAGTGAAATTGAGCTGCTGGGGAAAACGATTGAAGAGAAGTGCAGCCAACAACTGGAAGTAAATGTCCCCAAACTACGTAATCCAAATGTGATCATTTACAATATCCCAGAGGAAATATCGATTGAAAATGCAGCTGAAATCATAAGTTCACAAAATGGAGAACGTAATGTAAGTGAAAATTCAATAAGACCTAAATTTATAATGACAAATAGAAGAAATACGAGACATTTGGTAGCAGAAGTGAATCCTGAAACATGGAGAAACATAGTGCAAAGAAAACTGAAGATTGGTTGGCAGATATGTAATGTTGAGGATTATGTAAAAATCAACAGATGCTTTAAATGCAGCAAGTTCAACCACAGAGCAGAGGAGTGTAAGGGAGAGGAAACTTGCCCTCTTTGTACAGGAACACATAAATTGAAGGAATGCAAAGCAACACAAAATGAGCTGAAATGTATCACCTGCGTCACACATAATAAATATAATAAGAATGAGAAAGTATGTGAAAATCACTCATCTTTAGATAAAAACTGCCCGGGTTTGCAATCAATAATAAGGAAGTACAGACAAAATACGGAGTACTAAAATGGGAGGCCCTGGAACACCATTTACCCAAAGCAAACTGACGAATAAAATTCAAGTCAGAAATACACAAATAAATGTCATACAAATTAATTTACAGCACTCCAGAACAGCAACAGATAATTTAATGGAAATAATAAATCTCCAAGGAATAGATATAGTCCTCATTCAGGAACCATATATAATAAAGAACAAGGTAGCAGGAATCTCCAGAAACTTTAAAATACTGAGTCAAGGAGAAAATAAAATCAGAGCTGCAATATTAATCGCAAATAGATATATCGACGCGATTCTCATAAGCCAACTGACTGATGGAGATGCAGCAGTTATAGAAATTATCTATGGAAACCTAAGGTTCTATGCAGCTAGCATTTACATGGACATGGAAACTGATATCAACAATGATCTGAGAAAGATGGATAAAATAATAGATTACACTAAAGGATCAGGTCTACTGATTGCCGTGGATAGTAATGCTAGATCCAAAACATGGCACGACACAATTACGAACCCCAGAGGAAGAATTATAGAAGAATATCTGAGCTCAAAACAACTTTACATCATGAATGAGGAAAGCGAAAACACAACATTCGAAAGTAAAAATGGGAAGAGCAATAACGACTTAACAATAACCAACAGTAAATTAATGCAAAGACTCAAAGAATGGGAATGTGGAAGAGAAGAAAGCTGCTCAGATCACCGTTATATCACCTACAATATTAAACAATGTATAGATGAAATAACAGAACTCAAATTCTATGGTACAAAATATATCTTTAATGAAGAAAAGTTGGAAGAATTTAGTAAGGTCATAAAAAGGGAACTGTCTCAAAACGTAATAATGTTAACAAATAACATAACAACAGAAGAAATAGACGAGGAACTGAGTAGACTGACTAGCACAGAAACAGACTCTGAAAAAATAGTTCAACAGTTTGAAGAAAACGTTAGCAAAGAATGCAAAAAATGTTTTAGAGTCTCTAAACCAACAAATAAAATAAATAAGAGAAAATCGCTCCCCTGGTGGACCACTGATCTGACAATTATGCGCAAAAAGACAAATGCACTAAGACGACGATACCAAAAAACAAAAAATAATCAGGAATTGAGAGAACAGCGAAAAACGCAATATATGGAAGAAAAGAAGAAGTATGAGAAAACCATAAAAAAAGAAAAAATAGAATCATGGAAACAGTATTGCAATCTCACATCATCAAACAATCCCTGGAATGCAGTTTATCGTTTAGCAACAGGAAAAACAAGAAGCTCCCCACATCTGACTACTCTAACGAAACCCGACGGCACAGCTACACAAGATCTTAAAGAGACAATGAACTATATGCTGGATTACTTCGTTCCAGAAGACAAGGAAATTGAGGACAATGAATATCACAAACTTGTAAGAACAGAAAACCTCAATTACATAGCAACTCAGAACGACCGAGAATTCACACAGGGAGAAGTAAAAGACATCTTAGAAAGAATGGATCCAAGGAAAACACCTGGAGAAGATGGAATCACTAGTAAGATCTTACTTAAAGTCTTTGAAAGCTTTCCGAAATATATGACTGCCATTTATAACAGCTGTCTAAGAATTGGTAATTTCCCTGAGCAATGGAAGAGAGCTACATTAATACCTATAGTGAAGCCAGGAAACGAAAAAATCTCAGAGGTCAGAAAATATCGCCCGATCAGTTTATTGAACACAGCAGGGAAAGTGCTAGAGAAACTTTTAATCAGTAGAATATCTCATCATGTGTACACAAAAAATTTAGTTAACGATAGTCAATATGGCTTTACACCACAAAAAAGTACTACAGATGCAGCAATGGCAGTCAAAGGCTACGTTGAAGAAAACTTAAGAAGCGGCCAGAGTGTGGTGTTGATAAGTCTCGATGTATAGGGAGCCTTCGATGCAGCCTGGTGGGCTAGTATACTGAAGAGCCTGAGAGATTTCAACTGTCCAAGCAATTTGTATAATCTTACAAGAAACTACTTCAGTCAGCGAACTGCAGTCTTGGCAGTTAACAACATTAAAATTGAGAGGAAAGTAAGCAAGGGCTGCCCCCAAGGATCCTGCAGTGGACCTGGATTTTGGAATTTACAGTACAATTCGCTACTCAATTTAAATTACACAAGACACACAAAAGTGGTAGCATTTGCCGATGATCTACTAGTAATAACAAAAGGTACAAGCACTCTGGAGGCGGAAAATTATGCTAATGTAGAACTAAAAAAAATCGAGTACTGGGCCAAGAACAACAAAATCAGGTTCAATGAGCAAAAGACAAAAGCTCTGCTGATCAACAGAAAACGCAAAGACGGAAGAAACATAAATATTTACCTCAACAACAAAGCAATAGAGCAAGTGGAAAGAATAAAATATTTAGGAATAATTATTGATCAGAACTTCAACTTCAATGACCACATACAGCACGTTACGGAGAAAACTACTAAATTAATACATGCATTATCCAAATCAGCCAAGCTGAACTGGGGTCTTCAACATCAAGCTCTAAAAACGATATACAAAGGTGCAATCCTACCATTGTTATCCTATGCAGCACCGGTGTGGATAGAAGCACTTAACAGGAAATACAACTGCACGAAGTACATAAGAGTGCAAAGATTAATAAATATAAAAATAGCTAAAGCATTTCGCACCACTTTCACTGAAGCTCTCTGCGTATTGACAGGACTGACACCCATCATTTACAAACTACGAGAAATCGCTGACGAGTACAAAATAATGAAACAAAGCTCAGAATGGCAAGTGGATATCCCATTAAATTACAAGAAATGGCCTCACCCAGCGGACTTTCCTACAATACAGGAGGCAAACCCAAAGAAGAATTACACTGTTGAAGTATATACGGATGGAAGCAGAACAGAACAAGGGGTAGGCTCTGGAATAGCAATATTCATCCACAATGAAATAGTACATCAGCTACAGTACAAATTAGACAAACATTGTTCCAACAATCAGGCAGAGCAGCTAGCAATCCTGAAGGCAATGGAAAAAATTGAGACAATAGATCTAATGTTGAACAGCCCTAAAAATGCAGCAATATACACAGACAGTAAAGTTACACTAGATTCACTACAGAACACTAAAAACCATAATCAATTAATAGAATCAATTAGGGAGAAAATCAGAATACTAAGCAAACAAAACTGGACAATAGATATAGGATGGGTTAAGGCTCACATAGGGATACAAGGGAATGAAATGGCCGACAAACTGGCAAAAAGGGCAACAGTACTAGAAGGGTTGGAGTGCTACAAAAAGGTCCCAAAAAGTACCATCCAGAAAATATTGCGAGAGGAAAGTATAGCAAAATGGGAAAATGAATGGAGAAACACCACGAAAGGAGAAGAAACCAGACAATACTTTCCTACAGTCGCAAAAAGACTTAAACTAAGGATAACACTGACACCAAACCTCACTACAATGTTAACAGGACATGGACGACTAAGAGCATACTACCAACGATTCCACATCACTGAAGACTCAACCTGTTCCTGTAGAGGAGGGGAGCAAACAGTTAACCACATCCTATATGACTGTAACAAACTCGACGAGGACAGAAACTAAAAAGAAACATAATTCAAAAGGGAGGAACATGGCCTGCAAATAAAATGCAACTAATAGGAAAGTTCATGAATGAATATCGAAAATTTATTAATGCTATTGAGTTAGAGAATTTATAAGGGTATAAGTGTTACAATGTTAAGTGTCAAGATATCGGTATGTTAAAAACTATCACATTTTAAACAATCTGTACGAACATTTTGAAGAGAGATGCTTCATTGCAGTGGTCATGAGGCTTCTATCTTATGTGTTGTGTATCGGTGTATTCTATGGGTGGAGATGAATGAGGGTAGAAGTGAGTGAAAGAGGAGGTGATGACATGAATTAGAGCTTAATGGTGAATTAAGTATGCATTGTCTATCTGTAGCAGTATCTTTGTATTTTTTTTTTTTAAGTATGGGCTATTGTTGCCTATAGTGATACATTTTCAAATGATAAGATAACGGATATGTTTATTTTTCTTTTTTTATTTTCTCTTTATTTATTTATTTATTTGTTTTTTGACAAAAACAATAGTTATTATCTATGAATATGAACTATAAAACTGGCCAAACATCCCGAACATTAACTATTATTACTGCATAGTATATAAATAAGAAAAATATTTATAAAAACCTAATAAGAAAACCAAGGCATGTAGTATTACGCTGTGTAATGGAACATGTTGTATGATGAAATAAAAAAAAAAACCAAAAAAAAACACACACACAACACACAACACACAACACACACACACACACACACACACACACACACACACACACACACACACACACACACACACACTATTTGACTCCACTTTTCAACACTTTTCAACAATCAAACGCACCCACACAACAGGCAGAGAAGTTCGAGATGACGCCGAGATCTAGTAGGCTCTGAGGATGGTGTGATGAAGCACCGAAACAGCTGTAAGCCGCACAGACTTACAGAATTAACACGAGTAAGTCCGCTAGTTAATCAATTACTTAGAAATAAAACATTGGGTCTATTTTGCACTGAAATGTTTAAAACATGTTGTTTGTTTCTCTTGTATTAGCCTATATAATATTCCAGGAAAATTTTTCATCTTCCCTGCACATATAAATACCATGTTGGATCATGAACATAGAATAGCTCACATCGCGTTTTGACAAAAATATTATGAATATCCATGGGAAAATGTAATATTTTCATATTAAAAATACTTTCTCACAAATCAGTCATGGGCCTATTCAGGTATTTCGTCCTATTAGGTCCACAACGTTCCAACCAGAATATGTAACATGAATACAACGCAGTTGACATATTTCTGTTGCTGTTCGGGGATGGATTTCCAGGATATGAGGAGGAACTCTGTGTAAAATTGAAGAGAATTTGACTTCCCAGCAATATATCCACATACTGGAAAATACTGTATGCTACCTAGCATGCACATGTTGCAACCTGATATAATTATATTTTTTCAACAGGACAATTCCTCCATCTACACATGTTTGTTGTATCAGATATGGTTCCAATATCATGTTTGTTGTTGAAAGCACAGACATTTGCTATTTATATATGCTTTGCTTATTTTTTAGTTCGTTACATCCACATTTTCCTTCCATTACTATATGAGAGTAATATGCAAACCTTTTCTTTATGTGTGCCAAATATAATTTAAACTGCTGTATCCTACGGGATATAATTGGCAATCAAGTTTTAAATTATACACATACCCATAAAAATTTGTCTTAAAATTATTTACCCGATTTTTTAGAATATTAATCTACTGATTGTTAGTGCCACCTTTAATCAATGTAATTTTATTAAGGTAGTGTTATTACCATGGCAACAGCTAAAGGAAAATAAGCTATAGGCGCATTCTAACGCAAAGAAGCATGAAGTGAGAAGGAGCTACAAAATGCCGTGTTTATTAAATTTATCTATATCACTAAACCACTAAGTAAACATATTCTCTTTAAGTTTACTAAGTAGCTTGGTTCAACCTTCCTGTTGTGAGGAGGGGTGGTTTGTTACCTGCGGGGAAACTACCTGTCGCCTATGCTACTGTCCTAGAGTGAGTAAAAATACCAACTTAAGAACGAGAAAAACTGTACAGTATATCGGACAAAAGTTTTGCGAGCCAGTGTACGATGTGAGACCCGCCAAAAGTTATCTCGGGTCGCAACGGAAGTTAGTTCACTTTCCTTCTTGCAAGGAAATAGCGGACGAAAATCCAACAGCGGACTTTTCGTTCTGTATTTCAATATTTGACATTCTTCTAGAGCAATGAAAATTAAAATTGCAGCATACCGTACTGTGACTTATTTTGTAATTCACGTTTCAACTTACCAACATCAATGACTACTTTGCTGGGTGATACTGCAGAAGACAGAAGAAGTCCTTTTGGTTTGAATGCCATACTTAACTCTTGAACCAAATCAGCAAAGCTTTCTTTGTCAGAATCTGGTCCTACATTACAATCCACCTGTAGAAAAGCAGAGAAAACTGAATGACACACGAATAAATATAAAAAAATTATTATACCAGTATGGTACTAGTCATTATTTTACCATCAAACTCTTAATCAATATTGCTTTTCTTTATTATAATTGAATTGGTTACCGGTATTTCGAAAACGTAACATGTGACATTTTCGCGCATGTTACTTTTTTCTACCAGTGTGCTCTTTACTCTTTCTTATAACACATAAAATATAGAAATGAATAAGAAACTGACTTCTAGTTTGATTAATGTAATAAATGCTAGTGAAGCAGTTTGCGCAGAACTATACATGTTATGTTTTCGAAATAACCGATTCAATTTGTAATGATATCAAGATTCACATTCTAGAAATTCATTGAATATGAACCTTTAGCAACTTAGTGTATGGTATAATATAAAAATATTCCATTGTTACATAATGACAATACTACTAAATGTCTGACATGCAACTCAAATGCCAGATCATGTAAAGTTCTATATTAATTTTCTCTCTTTTTTTTTTAGCAGTCATCAACATGATAAAAGTAGTATTACATCTTCAAAACATTATTTTGATTTAAAATAGGGCGAAAAATATAACTGTAATCTGAATCAGAAAGAATAATCTCAGTTTTTAACGTTAAAAATAATAAAATCTTAATTTACACAGTTATACTCACCTGCCAACACTTAGGATATTCCCAATCCAGATCAAGTCCATCAAAGTCATATTTTTCAATGAATTCAATCACAGTCCTTATAAAGTTTGCTCTAGTTCCTGGGTTATTCACCATACGGCTGTATTTATCACCCAGAGAATCATTCCACCCTCCAATAGCAATTAGAACTTTCAATCCCTTTGACTTCAGCTCTGTAACCTTACGATAGAAATCTGAAAGCCAAAATTATGAGTATTAACGACAGTATTAGACTCATATGCTATTTTCTGTAAGGTATGTGTTGAGTAGTTTAACTGTAATATAAAAAGGTTAGATTTTATATTTTCTTACTTTTTAATGTATACGATCTTAACATAGACTATTTTATGCACTAATTACTCTTTTAGTATTTTCCTATTAAACATAACAGTTTCAAGTGCTTTTCTAACACTAAGAAATGGACCTATTTATTTCTACAATAGGGAGAATAAAATAGCCTATATAGGTACTAGTTAAATATTTATAATCGTTTCAATGAAGTGGATCATAACAGGAGCGCATGCAGTGGGGAGCAGTGGGGGAAATCGCCCCAACTGAGAAGTCAGACTTATTTACTTTTTAAGATATATTATATATTATGCAGATTTTTAAAACATATTGCGTCCACGACTGTGTATATTTTCCATGTACGATGCTTTTGTTACAATATATCGGGGGAGAGATAAACAGGATAGGATGTTACACTTAAAAATTAGCACCATTGGTATTGAAGTGTTTTGCCCTTACTGAGATGAAAAATTGTGGGTGCTACTGGATCAGACCAGGTGAATCCCTTTCATTGTGGTGGTATTGTTGATGCTTTTCTCTAAGGTAGAGGTAGTAGCTGTAGTATTAGTGTTAGTGGAAGTGGAAGTGGTAATGATAATGATGGTGGTGCAGTAGTTTATTTAACAACTCTTTTAACTCCAAAGGTTATTTAGCAGTGAAATTCAACGAGAAAATTGCCGAAAATGTCCTGGAGCCCTCTCTGAGGGACAGAATTCTTTTACATAAATGTACCGGCACAAGATCTGCAGCTTTACTTCTCCCTGGAGGAAGCCATGTGAAAGACTTTATTGCCTCTAAAATCCTCGGCTTTAGATCCAGTAGCCAGTATAGTAAACATGAGATCACCGAAGATGATATTGAAATTGTCCTGAGACCAGTTCAATGATGTTACATAATAATAAAGTACGGTATATATTTTTATTCACTTCAGTTATGTATGGGTATAAATTTAAGGATTTGACGATATAATATTAATTAAATGTTTCTTCGAAGTTGCACTTGTTACAGTAAAACCTGGGAAGTTGACCACCTCTGTAACGTGACCATCTGCCTTAAATGACCACCTTTTTAAGGAACTGGCAGGTTCCTATTTGTACCGTGTAATAAATAGACTCCGTAAGTTGACCACCTGTCTAACTTGAATCTTGACCTCAATTTCATGTGCTTGGAGCTCTTTTCCCACCTGTGTAACATGACCATGAAGTTGTGTCATGCTGTATAACATACAAAATTTTGTGTGGTGCTGTACAAAAATTCCTCTTAATGTAGCAAATCTATTTTTATGAATAGTGGTGGCTATTGGGACACATTCTAAGTCATTCTTCTCACCTAATGGTCTTCCGGGAAACCTGGGCTGGTGGAAGTTTAACAGTTCTTCAGGTTTTCTTAAGATTTCAGTTATTCTTTGAGCATTTCAAATGTACACTAGTGTTGGAGAAAATATTGAATGAAAATGTTGAGAAAGAAGAGAATATCATCAGTGACAGTGACAGTGAAATTTCTGAACACATACAAATAGAGGATAAAGTCATAACACATAGTGAAGCCCTAAAACACGTAGACGAATTGATTGAATATTGTAACATGAACAATAAAAGTGCTGTAGAAGGACTTCAGCTTATATACGGACATTAAAATGAAGATGCTTCGTTCTAAAATTGTGACCAGTAAACAACTGCATATTACAGACTTCTTTCAGTGAACAGGTATTGTACTGTGTAGTTGAAAAGAGCAATCAATTTTTGTTTTGTTTCAACACTGAAGTAAACTTATACTGTACGTACAGTACATAGTCTGAATTCTGTAATAATACTATACAGTAAAATACTGTACTCTACTTACTTTACTGTACATACTGCACATTATTTACTTGTACAACTTTGCCTACTGTACAATTTTGTCCAATGCCATTAGTTTCCGTGTACAGTAGGCTACATAATTACGTATACATTTCTGAAGTGTTAATTACGTAGATACCCATCATAGATAACATAATAATTTCTGTAAGTTGACCACCTATGTATGTTGACCAGGTGTGGTCGGAACCAGACATGGTCAACTTACACAGTTTTTACTGTACAATAAAATTATGAAATGATTCGTTGCCTCTGAGAGTTTTCAATTCATTTAAATGCCCTTTTCTGAATCTGAAATTACTGTTTGTTCTTTATGTTTAATTTCTTGTTAATGTACTACCCTGGCTGATTGTTTTATACTAGTTATAACTGGGTGTACTGTTTTCAACAATATTTAGAGCGGTTACTTTTCAACATTGAGTAGTTTTCTAAAGATTTTTATTCTCCTGAATTCTGTCCGCCTAATGTACATTTTTCTTTGGCTATATATCATGTGCTGATTCATTTCCAGAGAATGTGATGTGTGGTAGAATCCAGGTATTTAGAATAATTTTTTGTTTATTATTATTATTAATTATTACTGTGTTGGCAGATAAGTGCAATGGATTTAGAATCTTTGAATATAGATTTATTCTATAAATAGTATTTATGTTTAGGGAGATTTTTGGTTTATTTATTATTTTTATTTTACTGGTTATTTTTGTTATAGTTGGTGTGTGCAAATAAATATTTGGTACATTATGTTTCATTTAACGAGGTTATATCAGCGTCACTGGTGTGCTGGAATTTTGTCCTACAAGAGTTCTTTTACATGCCAGTAGCCTAAATCTACTGACATGAATAAATATTTATAAATTGTGCGAGTTTTGTTATTTGTTTCAATATCCTTACATATGTTTTATATTACGCAATTTAACTACGTACTCTATTTAACTCTTCCTGTCAGTCAAAATTCATATATCTCACATTTTTATTTCCATTTACAGTTTTAAAAAGTAATATTTATTGCTATTAATTCTATTTAAAAAAAATTGAACTATAATTTAGGTTTTTGTAGTTTTGTTATTTTTCTATGTTACAATCTAACTTTCAGATATCCATCTTCATATTTTATTACCATCAATGTATTTTACTTTAATAGTACCGTCTGTTCTTTTCAGAATATTTGCTTTTAATTAAATTGAATTTTCTGTATGTTTGCTGTTGGGCATGCTTTCTAGATTTTGATGGAGTCTATTTGACAATGGACACTGATATCTAAATTATGAACAATGAGTATTACCTAGTTTGTGATAAGAAAGGGCTAAATACCGGTATTCTCTGTATTTTATTACTGTCTCCATTGTAATATGAGTCCCTAATGCATTGATAACACTGAATAAATGTTGATATCATTCTGGCAGTAAACTATATTGAAATTTATTGACTATCAAGCATCATGCAATTTTAAATCCACTCTTAGGCGAGAAACTTACTGTTATCTATGTCTGCCCAGGAATCATGAGGTTTAATTGATAGAGTGCTGCCATCCATAACAGCAAATCCGTATGCTATATGAGTGCACAATGTCCAGTCAATATCTTCTGGCACAAACTTTCCAATTCCTTGCCTGTAGAGAGAAATCATTTCAGTAAGACATAGCACATGAAGTATAGCAGTATGTTACTACAATAATTTCTTGAATAACGTACTGTAAGATAAAACTGATATATAAATTACCTTAGATGTCTTTAGATTAGATTTGCCTTTATCACAATTTCTTATTTTTTAAGGTTTAATTTAATTCATTTTTCTCTGTTGGCATACAATGACATTGGCTAATAGAAGATATTGTTCATCCTATTCTAAATGTTTTTTTCTATTGCATCAATGCTAATAAACTTCAGATTCCTTCATAATTTCAAAACACACGATAAAATTATTAAATTTCTCCATAAAATAGTGATAACAGAATAATATTACGTCCAAGGACACGGAAATAATGTTAGTTCGACTCTATAACTAGTTGTTGTAAGTGTACAAACTTTCACTTTGAAATATCTTCCTAATTTCCTTTTTGAAAAGTCCCTCTTTTCTTATTTTAATAATAATAATACTTACTTACTTATGGATTTTAAGGAACCCGCAGGTTCACGGCCGCCCTCACATAAGCCCGCCATCAGTCCCTATCCTGAGCAAGATTAATCCAGTCCCTACCATCATATCCCATCTCCCTCAAATCAATTTTAATATTATCCTCCCATCTACGTCTCGGCCTCCCCAAAGATCTTATTCCCTCCAGTCTCCCAACTAACACTCTATATGCATTTATGGATTCGCCCATACATGCTATTATCGCCGCGCTCTCACGGTTAACATTCGGCAGGTCTTTGAGCAGCCTTGTGCATAACATTCGGCTGGTCTTTGAAATTTAATTATATTATTGTTTTCAATTTCTTGTGTCGCCGCTCCAATCACTTGCCTCAATTTCAATATTGCAACCAATAAGCTGCTTCCATTATTAAATGACACCTACTTGTCTAATCCACGTGGACTAAAACCGAGGTTGCCATGTCTTATGCTGAGGACGAACATTAAGGTATGTGATTAAAAATTATTATTAAAGAGTTATTATTAAGAGTTAAGAATGTCAACTTACTCTTATATGAAACAATAATAATTATTATAATTATAATAACAATAATAGCCATTTAACAATATAACAAATTAGTGCTTATTCTTATCGAGGAAGTAGACGTGACAACGTGACGCTTAGAGTGGAACCTACAGAGCAACAATCGGTCGGCAAAATTATGTTTTAAAAACACATCGCACGTTATTGTATGATGCCGACATGTTAAGCATAAGGCCGCGGCGATAATACATGCCCTGTCCATCTCAAACGTCTGGATTTAATGTTCCTAATTATGTCAGATGAAGAATATAATGCGTGCAGTTCTGCATTGTGTAAAATAATAATAATAATAATAATAATAATAATAATAATAATATTTATTTATTTGTCAGAAACTAGTATACAAGGCCTGGATATGACATAGTCAGATTAGATAATATACCTACACACGCACTCTCAATGATATTTTTTATTCGAATAGGTTACTTCATTGATAATTTTGACCGTAGTATTCTCCCTTAGAAGTAATGTGCAGACGCTATTGATCAATTTTCCATCTTAGAGCTTACTCACAATGCATAGTAACGATAATTCCATCATGAAATTCTGACAGGGAAAAACCTCCATTAATGCCATCTTTGTCCATTATCAATCCAGACTTAAACTGGAAGGGATTTGAACCAAAGTCAAGTAGACTAGATAATATACGCACGCACACATACACAAGCAAATAAATTTAGCACAAATAAACACAGACAAATAAACACGAAGAAAAACTTAACTCTCCATCTAAGATTATTTCTAGCCCAAAGAGTCTCAAGCTTTTCGGGTGGGAAAGTAGTGTTCAGCAGCACCATCACCATTTTAATAAGAATACTGCTCAAATTGATGTTATAGCTCTATTATTAAATAGTAACTACTTCACTTCACATTTCAACAAATTGTTTGATTCTACTTAAGATTGTCATTGAATAATTAAATTATTTATTATTTTTTGTCATTTGTCGCACAAACAGAGCTTCTTTTTCTAAGTATATTTTCTTGGAGCTGAGGTGGTGTTGTCATGTGCTAGTAACTCTCAAACTGTCTGAATATCTTATAATACCGTACATTTTTAATCTTTACTTTCTTATTATACATAGTACCGGTATCAATATATGAAGAAAGTATATTAATATGCAAACATTAATTACAGGTCTTAAAATATCTATAGATCCTACATATTACTTTGTGAATTTGTACACCGCTAGTTACGGCAATAGGACAAAAAAGAAATGTTATTTATCTGTAAAATTTAATTGTTATATCCTCAATTGAAAATTTTTCCAGATAGATATTTGAGGACTTTTAGATAGCTACATGGATTTCTTTAATATAGTACTTTTACCCATTACAGGAAATTAACAAAATTGAAGATTACATACAATGAGCCCCAATGAATGTTCCCAGAGTGTCTCTTGGCTGACCAGTGGCATATCTCTCCTGCTAAAGCTGCTGTTTGCATCTGCAAACTCACGACACTTCGAAAGATTAAAACTTAGGAGTAGTGGTCAGTGTGCCTAACTGCAAAACTAGTGGGCCCAGGATCAAATAATTTTATAAATTTTTTTCTTTACCTGTAAAATGCCCAGTTGGTAAAGTAGCAGACAACTTTATATCCTGTATCTGCTGGTTTTGGAGGCATAGTGACGTCAGTACCAGGAGTGCTTGGTTTCATTGTAGTTACAGGCATTGTTGTTGGAGCTGTTGTAGGTTTTTGTGTTGGTTTGCTGCCATCACTTCCAGTTTCTCCTGTTTTACATTTTGTTTTTTCTGGCCAATCGCAGTGATCCTATAAATATTAATATATAATTGATCTAGTCCTGTAATTTACTGTCAATTAAGTTAGTTCCTCTTGAAATTTTATAGAAAAATTAACTGTGGAAATCTATATATAAAGCTCTGAAAGACGAAATATTTCTTATGTAATATTTAATGCCTTCATTCCTTCTCCGTCCTTTTGTTGTTCGTATATTATTATAGTTTCCATGATTGAGAACTTTGCACACGCATAAAATAACACGAAAAGAATATTTATGTCTGCTGTGTCAATACTACAATACAACTAAATTTAAATTATCACTTTCAATAAGCGAAATTTCTCGTGAACATAACAACTTTATGGGATGTACAGTAAGTCTCTGTGGTTACACAGCGACTCAGAAACGCATGCTGCCTCGGTCAAAGTGGGTGCTCTCTCCGAAGAGACCCTTTCCAAAATTCTTGTAATGACCTGCCCACAGTATGAGGTGGTGCTGAGTCCTGCTGAAACCAGGTGGACTGTTACAATTAATGTCTACATAAATCATATAATTATTATCTGGATTCACTACGCAATTGACAGTGAAAGAAAAACAGTAATCAAATCTAAAGCGTATATAAATAATCCACGAACATTTTTAATGAGAGCAATAGAAACTGTCTTGGTTTTATCACAGATTGCAGAAAACAAATACCTCTAATAATAATGTAAACCTGCTCCAAATGGTTTGGAAACGCAGATATTTTAGCATTAAAATATTTATTCAATATTTTCCTATTTTGCCAAACTAAATGTCATATTTTGGCAAAATTGTCTTCATGTTATGATGATTTTTAGTTATAATGAAAACTTAGAATGGTATCCTTCGGAAGGGAAGTAAGGCAGGGTTGTAGATTTGCGGTACTTGAAAGGGGCCCTGTTCTTTAAGGAAATGACTATAGGCAAAATTTATCATCTGTTTCTCGCTCACTGCATAACTAAATTCTGCTGGTTATCATCCTCGCCTATAAGTATATCGCTAGAGGTAACGAATTTCATCTTATGAGAGCTTCACATCAGAAATTAAATTCAGTTCTGCCAGGCTAGCAGAATTCTAAATAGACGCAATAGAAAATAACAACAGTTTCTGAACAACAAGGTTTAACTTCCTCCCTGGTTTGTTTACCTTGTTCCAATAGAGACCCGCTGGACACACTTGCTCAGTAAGTTCGCCAAACTGGCACAAGTAATATTTGTGGCAATCACTTGAATGTGGAGTAAAAATCCTTCCCCCACAGGTTGGATCCTTAATTGTACCACCAGAGATGACTGCCCAGGTGGGATATTGCACACGATTATCGGAAGCTACAAAAACATAAATATCATCATCATTATCATCCAAAGAAGTATAAGGCCCTTATAATAATAATAATAATAATAATAAATTTATTTTATTTATTTATTTAATAATATTTATTGTGCTGTACAATAGCCTGGGGCCAATAACAGTTCAGCACAAGATTTACAGCGAACAAGAAATAACAAAAAACAGTGCATACAAATAATTATTAAAATTAGAGACAAAATAAGACAAAATGAATAGATAGCTACAAAATACATGATACAGAAAAGCTCAAAAACAACACAAACGAATGAAGTTGAAATGAATGCGATTTTGATGAGTATGCTTAATATAAGAATAGCCAAACAACAAACTATACACTAAACGGATCTGAATTAATACAATGTAAATTGGCAGCTTTCATGCATCTGACAACTAGAGAGAGAGATTTAGGCTTATAGGTATAAGAAAATTTTTGAAATTTTAAACCATTCGAAGGTGCCACAAGGTAGATATTGCTTATGAAGGATTCACAATCAACATCACCCTTTAAGGCCTTACAAAAGAATAAGTAGTCAAGTTCAAGAATTCTAGCATAAGGCTAAAAAAGTTAAAATATTTACAAGTACGCTCATAATTGAAAACAGATGAATTTGGTAAAAACCTAACAGCACATAGTAAATTTTCTTTGGATGAATTCCAATTTAACCGAATCAGTAGAAGTAATAGAATTCCAGGCAACAGATGCACATTCGAGTTTAGATCTGATGAATTTGTGAAAACCTAACAGCACATAGTAAATTTTCTTTGGATGAATTCCAATTTAACCGAATCGGTAGAAGTAATAGAATTCCAGGCAACAGATGCACATTCGAGTTTAGATCTTATTAATGTATGGTATAGAATTACAAGAGTAGCTGGAGTAGAAAAAGAGTAAGTTATAGACCTTAAAAGTCCGAGCATTCTAATGGAATGATTATAAATATATTGGACATGATTATGAAAATGTAATTTGGTATCGAGTAGAACTCCCAGGTCTCTAACACAGTCTTTCCTTATTATGTTGATATTATTAAGAGTATAATTAAATTTAAGAGAAGTGGTTTTTCTAGAGAAGGAAATGATAAAAGTTTTTGACTCATTAATTTTCATTCCATTATCAGGAGACCATAGCTCAATAGTGTTTATATCATTTTTCAAAGTTATACAGTCTGTCAGACTATTAATTTTGCGAAATATTTTAATATCATCAGCAAATAAATGGCAGTTAGAACTTATTCTTTTACAGATATCATCTATAAATAATAAAAATAATAGAGGCCCCAACGTGGAACACTGTGGAACTCCGCATAAACTAATATATGGATCAGAATAAGAATTTACAAGTCTAACACAGGATTGTCTATCTTTCAAATAATTTTCAAACCAGCCCAGGTAGTTAGTGGTAAGACCAAAAGAATTTAATTTACTCAGTAACTTATTATGGAGAACAACATTAAATGCTTTGCTGGAATCAATTTGACCCAGAGTTTCAACTATAGGCCAAGAGGACTTATATACATATATATACATATATATATATATACATAAATATATATATATATATATATATATATATATATATATATATATACATATACGCCTCTTGCTATAGGCATAACATAATTGAGATAAGATACTAAATTAGTAGTCGTAGATTTTCCTTTTGTAAAACTATGTTGGGCCGAATTGATTTTGTTTTTCAAGTATAAAGAAATATGTTTATGAGTTATTTTTTCAAAAATTTTTGAGAAGTTATTAAGTATGGAAATAGGTCTATAATTACTTATAGTAGCTTTATTACCACTTTTAAATATGGGAATAATAGATGCTTCCTTCCAAAGGGAAAAATATATCCCTGTTTTTAAACTCAAATTGAAAATGTAGGTTAAAACAGGTATAAAAATTTCAGAGCATCCTTTAATAATAAAATTAGGGATGCCATCCTTACCCATAGATTTATATGGCTTGACATTTCTTATGGCCTTCCTGACATCATCACAAGAGATTACAGAAAGGGGTAAAAAGTTATTAATGTTAGACTAACAACTGAGAAAATTAGAGTTAGGGTTGATCTGAATTGATTTAAATTGATTAGCAAATAATAATAATAATAATAATAATAATAATAATAATAATAATAATAATAATAATAATAATAATAATAGTGTAACGTATTTTCTCCACAAGACACTAAATGAATGAAGAAAATTTCTCTTCAGATATTACAGAAGTATTACTATCACCTTGTAAACAATAAAATGTAACTAATTATGAAATTACTTCGGTTTAAAGAATCACAGAAAGTATTAGCATCATACAAGCTCTGTTTAAATTAATTTGCAAGTTGTTTGTGTTCCTGCTATTATCTCAACTTTAGTGAAGTGAAGTATGATTAGAGATATTCCCAGAGTTCGAGAGGTAAAAACTGTTATCATAAACATTTCTCATATATTTTACTCCATAGATTAATATTCTAGATTGAAATCAGAATCAAGTGTTTGTGATAAAAAATACATAAGATGTCTAGCATTACAATAGAAATAAATACAAATATAGTAGAATCTCGATAATCCGAACATGCTACCGGAAAGCAAAGAAAACGAGAGAATACTGGAAAATAAGATTCAATGAAGCTTTCTTCTCTATCCATAGCAGTGTTAACTAATCGCATAAAAGGGGATATTAAGTAGAATAGAAAGAAAGACAATGATTTCTATCACCTTTTTATATTTATAGTAGTGTGCAATACGTTTTTTAACTTCAAGTAGAGTAATTTCACATATTTGATAATCCGAACGAATTGATAATCCGAACTACTTTCGGTCACACTTAGTTCGAGCAGAGTCTTATACGAGTGGTATTGATGACTTTAATTTGTTTCTTTTAGGATTTATGAATGTACCGGTACATTATAGAAGAATGTGTTCCGGATATTCTTCATGATAATTACACCATAGACAAATAGGTGAAAGTACGCCATGATAGTGCTTGAGAGCATGGAGGTAGAGCTTTGTATTTTCCAGTGGCGTAGCACGAAATTTTGAGCAGGGGAAGCTAACTCAAGTTCTCTTTCATGTACATATGAGAAAACGTAATATAAAAATATAGTCTTAAAATAAATAGTAGTCAATGTCAAGCCAGCAGTCCGAAGATTGGTTGGAACCTCGTAACACCAATAAGGCATGACCTCAAATGGTACGTAGTAAAATATGATTTCATGGTTTACACATATCTCTAACAAATGGACACGGTCATTTGTTTTTTAAATCGCACTTTTGTTCGTAAGTCAGTCTTGATAATAGAATTGTCCTAAAAATTCAAGTAAATTGGTGTCAGGAACTATTATTTCACTCATTATTTATCATATCAGCCGCAATGCACACTAACACTTCAACTGAACAAACCCTCACGAAAGGGATAACTCGGAAACTTTCAATGTAAAAGCTAGCTTCTTCCGTGCCTTGCGACAAGGGATGGAGAATCTGCGGGATGGGTTACACAGAAGAATGAGTGAAAGAAACCAGTCTGCTTGGAAGCTGGCGTGTGTAGGCTTCTTGTTTACTGTTGCATCACAAATCATCCTGAGCTGCCGCATCACAATATTTAACGCATAAATATAAACTCTATTAAAATTAATAAATAATTTTGTTCATAAACGGCAGGTTTATTATGAAATTATTATTAACTGGGGAAGCTGAGCTTTTTAGCTTACATTGACGCTACGCCACTGGTATTTTCTTGACTTCGGCACTAGAATTAGGTGGTATAGTCAGCACCGCACTGCGACCACATTTTGCCCCTGGGAAAGGCTCGGTATTCAATTAGATAGGAGGCTGAGTGAACCTTGGGGCCGTTCTGGAAGTTTGGTAACGAGAAAATCCCGCTGTCACTCGAGATTGAACCCAGGACCTTCCAGTCCGTAGTCAGTTACTCTACCAACTGACCTAGCAGCCATAGACGAACAGAAGTATCAGAAAAGTGAAATCGGTGTGGATATAAGTGTGTAACAATATAACCTGTTCTGGCGCTTGTTAATATGTTTGAATATGTCTTGGTCAAGTTTTTGTACATTTTCAGGTCATTAGGTTTCTTTTCCTGCAAAATTTTAACTCGTCAAAAGAGAGCCAATTGCTGATTCATGGGTTTGTGAAATGAGAATCGTTTGAAGCAAAGTTCTGGATAAAGATATTATTTGCAAATGTCTTGTATGCAGATACGAGTACAATGCCTGTTTTGCTGCGATATCAACTTTTTCATTTCCAGGTGCACCACAGTGGCTAAGTAACCACTAAAACACTATAGTATATTCTTTTGGAATTCTTGAGTTTACTCAGTTGCTTTCATATAAGACATTTTTGGAGATAGTTTTCCAAAGAGCATTCACAATTTATAAACATCATATCAATAAGCAGAAGTTTAGCATGTAAAAGAAAGATTAACTTTCAGGAAAGAACTGTAAAATAGAAATATCACTTACTGTCTTCTTTGCTACTGTCAGCAGTGATGTCACATTTGGGTCCAGGGCCAGGATAACCCCTGAGAATTCTATTGATGGTACGTAATAGCGGATAAGGTTCGCACGAGCAGGTATTTCGGAAATCGTCCAGATCCAGAGCCCATATCATGCCACCACCCAAACCCATCTGGCGAATATAGGTAGCCTTGTATCTGATCATGGCTGCATCATCAAACGAGACCCACTGATCTCTTGAATAAGCGTATGGTCCCATTCGACCTGCTGGATCTTTCACTACTTTCCAGCCTCTCTTCTGAATGTTGGTGCAGATCTAAAACCATACAGATTAATGGTGTAATGATCTACATTGTAAGAAATAAAATTAAGTCAAATTCATAAGGTAAATCATTAAAATAATAATATGATTTAGGACTGGCGAATGCACTCTTCATATCAAATTACTACCATCACATAATTAAATGGAAAGAAGTTACAAATTATGGGATACAAATAACTGCTAGAACAAAATTAAATACTCTCCTCTTCGCAGAGGACCAGATAGTAATAGCTAAATCAGAAGATATACTTCATAAATTAATAAAATACACTAGAACAGTACGAAATATACAGACACACAAAAACTCATCCACAACACATTCTCAATAGACAACTAAATTTCTTCAAAACACACTACCATACACAAACACATCACCTTCGCAAAATAACTGAAGAAACCGGATGAAGCAAGGACCTCATTAGTTCTGATGATGACCAACATGAAGTCGAAACTAGTCAACTAGGTAATTTACCACATAGTTTTCTTTAACACTAAACTTTTAGTATAACAAGTTAATAAAATGCCTAAAAGAAATAATTAATCGCCCTAAAATGAAGATACCTAAAAGCAAAACAAAGATGATATTTAAATTTAAAAGGGAAGATCCGGCTAGAAATATCAATCTATAATGAAATTTTTAGAGAAAGTAAACACTTTTAAATATTTGGGATGTGATACCGGTATATCATATGAAGATGAGAAAAATGTAGGTAAGAGAAAAAAATCATCGGCTAAGCTATAGTGAACAATGGTAGTCCTATAAATCATTGAAAAAAAAAAAAAATATGAGTATTTTCCCTGGACCAAAAATACAACACAAATGTAATAAAATTAGTACAGTATTTTACCGTAGACCAGATCTGTGGTAAAACGGCTTAAGTACACATTATCATGGATCACTAGAGCTGTTCCAAAGCATCAAGATTTAATGGTAACAGATTTTATTAACAACATTTTCAAACCATCGTTTGTCCAACAAAATACGAGAATTAGATTATGTAATATTTTGGCTAAAACAATATAATTATGTAGAAGCGAAACATGGACTCTGAAACAAGGTGAATTAAACAGAATATAGAGCGCAGAAATGGGATTTATGAGAAAACTGAGGTTGTACACTAACGGAGAGAGAGAGAGAGAAAAAAACTTTAGTTTGAAGCACTGTATTAATGGTACACTATAAATCTAACAGCTAGAACATTTGCTTTCCACGCTGGAGATATGAGTTAAAACTCAGGCGGGCGAGTCGAAGTGGAATTTGTGATATTACTAATGAAAGTTTTCTCGGAAAATTCTCATTTTCCTATCCATAATCCCATGTGACGATATTGTCATACGTTTCTTTATTATTCGTTGCACGAATGATTGCCAGCGGTCAATAGGCGAACTAAAGCATAAACATTGCATAAGAGATGGATAATATTGCAAGATGCAGTGCCAAAGCTTCTCTGGAAATCAGCAATGATCCTTGCAACGAGTAATAGTTGTATGGCACAATGATTAATTGTATTAATATATTAGTGATTAGCAATGTTACTTACTTCGTAGTAAGACAAGAAACCTCTGGCTCGTGTAGAGTCCCCAGCTTCTCCTCCACCGTATGTTGGTGCGTTGAGTCCATGATTGTTGTTATCTGCTAAACTGAATGACTGTCCGTACATAGGCATGCCCATCACAATCTTCTTGGGATCTGCACCTTGTTTTATCCAGTAGTTAATAGAAAAGTTCTAGACATAAAAGAATTGACAAGATTAAAGCACTATTCATTGCTCCAATTCTGTTATTTTAATATTAATTTCACTGTGTACTAATTGTTATGTATACACTTATTGATGCTCTTATTAGCTACAGCTGTACCGGTACTGAAAATATGTGATATAGAATGAGAATGAAGTTATTGTAGAAGAAATTAAGACTTTTAAAACTACATTTTAAAATACAAAGAGTTACGAAAAATAAAAAAAAAACAAAAAAAAACAAAAACAAAAACAAACAACAAAAAAAAAAACAAAAAAACATTTCTTGGCAGGCCATGTTTGTTGGTAGAAACAAAATAAATTTGTACTTCAAATTTTGGGCAGCCTTCAAAATATTTTTATTTTTATTTTTAGGACTTCTTTTTACGATTTTACAATAAAATTTCAGTGTTAACTATGATATTCATGAGTAATATTAAAGAATTTACTTGAGGCTAATAATTACACTACTACCAGTACTAAAAGGTTGTTACATATTATAATGTCCTTTGAATACTGGTACTAAAATATGAAAAATAATAATGAAGTAATAATGTCTAAGCTGCTTTCTACCTGTCAAACCGGAGGTATAAAAAACAAGGATACAAGGAGACGTGATACTCTAGCTAAAAGGGTGTTCTATTCTTCAATGCTGGACTAAGTCCTTAATCGAAACTTCTGCTAGTGTTGGACTGAGAGCACTGAAAGAAAGAGAAACTCCGAAGAGCTCGAAGTAAAGCATCAGCTATGGTACAGACTTTAACGACCAAAGTCTAAGTTCAGTAAACTCTTTCTTTTTCTTGGAGAAACATATACTCTTAGTTTGTACAATCATGGGTATTATTAATGAACTCATACATAAATTATATGGAAAAAAGGGATCCTCACAAGTTTTATTATAATTTTCTGAACTGACTGGAGTCAGATCCTTGGGAATTTTTCTCTGACTCCATTTTGTTACACTCAAGCATAATAAGAAGCTCTATTATGAACTGAATAAATTTTCAACTTCTTTACTGTGTTAATACTTAGGATTTATGGTACCGGTACCTTGCTTGACTAGTTTCGAAGTCTTGTCCAAAGCATAGTGTCCACATTGTCCACCAAGCTTTGGACAATGAAGCGCAAGACTTCGAAACTAGTCAAGCAAGGTAAATCCCAAATATTAACAAAGTAAAGAAGTTGGAAATTTAATCAGTGATATATAAGTGTTAAAAGTGTATATAGAAAAATGAAGACTCTATTATGAAGTTTCTTTATCTTTAAAAAAGTATTGTCGTGCATCAGATTTTTAAGTACAAAATGCTTTCATAAATAAAAATTTTTAAATTATCATATATTATTATTATTATTATTATTATTATTATTATTATTATTATTATTATTATTGTTATTATTATTATTTTGCTGTCTTGCATTTAACAGTCGAAGAAAGATAACAGAACTTGCCATGTTATAAGAACTAAAGAAAAGATTACTAAAAACTTACAGCATTAAATGTGACATCGATATCATCTGGGTGCGGATACATTGGAGCCACGTGACCTGTGATCTTGTCCCATTGTCCATGATAATCATATGTCATCACAGCGATCCAGTCGAGGTTCTGTGATAAGGTGGGCACATCATAACCTGCACAGAAATGTTGATGAATATGGTACTGTTAAATGTCAAAATATCATACAATGTACAACAATGTCATTCTCAGTAGTTGAATTAGAAGTACCTACTATCAGTGCTTGTCATTTGATATGAGGTTTATGGGTTAAAACCCTGCCAAGGATGATGGTTGTTAAGGATGATGAAAATTCTTTATCACAGCTTTCTTCAAGAGGGAAGTCAAAGTCTATATCACAGAAAAGAATTCAGTCTTTGAAAGAAGGAACTTCTAGCAAAATATGCCAGTTATTTTCCGCTAACATCAAAATTAAACTTCGTTACTCATTAGCTTTGTCTATAATTCTGTTATTAGGGGTAATAATTCATTCCATATTACTGAAAACTCGATGTCAGGTATTTTGACTAAAGTTTTTATCATACAACGCAAAACAAATCACAATGAAATCTAAACTTTTTGTTGCTAACTTCTCATTTCAGTCACATGGTTTTGTTAAACTAACCTTAAATCCAGCACAGTAAAATGTGAATTCATCCATAACGTATTGCTCATAAAAAAAAATAAAATAAAAATTCTTTCCTATAAAACAGTACACACGGTGGAAGTGAAAATAGATTTTCAGAGCGAATAGCTCATGTTGTATGTAACAAAAAACTGTAATACTATATTGGTAAAAAGTTCATAGTTGCTCAGAAAAAAAAATCCCCCCCCCCCCATATATTTAACACACTCTAATTCGATAACTATTGAGAGTAGGATCGTGATTTTTGTCCATATCGACAGAAAATCTAATAAAGAATAATTTATTCCTCTGATGTATTTCGATAGCATGGATGGTTTTCATGTAAATTTAATTTAAAAACCACTAATTTCAAGCCACAGAACGATCTGAAGAGATAGCAACGTTGTAGTCAGAGAGAGAGATGGACAGGAGGGAGACAGACCTGACTTAGTTGACTTCTTACTTCTGTGTTATGAGAAGAAAGAGCAGTGTGTGAGTGGCAATCTTGCCAGACTGCTGAAACTTCCAACTTAATTTTCTAATGAACCATGCATTTAATCACAAAACGTAATATAGGTTTTCTATTCATTTAAGTGTACCCTTTCATCTCTTTCAATATGCAGGATTACTTTCACCCGGTACCAGTATACATTTCTGTCAAGTTAAATGTTTTCCTTTTATTTATTAATCATGCTTTCAACGTTCTTTGAAACGAATGTACGGTTATGTGCCTTGAAAAGGGACTTTTTTCAATACAAGTAATTCAGACAGAGTTTCGATTAGGAATCAATTACATGAAAGTCTTCCCTATGCTTGTGTTTGCATGATGACTAAGGTAGGAGCAGCAGGAGATATTATGCAGTCCAGTCCATCAATATCTCTTACGAGTGATAATGTTACATTTTGTCATCTACCAGAAACTCCATGAACATACGTATGATGAAATAATGACAATAAACAAGAAAGTACTCCAGGCAAATATGTAGAGATTGAAGCAGTACAATACATACCTGAATCTATAACAACCTTGCTTGGTGATACAGCAGCTGTCAGTAGATATCCATTTGGTTTAAATGCGGCTCTTAGCTCTCTTACAAATGCTGCGAACGCAGGCTTATCAGATTCGGGACCTTTCTTGCAGTCCACCTAGAGAAAGAACAATCTTCCTTGGGTAATAATTCGAAGCAAGGAAAAGGCAATCGTTTCCTTGTAAAGCCTTTGCTGGTTTTATTTGATTTGAAATTGAATGACAATTAAAAACTAGATATAAAGAATATATTAGCAATATAGAATGTCCATCAGAAAATAACTTAATAATTAAGCAAATACACTTTTTGGAATTCTATACTTTTGGAGAATATACAGAAAGAATTCTATACTTTTGGAGAATATACAGAAAGAAAGAAATACTGGTACTGTAATGTGTTTTAAATTGCATATTTATTGATTTATAATTTCCTCAATTATTTTGTGTTTTTATTAAATTCTATACCTGCCAGCATTTAGGATATTCCCAATCCAGGTCCAATCCGTCAAAATTATGCTTCTCTATGAAACTCATAATATGGCTGATAAAGCGTGCTCTTGATCCGGGATTGTTCACTAGACGACTGTATTTGTCCCCAGCAGAATCATTCCATCCTCCAATTGCTACTAGCACCTTCAGACCCTTTTGCTTGTATGCAGTTACTTTTTCATAGAATTCTGCACAGAAAATTAATATGTCAAATACATGTTTTTCTATGTTGCAATTTTCAATTACGTACTTGTGCTGTAAAACATATTCAAGAAAACATTTTAAGAGTAACAATTTTAAAATTACAATAAAACAGTCGGACATATTCACAACAGTGAAAAAATATTTGCGTTAGTTTCACTGCTAACTTATAAAATGGAATAAAATCTTTCTAGGAAATTTAAAAAGATATCAGGACACTTACTGTATATTTCCATATAATTTTTTTTTAAAACCATAAAATGGGAATGCCAGTACAAACAAAGTTAAGAGCTATTTTGTTACGATAGAATCTTGAATTATGTGAAATATTAAAAATTTAAAATAATCAATAATTAAACATACAACCCAGTATTGAAGCCAGAAAAAAGCGCAAAAATTATAAACAGTTTTTTATACTAATATCCCTCACAAGTCACATAGTGAAAATTATGTAACATGATTTTATCACGATTATGCTGGTACCAGTACTTAGAAGAATCCAAAAATCTGCTCTCAACATTTCAAGCAGGACTCAGAAAACAACACTCTACAAATGAACACTTAGCTTTACTAATCCAGAACATAAAGGATACATTCAACAAACAACAACCTACCCTAGCGGTGTTTATAGACTTCAGATCAGTTTATGATTATTATAACCTAATTAAGAAATTACAAGAATTTGGTGTGAATTTAATATATTACACTGAATCTGAATCTCAGAATTTATTCTACAAAGATTCTGTGCTAGAATACTGGCACAACAACTTTTAAATGCAAACAAATGCACCTAGGCACAAATGTCTCAGTATTAGTGTCGTGCAATGTTTAAAAACATATTATATTATATCAATCAATCAATCAATCAATCAATCAATCAATCAATCAATCAATCAATCAATCAATCAATCAATCAATCAATCAATATTATTATTATTAAATTTATTTATGCCGGAGATCAATTGATGGTTACCATTACCTGAATTTTAACATAAGACTAGTGCTCTGTTTATAGCATTTCGTTTAAGTTTAAATTGTTTTACTCACTTATCAATAATACATTGTTTTTTTTAAAGATAACCTATATTTAGACATGACTTATCGCTTTGCTGATTTCTCAAATATGTGATAAACAGTATGAAAAATATTATCGGAGTTAAGTTTATTTTGTTATAAAAAATTAAACATTTTCATAAATTTTATTTTTCTGTCTCATAATTTAATTAAGACACAAAAAATTGAGTAAACTGAGACACTACAAATAATTTCAATATTGTGCTTATAAATAATACTTACTATTATCTATGTCTGCCCAACTGTCATGTGGTTTGATGATTAGTTGATTTCCATTCAGAACTGCAAATCCATACACAATATGTGTACATAGATCAGCATCAATGTCACTGGGCAGATATTTTCCAATTCCTTGCCTATATAAAAAAATGAGATTCATTTTTCAGTTTTAATATGATTCAAACCGTAAAATTATATGTTAAGATAAATATATAAAATTATCGTGGTTGTAGAAAAGAATTTTATTGCAGCATTGTATTGTAATATGGAACAAGTCAAAAAACTTAATACTATTAAAAAGTCTTAATTTATAGTCTAGCCTAGATGAAAGATGTTGTTGTTGTTTTCTAATGCCAGGCGTTTGACAATAAAGTCATTTGGCCTCTTGCACTCCAATATTTTTCAAAGATATTATCATGACCAGCCACTGAAGCACAGATTTTGAGGTGTTCCGAATCCATTTCTTGGTTTGAGTTGCACAATGGGCAGTTAGGGGACTGATATATTCCAATTCTATGTGGGTGTTTGGCCAAACAATCATGGCCTGTTGCCAATCTAAATGCAGCTAAGACGATTTTCGTGGTAAATCGGGAATTAACTGTGGATTTTGATGCAGAGAGTTCCATTTTTTCCCTTGGGATTGTGTTATCAAATTTTGTTTGTTGTATCTAAGTATGTAGATTTAATAAATCTTTTCACAGAGTAATACGTAGATTTAGTAACAGGTCTGTAAGTAGCAGTGCTGCCCTCCTTTGCTAAAGCATCCTCATTCTCGTTTCCCAGGATTCCACAATGGGATGGTATCCATTGGAATACAATTCTTTTATTGAGTGATATTAATTGAGAGAGCATTTTAGTTATTTCTGCTGTTTGAGATGAAGGTGTGTGTTTAGAGACTATTGATAGAATAGCTGCTTTGGAGTCTGACAATATAACTGCATTCCTAAATTTACTGATGTGGCATAGAAGATTCCTGAGACTTTCACTTATTGCAATGCTTGCTCCATCAAAACTTGTTGTTCAATATCCAAGAGATCTATAAAGTGAGAAGAGACAGTACGTAACACCTGCACCGGCACCTTGTTCTCTGGAGATCAAGGATCCGTCGGTGTATAAATGAAGCTAGTTTTGTGGAGGATACCTAATATTAATTGTCTCTAAAGACAATTGTTTCAGTATTTCAGTGCTTACTTCTGATTTCAGTATTTTTTCTGTTAAATTTAGATTATATTCTATATTTAATAGAGTTAAAGGGTTTGGTTTAATTTGTAAGTTTTCTTTTAAATTCGGGATATTGATTTACTGTTTTAATTCTTGAACAATGGATATGAAACTTTTTTGAGTTTTCAATCTATAGAGAGGACTGTATGAATGCCAATTGTTTCCTGGTAATCTGATAAGTTGTTCATATTGAATCAGTGCTTTTTCTTCTATTGTCATTTTGATGCTGTTAATATTAGTGAGGAACCTCATAGAATCTATTGAAGTTGTTTTGATTCCACCAGTAATGAGTCTGAGAGCTTGGTTTTGAACATATTCTATGTCGTTTATGAAAGGTGAAGTAATTAAAATTTCTCCGCAGTATGTCAGCACTGGCTGTATAAACATTTTTGTATGTAGTGTTCAAAGTATTCCTAGAGCATCCCCATTTCTTTCCTGCTAGTCTTTTTAGAAGGGAGAATCTTTTACGAGCTTTTTCAGAAATGTATTTCAAATGGTTGCTCCATGTTAACTTACTATCGAAAATAACTCCAAGATATTTGGATTCATAAGTCCTAGGAAGGTGTTGGCCGTTGTATTGGATATTGAATTCTCTTTCTTTTTTACCGAGTGAAAATATTTGGTAGTTACTTTTGCTTGAATTGAGTGTCATCAAATTTGATGTATTCCATTCATGTAGTTGATTTAGAGCTTTAAGAGCAGAATTTTGAATTTTGTCTCTATGTCTGTAAGATCCGGAAGTCCACAAAACTATATCATCTGCAAATAGTGCTGTTTTCATGTTTGATTCCTCTAATAGGGAGGGTAAGTCATTTATATAAATATTGAATAAAGTTGTGCTGAGGACAGCGCCCTGAGGTAGACCTCGATATGTTTGTCTGTAACTAGAAAGTGAGTTATTGAATTTAGTGGCAATGAATCTTTGAATCTAGATGATATATATATATATATATATATATATATATATATATATATATATATATATGTATATATATATATATATAGAAGAGATTGAAGAAATAAGATTAAAATGATTTGGATATGTGAATAGGTACCGGTACTGAAAGTAATGCTGGAGTGGACTGTGGAGGGAAGGAAAAAAAAAAAAAGAAAATCATGAGAACAACAAATGGATGGCGTCAGATGGAGTAAGTACATATGGTTAGTACAGATATTATTGAAGAAGATGCTGAGGATATAGATTTGTGGACGAGCAACATTTCTTTAGGTGAAGGATAACTACTGTGATGTAGAAAAATACAAATAAAGATGATGATGATGATGATGATGATGATGATGATGATAATAATAATAATAATAATAATAATAATAATAATAATCAGCTTGTGGGATTCTTAATTAGAGCACACGTTGTTATTAAATTTCTATCAGATGTTACTTTTATTTCTTATGAATAGTTTTAAAATCACCTCATTCAATTACCAGGGCAATTCATAAAGTGAATTCCGTTTTATTGTAACAAAAATTTATTAAGCTGAACTTTTGCATAGTTTGGCAACAGCGCATCACCAGCTCACCTACAAAAGCACACATGCAATTGGCCTAACAGCTGAGTTTTGTCCCTTCGCTTCAATAAGGTTGCCAGGCTTCGTAATGGCAGAAAATAACGATATGTGTTTATCCTTTTATTCATTTTGCAAGAAAATCGTCCATTTTATTAAAAAACTGCAAAGGGATAATTTATTCCTTATCATTTTCTCTAATGATAACAGTAAAAATCAGAATCATGTGTATAGTACTTATTGAATAAAACAGTATTAACATTTATAGGAAAAATATTTTCTTCTGAGAAAAGTATTCATTTGAGTCTAATAATATGGTATTAGAATGTTTTGTTTACTCTACCCAAGGAATACGTAGTTAAAATCTGCAGTTATATTACTTCGGCTCAGGACAAAATGCGCGAGTTTTTCCTTATCAGTTGTTGCACCATACTCGTACTTTACATTGTCAATCTCTGTTAGTCAGCTGTCTGAACTCTATTAAGAAATATGTACTTTAAACATTGTTAGTTACAAAGTACAGCAACGCAGTTTCCTCTCTGAAACGAATGTCAGTCGTATAGATTGTATTTATTCAAGTTACATCTGCGCTTTCCAAAGAATACACAACCATCGAAACATTGCACTGTTAAGCAAATCTGGCTTTCAAGTAGAAGCTCCCTGTGAAGCGGGCTTGAATAATTCCAAGGGAAAAATTGTTCCGGGGCCGGGTATCGATCCCGGGACCCTTTGCTTAGCACACGAATACTCTATATTCGTTACTGTAGGTACGTTAAAAGAAAGCAACAAATTAAGCCACACAGAATTGTGTGCACTCAAAGTTGTCAACCCATTTGAGTTGTGTGGATATAAAGGGAAGAATAATTGTGATGGTGTCGTGTATAGTTCCTGGGATAGCTCAATCGGTAGAGCATTCGTGCACTAAGCGAAGGGTCCTGGGATCGATACCATACCCAGCCCCAGAACAATTTTTTCCCATGAAATTATTCATTGCACTGTTAAATTATTTAATAAGTGGAGAGAAACAGGTTACATTCTCAATAAGAAGAAATGTTGTACATGGCTAATACGCAGTATTAGTGACGGTAAGCTCTAGAAAGTGTCACAGAACTTCATATATCGCTGCAACATAGATATAGAACGTAATGAAGGACATTTTGAGCGACTGCACTAAAATTTAGGTAAGTTCCTCTCCATTTCCTTAAATAAATAATTAATTAACTATGTGAAAGATCACTTGTCAGACGTAGTAGAACTGTGAGAAAGCGAGAATGTTATCAGTGAGAGCTGACGATCTGTTTGCCACACTGTAATGTCGAGAGACAGCTGGAGTGTCAGTCCCTTACGTTTGATTTGCCCAGTACTAAGATTTACGTTTCCATCTTAAAGGTAACATTGACAGCTAAAACAGTAAATTATCTCCATTATTGTCTTGCATTTGGATTATGTAAGTTGAAGTGGTCGTGTCCTAACTTTCTGACATTAAGAAATTTTACATGCAACTACATCTGGTATTAGTAATATAAAATTTTGTTGTGTATATCTGACTCACCTGTACCAAGCCCAATTTGTAAAGTAGCAGACAACTTTGAAATCACCGCCTGTAGGAGAAGTGCTGCTGGGTGTAGATGGTCTGACTGTTGATTGTGTCACTATCGCAGTTGAAGTCATATCAATTTCTGCAGGCCCTTCTGGGAAACTAGTACTGACTTGTTGTTGGCTTTCAGTTAAAGCTGATGTCATTGGTGGTTCATATGGTGGTCTGGTTGGCTTTGTTGCTATAACAAAACAAAAGTTTCTTATTAGCAGGTTTTTATTAAGCATTACCTCATCTTTTATAAACGATAATGGCTCTTGGTAAAAATTCAGCAAATCTGACCATGATTTACTGCGGGAAAGTGAAATTTTAATTCCGTCCTATTGAGACTCGGTGTATATTCCTTGCCTTATGTTTACTCTGTGTTGTCTTAAGAGATGGCCTGGCACCATGTTGATCACATAATAAGGACATGTTTTTTTACTTGGTTATTTAACGACGCTGTATCAACTATGAAGTTATTTAGTGTCGATGGGATTGGTGATAGCTAGATGATATTTGGCGAGATGAGGCCGAAGATTCGTCATAGATTTCCTGACAATTGCCTTACAGTTGGGGAAAACCTCGAAAAAAAAAACCCAGCCAGGTAATCTGTCAAAGCATGAATCGAACCTGTGCCCGAGTGCAACTCCAGATCGGCAGGCAAGCGCCTTATCCGACCGAGCTACTCCAGTGGCGTATCATGGTATGTATCTGCTTTTGAATGTCTAATGTGAGTTCGTAATTCGTACCAGTACTGGTACAAGAATAAGAATGTAATGGATCAGAGAACTCTGTAAAGTTCACAAAGATGTATAGCAAGCAGGAAGATAGAGCTTCCATGCTGTTTTAATCTTGGTAGGTACTGGAAGATGTTAAGCAATTAGTACCACACTTTAGCCTATTTTTCATCATCTGTAGACGGAGACAAAGAGGGAACTGAATGAATGGACCTCAGAAAAGTTTTGAAAAAGTATTATAAATAAAGAGAAGATTCTTTGAAATAAAGAAAAATAAAATTATAACTAATAACGTACAAACAATGTAAACAGTAAAGTACATAAAGCGTCCCTGAAAACAAAGATAAAAAATATGATAGACTTGATATAGCAGTTTTAAATAACATTTATGTTTAAATTAAACATTAAGAGAACTTATGACACTATACTTCAGACATCGTAAAATTGTGTTTCATGAAACAGTGTCTGAACTCTGACGTAAGTTCCACATGACAACACCCCTCTCTGCGCTGAACTGCTTCCTCTAGCATTATCTGTACTGTCAGCAGTGGCTCATTCTGTTATCCAGTACTATCTGAATAGTGATTTGGTGCTCATAACAGATATTTCTGAACAGCTGACTAAAACTAACTGTCAACTTCAAGGACTTTTTTAGTAGGTTATTTTACGACGCTTTATCAACATCTTAAGTTATTTAGCATCTGAATGAGATGAAGGTGATAATGCTGGTGAAATAAGTCTGGGGTCCAGCACCGATAGTTACCCAGCTTTTGCTCATATTGGGTTGAGGGAAAATCCCGGAAAAACCCTCAACCAGGTAACCTGCCCCAACCAGGAGTCGAACCTGGGCCACCTGGTTTTGCAGCCAGACACGCTAGCCGTTACTCCATAGGTGTGGCTTTCAAGGACGCGATCAGAACATAGTCGATATGTATAGTTAATGACCCGGTGAAATCTTTTTTCATGATAATAAATGTTTGGAAAGTGCAACTGAAAGAAAATGAGTTTCATTATTTTTTTCTCTGAAGTCATTTTTAAATGTTTCTGATTCAGGAATAGATAAATTCTACGACATCCTGACATTACTTTCAGAATTTAAAAATAGAAGGTTTTGTGATTTTAAATAAATGGAAAATGATTTTTCTCTATTTGCAAATCATTTTAACACATCCATTCTGAAGGTACGACCAGGCTTACAATTTGAGGTTGCTGATCTCCAAAATGACACCTCTGTGAAAAGCAAGCATAAGGATTGTATTGGTTTAGATGTACCTATTTAAAAATATTGACTCCTCTAAATATCCACGTCTTTAATCATTTACTGTCACAATTGGAGTTATGTTCGGTTCTACATATATTCGTCAACTTTTTTTTTTTTCAAAATTAAATATATTAAAATCGAAAAGGACACGCTTACAATTGGCAGTGGCTACTTATGAGGCAACCCTTAATTTTGAGCTCTTACTGAATGGAAATATTGTAATCAAAAAATAAAAGAATGCAGATGAAAATAATATAATCCTAAAAAAATATCTCTTCTTTCTCTTGTTATTTCTTTGCTATGAACACGGAAGGTAGTGACGATCACAAACTGCCTCTGCTGTCTGGCTTACTGCAACCGATGCTCCCCACTACCTGTCTTCACTTCGTGTATAGCGAGTGTAGCAGATAGTATTTATATTGTGTCATGAATTTGTGACTTTTTCGATGTACTGCAGTGCATATACTTACGTGTAAAGTCACCTCCTGCCTCTCCTTCTTTGAGAGGTTCAGATAGAACTTCTCGTATCGTGTTAAGCAAAGGATGAGCACCTTCACCACAGCGATTTCGGAAGTCGTCCAGATCTAAAGCCCACACCATTCCTCCTCCAAGTCCCATTTTACGAATGTACTCGGACTGTAAGACAATAAATAAAAATATTATAATGAATCAGAATTAAAATATAGTAGAATAAACATATTTAAAGTTTATAATTTTAAATTATCACTTAGTTAAAAAGATTATATTAGCTATCACATTTGCTTTAGAAAATTAACATTAATTATACGTCTATTAGTTAGCCATGTAATTTCCTCTCGCAATCGGTAGAGACAGGGTATTTGAGGATTGAGATCCATGATCTGATTTCAGTAAGTCCCTGTAATTAATTAATTAATTCATTCATTCATTTACTTCTAGACTACTGCTTCTATTTATCATCCCCGTGTAATGTATATACATGATGAAACTGTTGACACCAATAATAACTGTGGTGTTATTATCATCTCAGTTTTCTTCATTTTTAGAGTGTCTTGGATTTTTCCTCTTCACATATTAGTACATTTAGATAAGGTATATATTTTTAACAGGGCAGGATAGTGTGAATCAGAACCAGATTGACTTTCGTAACTTAAGAATTATCTCATCAATTCATACATCAATTTTCACAAAATGTTTTTACAAGAGAATAATAATTAAACATAAAAATTTTAAATTTCTAATAGCTATTCTTGATTAAAAAAATAATGTGAAAAACGTAATAAAAGAATTAACCACATAAGTGCCACTTTTTCTCAGAAACTATCAAATGTTCTAAAAAAAATTTGTACACGTACCAGTATCCTCTCATTGCTCCTATCTCTCTAAGACTTATTCTATTTAGCTTAAGTGAAAATAAAGTCATCTCACAGATTAGCTTAAATAGTTTTAATACAAATGAGAAGAATAAAACTAAAATTTTTACATATGGTACTACCTACTAATTTAATCATATCTGAATAAATATTAACATTCTATTAATGAATGCTTAACATATGTACTACAATACTTACAAGATCTGTACAAAATTTGAGAACTATAGCTTTAACCTTTCCTAAGAAAACATGACATTCGTATGTTTCTAATAATTTCAAGTGAAGGAAAAAGTAATTTAAAATTTAACTGGTACTTAAATAGGCACCCTACATATTTAATAGACAATTTTAGAGTCCAAAAATACTCGTAACAACATAATTTTTTTTAATATATAGAAAACGTCAAATATTTAATGCCAAAAATGGTTATCTACACTATCCAGTTCCCTTAGTACATAATGTTCTCACCTTCAACCGAATCATTGCAACATCATCAAAACTGACCCACTGATTGCCACGGAAAGCATATGGGCCCATTCTTCTCTCAGAATCTTGTACCACTGTCCATCCACGATTTTTTATCCTGTCACATATCTAGAAATAAATAATTACACAACGCAATCAATCATAAGCATGCAAAAGAAATAACACTAAGTTCAGAATCTGCACTTATTATGATGAGGGCTAATTGTGCATTGACTTTTCTATCGTTGCTTTCATCAAAAGCTAATAATTATCACATAAGACTGTTCAGTTTATCACTCAACTTGACCTCAATATCACTATTAATTTCGGATATTCTGTTAGTAGCAGTTCAAAGCGAGACTTAAGGTTTTCAACGTTCTTAATTTCTGAAAACATATTTCCAACAGCTATTATTAGACATATTGTTCAATAAATTCCTCTCCTTTAAAAAAAGAAAAAAAAATTGAAATTTCTCGAATAGATGTCTACAGAGGAGGTCATTGACACATATGTTTCTTCCCGAATGTCTTGAGGGCAAGATAAGAACAGGGTAGATGCACAAAATGAAGCAAATTTCCTCAGTTACGAGCTAGTGCGTGTGTGCAATTGTGCGCGCAAGTAATTCTAGAAGATTCTTAAACTAAATTAGGTCTTGAAGTGCTGTTCAGTATTCCTAAAATTTGTGTGAATTTTATAACTTTTTATGAACACCTTTTCCTTTTTTTTCTGTAGAACACATCCCAGATAATAAAAATTTTGTACTTTTCCATAATATTTGCTGTTTACTGTATTTTTTCATATTGGATCTCTCCAAAAAAATTCTGTTGTTTTGGACTTTTCTGTGGTATCTCAAGTTGAAAGTTAAAATATATAAATTTAACTTGGATTAATAAATGTATGTAATTTATTGGAATCAACTTAATTTCAATTAATCTTATTAATTACTAGCAACATGAAACTATTTTGTCACAATGCACAGATTACTGGGTACCTATATTCTCATAGTCTGCACTATACCTCATAGTAGGCAAGGAATCCTGCTGCCCTGGTGAACTCTCCTGCTTGTCCAGGGCCAGGTGCACGAGCATTGAGTCCATTAGTGGAAGGTTCAGCCAACTGGAATGACTGTCCATACAAAGGCATTCCCATGACGATCTTGCGGCGTGGAACTCCTTCAGAGATCCAGTAGTTGATGGAATAGTTCTGAATAACACAAAGAAATCTCTTTTATAATTACGTACAATATTCAACACACCTGAAATAATATCATATAAAGCTCCAACAAGCTAATGGTATAAATAAATAGCGAAAAATTTAAGAGATGTTTCTGTGGGAATCACTTCTTCCCCTTCAAGAAATAACTCTGTGGCTGGGAGGAAAAAGGTCTTAAGTCAATTTTTATGAAAATTAGATTTTTATATATTCTGAAAGCGGAAACAATTCTCTACAATCTGGTAAAACGGCTAAAGTTAAATAAGACTCCTGATTGGATTTATAGAGCGTTACCAAATGTCCTAAGTACTTTTTGAATCGAGCACACACAGAATAAAGCACTTAAGAATATTTAATACTTTATTCCTTACAAACCATCACATGTTTACTTTCCATGCTTCCCTATTAAAAAGGTCTAACTTGTATTTTAGCCATTTTATCACATACTGATGCCCTTTCCTTTTAAAACTTTAAGCATCAGGGTAAACAGTCCTTGTTTAAAACCCATTTTGCATTCTTAATAATTTACATTTCTCATTTATTTTGACATGAAAAAGGTCTTATGTTTAAATAGTCTCTTCAACTCAGTTTGGGTTCTAGTCTTAAAAGGGCTTAAGTGCGGCTATTTTTGGAAATAATCAAGACAGTTGTTAAATGAGCAACATTACCTATTTTAGAAGAAATATAAACAAATAATATCCAGGAAAAACCTCTCAATTAAAAAAATTCTATAATTGACACCAATTTCAATCTTTCTACTGCTCTCCTGAAAAGTATAAAATTTTTACTTAAGACCTTTTTCCTCCCGGCCACAGAACTAGTTCCAGGAATAATGCCATTCTACAATCAGTTTAGGTCGTATTGTAAGAGCTTTTAGAGTTGTTTCACTATCAGAGACCATTACAATGTTATTTTTGCAGCCATTTTTAATACTTGGTCATATAATTTGCCATAAACTCAGAAGTTTTAGCCTGAAAAACTGTGGTACACTGGTCAAGATTAAAGGATAACTTAGTGCTACGGCCATATATTTTATTTTTATTTTACTTGGTTATTTAACGTCGCTGTATCAACTACGAGGTTATTTAGAGTCGATGGGATTGGTGATGGCGAGATGTGGCCGAGGATTCGCCATAGATTACCTGACATTTGCCTTACAGTTGGGGAAAATCGCAGAAAAAACCCAACCAGATAATCAGTCCAAGCGGGAATCGAACCCGCACCCAAGCACAGCTCCGGATCGGCAGGCAAGCACCTTAACCAACCGAGCTATGCCGGTGGCTATGGCCATATAGGTACCTCAATTCCTACATCAGAATTGGTTTCAGACCTATGAATAAACTAGACTGATCCCTAACTTTAATCAGAAATTACCCATTTTATCCATTCTCTGTGATATGGATAGGATGCAGTCAATTTCTGTCAAATCCGTAAATTTTTAACATACTTTCAGTTTTCATACTTAGTATCTGGTATAGAATTTTGTCCAGAATAAATTAAAATAGAAGTTAAATCATCTAAATATGCCTTTATTTTTTTTCGTAGGATTCCACATATTTTATTTAATCCAACATTCATTGCACTGCTACGGGGCAATAGAAATAAAACTATACCCTACTTAAATCAATTTTTGTTAATATTTTCACATTTTTCTGTTGCTGTAAAATTATTAGATCCATTACTATACAGAGTTGGTGTAATATGTAGCTAATCAGCGATGTATGCAATGGACAGGGAAAGAAACTAGACACTCTACCCAATAAACTCCTTGCTTAGTTGCCTCATGAAGTGATATCACTTATGAGGTTTAGACCTGTCTTCGAACAGTTAACTAAACAACAACAACTATGCACAGTTAGGTAAATTACTTTTTAAAAGTAACTAAGTTGCAGTTGCAGTTACTTATCAGAAAAAGAGTTACAATTGAAGGGTTCAGAGCCATAGTGGGCCAAGCGCCATTTATTAAAAACGGAGAAAGCAAGAGTTAAAGTTAAGTGAATACCATAGTTTAATGAAGATTGACATATCATTTAGTTTTAATGTGTAGTTATATTACTTTCTATATATTTCCATTGAATTATGGTAATAACTTCATTTTAACCCTTGTTTTCTACGGTTTTAGTAAATGGCGCTTGACCCACTATGGTTCTGAACCCTTCAATTACAGTTATTGTACACAAAAAAGTAACTGAGTTACACATATCAGCGCACAGTTACTTTACAATTAAGTACTTAAAAAAATATATAGTTGTGCTAAGATACCTTTCTCAGCCTTAAAAATTGAAATACGAGTACTGGTATAGCATCGAATGTTGGATGTTATTTTCGAGTCACGTGACTGTAGTATACTCATTGTTGCGAATAAAATGTTCAAATTTAAAGATGTGAATGCGATATCTGTAAGAATTTATAATTCAGATATTTCTAAGGTAGATTTTAGAATATGAACGAGTATATAAATTTATTTTATAACAGACACTATTGCTTTGTAGCTGACAGGAGAGACTGCCTCACCTGGGAGCCAATTACAGTCGGTTTTTGAATACAATCAAAGGTTCCTTGCAGTCTTTGTGGACTGTGATAAGGATGTCATCACAAAACTCGATGTTAACTGTCGCAATTGCGACCATGCACTAACTGGTGGCTCATGCTGATTTCTGTTCTTGCCTTGCTACTAAAAGAACACAATCGCGAGATGAAGAAAAAGCGAGGCTACCGTGAAAGACAGCTGCATGTGGCAGCCTCACTTTGTGGATACGGGGCTTAAGAAAGATAAGTATCAGAACGTGACCGAGTGACCCTCGGTCGGAGAGCGAGAGAGAGAATGGGGACAGTGGAAATAAAGTTGGCTCAACGAACAGAGCAGGAGAGAGAATGCGTTAAATGATCGAAATAACTTTTGACATTATTATTACAAATAAGACCAGTATTACACTGTCTTGAGATTTTTACAACAAAATATATTACGAGTGAAAAAAATAGTAACAATGTTTCGTTACTTCGTTACTGGTAAAAGTAACTTAGTTACATTCAAACAACGCCTTTACCGAGTGTTAGTTTGAGAAATAACTGTTACTAGTAATGGTATTACTTGAAACGCACTACTCTCCAACACTAACTGTGGAGAGAAATGTTGAAACCTGAGTAAGAAAACTCACTGCATTAAAGAAGAAGAAGTCATCATCTGGATGGAAGTACAGTGGTGCTACATGTCCAGTCTTCTTGTCCCACTGACCATGGAAATCATAGGTCATGACTGCTACCCAGTCCAGATTCTCACCAAGAGCCTTGACATCATATCCTAAAAGAAGAAACATATTTCAGGATTCATAATGCACTGTAGCCTATATGTTACAGTCAATGTTATTTTGTAGATAATGACATTATTGCCAGCTCATTGTCATTTCCCATTATTATGCCTACTATCCAGTAACGTCAATGGCTGGAGATTTATGTCAATGGCCAAAAACCTGTTGTAAATTTCAGATGAAGCAAAAAGTTATCACATATTTCTCGGACAATGTCATTGATGGTCGGTTATAATTGGGCGATGGGTGAGGGAAACTTATAAGACTTGTGGAAAATAACACTGAAAATGCATTAAGCATGTTACAAATAGATCATGGAGAAAGAAACAATGATATCTGACCTGAAGAAAACGTATTGCAACATCACCAAGGAAGCTATCACGATTTATTTACGCCTTTTTGTGCACTGCCAGGGAAAGTAGACCTAAAGTTGTTTGAAAATGCAACAGCAACCAAATCCATTCTGCATTCAGTTTTTAACTCTCGTACTCAGTTTGATCTGGTTGATATGCAGTCGCAAATCTACAGTGGCATTCGATTTATACTGGTTTATCAAGTTCATTTAACAATTTTCCAAATTTTCTCGGGCTTCCAGCCAGGTCATAAGTTGGTGATCCACCGACGTTTCGAGGATGTTCATCTTCCTCATCTTCAGGGTTAAGTGATATCTGAGGGTACCTAGCTCCTTAATTTATAGTGCCAGAGGGAGTCAGCCGAGGAGCTGTGCGCCGATTGGCTGTTATTAGTGCGGACTGCGGCGAGAACGTTGCCGACGTGTCGTCTTGCTTTGTGCTTTCCGGTTGAATGACCTTGGGTCTCACGGTGGGCTCGGCGGACGAGTTCTCCGCTGATGACGGCCCGTCGTCCGGGCGGTGAGAAATTTAATAGCCGGTGACCATGCCGTGCTTAGTTGGAGACCAGAGTCCCGGTTCAGGTTACCGCGTTCTGCCGCTATGGCCAGGGTTTCTTTTACTCTTCTATCCCAATAGCCCGCACACTTTACCAGGACCTCGGTGTTATTGAAATTAGCCCTATGGCTTTTTTCAATGCAATGTTCAGCCAATCCGGATTTTTCGGGCTGCATTAATTTGATGCTTCTTTGATGTTCCGAAAGACGCGTCGCTATTGTGCGTCCAGTCTGTCCAATGTAAGCCGCATCACATTCACACGGGATGCGGTAGATCCCTGGTACTCTGAGGCCTAGATCGTCTTTTACTGATCTGACCTTGTTCCTGATTTTTGGCGGAGGTTTGTGGATTGTTTTTATTCCATGCTTGTGGAGCAGTCTGCTTATCTTTCCCGACAACTTCCCTGTGAATGGTAGACAGGCTGTGGCTGATTTTTCCGCTTCTAGTGAGTCCGTGATGGGCTGCTGCTGCTGCTTCTTGTGTCTTGCTCTATTCAAAGAGGCCGCGATGTCTTTAGCCAAATATCCATTCTGCTGGGGGGTGAGCTTCAGGTGTTGAAATTCAGTGTCTAATTGCTCCGGGTCCGATATAGAGACTGCTCTATGGGCCAGTGTGTTAAGTATGCCCATCCGCTGCGCTTTGTGATGGAAACTATTCGCGTTCAGGTACAAGTTGGTGTCTGTGGGTTTACGGTATACCGCATGGCCCAGAGATCCGTTGTTATTTCTGGAGATAAGGATGTCCAGAAATGGGAGTTTACCGTTCGTTTCAACCTCCATAGTGAACTGGATCTGGGGTCGTAGACTGTTTATGTGCCTGAGAAAATCTGGTAATGTGTCTTGTCCATGAGGCCAGATGACGAACGTATCGTCTACGTATCTGAAGAAATGTGTAGGCTTTAATGGCGCTGTAGCTAGTATTTCATGCTCCAGATGCTCCATATAGTAGTTGGCGATGGCTGGTGAAAGCGGAGAACCCATGGCGACTCCGTCTATCTGTTCATAGTAGGTGTTGTTCTGTAGAAAATATGTGGAGGTGAGCGTGTGGCGGAACAATTCCGTGATGTCAGGTGGAAATTGATCGGAAAGCAGTAGCATGGCTTCCGAGAGTGGAACCCTGGTGAAGAGGGACACTACATCGAAGCTGACTAGAAGGTCGGACGGTTTCACTTTGATGTTGTCGAGGATCTGTACAAATTGTGTAGAGTTCTTCACATGATGTACGCACCCACCCACCAGTGGTTGCAGCAGGTTGGTGAGATAGCGGGCCAAGCGGTACGTAGGGCTGCCAATCGCATCCACTATAGGCCTTAGCGGTACCTCCGGCTTATGTATCTTGGGTAGACCATATAACCTGGTGGTATACTGCCTGACGGTGAAACTAACCGCTTACTCTCGGCGCGGAGACTAGATTTCTTGATTAGCTGGGTGGTGCGTCTCTCTACTGAGCTGGTGGGATCTTTCTGGAGAATTTTATAGGCCGGATCGTTCAGCAGTTGATCGATCTTCTCCTGATACTGCGTTGAAGAAAGGATGACTGTGGCGTTTCCCTTATCCGCTGGCAGAACGTCTAAGTTGTCATTCTTCCCAAGCATCTGCAAGGCTCTATTCTCCTCTCGGCTGATGTTGGGCTTAGGAATGGTGGCCTTGGTAACAGCCCTGGCAACTTCTCGGCGTATTTCTTCCGCGCTGTCTGGTGGGAGCTGGTATTGAAGGCGCTATCCACCAGGTTATATGGTCTACCCAAGATACATAAGCCAGAGGTACCGCTAAGGCCTATAGTGGATGCGATTGGCAGCCCTACGTACCGCTTGGCCCGCTATCTCACCAACCTGCTGCAACCACTGGTGGGTGGGTGCGTACATCATGTGAAGAACTCTACACAATTTGTACAGATCCTCGACAACATCAAAGTGAAACCGTCCGACCTTCTAGTCAGCTTCGATGTAGTGTCCCTCTTCACCAGGGTTCCACTCTCGGAAGCCATGCTACTGCTTTCCGATCAATTTCCACCTGACATCACGGAATTGTTCCGCCACACGCTCACCTCCACATATTTTCTACAGAACAACACCTACTATGAACAGATAGACGGAGTCGCCATGGGTTCTCCGCTTTCACCAGCCATCGCCAACTACTATATGGAGCATCTGGAGCATGAAATACTAGCTACAGCGCCATTAAAGCCTACACATTTCTTCAGATACGTAGACGATACGTTCGTCATCTGGCCTCATGGACAAGACACATTACCAGATTTTCTCAGGCACATAAACAGTCTACGACCCCAGATCCAGTTCACTATGGAGGTTGAAACGAACGGTAAACTCCCATTTCTGGACATCCTTATCTCCAGAAATAACAACGGATCTCTGGGCCATGCGGTATACCGTAAACCCACAGACACCAACTTGTACCTGAACGCGAATAGTTTCCATCACAAAGCGCAGCGGATGGGCATACTTAACACACTGGCCCATAGAGCAGTCTCTATATCGGACCCGGAGCAATTAGACACTGAATTTCAACACCTGAAGCTCACCCTCCAGCAGAATGGATATTTGGCTAAAGACATCGCGGCCTCTTTGAATAGAGCAAGACACAAGAAGCAGCAGCAGCAGCCCATCACGGACTCACTAGAAGCGGAAAAATCAGCCACAGCCTGTCTACCATTCACAGGGAAGTTGTCGGGAAAGATAAGCAGACTGCTCCACAAGCATGGAATAAAAACAATCCACAAACCTCCGCCAAAAATCAGGAACAAGGTCAGATCAGTAAAAGACGATCTAGGCCTCAGAGTACCAGGGATCTACCGCATCCCGTGTGAATGTGATGCGGCTTACATTGGACAGACTGGACGCACAATAGCGACGCGTCTTTCGGAACATCAAAGAAGCATCAGATTAATGCAGCCCGAAAAATCCGGATTGGCTGAACATTGCATTGAAAAAAGCCATAGGTCTAATTTCAATAACACCGAGGTCCTGGTAAAGTGTGCGGGCTATTGGGATAGAAGAGTAAAAGAAACCCTGGCCATAGTGGCGGAACGCGGTAACCTGAACCGGGATTCGGGTCTCCAACTAAGCACGGCATGGTCACCAGCTATTAAATTTCTCACCGCCCGGACGACGGGCCATCATCAGCGGAGAACTCGTCCGCCGAGCCCACCGTGAGACCCAAGGTCATTCAGCTGGAAAGCACAAAGCAAGACAACATGTCGGCAACGTTCTCGCCGCGGTCCGCACTAATAACAGCCAATCGGCGCACAGCTCCTCGGCTGACTCCCTCTGGCACTATAAATTAAGGAGCTAGGTACCCTCAGATATCACTTAACCCTGAAGATGAAGATGAACATCCTCGAAACGTCGGTGGATCACCAACTTATGACCTGGCTGGAAGCCCGAGAAAATTTCGAATTATCACGTCGCCAGGAAAGCTTCAGTAGTTATTTCATTTAACAAATTCATTGTTTTGAAATTCCTAAAAAGCAAACGTATAGAAGCAGTAGGTATCAATGTGACTGATATTTCACAAGTTTTGGAACTCCTGTAATTTTACACTCAGAAAACAGAAGAGTCTGTGAATTACTTACTACCATGGAATGGGATAAAAGTTGTACAACAATGATCAAGGAGCTTTGGGAAATTACGTAATTTCCCGAGAAATGGTATTATCAACATCGCCAAAGTATCTAGAACAATGTCGTTAGTGGCCTGAAATTTCACAATGTACCGTAGTTGTATATTAACATTAAAGACATCATTTCTCCAATTTATTTAATTACCCACAACATACACACTTAACTACAGCAGAAACATGGAATACTTACCTGCGTCAATAACAGTCTTGCTGGGAGACACAGCGGAAGACAAAAGAAGACCCTTGGGGCTGAATGCTTGACGTAATTCTCTTACCAATGCTGCAAATGCTGCTTTATCAGAATCAGGTCCTTTATTGCAGTCCACCTAGAACATCAACCAAGCAATGAATTGAAATGATACCGGTAATAATTCTAATTAATTACACAGAGTAATTATGCTGTTGTAATTCAGTGTGTAAGAATTCATTGTGATGAAGCAAACGCATGTTACAAATTAAGGAAACATAAGTTTACCATAGGGAAAAGGAATTGGCCATGCTACCCCATTATCTCCTGGATTAGTTGCCTTATGAGTGATGCCTTATTGGTTTCACTTGTGAGGTTCAAGCCTGTGTTCGGACAGTTGACTAAACAACAACAAGAAGTCTACCGTATTTTACATAAATATATCTAAACTAGTATCGGTAAGTAATTTATTGTACAATTTTTTATTTCTTAATTTTTTATTTTTTAAAGTAATGGATTAATCTAATAAAATTTTAAGTTGTTAATACACATACATTTAAATACCTTATTTTTTCCATTATACAAGATGCATCAAAAGCAATTTTCCCCAAACACTTCCTCACATTTAATTACATTCAATTTACAGTTGACTACACATTCCTTTACAGATTTTGTTCAAAATGGAGGCCTATTTCTCGATACACAATTCACAACATTTAGACACTGATTTATAGATGGCAGAATATAACTTACGATTTTAATCGATTTTCACGAATGACTGTTCGATCATCTGTCGCAACTGATGCAGATCCTGAGGTTTCTGAGCAAAAACAACATTTTTCAGCATACCCCTCAGTGAAAAATCGCATGGCGTCAGGTTACATGATCTGGGTGGCCATTCTGTTGTGCCACGACTGCCATTCCATTTAAGGAATTGCTAGTTCAAGAAGTGCCTCACTCCTACACCAAAATCAGGTGTGCTCCACCCTGTTGCCATATTAACTGCGTTTCGGCAAAACGAGAGCTGTTTTCAAGACATGATATTGGAAAAACAGTTGACGCACGAACATGGTTGTCAACCCTCCACTTATTACACGCCTTATTCGTTTATTCAAGTTATGACATATGTAGGCCTATATGTGTACCAGTGGCGTATACTGGTTAAAGGGTTTGGGCTACCGCCGACCCTATTATTACACAAAATATATCTAACAATTACTTTAATTTTAATTACTATGGTAAAACTAATAATACAAAATTATTACATTATGTTATATTATAAACTTTTTCTTTTGTAATTTCCTTGGCCTACCCCCGGTAGCCCGCAAAATACGCCCCTGATGTGTACAAGTGTGAAACCTAAGAACAAATATTGGGGAAAGTGACTTTTGATCCACCTTGTATTTATAGTACGTGGTGGGATGGTCAGAAACTTTGACAATCACAGTTAATATTTTGCATGTATAATTCCCAGCAGGAGTGAGATGAGTGAACTCTCAACTTCTGGAGCTTCAGTTCCAGAGATACTCTAAGGCAGCTCCTTATTAACAATAACCAGATGCTAAATACCAGCTGTTCTCATAAATTGACCTTCCCACAATGCCACTGGTACTTGATTGTGAACATTTCACAGAGAAATTACCAATAGTAGGCCTAATCTAGCTATTATCTTCGACATGCTTCATAGGGAATAAGTTTATTGTAAAACTAGTGAATAGTAAACTAAAATGTCATTCCTGGGACAAAACATCCACCACTAAAATCTTGTGTTGGCAGCATAAGCTATGGTAAAGCTTCGAGCTGTGTGCACTGAAGACTTCCCCATCCCTGCTCTTAAGTGTCATTCTTGGAAAGTAAAGTAAATGAGATAAAAAGTTTTTAATACAAATATTTTTCAAATGTAATCTTCATCTTACGATGTTTGGTGACGTATACACGTCCGTTGATGTGACATATTAATCAATTTAAATACTATTATAGTCACAATCATGCCATGGTATGATTCCCGCTCGAGGTTGTGAAATTTTTCTTTCATACCATGGCATGATAGTGACTATAATAGTATTTAAATTGAGAAATATTTTTCTTATAGCCTATAGAATTAGTTTTGCTGCAATTACAATGAATATAACTCTGAGAATGAAACAGCAGTACTGAACTTAGAGCTGTCATGTCTTTAAAAAATATTAATAGCCTATATAATTATTTTTGCTGCAATTACAATGAACATAACTCTGAGAATGAAACAGCAGTACTGAACTTAGAGCTGTCATGTCTTTAAAAATATTAATAGCCTATAGAATTATTTTTGCTGCAATTACAATGAACATAACTCTGAGAATGAAACAGCAGTACTGAACTTAGAGCTGTCATGTCTTTAAAAATATTAACTACCGGTACCTATTGTACATGATTATTAAAACTTACGTTAAATTTATATATTGGTACGGAACTGTTTCACAGAAAATTAATTCATTTTAGCTTTAGACTGATATTTTATCAATATATCACTCACTCAACAGTAAAAAAAGACTGATATACTGCAACAGAATTTAGAAAATCCTAACTTAACCAGAAATAAACCAACAACATTAACTTATCAAGATTCAGAACTGGACACCTTTAGTCAATGAAATTAACTGATGGAGTAAAAGTTTTCCCTATCTGTAATAAATACTATAGTGAAGACGCAACACTTACAGATGTTATTAAATGTTTAAATATAATGAAAGATGATACAGAGTCTGAAAGTCGAACAGTAATAAATCTACTTAACAAAAATATATAATCTCATGGAAATGGCCTGAGGCCAAGGGATAAGTATCGTAACAACTCTTATTCCTAATGATGAAATTGTGTCTGCATAATTATGTATTTTAGTTCGGCTATTTTAACATTTAAAAAGTGAAAACTGTGAAATAATAATATATTTTCACCCACCTGCCAACACTTGGGGTACTCCCAATCGAGATCAAGCCCGTCAAATCCATGCTTCTCAAGGAACTCAACCACATGTTTTACAAATCTTCGACGTGCAGTTAGACTGTTAACTAGGCGACTGTACTTGTCACCTGCTGAGTCGTTCCATCCACCAAGAGCAAGTGATACTTTCAGTCCTTTCTTCTTGTATGCTACCACTCTTTCGTAGAATTCTGAATAGCATACCAATTCAAATTAGTTATGTTTAGCTCAGTGGAGGCTTGTCATATAATAACTTGCTGATAGCTAGGGATTACAAAATCTAATTCCAAAGGTAAATGTTATTAGGCTACAGTTCTCGGTTAATTACAATCTACAATTGATCTTACTCCTGATTGTAAACTCTAAAAAGTATTTAGATACATTTGTTTTGTCTTTGGAAGTGTGTATAATATTATATTGATTTATTTTAGTATTGGTACGATATTTTTGACAATGTCAGTAGCTTTTGCTAAAACTCCAGCTAATAAATATAATACAATAAAACAAAATAAGAGTGATATTTAAACATTGCTTTAAATAATAGAGTTAAAATAATTGATATTTAAAAAGAATTTACATATCATCACCATCATCATCAACAATAACAATAAAGCTGTCCTTTACAGTTCCCCAGAATAAAAGTCACAAGTGGTTAGTTGGAGGAATAGATACAATGCAAGAAAATTACACACATGCACGCACGCGCGCACACACACACACACAGGATGATTCACAAGGAAAGATAAAAAATTTAGTATACGATATCTTAGCCTATTTTGAGTGAAAAAGTTTATATGAACATAGGTCCGTTTTCGAACGATGGTGGAGCTAGATGCATTTTTTGGTAAAACGACTCGCCCCAATGTGAATCAGATGTTACCATATGCTGCTGACGTGAGATGTGAGACAAGGTCACGGATCGCAATGAATGACGTAACATTGGAATCTGCATTGTGAGTGACGTGGATAAGTTCTTTCACCTCACAAACCAGGTGATGGGGCATTACAAATGTCCAATCGCCTGCCCTTATCTGAAGTAATGACACAGATCCCGCGCATAACACAAATACACTATCGCTTATCAGTTCACAGCAGTTCAGTCAGCTACTTACAGTACAGTAGTTATACAGGTACAATTATCGACCCTCCGACATCTAGAATATTAGGTATGTATGCATACATGAATATAAAGTTTAAATTTGTCCTTTATCTGTCTCTAAATGCGAGTTAGTAGAATGGAATCCCAGAAGTTTTTGTGAAATCAAAAAGCCTTATCTCCGTAACCGTTCGAAAACGGACCCATATCCATATGAACTTTTTGACTCAGAATGACTTCAGAATTCACATCCCAAATTTTTTATCTTTCCTCGTGAATCACTCATCCTGTATGTATAATATATATAGCTTAGATTAACTGAACAATAGCATCTGGAAAAACATAGCCTTAATTTCGTAACAAAAACAGCAACAAGTGATGTGTTACTTCCTAAAAGGTGCGACAAATGTTTGTAATTAGAAGGCAAAGAGTTTCAGTCGAGATCTGGATCTGCAGTTTCTCTACAATCCGTTCATCCAGTAATTTGTTTAGCGGAATTGTCAAATAAACATTTTATGATATTCTTAAAAGTGCAGATTTTGTGGGTGATATGACCCCATTACTCTGCTTTAAATTTAGTCTGATCACTTCAGTTGAATTAGAAAGATCATTCTCTATTGCAAAATCTATTCCTCCAGACAGAGGCAAAGTGTGATTATTGAGAACTTTAAGAAATATCTCGTGATTATCTTACAGCTTTTAAACAATGAAAGAAAAACTTTGTTTTCAACTGCTGTGATTTTGAATTACCAGTACTGTGGATAGAAAGTATGAAATACTGCACCTTTTAAATGCAGAATATAAGTCGATATTTTTTACCTTAAAATATACTTATAAAAAACATACTCGTCTTACATGAGTAACTTAACATTTAAAAGACTGATAAGACATCCTTAAAAAATTCAGAATCATCCTTTATCTGAAGCTAATATAGTATGTCTATTTTGTTCTTGTTAGTATCTATTTGCCACCTTAAGTACTTGTTTATCTGCCAACACAAACAAAATAAATACCGGTACCTAAATTTCTAGGCTCTAGCAATTGATACGACTGTGTTTTTAAATAACTCGTATTAGTGCAATAGTTTTTAGGCATTATATTTAACATATGCCTACATAATTTATATTAAGATTACACCAAGCTAATAAAATACTGCACACAAAAATTTACGATACTTAGTTGATATATAAACTATATTTGAATATACTTACTGTTATCAAAGTCAGCCCATGAATCATGAGCCTTCACAATGAGATTCTCGTAGTCTAGCACTGCGAAACCGTATACAATGTGAGTGCAAAGTCGTTCATCAATTGTTTCAGGAACGTATTTTCCTATTCCTGGACGATACCAAGCCCAGTTCGTGAAGTAGCACACAACCTTGAAGTAACCTGCAAATTTAATTTAATATATTTATTGAATGTTTTTAAATATACTTCTTTACTTGCATATTAACTCTCCCTGAAGTACAGGTGTCCAGAAATTAAGTACTGTATCGATTTTGTAGAAATAGGCCATTTAGGGGTAAGATGTGTATGGTAATAAATTGCAAATACATTGTGTTCTTGAATTGTGTAGATGCTGCTGGCCTCCATGCATTGGATTTATGACAACAGATAAATATGTGTTCTGTCGTTACAAGTAAGTTACCTTTTCAAATGTATATCATTTTACCTTTAGGTGTGTTTCCAAATTATATGTAATACGCTTTGTCAAATCTGGCAACCTTTTCATAAGGGAAGCTAAATTTATTTATTATTATGTAATCTGCATGATCTTCAGCTTACCAAAAAAAAAAAAAAAAAGTCGTATGGTGACATTCGGAAAAAATTTCAACGCCGATTCCATAAAGCTGGATCCATAGACAGAACACTAAAAATGCTGATTAAGAAGTTTAAGCGTATTCAGCCCGTACGAGGGCATCCATCATCCTCTGAAGCGCCATCAGGTTGTCCATCGCACTTAGTCCAAAATCAGTGTGGCATTTGTTACAGGAATTGAACATTCTGCTTTCGACAGTGCATAGGTGTTGCGTTTCAGCTGCAGGTTCTGTACCACCTGCATGACGAGGAGCTTGCAATGCGTGTGACTTCTTTGTGTGTGGATTTATCAAAGGACGTGTTCTCACCTGACCCATTACCACACTGGTAGAGTTCCACCTGCAAGTGTCGATAGACAATCTGATGACGCTTCAGAGGATGATGGATGTCCTCGTACAGGCTACGTTGTGGCAGTCTGAGTGTGTTAAACTTGTTCACCAGCGTGTTAAGTGTTTTGTCTGTGGATCCTGCTTTATGGAATCAACGTTGAAATTTTGTCTGAATGTCACCATACGACGACCCTCTAGCCTCCACATCACCACAGCAACCTTTTTTGATAAGCTGAAGATCATGCAGATTCAGTTATTTGTAATGCCCGAACACATGTTTACCTGTTGTCACAAAGCCAATGCATGGACGCCAGCAGCAACTACACAGTTTAGAAACACAATGTACTTGCAATTTATTACCATGCACATCTTACCCCTAAATGCCCTATTTCTACAAAATCGATACTTAATTTCTGGACACTCTATATTTAACAAGGAAAACTCACCAGACAAAGTGCCACCTTGTGGCGGTCTTGTGGGTTCCACAGTAGGAAGACTAGTAGTAGAGCCTATCACTTCACCACTAGTGGCTGGTGTTGTTGTTGTCTGAGTTGTCCATGTTGTCCATGGTGGTTGAGTAGTTGGCTTTGTAGGTGGAGGTGTGGGTCTTACTGTTGGTAAATCTGATGGCATAGTAGTGCCACCTTCAGACTGGCAATTAGCATTCTGAGGCCAGTCACAGATACGTTTATCCTTAAAAATAGATTAAATATGTTTGAGTTTTGCTGTAGGATTAAAAAACAGAACTGAAAGAAATGGACTGATTTACAGAAAGAATGCAAAGAAATTGAAATGGCCTTGAGCGAGATAAAAAAAGTGATGTATCATGGGTTACTTTCAAAGAAATAAAAGTCATAGGTTCATGATATAGCTATACATGCATCTATAGTACTTAAATTACATTATTCCAATGCAGTCCTCCTCCACAGGAAAACTCTTGATATGCGCCCCACATACAGACGAAATACTTGTTGCAGTCACGTGTTGGACTGAATTCACCCTCATTACAAGGACTACCACTTTTTATCGTAATATCTGAAAAAGAAGAAAAAAGTTATAAGTTGCATGAAAACACGAAATAAAATATATTCTACATGCATATAATATTATTTCGATATATAGGAACTTAGTAAAGGCCAACTTTCTTAAGATTTCAAGGTGTTTAATTTTTTTAACCACAGTGGAAAATTTGAGAAAATCTTAATTGCCATTTTTATCCACCACTAATTCTACTTAGACTAACTGGATTTGAACTCGGATGCACTGAACGGAAGGCTGTCCAGAAAAGGCTGTACCTCAGCAACAACAATACTTTATGATTTTATAGTACATAGAGCCAACAAGTAATAGCTTACATGAATATTCCAATGAGTTCGTCAAAGAATTTGCACATTTCACATTGAAGCTCCAGTCACACATAGTCAATTGCTGGTTCCATACCAACCCTGGTGCGCAGGTTTGCTTTATCGGTACACCATTAACACAAACGTAGAAACTATTACAAGATCCTGGTACTGGCTGGTATTGTCCACTGATACAATCTTCGGCTGCAACCACAGGCTGTAGATAAAAAAATCGACAATAAAGATATACACATGCCAACGTGCATAAAGGAATCTTTATATAAAGTTTTAAAATTTAACCATTTATTCTTGTGTGTACTGCTGCCCTTCTGTTTTCTCTTGTTTCATATACCTGGAGACCTTACTGGAAGAGAGGCAGCATCAAGACTCAGAAGAAAGAAAATCAATTGCCTGCTAGTGTGTGATTACAAAATAATTAGCGCATCTCTTAAAATAAACTAAGATCTTATTTACAAGTGACTATTCTAGTGTGTTATGCATTACTGACAGATAAAATACATTAAAGTGCTCATATAACTGTAGTATATCTCCTTTAATTTTAATGTATTTTATCGATTTTATGAACACTGTAACAAGAACGTGACCAAATATTTGCATTTTATCATTACTGACTGAATTAGTAGTACGTTATTTGCTAAGTGACTAACTACATTATACTTTGAGTAACTGGTATCCTACTTAATCCTACCTAAGTGACATGTTACCGGTACCATAGATTAAGAAGACTGTAATATCATTGTATCATTGTTAGATTAATGTACACTGACGATGCCATGAATAACTGTATTCCGAGGCTAATAATTTGTCTATCTATAATAAGACAGCAGAAAATAGACTATTAACAAAATAAAGACAACAAACTCCATAATATAGTACAGTAAAACTTCATTTATACGTTTTTATGGGGGTCCGAAGAAAAATGTATAACTGAAATTACATTTAATATCTAAAATAACATTTGCAAACTATATGGGAAGAACGAATGAAGTCAGTTTAGTAACATTTTCACAAGAGAAATTTAGAACTTCACAGTTAAGTCTTCTTTGAGTCTGTAATACAATATCAGTAGATAGGCCTACTCAAATTTATAACACATTTTCTTGAGGAACGTAATATTATTTGTAGAAAATCTTAGTTGATTAGAGCCAAAGTTGGTTGATTAAATATTAGATTTCAAATTCCAATCCAGAAAATTTTACATTGACTTAAGTCAATATATGTAGTTATTTTACAAAAACAGTTATTTTGGACTCTTTGCTCCTAAGGAATTTAAACCATGTCCTCAAATTGTGATAATTGTTCCATAATTTGTTCAGTTACATCATGGTGTGTTACAAAATGTTTCACTGTTTAGTATCATTGAAGGACACAAGATTGGTGGAGAAAAGCATGAGCAGCTTCGAATTTCCACGAATTTCAAAGTGGGCTGCATCTTAACAATGAACAGAAGCTGTATTTTCACGTTTTTACATTATCAAGACAAATCTGATTTCGAGAAAAATTGGTTTAGAACGTATAAATTATATTTTTTAACTTCTGGAGATTTAAAATACAACCGCAAAGCGTAAAAAAGCATATAAGGTAAAGGAAAAACGTATAACCGAAATAAATTAATATTTATTTATTTATTCTGGGGAAGTTAAGGCCATCAGGCCTTCTCTTCCACACCACCAGAAATACAAATACCGGTACAATAATACAAATAAAAAGAAAAATCACACTATAAACAAAGTAAAGCCACACAAAAATATAGTCAGGTTGCAGTCACACAAACTTTAAGTGAGTGATTAAGTGATTATAGGCAGTGGTGGTGCGTCAATAAGAGCACAAGAGTACTGAACACCTTGTTTCCATTAATGCACGACTAGTTTTATTATTTAATACCGTATTGACGAAGTGGGGATGTATAATATCAGAATCGAGAATTTTAAACTTCCCGCATCTTGCATAGGCTAAACTTCTTATGTAAACTTAGCAACAAGTGTTCACGTACAAGCCATGCTCTTTTCAAGAAGGTTACAGGAATTTCAAGCATGCGTGGGAGGAAATTGTCTTTTGCTGGCCGCTTATGACTCGTCAAGAGCACAAAGCTTTAAGTGAATAGTGAATCTGTTGTACAGTTGTCAGGTGCATCAATGCCTATCGTTCACATGCTTTATCTCGAGGAGGAAATTTAATAGTCTGCATTTTAGCCTGTAGGTGTCAACATTTCTCACTGTCGGAACTTTATGTGGATGTGTGTACAGTGCTGCTACGAGAGTGTAGTTTGTGAATTACTATACTTTAGTGTTAACAAAATAGCATAGTTTGGCTTTCAAACACGTGCTGGCTGAATGTGATGGTGGTATGAATTTAAATATCTGTATGGTGGTGTATATTATTTAAGAATAATATTTTACTGGCATTTATTTATAGTAATCAATCTGTGCGAATGGGATTACAGTACTGGTATAGGCTGTAGTGTACCAGTGTGTTGTGAACCAAAATATATTACTGAACACACAATTTTGTAAATAATGGCACTGCAGTATGTATTAATTTGTAACAAATGTAAATAATGAACTCTGTTCAACCAATATTGAACAGTAAAAAAACTGAGTAAACTGGCTTACCAGGAAAAATTGGAAATAAAAAGACTGGGTTTCATTATTATTATTATTATTATTATTATTATTATTATTATTATTAATATATAATTTGAATTTATATACGATTTTTTCGATAGTGAAACATTGGAATCATAACATTTCATATTAGGCTAAACGTACGATTTCAAATTCTCTTCGATTTTGGAACACAAAATTGTGAACACACACAATATTTTATCACGAGCCGCCACTGATTATAGGATGTATAGAAAAAAACGTATAAATGTAAAAAACGTATAATTGGGAAACGTACAAAGGAAGTTTTACTGTAATATAATTTACGAATCTGGAGATTTTATTTTATCACAGAATTATTTATAAGGATGTATACATAATGTAGGGAATACTTTACTTTTACTTTTTAAGAGTAGCAGGGGCGGTATTTAGAACAAAAACATTAATATACTTGATACCTATTTTCTGGGAGGATAATATTAAAATGGATTTGAGGGAGGTGGGATATGTTGGTAGGGACTGGAGTAATCTTGCTCAGGATAGGGACCAATGGCAGGTTTATGTAGGGTGGCAATGAACCTCCAGTTCTAAAAAGCCATTTGTAAGTAAGGTACCGGTACCTATTTTCAAACTTAACGTCAGAAAACAAAAGCATATGAATTACGTATTATGAAAGCAGCTAAAATACGGTAAAAAAAAGTAGTAAGGACTGCTATCATCAAAGTATATGAGTTACACTACCTAAACTAAAAATATGGGTATTACAAAATTTTTAGTGAAACAAATGGGTAAATAAAAATCGTACTAAATCTGTTCCAAATAACAACCTGTATCATCCTTTGGTTTAAAGACACTCAATATTCTTAAATTCCGTATATGTGTTTAAAAATCATATTAGAAACAGAGTTCTTTAGCAACGAAACATTTTATTCCTATATCCTTTAAACAATACAGAAAATTCTTTTAGTACCTTATACGCAGCAAATATCATAGTTTAATTTGTCATGCCTTTCTAATCTGCCTAAGTACCTCTGTAATTGGCCCCTCTGGTCTTTTAGTGGTGGTTGTTCTTGTTGTCCACCAATCTTCTGGTCGGCGTGTTGTTGATGTTGTGGTTGTCCACCACTGATCCCATCCAGATGTAGTTGTCGATTGTGTTGTAGTACTCCACCATGGATGAGATGTAGTTGGAGATGCTGAAGGAGATGTAGTTGGAGACGCTGAAGGAGCTGTCGTTGATTCTGAGACATTGTAAAATCGGCATATTTCACAATGTAGAATTGTAATTTTCAATAAATCAATATATAGAAGCATAACGATACAATTTTGGAATACAATAACCTCCTACATTAAAAACTGATATCATTGCTTTAATTGGCAAAGTAATTCAAGAAGTTTCTATCATAAAGAAACACTAGCTACTTTATCTTTAAACTGTAAGAACTGATATTATACAAATTCAATTTTAAGAGATAATTTAAGAAAATCACATGCATAATCTTTTAATTCGTACATGTATGTTCATACACATTCACAGTCATGACTAAAATTAAAAACTAAGTGATAATTTGAGAAATATTATTTAACTACGGTATTGATATTTCTATTTTCTTATCATACGAATTTGAGATTTTCACGTAAAACATGTTTCTACCTTTCTCTGACACCGAAAAATGGTTTTGTGCTTGCCTATGTATAGTACTGACTGGTAATAACTCATAACTTATTGAATGCATTTTGTTCATCTTTGTTACTTATCTGTAAAAACACCGTAAAACAGTGAATAAAATACATCAAAGTTAGTAAATAAAATTACCGTATTGTAATTCGTGAAATAAGTCGTTATTTAAATATGTAAATCGTCAAAAAGTCGTTATTTGTACATGTTTAACAAGCTAAGGAAATTTTATTACAATGTCTGGCAACATTATTTTGTTACTGAAATTGAAATATTATTTGGGCAAGAGAAATGAAAAACAAAAAGCACTCCGACTGCCTCCGTGGTCTGTTGGTCATCATGCTAGCTTGCAGATCCGGAGGTCCCGGGTTCGATTCCCGGGCTGGGCTCCCAATGAATTTTTCTTGAAGAAGAAAAATTACCTGGGTATCTAGAGTCTGGAAATTTGTATGAATGAGAGTGTGATTGTGAGTGTGCCGGGTTAATATTAATTAACCAATCATCAAAATATAAAATACATCAGGACTGTCGCTGGGCAGTAACCTGAACACACGTTTCAGCATCACATTGTTGACAAGTAACTCAATCTGTTAGCACAACCATAAAGCAACTAATAGATGCTATAGAGTTACCAACAACGGGGGGGGGGGGGGGGGGGGGAGAAGCACTCAATCTGTGAACATGCTTAATAATGAGTCTTACAATCAGTAAAAAAAGTAGGTTAATTTTAAAAACAAATGCAGGCATACTTGGTGAAAATATTATAAAATATATAAAAAAAAAATGGATATGCAGATATAACTAAGTCAGTATTGTGAATATTTTGTCTTCCTCTCCCTAAAATATAAAAAATGGGTCCAGGACTACCAGTCAAGTGGTGTCCGTCCCCCCTATGAAATGTCCTACTGCGAATCAATGGCAATCATGGTAAACACTAGATAATAACAGGTGACGAGAATTTGAAATATACTTTATATTTCATATTTCATTATGTTTTTTGTTATCTATAATGGTGCCTAATATAAGATAATTTATTATTTAAGTTAGAACTCGAAACTTTTAATACTTCTCATTCCTAACTTAATTTAAAAAAATTACTTTAGTTATATTTAAGTTCGGAATATGTATTATATGACTTCCTTGTGTTAAATTCTATCGTACCTGGTTTACATGTTTCGACCTATTATGGGTCATCCTCAGAACTGGTCGTTGTTGGTCTTGGCGCCTCTTGTTTTGTTTCCTGTGAGGGTGTGTTCTTGTGGTGTAATGTGGAGTCAGAGTGTGTGTGTTCTGAAATTAAGTTGAGAATTTCATTGTAGTGTGTTTTTGTGTGTCTGTATATTTCATAAGTTCGAAACATGTAAACCAGGTACGATAGAATTTAACACAAAAAAGTCATATAATACATATTCTGAAGTGATACAATGTTAAAATACAATGCTAAATACATACTTACGTGGTTCACATTTGGCTTCACTTGGCCAGTCACAAACTTTACTCTGTGTATTCCAATGCAATCCACCTGCACAATATTCTTTCTTTAGCTCTCCCAAAATACAGCGGTAGTATGCATTGCAGTTTGAAGGATCTGGGAGATATTCGCCAGCATTACAAGGTGTTCCTGGCACTGGTACATCTGGCGGAGACGTTGTGGGTGGTTTTGTTACAGCAGTAGTGGTAGGAGGTTTTCGTGTAGTGGTAGTAGTGGTTGTAGTGGGGATAGTGGTTGTAGTCGTAGTAGTAGGTCGTGAAGTAGTGATCGTAGTAGTTGTCGTCGTTGTTGGTGGTTGCCACCATGGTGGCGTAGTAGTAACTGGCTTCGGTGTAGTGGTTGTAGTAGTTGGTGGTTGCCACCAAGGTGGTGTGGTGGTTGTCATTGGTGGTCTCATAGTAGTAGATGTGGTACTAGTTGTCCAATCTGTCCATCCTGTTGTTGTTGTCGTTGTTGTAGTTGAGGAGGAAGAAGGAGGTTCATTTGGTGGTGTTGGTCTGATTTCGCCTGAAAGAAAGAGAATTTATAAAAAATGTTAATATCATTGATTTTTTTTTTCCAATGGCAGGAACATTGAAATACTAATCATTTTCCCATGCAACACTGCTTGCTGTGACATGATTAATGTATAAATGGAGTAACAATTTAAGATATGGCACAAAATTCAACATAAAAACACAAATTCATATTAGCATTAGTAAATGATAAGAATAAATAAACACACGGAGTATGAAAAAACAATCATTCAGATTAACTTTACTGGAATATTCGATCCCTTGTCTCCCAGTAGCAATTATACTCTGCCTATTGATTAGTTCTGTACAGACCCAGAAACAAAATTTGGGCCCAAATTTTGTTTCTGAGTCTGTACATTGTCGTATATTACTTCTATCCATGGTCTCTTAGTGGTTGCATACAGTGGTGCACCCAGAAATAGGTTGGGGGGAGGGCTAATTATAATCAATGTCATAGAGCAACATTAAAGCTGTATAGCTATATCCTTACATGAAGCATGGATGGCATGAGAAGCACAGATTGCGTCACTGAGATGTGATTAGCTGGAGGGAATAATTAGAGTTACCACTCCGAATAAAAGTTACTGAACTTCGAATATTATAGAAAGTTCGTGCTTTTTAAAAAAATATGTTGTAAAAGCCTATTCATATGCAGGGCTGTTTACAAATAAATACTTCAAGAATACGCACTTTCCACAATAATAGACACAGAGACGTCAAGGCTTGAGCTCCCTTAACCCATCCTGTAGATACTACTGGTTACATAGCATGCAATACGAGTTGATACCAATGTGGTGGAGATGTATTTCCAGACAACCGTGTCAACCACGAAGAAAAAATTCTGCAATTGCCTTTCTTTCGTGTCAACATAACGCAAAGAGACTGCTTAAGAGAACACAAGACGGACTTAAGACATGGGAAATACACTTAGTTCAAATGTAACGAAGATAAATCTCAACCTTTATGTCGAAACCCGAACTCGTGTTCACTAGTTGCAGCTTCATGTGCTATCAAAGTAAAGGTAGAGGACATACCATATTTAACACATTCTATTTTTAATTGGAAAACCCTTCATTTTACCTGTGTTTTATCACTAATCTTGAAGATACATTGCCAAATGGAAAGAAATAGGATAAAGCCTAGGATTGCATGCCATTGTGCTTACCTGCATCAACACCAGTAGTAAGAGTGGGTGGCTGTGGTGTCACAGGTGCAGGTGGTTTAGTGCAGTCTCCTCTGGTGGGCTCCTGTTCAGGTAAATTGCCCAGAATACGATTGATAGTTCGTAGCAGAGGGAATGGCTCCCTGCAGCAGAGATTGTTGAAATCATCCAGGTCGACAGTCCAAGCCATTGCTCCACCGAATCCCATTTGTTTAATGTACTTTACCTGAAATGAGTAATGATGTATGGCATTTACAAGTTATAATCGTAAACATCATCATCATCATCATCATCATCATCATCATCATCATCATCAACTTTCTAACAGGTGATAGTCCTAGAAGGACTGTTATGGTCTACAAAAGTTTTCCCGCCATCTCTTCACAGGGCGACCCAATGATCTTTTCCCTGTTGGTCTGTAGTTCAAGATCAGTCGAGGAATTCTTGTTCTAGGCATACGCTTGACATGGTGAAGCCAGTTGTCTTGATATTGATAAATATGACTTGCTAAGTAAAAGGGAACTGAATGTGTTAGATATTGCCACCGAAGTTTAAGTAAATGGGCTATTTATCATAAACTACTTAAAATCTGGAACTGAATTAAAAACTGCTGAAGAATAATTCCGAAATTTGTGTCGACTTTGTATTATTGCCATACCTCAAGGATTTTCGTAGATTTTCTTTTATAGGATTAATTGGCATGAATTACTTGAGCAGTTCTAATTAAATTCACCCCTGAAATCATATTATAGATAATTAATAATAATCACAATATTCTCACACTGATACCAGGACCATCAATGAACAAAGAATATCTACTTGAATGCACTACACTGAAGAAAGAAGCACAACAGTACAGAAATTTGAGTCCTCTTTACTGGGAGGCAAGAAGCAAAACAGGTTAAATGATCTCAAAAGGTTTCATTGGAGAACGAGAATAACATATTACCACACTGGGCGCATTACTTTTATGAAACAAAAAAAATAGAAGGAACTTTTCATTCATTGTTAGGCATAGGCGTAAGATATAAAGTTTCTTATTAACTTTAGCTTCTTCAAGTAATAATATAGGCTAATCTATATTTGCATAGAGAAAAGTACAACTTCCCTTTCACTCTATTGGTGAATTACAGTATACAATGGGTGTAGTCTTATGCCTGAAAACATGTTTTGCTTATTACAGCGCCACTCAAAAAGTGACATGGGCAAGTAATACCCAGCTTAGCAGTGATTCAGTACTGGTATGTCAGTTTTCAGCAATAAAATCTCGCAATTTATACATTACATTACAGATAGAATTTTTGACTTACATTAAGTTCTGGAAATGTCGACTGCTGTAAATATAGCACGACACTACTGTACAATCTTTTCGTAATATACATATTATAAATGAAGATTCACTATTCCAATGTGTTCCACTGTCACTAACTAAACTAAAGTGGACTAAATAAAAGTCAGCTGTATACCAATTACCTATTCTCTACCTTCAGCCTGTGTTATCTGTCCATACTACGCAACATAAATCATTCCTATGCTCGATCCAGGGGAAATGTACATACACACTATTTCCTCAGCAGTGGCTTTCTATCTATAAGAGGAAAAGGCTAATGGCATTTACCTGAGCGAAATGCTCTGTACAAAACATTTTAATTTCTAAGTATCTTTTCACCAAAGCTAAATGGGTTTATTCGTACATAATATCATGATGAACGGTTATGACGTTGTCTGAATGTAGGCTACATCTCATGAATACCTTTCAAAACATTCCCAGGGATTTAAATGTATCATATTAATATCACTGTACAAAATATTTTGTGAACTTGAAACTAATTATAATTGAAATCAACCACTAAAACCTAGACAGTATTAAATATTAAGAAAAAGACCTAAGCAGCATCAACCAGGAAGATGCAAATCAATAACGTCAATCATTGTTAGAAAACGTTTCATTCTAAGTTTCTCATGAAGTTATGATATTGAAGAGTAGTGTTACAGGTTGAAGTACTAGGTACCTGGTACTGGTAGTATATGTTACTATTCAGAGCACCTTTGCTATGGAAAGTTTAGAAAGTGTTTGTAACCTACCATATTCTCCATCAGTTCGTTAAGTATACGAGAAATTTACCATATGTCTCATAAAAATGGGACAAATCCCTTTTTTGGCTTAGGTGTCTATCATCCCTGTAATTTTTGTTGGGACGTGCAAATGTCTCGTATTTTAGTCAAACTTTATTTCGCAATGTAAAATCAATAATTTCTCTAACTGGTGTTTACTTCATTGAAATTAATGTTTTGATTTGTGTAAATGTTTGCAAATGTTTGATTTTGAACTGTTCTATGGGTAGGATACTGTTAAACAAAAAGGTTAAGTGCAAAGCATTGTCAAGTGACGTAAATAGGTATGAAGGAACATTGTTTAAAGGCAATAGTATTCCTTCTATTGTTAACTTCCGTGTTTCGATAATATTTAATACACTTTTCAGTAGGTTCCAACTTCAAAACTTCAATTTCTTTAAAAAAAAAAAGTAATAATAAAAAATAAAAATGGCTATAATAAGTGTCCCGTATTTTCATGAAAAATTTCTGGCAGGCTTAACTATACATAATACCTACTTTATGAAACAAGATGCGGAAACACTCTATGGAATGACAACAAGCAATCATAATTTTCGTTCACATGGAATATAAATTATGTTGGTTATGGAGTGCTATGTCATCCCAATGCGAAAAATTATCTTTTATAAAATGTCTAGGCGTCGTATTTCATATCTTATACCTACAGATAAATTATTTGTTCTTGAAACTGATTCTTGAGTAACCAAGTTTATGGTACCGGTACGATTTTCCTTTTTAAAGAAATAATACCAGTAACACAATATAGATTTGTGGGAATTATTTTATGAAGAGTAGTCCATGCATTTTCAAACTTCTGTTTAAATTAACATATTTTATAAAACCTAAAAGAACCTTTTTGGTGTTTCAGTTGACATGAAATAAAAGAAAGAGTGGTAATTTCATAATATTACTGTAATAGTAAGTAATATGTACAGTAAGAGATCCAATGCTTTAGTATCACATTTTTTTTAAGATGATGTGGTTCTTTCTTCTCGTTTTTAGTACTGGTACATGTATTTGGCTCAATTCCGCAAAAGAGAAAATCGTTAAAGAATTGGAATTGACTGTGTTTAATAGCTGTAAAAACAAGGATAGTTTTGTTGCGTTGAGAAGGATTATTTTATTGAGAATACATGATACATTTTACATATTTACCTTTTCTTTAACAGACTCAACATCTTCATAGCCAACCCACTGGTCTCTGGAATATGCATATGGTCCTGTGGCGCCATATTTATCACGACCAACAGTCCAACCCTGGCTACGAACTGAAACCAAGATCAAAAATAGTTTGTGACCGTAATCCTGGTTGTAGAACATGAGACACTTGTTGAAAATGTTACATTATATGAAAATTGTAGTAGTCCTATGGATGTGTAGTGTAAGTCTCGTCTAATTGCATACCAGTATCTCTGACTTTGTGGTTAGTGTAACTGTAAAATGAAGTGATGATTTTACTTAATTTAGAACTCAAAATTGGATATAATTAGGGAACTATATCATGCGATAAAATACAAAAAAAGACGAGACTTCTGTACAAATAACTTGGGAAAACGGAAGAATATTGAAGCAAATAAAATCAAAACTATTTCTTAAGTTTTCATAAAAATTTTTCATTCTTTAAACGCCTAAATTAATAAAAATTAAACATGTAGTTTAAGTAGCTTTGTTATAGACAAGAGTACATTCGATAGCCTATTATGTATCAGTACTTTCTATTATAAAGAATTTAATGTTTTCTTCAGTTTTTGAGAAAAAATTAAAATGCAAAATTCAGAGGCCCTTGCAATCATTCTTTGAAATGCTCATGAACAAGTTATTTCTTTCTTAGATCATACGAACTAATTATTAAGTCTTAGAATACAGAAAAGAATGAAACGATAAACAAATTACATATAAGTTGATTAAATTAAGAAATGTGGAAATTCTGGGACTCTGTTAATAAGAGCTCCTCCTTACTGGGACTTCACGAGGGCTGTAGGAAACTGTCATGAACCAAGTTAGATTTAACTAAAGATTGGCATAGTTACGGGAAAATGTCAGAACTATACATCATAATACATAATTTACATGACTTTGTGGTAGAAGTACAAAGAAATATTTTCACTGTTTCTATTATCTGTTGTTCGGAGGTGATGAACTATGAAATCTTGCTGATATCACTATTATAAATATTTTTGAAGCAGACGCTGTAAAAGCAAAGTACTGGTAACATATTAAAATGCATAAATGTAAAGAAGTTCTTCATTCTGGCTTCATAAATAAATGTCGCTGCTTGATTGGTTCATTTATTTACGAATAATGAATATGTACCCTAAGAGTCTGATGTAAAAGTTACCGGTATATTCTTTCAATCTTGATGTTACACTCGATACACGTGATTGACAGTATGATATTCCAATGCCTTGACCTGCATGCTCACCAGACTTGAATTTTCTCAATATTTGGAGAACAAGTTATGCTGTTAATATCACATGAAAAAGGAACACTGCGTCAAATTGAATCCTATGCACTTAGCATCACTGGATGCATGCACCATTCAAATGAAATGATCCGTATGTCCCTGAACATAGAGGAATTTATTCTTTATATAATATTCTTTATATAATAATTCTGAAAGAGGTCCAAGATAGTCGAAGTGTAAATGGTTACAGCTTGTTTCAAACCAACTTAGTTCTTATAATTTAATGGTCAGAAATAGCCTTGTACCAGTATATTAACACTTGTTATTCTGTAATTCATTCATAGTTAATAAGGATTCAAGTAGGATTTCTTTTCCTTCTCAATTAATTCATTTAAAGACGAATGTAATGTAGGTACAGTCTCTGTAATGTTATGGTTTGTATTTTATTAGCAATGGGGAAAGTCAAATCTAAACCTTCCTTAGTCAATAAATACCGGTAGTTGTATTGCAACAATTTTACTTTTAACTTAAGCAGAGCTAATGATTGTCACTAATATTATTTCCTCTTTTAAAACTGCTTCCTAAACATATGTAATGGCGGAAATAGTTTTTTTATGATACCTCTATCACAGATCTCGTAATATGCTAGCATTCCAGGCTGATGTGTGAATTCTCCAGGTGCACCTGCACCACTGGAAGCAGAGCCAGGTTCAGTATTGGTCCTGGAGGCTAGCGTGAAGCTCTGTCCATAAAATGGAATTCCAACCAACAGCTTGTGACGAGGAGCTCCCAAACTCACTAGGTACTCCATAGTGTAGTTCTATTAAAGAAAACAATTATTACTAATGTTATTATTAAACTTGTTAAAATGATATCATTAGTGATATACAAGTGTTAGAAATGTGTAGTAAGTGAAGAATTAATATTTAATTATTACCTACTAATGTTATTATTAAACTTGTTAAAATTATATTAGTGATATACAAGAGTTAGAAGTGTGTAAATGAAGAATTAATATTTAATTATTACTAATGTTATTATTAATCTTGTTAAAATGATATCATTAGTGATATATAAGTGTTAGAAGTGTGTAAATGAAGAATTAATGTTTAATTATTAGGTACTAATGTTATTATTAATCTTATTAAAATGGTATCATTAGTGATATAGAAGTGATAGAAGTGTGTAAATCAAACATGAATATTTAATTATTATTTCACACAATTAAAGTAATATGTCTCTATTTCTTTAATGTGTAATAACGTCAACGTTTAGCGAGTGTGTGTGCATGCATGCATATACATGTGGGGGTGCGTGTGTTTAAACGCTATTATATCGTTGTCCTTTAATATTAAATTAAATATTTATCAGTATAAAAAACAAATTATATTAACATTATGAAACACTCTTTCCAGAAGAACAAAATGGCTTCCAAAAGGAAAGATCATGTTGTGATGGACATTTTACACTAAAATTATTGATGGAAAAACATAAAGAATTCAATTTGGAAACACATATTGCTTCAGTTGATTTTGAAAAAAACATTCTATAGGGTGAACAGAAATAAATTGTTAAGTATTTTAGGCACAGACAACATTCCACAACTAATAACATACGGTAATTTCTGTAAAACAAATCTAATTGCAGTAAGATGTGAGACATTATCACAATGGACAGAAATTCATATAGGAGTAACACAAAGATGCGACCTTTCACCACCGAATGAAATAATTAGAGAATAGAAACAATTGCCTCATGAATGTAATATAATATACAACGCAACAGAAATTTACACTTAGATTCACTATTTTTTGCCGATGATTTAGCTTTGATGGCATCCTCAGAAGATGATTTACAATGTTCAATATATAATTTTAACAAAATTGGACTTAAAATAAGATATGAAAATCAACTTGACTTAAAATATGAGGTGAAAATCAATACCTAAAGAAAAAACAAAAATGAACTTCTGCGAAAAATACTCTAGGACTATGTATGTATGCTTGTAAAATTGCCTAGAAAAATATGTTTGAATTAAAAAATATTAGAAAGATTAAGTTCAATTACATATATTTCGAATACACATTATCCTTTTTCGATAAGACAGACATTCCAAAGAAAAAAATACACCAAAACAATGGGAATAATTAACAATATTATGAAACCTTCTATAGTACAAAGATATACTATAGAAGATCTTGGAGAGACCAGTACTTTGTTACGGTAGTGAGACATGGACTTTAAGGAAAAAAGACGAAAGCAGAATAATGGGTAATGAAATTAAATTTATGAGATGCACAACAGGATGTACCAAATGGGATCATGAACATACCGGTAATGAAGATGTAATTGAAGGAATTATAATTAGAACCTGTAAAGCATCACATACATTATCATAACAAATGGATAAAATTATCTGTATTGCATGTGTACAAATAGAATCCCAAAATCCCAAAAAAAACGTTACAATATCGTCCAAAAGAAAGGAGATGTCCAGGTTGTCCAATGAAACGTTGGATTGAAAATTCAACCGTCAAAATCATAATAGAAAGAAGTGCAAGTAAAGCCCAGATGTACAGTAAAGTATATTTTGAAGCATGCGAGACAAGATTAAACGTAACATTGTTCTCATTCTGTTGATAATAATACATTTTATTATTATTTTATTTTCGACGTGAAAGATAATTTTATCCTCGTCTTTACTGTATTCATTATTTTTAATGAGGGTATATTTATTTGTTTACCTGTTAGAAATATTTAACTAGAATATGAGATCAGAAATAATTTCTGTATTATTTCCTGTAATATTTATAACACATCAAATCAGACTGATTTTTTAAAAATAAGTTATTCTAACGATTAGACGAAAACTTCAGTTTATCTATGTACTGACACTAAATTAATAAAACGATCGCAAGTTAATGTAGTTAGTTTCAAGTTACTGAAATACAAAAACAATAAAATTAGTTCAAATAAACACATGACATCTATAATCTTTGTTGAAGACATACCGATGTACTTGAATGCAAGGAAAAGTTAGATGTACATGCTACTTCAAAGTAAATATTAATTGTGATTTATAATAAATAAACACATACCGTGTTGTACTGTGGGAATTGATCACCATTACGATAGTACAAAGGGCTGACATGACCCAAAATATTCTCCCAAGCTCCATGGTAATCATATGTCATTACAGACATAAATTCAACATAACGTCCAATCTCTGCTAAGTCATACGCCTGATCAATCACCTCCTTGTAGCCTGATAAAGCAACAGCCAACACTAATGGTGGGTTATGCCTCTGGAACTCTTTGCTTAATTCCTGCAGAAAAAATATTACTTAAGTTAGAGATAAGAAAATGAATAGACAGGTTTTGAAATAGACGATAAACATGTGATCAGAAATATAATGCATTTATTTAAGTCAAACAAAATTTGTATGTCAACAAATTTCTTTGTTTCCTTTAGCAAATTCTGCATAAAAGAGGACATTTACTATAATGACAAAAGCTAGTTTAATGATTCCTTTTAATTGGTTATTTAACGACACTGTATCAATTAGGTACTAGCTTATTTAGTGTTGACAGAATTGGTGATAGCCAAATGGTATTTGGCAAGATGAGGCCGAGGATTCGCTATAAATTACCGTACTTGACATTCATCTTTCGGTTGGAAAACCTCGGAAAAAAATCCAACCAGGTAATAAGCCCAAGCAGGAATCGAACACATGCTCGAGCGCAGCTCCAAATCAGGAGGAAAACATCCCAACTGGCTAGTTTAATCATAAATATGTACCTGTATCAGTTTGGCGAAGTTAGCTTTGTCAGAAGCAGGTCCTTTGTTACAATTCGACTGCCAACATTTGGGATAGTTCCAATCAAGATGAAGTCCCTTGAAGTTATGTCGTCGTAGATAACTAACCACATTAGCCACGAATTTTCTTCTTGCACTTCCGTCACTAACTAAACGAGAATATTTATTTCCGGTAGAATCCGTCCACCCACCAAGAGCTAACAACACCTTAACGTCAGCTCCACGTGTCCTGGGACCATGAAGGGAAGTCAAACGTTGGTAGAAGTCTAAATGAAATATAACAAAAGGATATTAGTTGTGGATATACAAGGTTTTAATTGTATAAATAGGACAAATAGTTTGCAATATACACTTAATGATGTGAAAGCAAATAGGGTTACGAAGAGCTGAGGGAATTCGGGCTGAAAGGATGCATGTTCGAACAGAAGCAGAAATAAGAGATTTAACTCTTCACTACGACTTCTAGAACAGCTTTGAGAATCATCAAATCTTCTTTCATATGACCATTTTTCTGAGAATAAATGTTGACCACATACCCCCTCGTGCCATAGTCATTTGGAAGTATGGAGCTCCAAATCTCATCTCTTCATGATCCTTACAGATCTTAAGCAGACTATTATAACATTTTAAGAGCACAGGGGAAAAACTTAATTTTCTATTTTAGATATCATGTAATAACTCAGGTTATGTAGATTTGTGTAGTTTAACTGTACAAAATAACCTCGTTAGTCCAACAAAATTTTAAGAATGCTATGTAACACAAAGACAATACAATATAACGGGTTTTGAAACTTTTAACTTGCTCTCCTGTAAAACAGTAAAATGTGACATCAGATTTTTCCACTATACTCTTATTTACTTTACTCTGATGCAAATAGCTCAGACAGCAATTTGAGTAGTATGTAACAAATATATATACTGATATATATATATATATATATATATATATATATATATATATATCGTGTATCACTGTCTGGTTCTGTAACTTAATGTAATAAAGAGAAATTTACATAACATGATCCCATATATATATATAATAAAGAGTGAGTCAGCCAGGGTTAGACCGGCATCAGCAGAAAGTCGTATGTGTGGTAATTGCTGCACCATCGCAGTGATCGCGTACGTTTCGTGTTTAGTTACGTAAACACGTTCATACAGTGAGGGTGCAGGTGTATATCGTACATTTAGAGTGCAGTAGGCCTAGTGCGTTCATTATGAAATATAGCCTGGAACAATGAGTGTTTATTTACGACAACTTTGTGAAATACGAATCTTGGAGAACAGTTGTAAAAAACTTCTGTCAGTCATTCCCTGATTCGCCAGAGCCTTCTAAAGCAATGATTACAATTTAGTGAAGAAATTTCGTACAACTGGATCAGTATTGGATAGAAACGAACATGTGTGAAGCGTGTTCTCACTGAGGAGATGTTAGATGAAATTGGCCACCAGCTAGAGAAAAGTCCTACGACATCATCCCGCTGTGTAGCTCAGCAGGTAGTGGTGTCACAGTCTTCAGTGATAAGAGATACGAAACAATTAAAATTAAAACCTTACAAAATTCGTGTAGTTCAGAGTTTAATGGAACCCGATTATCAGAGCAGACTTAGGTTTTGCATGTTGTTCCAACAGTCAGTGTATGATGGACTACTTGACTCCATCTTAATTTTTTATAGTGCCGAAGTATGGTTTCACCTCACTGGTTACGTGAACACTCAAAACACAGCGTTACTGAGATAGTGAATAATCCACACTGTTTTCATGAACAACTGCTACACAACATAAATTCGAGCCATTTTGGAGAACAAACTGTGGCGAGTTGTAGAAATGTCTTCAGGAGATGTGCAGCCTTACAGATATCACAGGAACGTCATTTCGATCATAAATTATAATTGTGAATTCGGTAAATACCTGTACTCATTACGCAATACTAACTGCAAAAGCGCGGAACGAATCCTCCGCATATGAAAGCGTCATTACGTATGAATCAGCCGCCATAAGTGTGGATAGGAGTCTAATCCTGGCTGGTTCACTCTGTATTAATTAATGCAAAATAGTGAAGACCTTCAGAGTATTCTCTTCCTTCAGAATCTGTACCTATTCCTTTCCAGTACAACAGCTCTTTTTATTAGGGTTGCGAATTCTCCCATATTACACGGATATTTCCGTATTTCATACACATTTCCTTCTGTTTCCCACATTACACATTTAAGAATATTTCATAATCGTTTAAAACTTTTTCCTATTTATTAAATTTTTTCGCTAAAATCTCCATCTTCCTCGAAAACTCAGATTCGTTCACATGAACATTTCCGGTTTTTACTTTTTTTGTTATGGCATACTTCCGTAGCCTAATTTCAGTTGGCCTACGAAAATAAGTTGCCATAGCTGCACTACTTGCCTACATCATTCTATTTTTCATGGCGTCATTCCCATGTCGTAAGGGGTACATGTGCAATGTTTAATTATTACTTTCAGTGTTTTTTATTTGGTTTATTTTACGACGCTTCATCAACTGCTATGGTTATCTAGCATCTAAGTGAGATGAAGATGATAATGCCAGCGAAATGAGTCCAGGGTCCAGCACCGAAAGTTACCCAGCATTCGCTCTTAATGGATTGAGGAAAAATCCTGGAAAAATCCTCAGGTAAATTGTTCCAACTAGGATTTGAACACAGGCCCGCTCGTTTCACAGTCAGACAAGATAACTGTTACTCCACAGCGGTGGACTATTTTTAGTGTTAATTTATTCCTTTACGAATAAGGAAAGTGATGAGTATTCTAGAATCTAATGCCCACACTGAAAGAGTGTTTCTACTTAGGAATAATAAGTGGTCAGGTGTAAGGAACAACAGTTCTGCTGAACTCCTTAACAAATTATGAAAGAGATGTTAAAGTACTGAATGAATACAAACCAAATTGTGTTTTGAGTGTTACTGTAAATAAATATTTCTGAATGTAGTTATACAGAGTGGAAGTAATATAACTCTGCAGATTTTTACAGCTTATTCCTTGGATAGAGTGCAAAAATTTGGTTTTGTAAGATCTATTAAAATTAAATCTGATGGTATAACTTGTACATGTCTTAATGTCAAGGAAATATTTAATTCTGAAAACATGTTCTTACGTTAAAATGTTAGTTTTAATAGTTGAAAGTTTAGGTAATCGTAATTAACAACTAGTTTTTGTTCCTAAACTAATTATAAGTATCTTATTAGATATTTTCCAAACAAACATTAACGAATTGTACTATCACAAATGTTATTAATCCCGATGTAGACATTTCGTTTAAGTTATACATAAATAAGACTGATCGCCTGGAAACAAGGAGACAAATATTTTATTCATTCTTTCTTCCTCTCATATAGGCTACTGGTACTAAATCAACTTAAATTAAATTAAGGCTGTGAAATATGAAATATATAATTAACTTACTGTTTTCTATATCTGCCCAGTTATCGAAGGGTTTAACAATAAGCTCTTCAGGATCTAGAGATGCGTATGCATAAATAATGTGCGTGCAAAGTCGAGTGTCTACATGTTCCGGAACAAACTTGGCATCGCCTTTCCGATAAAATGCCCAGCTGGTGAAGTAGCAAACAACCTTGTATTCTTCTTCTGAAACAAAAACAGACACTACATTCAATTTATTGCATTTAAAAATGTACTACTGTTCATGACAGCTAGTAGCATACCAATGGGCAGAGTTGAGGTCAAAGAAAAAGGAAAAAAGAAAAAGAAAGAGTTATGTTCAGTTATCTTCATCACAGGTTAAATGGCTTTTTAAAAACTTAGGATTACTGACATTCTTGGTATTCTTTCTGTTTGCTCAGTGCTAGCACTCTGGGTTTAAGTCCCAGTTAATCCACCATGAATTTATAACTTGTGTTGGGCAAGTACGTGGTCCAGGCAACAGAGGGTTTTCTCTAGCTAGTCCGTTCCCCTGTGATATTCCAACAATTCTCCATCATCATAATCATCATCATCATCATCATTCATTATAAGTGTAATGTAGTTCCACGGATCCACTCCCTGTGGTGTACTCTCCGAACTAAGTTGTCTAAGCTTCTCGCCTCTAGTGACATCTATGAGCACTCTCATAGAGTAAGGGCAAGTAATGGCAAGCTAAGGGCCCTGCCTTTGAAAAAAAAATTAGTTACCGATATTACTTTATGACTAATAAAAAAATAGTTCACATAATATATCATATCAGTATCACAGCCAGTGGTTTTAATATGTCAAATATTTATAGTTATTGTGTCAAAATAGCTTGGGGTACGAGGATTATTCGATGGCTCGGAATATTCGCGTATATACGGTATTCTTGTTTAATTATTAGCAAGCGGATATTTAAACCTTTTTCTCGTGACATAATTTTTAAAATTAGGCTACTGATACTGTAGCATACACCATGTCTAAGGATAAATAATCACGTGAGTGTTTAAACCTTTTCCTCCTGACATAATTTTTTTAAGTAGGCTACTAGTAGGCCTACTATAGCATACACCATGTCTGTAGTTTGTCTATGATGTCTAAGGATAAATAATGTAGTAGCGACAACGACACTTCAGACTGATTTCTAGTTACATTTTGAAGAATTTATATTATCCCAGCACCCTCTCTTCCTTTATTTAGTCTATCATTTTTAAAATAAATTAAGTTTTATGATAATTCTGAAAGATAAAAACCAAAATAAACTCGTGGGCACTATTAAACTGTAAAGCAAATGTAAGCTGCGTTCAAATATTCTCATACCGTCCAGGAATTGCCTGTTGATGAGTTCCACGCTGTATCTGTTGAAACCAATATTGTTTGGGTCTTCATTAACGATAGTTTCTGGATACAGAAAACTGCTGACTGCTTGGTTGAAATCCTCAACTGCTTTTGCTGCTGCACTAGGTGGTCCTGAACAACGTATTGAAGTTCCATAATAACACAATCCCATTGTAGGCTCGAAGAATTGACCCATTCCACAAGCAAATAGATATGCTGTTCCATCCTGTGTAATTAGAGACATAATATAGGTATTTTCAAATAAAGATCGCATTACTGCACTGGATTTTTCAAAATAAAATGACATAGGTCATTCATTACCTCGTTAAACGAAATGCTTGCATGTGCCGTATCATATAGTAAAAGCCTTATGGGGGATAAGTGAGTTCGCTAGCTACAAGCAGAAGTGTAGCGAGAGAGGGGAAACTTATCAGCCCATTTTCTTCTTCCCCTGATGTGCAGGTAGGTTTCACGAGATAATGAATGGCCTATAACAAGCTTATTTCAAAATTGTTCACAAATAAATATAGTAGGGCGTCTACATAGACATCCTGAAGGTCACTGAACCATTCTGCGATATTGTGATGTGCGAGAGATGCTGATTCCCACTGAAACATTCATTCATTATTTTTTACAGATTCTATCGGTACTATCAGTAACAAAACAATACATGAGTGTCAGCATCTGCTTTGTTGGCAGTTTTTTTTCGAAAGCGAAACATAGAAAGAGTCTTAGATCCCATGGAGCTCTGACATCGAAACTTTCCGAAAGGGTTATTTAGGGTGAAATGGAAAAATGCATAAGTTACCAGAATTTTTATCCGAACAATTGCAGAAATCTATACATAAAATCTCAAGTTAAATTCACCATTGCTTTACACTGTCATACCCATTTTTTGCGTTATTCACCAAAGCTTCCTCATCTAGAAGTAACACACTGAAGCTGTAGTTATTTTTATGCCGCAGTAAGCATTACCCTTTGTATACTGCATTAATGCAAGAAAAATAAACTTTAGGAGTCAAAATTATTCTCAGAGGATATTAATAATTATTTAAAATGTTGGTCTGTCCTCGAAAATAGAGGATGTTTGGTTATCCTTGGGCTCACAGTGTGCCTAAATGTGCGTAGCTTTGTTCTTACTTACTTATTTATGGCTTTCAAGAACCGCGGAGGTTCATTGCCACCCTCACATAAGCCACCCTATCCCGTGCAAGATTAATCCAGTCTCTATCGTCATATACCACCTCCCTCAAATCCATTTTATATTATCCTCCCATTTACGTCTCGGTCTCCCCAAAGGTATTTTCCCCTCCTGCCTCCCAACTATACTAAAAGCCAGGTTATGAACCGACTAAACAGGAAGTAGTTGGGATGGCGAGAGGAAAGTGTGGATTAGAGGGGTAGCCTGTGCAGTGATGACACGTTGAGTGTGGGGGGTGGAGGGGAGAATGAGAACGAAGCTTTTCATTGAACCTCGCGTGAAAATGTCGTCTGCTAACGAAAATCTGGCAACAGAATCAGGGAGACAGTGTAGCCAGTTCATTTGCAGTACCACGTGTATTACGAGTCACATTTCGTACCAGCATCATTAGCTCGCGCTTTCTTAAAAACAGTAATTTTAATTACTAATATTGTGGATAGTGTTATCGAGAACTATATACAGTAGTTATTTTAACCATATCGGTGACAAACACTGAACACGCTTTGAATCTCGCGCCACTATGTGGCAACAGAGCTCAGAAAGAGAGCAACAGAACGTTGCTTCCGGTTTAGTCGGTTCATAACCTGGCTTTTAGTATAACACTCTATATGCATTTCTGGATTCGCCCATATGTGCTATATGCCCCGCCCATCTCAAACGTCTGGATTTAATGTTCCTAATTATGTCAGGTGAAGAATACAATGCATGCAGTTTTGCGTTGTGTAACTTTCTCCATTCTTCTGTAACTTCATCCCTCTTAGCCCCAAATATTTTCCTAAGAATCTTATTCTCATACATCCTTAATCTCTGTTCCTCTCTCAAAGTGAGAGTCCAAGTTTCACAACCATACAAAACAATCGGTAATATAACTGTTTTACAAATTCTAAATTTCAGATTTTTTGACAGCAGACCAGATGACAAAAACTTCTCAACCGAATAATAACAGGCATTTCCCATATTTACTCTGCGTTTAATTTCGTCCCGAGTATCACTTATATTGTTACTGTTGCTCCAAGATATTTGAATTTTTCTACCTCTTCGAAGGATAAATTTTCAATTTTTATATTTCCATTTCGTACAATATTCTGGTCGCGATACATAATCATATACTTTGTCTTTTCGAGATTTACTTCAAAACCTATCACTTTACTTGCTTGAAGTAAAATTTCCGTGTTTTCCCTAATCATTTGTGGATTTTTTCCTAACATATTCACGTCATCCGCATAGACAAGAAGCTCGTTAGCTTTGTTCTACCTTTCAATAATAACCCATCCATGGACCAAATATGAATTTGTAACTATGTTTGTGAACAAATTGTATACTTACTTACCTAAAAATGACTTTTAAAGAACCCAGAAGTTTACTGCTGCCCTCACATGAGCCCACCATTGGTCCCTATCCTGAGCAAGATTAATCACATCCCACCTTCCTCAAATCCATTTTTATATTATCCTCTCATCTACGTATCATCCCCCCCCCCCCCAAAGATCTTTTTTCCTCAGGTTTTCCAACAAACACTCTATATGTAGTTCTGGATTCACCCAGACGTGCTATATGCCCCGCCCATCTCAAACATCTGGATTTAATGTTCCTAATTATGTCAGGTGAAGAATACAATGCGTGCAGTTCTGCGTTGTGTAACTTTCTCCATTCTCCTGTAACTTCATCCCTCTTAATCCCAAATATTTTCCTAAGCACCTTATTCTCGAATATCCTTAACATCCTCGAACAAACTGTATACATTTGATAAATAAACAGATAATTACCTGACACCAGTAATAATTTCTACAGTTGGTAGGATCTTCATATACTCCATTATTGATGCACATATCCTTAGGTATGCTATTTTCTGTTGTTGGAGTGACTGCAAGTAAATACAGAAAATATTTAATTTTACACATTAGGATCTTTTATGCAAACAAACTAAAGTGTTTGACTCTATTTGAAAACAAAATAACTAAATTTCTTTACCAATATTGACCTCTGACTTCTTCCTAGGAAGAGATCGTAATTTAAGAATATACAAAAGTATGTCTTACCTACTGTGAATCATTGCTTGTAGTAACTTCTATATAACTTACCTGCTAATGATTCTGTACTAATCTCTGCAATAGGAGCTCTGCCCTCACAACCGGCAACATGTGGCCAGTTACATAAATTCAATGAGGAGTCGTAATGAAGGCCGTCAGGACATATGTATGTGTGCTTCATCCCCCACTCGCACAGATAGTAAACTCCACAGTTAACGGGATCTCTCACATAGCCCTGTCCTGTGCAATTCGATTGGTCAGGCTCAACAGAAACTGGCGAGCCTGGTATTGGAGGGGGATTGAAGACAGGCCATACTGAAATAGGCTGCTTGTCGCCTTCAACTGCAAAACAAATAATAATTGTTATATCTCAAATTATAAAGGCCTACATAATATGTAGGCTATCCATTATTTTAATAAGTAAAACATCTATTGTTTTTGTACCGTTACATCAAATTATAAAATGTACTGAAGGAATGGAAATGGACAAACAAAAGTTACATTTAGGGGAGACCCGGGCAAAACGAATAACCCGGGCAAAGAGAATAATGCCTATTTCTTAGAAACGCCAACAGGTAGCGCTTTCTGCTATGTTGGGGAAGAATCCCTACCAGATTTTTCTGCTTGAAGTGACTTTTCGTCATTCTAGCTAGTAAGAGAAGAAGTCAGCGTGAGTTTGAAGAAAATTGACTGTTTTCTTAAAATATTTCAAGGTAAGAGAAACATATGTACAACATACAGTACTGCAGAAACTCTTTGTTATGTGATAGTAATATATAGACGATAGAATTAGTTCTAAAATGCCGTACTTACGAAGAAGATTATTGACGTTTATGTTTGTATAACCTTTAAATGAAAAGTGAAATGGCGTCTGCGGGCAAAGTGAATAGGGCAAAGTGGATAACTTATCCGCTTTGCCCTGCCACCTTTATTTGACTATATAAGTGTCAGCTGTATTTTTGTATGTATTTGTCTATTGTAATAAAGCGTGTTAGATCATTTTACATAGTGGAGGCATTAAGTCACACTAATTAAATTATAAATCAGCAACACTGATCTTAATTTTTACTTAAAAAGGTTGTAATGTGTTTTCAGATGGTTTAATTTTTCAAGAGGAAGACGGAACAAGCCAAATGGTCTGAAGAAGCCATGAAGAAAGCACTTGAAGAAATAAAATCTTCCAATCAGTGGTTCTTCTATCTGGCCATACAACCACAATGTGTTTGTTGATAAAGATTTTGCTCTAGATGAACTTACAGATCGCCCACTTGATACAGAAATCAGCGAAACTACAGCTGGCTCAGATTTAACAATTTATGTGGTGCTAGCTTCTTCAGCGGCTGAAGAAGCAGTTAATGCTCACTCAGACTCAACCACATCTGTGATGTCGGCATCTTCAGAGATTGACGAAATATTCAATACATCAATTACACTCAGATTAAAAACGTTGAAAGAGAAGTAACTTATGGGCAGGAGAAAAAGCAGAAGAAATCCAAGTCTTCAGTGCCAGTGAAACGTCGACTTGTTCAAATTTGTATTTTATACTAATCTAACATGCTGTAAATGGCTGTAATAACATTTCTTATCGTCTCATATGCCTCATTAACATCGTGTTTATGTGTTGATTTAATTTTATTATCAGTGAATAGAAATTAAATAGAAAGGTGAAAATGTTATAGGGATATTCACTTTGCCCGGGTTAATTATTTGCTTTGCCCGTGTACCCAGACAAAGCGAATAATTAACTATATTTTCTTTCTCAAATCATATCACTCTCCGTAGGTACGAGAAACGAATTGCTGTTTTGTAGATACGAGTATGTGGACAACATGTGTCACAACCAAAGTCATGAAGTTTTTATTTCGGGAGCATCAAAATATAGCCTGTGGCATTGTTTATTCTTAGCTTATCCTCTTTGCCCGGATTTCCCCTATTAAAACTCATACTCTTCTCGATTATTTTTTAATTCTTTAACTTGAAATAATATTGCTTAGCCAATAAAATATACCAAAAGGAATTCTATATATATGGTTACCGGTACTTCCAAGTCTTCTGTTATTAGATACCGATAATAAGTTAATAATAATAATAATAATACTGTAATAATAATAGTAATAATAATAATAATAATAATCAGAGCCAGGATTCTGATGACATATCCTTATTTTTTTCGTGTATCGGAGACATTGCTTGTTTGTTTATAAATCCCATTTGTGATGTCCACATTCTAAAAGTCTATAATTTATAGTTTTTTTTTTTTTTTTAATTTTCTGAGTTTAGGTCATTTTTTTCAAGTTTTGAGTCAATATTTTCTACATTAACGGGATTTCACAAACGCAATCTGCTTTCTGCATTATATTTTGTCGTATTTACAATGATCTACTGGAAGAAACGAACAGAAACATACGGTAATATACAGGTATATCACATTGTATCGAGTTTTCATCTGCTTGCTGCGAACGGAAACAAAAGAACAAAAATGACGAAAGATTATATCGGTATTTATTGGGTCTTAGGAAGTACATAATGTCTAGAGCAGCGAATTACAAGACGCAGAAGTTTAAATGTAGCCGATCTACAACGTGATTGGCTGCCGGAAATATGAGCGACGTAACTATAAAACACGAATTTTTTGGCTTTGCAACAATGAAATAATTACAGTTTATACAGTAATTTACAACAATGAGATTTATTCCTTGTTATGCGAACGTGATTATGACACCGTTTAACCTTCAGTTGCAATAAAGTTTTCAGTGAAGAAAGTTCCAGCCACAATATTTTAGTTACCAGTACTGTTAGTTTTTTCCATAAAACATTTAAATAAAATTATTCGGCTACTGTAATCTAACATTTCAAGTCCTATTTTCTTTCTTTCTTTCTTTAAAGAAGCGCCAAAGAGGAAAATGATTCTCTGAGACTGTAGATTTTAAATTAATTATTCAAGTTACCTAATTAATTCAATTAATTTTGTTCTTGTTTTCTACTTTTCTAATTGTTAAAAATTAAGTATGTACAGGTATGCTTACTAATTAAAAAATCTTTACCTTTTAACTTTTGTACAGTAGTTTAATATAAACAATAATTATTAATTAAAATAAAAAATTTCAATTTTTTAGGTAATTTTTTGTAATTATTAGGTCATTTTCATTAAATGTTAGAGTCATTTTATAGGTCATTTTTAAGAACTTTTAGGTCATCAAAGTGCGAGCCCTGATAATAATAATAATAATAATAATAATAATAATAATAATAATAATGTCCTCTGCAGTGGCTGAGTGGTCAGACCTTCAGCCTGTTATGCAGGCGGTCCAGGTTTGAGTTGTGGGCAGTCGGGATTTTCTCGAGGTTTTCCAGTTTCTCCATACTAGGCATTTATATAATTCAGTCAACATTTCTCCATTCCGTCATGATTCCATAGCATTTCTCAAATACCGTCTGGTGTGCATGGAGGGGCTGGCCTAGGTACGAGTGGGGTTGCCTGCTCGAAGCCTGGGTATGCAGTGAACCTTAAAGTAGTCAACTGGTGCGGGCTTGGGAATGCATCTAGCTTAAGGATTAGCGCAATAGATCTTGTAAGGTCGCAGTGTTGGGCTGTAGTGATACCTCCCGAAATTCCATTCCATTCCAATAATAATGATAGTAATTAATGGTAATAAAAATAAATAATAAAAATAAATAATAATAATATAATAATAATAATAATAATAATAATAATAATAATAATAATAATAATAATAATAAAATCTGTTTTACCAAGCAAAGAATTTCTGACTGTGGAGAGAAGTGGCCATTTTTCCCCATATAAACCTTCAAAGTCATCCAGATCTGTTGCCCATACCATTGCTCCACCAAGGCGATTTTTCTTGATGTAAGCCATCTGTTTTAACAAAATATGGAACATTTAATTGCACTTATTGAACGTATCAGTAAAATGTTCGCTAAGTTATTGTTATTACTACATTAACTGAATTTTATTTACAAAACAGAAATAAATCTCACAAATAAATATCCATGACAGAGTTACACATGTATATTAATTCTGGCTTTACTTATGAATATTAAGGAAAAGTGTAATTGAACTGACCTTAGTAGCAATACTGTCACGATCGTCATAACCAATCCATTGGTCACCTTTAACAATATAAGGACTACCAACATCATCTGTATACTTTCTCCAGCTCTTGTCTTCTAGAAGTTCACAAATTTCAAAATAAGCAAGGAAGCCACGCTCCTGTGTGTAATAGCCTTCCTTTCCAAAACCTTTAATTGGCGAAGATGGTGTTGAGAGACTGGAATTAGCCAGTGTGAAAGATCGACCATAAAATGGTACACCCACAATCAATTTGTCACGTGGGAGTCCTTTCTTCAACCAATAGCGAACTGCATAATCCTGCAAAACGAAAAGTATAAGATAATTATGTAACACTGATCATGCTTATCATTGATTTGAAAGAGGAAACATTGTATTTTAAAAGTGTGTGTGTGTGTGTGTGTCTAATGCCTACCCACTTCACTTTGCATGATTCGGGTTCCGCATACTGTGGATAGATGACATGATTGTGACCCATTTTCAAGTTGCACACCACTTTGGCAGGCCACGTTATGCATGATGTGCATCTGTGAAGAGTTATGTCGTTTACTAGGGTGAGTGTATGTGTAAGTGTAGTGTAGGGAATGGTGAGGATGATGATGAAGGTGAGGAAGGGAGAAGGGGGAAACTCGGTGCCAGCAAGTAGCCTACTCCTGTGGAATAGCACCAAGGGGGGAGCCAGGCTTAATGTCCCCATCCGACAGACGAATCACTATCAACAGGACATATGCCTTCTCTTCATATACACTGCGGAGAGATTTGGAATTTAACCCAGGCATATTGGTGCATAATTTAGTGATTAGAAGTTGTGCACCGCCATCTCTCCTAGTCCCAAGGTAGAAATTTTACATGAAAATTTCAGACCTCGCCGGGAATCGAACCCTGGCCGGATAGTCTGGAGGCAGACGAGCTACCACAGAGCTAACTCGGCGGACTCTATTTTAAAAGTAATTAGGACCAAAAAGTGACACAATATCCTTTTTCTGTACCTGTGCTTGAGGAAATTATATTTACTGACAATAATGGATAAATCATATTAGATACTATTTAAAGCTATGCCATTGTTTGCCATGGTTTAGTATATTTATTTATCGTGTCATATTATTGTTATCTGTGTGAGACCAACTTGTTTTTCATGCAGCTAAAATTTAAAAGCAAGAGTATCGGTACTGCAGAAGGAAGATTGATCAGACCTAGGAAAGAAATAACAACTTTTAAATATTGGAAACAGGACACAACTATTAGTCGAATTTTACACAAAATTGATATTTTGGATTCACTTACTGGCACTATCTACATGAAAGCAAATATCACTTGCAAACATGTGAAGCTCTGACAGATTCACACTGTAGTACCAGAAGACAATTTAAAAGCACAATTCTGAAGATGTTGGAAAACAATTTTGTGGATACATTACTGATATATCTTGTTTAGTTAATGCTTTATAAAATTAGTCGTTTTTAGAACACTATTTACGCTCTTGTGTTTATTTCAATAAAATGAATTGCGATTGTTTTGAAAATACTGCGAGTCGAAGAATGAGTTTAACTTCTGTTTTTAGATGATAACAATGGAGTAATAGCAGTAGTAGTAATAGTTCTGTAGTGTTCGGGAAAAGTGACACAAGTCAGTTTCCACAAACCTGTTTTGATAATTTATTGACAACTTATGGAACATCTGTTCGCTTGGAAAAAAAATACATAGGTATTCCTCCCATTACAATAATTCATACAGAAAAAAATCAAATCGACATAAACCAGTGTAAGTTGTCAATAAATTATCAAAAAAGGTTTGTGGAAACTGACTTCCGTCACTTTTCCCAAGCACTGCAGAGTTTATTCAACAAATTTTTACAAATCTCGGCTCCTTCAAGCTTATCTCTAGGTCTTAATCTAGTTTCCAATCCAGTGGCCGAATTGGGCCAGTATGAGCCAGTATGGGATACCAGAAATAAAATAAGATATGTACCGGTACCAAAAAGCTTACAGGCAGTAAACATTTAAAATAGACTTAGTGAAACTGATCACCCAATCAATAACGCTAACCAACAGTGTGCACTCGCTCATTATTGTCATTTTTCTCTATCTCTCTTCACACACCACCTCCTCACCCCCCGTCCAAGGCCGAGCGCTTTCCATCTTTCATGTCATGAGTGACGTAACAATAGCGTCTGCAATTGAATAAATTTTAAATAAATGCTGATAATATTTATTTAGCTTTTAGTACAGCAGAATTAAAATTGCAACATTAACTATTTGTTATTCTAACACTTTCGTTTGATTTATGATAGGCTAATGTTTATCAATATCATTTTACATTTTAATCGCAACAATAGACAACCAAGTGATATATCCGTTTATTAAACGTTCAGTTGCAGTTCCGATCTGAATTCTCATGACATACGGTAGTCTATGTTACATAGAGTGAAGTTTAGAATTGTTTGTTTTTCGTTCTGTTGGGCAGTTAGTGTCAAGCGCTTGGATTTGGCAAGTGCGACGTATTTTGCATGCGAGTGTGATAAGTGAAAAATGAGTTTAGATTTATGGTTAAAACGATGTCTTTACTCCAGTAAAACGCGTTATAAATTAAGTTGAAACTGAAATTTACATCATGCAGAGCCAAGGAAGCTAAAAAAAAGTTCCTCATCTACAAGAATTTTGGAAACACTGTTGAAAGCGAGTCCAGTTTTTTTAGTAGCCTAATTTTATGAAATAGTATACAGTATTTGCTTATTTATAGTATTTCCTTTCTAGGACACAGCTGTCATATTCTGTACCTTCTCTTAGACATTCCTGCAGTAGTGCGTGGTATTTTATAATTATAGGTATATACGTTATTTAGTTCGCGCATGGTAGCAATGTCTTATTTAAGAATTCCCCAAAATAGTTGTATCACAAGACAAGTCTGTGCATGCTGACAGAAAATTTATTTTCAATTCGACCACTGTTCCAATAAATCATACTACAGAGTCTTTCATAAGTAACAAGTCTATCGAAAAATCAACGATTTTGGATAATTTTTTAAATAATGTTCATCCTCACGAGAAAGAACCCTTTCTGGTGCCGTACAGTCGATTTGGAAACAAACACCCCTGCTGCACCGCCAGAGGAAGCTATTTATCCATGTAATGTGCATTTGATGCCAACTTAAAATGGCCTAGAACATGGCTTCTATAGAACTACGTCAAGGACTTAAAATGACATGAAGCGTGGCCTTCTATACACCAAGGATAATGGCACACGGCCATGCCTATACACATTGTTGTGATAGATTGGAATGATAACATGCCACGCAGCTCACCACAGTCCATGAAGAGTTGATAGGCTATGTCGCTTACATTTGTGCATTCAGCAGAATGAAAGACATTTTGAAAATTATACACCATAATTTGTCAACAATTGAAACTGTTTTTACATTTATCTGTTTTAATAAAAGGTTTAAGACACTGACCATTATTTCGTTTAATAGCTCTGGCGGCGAGAGAAGGAGGTGTTTGTTTTCAAAACGACTGTACGGTACTGAGAAGGGTTCTTTCTTGTGAGGATGAACATAATTTCAAAAAATTATCCAACATAGTTATTTTTTCGATAGACTCGTTAATTATGAAATACTCTTTATAGGCCTATTTATAAATTTATAACAAACGTAATGTAAATAATAATAATAATAATAATAATAATAATAATAATAATAATAATAATAATATTTATTTGTCAGAAACTAGTGTACAAGGCCTGGATATGACATAGGTTAGATAATATATGGACCCACACATACACAAACAAATAGACTTAGCACAAATAAATATAGACAAATGAACAAATAATTATAAGCAAATAAACAGGCATAGGAAAATAAATAAACACTAAGAAATAAACGTAGGCCTAATATGATGTAAGTTAACACATTTATACAAGGACAAAGAGAATAATTAAAATACAAAGAGAAAAATTAAAATATAAAGAAAGGGTTACAATTAATACAATATTTACATCACACTCTATGAATTCATTCATTGAACAGAAAAGTCTATTCAGTAACCATTTATGTATACAGGACTTAACCTATTTATTGGTACCGGTACCTTTCACACCTCCAATAGTAGCTTATTAAATATGTTGATGCCATTAAAAAAGCAAGTATTTGAGCTCACACTCAATCTGCACCTTGTGTAATCTAATTTATCTTTATTTCTAGTGTTAAAGGAATGTATATCTGATGTAGGTTGATAAAGATCTATATTAGATTTAAGGAAGATCAAGATTCTATAATTGAATAGACTGTAAGCTGAAATTATCTGTAACTCTGGAAATAGTGGCCTACATGATTCCTTGTATTTTTATTGAATATTACCCTCAGTGCCCTACAAGATAACTCAATAACAAAATAATCTCCTCTAGGACTGGTGTATTTTGCTCGTTGGCACAGTTCTCTTCTAGAGACAAAAGTAGGGCCTATATTTTGTTACTAACTAAAACTATTACTACAGGTAATAGGCCTATACTATATATACTTACAACATTGTAGAAAACGTTAAGACCCGTATCATGTTTCCTCTGAAGAAGGGGAGCATGATGATCAGCTGAACGATCCCTCTCTGCATGTAAGTCGAAGCTCATCAAATTGACGAAATCCAAGTTGCGGGCCAATCGGCGCACATCATATGCATCTTCAAGTCTGAACCTCGATGGAGACACTGCAGCAGAAAGGAGCCAACCTCGAGGAGCAAACACTTCAGACAACTCTTCAGTCAGAAGTGAAAAATGTTCCTTATCTGATGGTTTTCCTCCTAGGTCTTCAGCTCCTGAAACAGTTACACGCCATGTAAATCCGTTATAAGTTTAATTAATGTAATGTTAGTTAATGCAGATGTCGCTGAGTCAATGATTCAATGGAATGAACGACTCCTATTGCTAGGCGACTTGCTCAGAATTAAATAGTTTACTTAAAGCAATGATTCTTGTTGCTAGGTGACGCTCAGAATTAAATAGTTCACTTTAGTGAACGATTCTTTGGTGACTGCTTTAATCAAAGATGATTTGCTTATTGTTTATTACACGCACATGATGTAAATAGTGGGATATCGGGGCTGCAAGCCCCGATGATGATCCAACGTGTAGCACATGATGTAAAAAGCGGGGTATCGGGGCTGCAAGCCCCGATGATGATCCGACGTGTAGCACGTGATATAAAAAGCGGGGTATCGGGGCTGCAAGCCCCGATGATGATCCGACGTGTAGCACATGATGTAAAAAGCGGGGTATTGGGGCTGCAAGCCCCAATGATGATCCGAAATGTAGCACATGATGTAAAAAGCGGGGTATAGGGGCTGCAAGCCCCGATGATGATCCGACGTGTAGCACATGATGTAAAAAGCGGGGTATCGGGGCTGCAAGCGTGTAGCACATGATGTAAAAAGCGGGGTATCGGGGCTGCAAGCCCCGATGATGATCCGACGTGTAGCACATGATGAAAAAAAGCGGGGTATCGGGTGGAGGTTGGGGCTTTGGATGACTCGCAAGCAACAAGTTATACTAAATATGTTTAGGATTACTGTAAAACTGGCATATGTCTCCTATAGTGGGCGGGACATATGTAACATTCACCTAATTGAACACTTCTTTAACTGAACACTTCTCACAATCATTATTCTCATTGTAATACGAAGCTAGATAACACGCTCAGAATTAAACTACCAATAGTTCATATAAATGAGTGATTCCTTGGTGACCGCTGTATAGTTCACTAGGTATACTATTCACTATTAACTGAAGACTTCCTACAATTATTGTTCGTATTATAATACGTAACACTGTATAGTTCGCCAAGTTTTTCTTTCAATAATTGAACACTTCCTAAAAAAAAACATTGTTCGTATGACACTATCACTCATTACTGAGGACTGTAGTCTTTAGGTTTTAATCCTTCTATTCCGTACCCTGGATATGTGTCGTGGATATGCTGTAGAAACTGCGGAAACATTTCACTGGGTGTAGTCATTCCTTTCAGTTTCTGTTGTTCACGATATAGGAACTCAAACACGTATAAATGATCATTTTCACTTTCCCTGCCTTCTCTTTTTAAAACCGATTTCAACGTTTTCCACATTCGTTCCACTTTTTGGGTGTGCACAGAACGATCATCTTCACGTACAAATTCTATCGAGTGATTCACAACTTCATGGATATATCCTTCATCTTTCAAATCACTGTAAGACTTCCTACCATCCGTCATAATTTTAGTGTGTGGTTTGATGAATGACTTAATTACGGGTATCAATGTATTTTTATCTCTTTTTTCCACTTTCAATACAAACGATTCTTTCGTCTCTCTGTCGATACCTCCAAAAACCCATACGCTATTTTTCTCGTTTTTGAGAAGTCTGCCCCTTTTATATTTCCTGGTGTAGACATGTGTTTCATCTAATTCCACGATGTGTCCTTCTCCTCCTATGGGTTTGGTATTTTGTGTAATTATAACATAACATATTTCTCTGCAGAAACAGAAATAATCTAGTACAGTACTGAAGTGAACTTCTGCCTCTGAAGCAGCTATCTGAAGAGTTGTTTGAAGCAACCACATATAAATAAGAACCAAGCTTTGACGTATAGTTATTTTTGTGTTTTCGAACCATGTGTTGTGGGTTATAGACGTTTCCTGTTTACACTTTTTACACTTCAAACAGAATGAATAGTTTGAGTATTTTGCCCTTCTCTGCCAATTCACACTATCACTTGATTTGCAACTCACACATTTCTTTGCACTTTTGTCAGGTATTAGTTTATACGACATGGCGAAATCAATCTCTTCTTCTTCACTGCTCAAATTACTGAAAAGTTTTCTCAAATTACAATTATTTTTACTTTCCATGGCTCATGCAATAAATTGTTATTACTGTCGTTACGTCGTAGTATCTTGAAAATGGCGCTTCAACCAACAATGCTTGTTTATCAGGTTGCTTTGGAAATGTGACGTCATAGATAATGTTCGTCAATATTGTCCTCTTTATGCATATTTTTCCAGCTTTTATTTTGCTATAAACAAGTAAATTATTGTTTTTTAAACGTCAAGAATAATTTAGATTACGTAAATTTGCTTTATCTGTTTTATTTATTTTCTTTAATCCTAGCCTAAACATAAGAGACCTATTTTAAACTTTATTTCACAACGTAGCTGTTTAGCCGAGTGTGTTAAGGCAAGGTATTATGGTGTCAAAGGTCCCAGGAACGAATCCCATCCAAACTGCCAAGGTAATTAAAATTGGATTTGTATGATATAGTAGTATAGTTTGAGATATGTTTAATTACGTGACAGAATAGATGTAGTAGTAAAATAAAAGTAGACACATGTATAGGAGAGAAGTGGTACAATAAGAGGTAGGGACATCTAGGAAAGAGAAGTTGAAGAGAAAACAGAAGAAGGGGAAGAGGTGCAGGAATCAAGAACTAATCGAATTGAATCATTGACTCAGCGACATCTCGTCTATAATTACCATGCAATCATATGTACACAATTTCCTTACCAATTTATAGAATAAAAGCAGTTAAAAACACATATTTAATTACGTACCAACTTTCTCTTTTTTTAAAACTGGTAAGAAACTTTTTAACTGCTTTTATTTAATAAATTGTTGAAGGGAACTGTATGTTATATGGTTGCATCACCACCACTGTGCTATACAATGTGTGCCTTGCTAGACGATAGCACAAATGCCGGACACTGGTTCACATTTCAGTGGTTCACCTTGTACTTTAAAAATTTCAGGATTCATAGGTTTAATAGTTACAGTTTAACCCTCGCAACTGAGCTGCTCTAAAATTTCATGCTACTTATCTGGGGTCATTTTTAACTCCAAGAATATTTGTTGTTAATAATTAGGATATTTTCTAGCTTAATGCTTTTTTATATACATTAACTTACAGTATAAGCAAATTGAAAGTTTTTATTACACCTAGATTTACTCCTTATGTTTAAACAATGAATGAATCACATAATTATATTTATTCTTTATCTGTGTTTTCATTTTTCAATTATCAGGGAACATATTTACTTTCCTTGAAATAAAATTCGAAACGGAAATTGTTATTGTATCAAGTGTTAATTATTATTTTTAGAGAATTAATTAATTTAGTCTCGTCTAGTGATGTAAAAACTGTTTTAATCCGTTTAAATCCATATACATCATTTTTTATGGGTTTAAAATCCTGTTTACTAGGATTAATTGGATTGATTGAATGCAACCCGAACAACACATATGCCATCCATTTTGCATATACATCCGGGCGTTTTACTTCTGTGTGCTAGGTTTTAGGGTTGTTGGTGTATGCTGCTGGTCGTTAGATGTCTTGTTTGTACACAAATACATAATACAGCTGATATCAGTTCAGTGTGGCGCTTGTAGTCCGTAATAAGTCATGTCGTGATACTGTACTGTGTAAGCTCGTGAGTACAATGAGACTAGTTTAAGCATTTGGAGTCATTTTGAATGAGCAGTCTGTGAAGGGAACACAAAGGTAAAAGCGATATATAAAAATTGCAGGAAAGAATACCAATACGCAAATGGCATCTCGTTTACAGCAGCATATCTTCAGTTGTTATCTTTGTTCACAGTCCATGAAAAGGGAAGCTGAAAATGTGAGTAAAACAACAAACAAGCGTACGAACTCTCTTCATGAAATCGTTTTTCCTTCAGATTCATTACCGTCAGACTCATTATCTACTTCTGCAACTCCGCCAGTGCCCTCTACTTCATTCTCAGCATTAGCTGTTTCATCTACATCTGTGACTCTATCTTCACATTCGTTGTCGCCACAAATTCTAGTCATCACAACAGCAAATAATAAGTGATAATGAATTAGATGAACTCATTGCTAGAGCGATGTATGCTTCATCAGTGCCTTTATGTAGCCTATGATGGAGCCTCAATAGTATTGGAAAAAACGTTTTTCATCAACTTCGACCCGGATATGAACCTCCTAGTCGTCAAGTTATTGGTGGGAATATTAAATGTGCCACTTCTTCGGCTGCATGCGAAAGAAACTGGTCCGCTCATGACAACATTCATACAAAACTCAGAAATAGGCTGTGTCCTGAAAGGTTGGAGAAACTTGTAATGATAAGATGGAATCTTAAGTTCACTAGTTCTGAATCAGTGAATCCAGAGCCTACAATATCTGATGAAGCAACTACTGAGGAAGATTAGTGTAGCAACAAGAAATGAAGAAGGTATTTGTTTTCTGATTTAACTAACTATGGCAGTTTTCAAAATGACAAGAGAAAAGGTGTTTATTATTTTTAAGTTTTATTCTTCTTATTATTAGTGTTGCTATATTATATTTGTAGCATGTACTGTGAAGAAAATTGAACTTCAGTTTTGCTAGCTCAAAAGTATTTAATTTTGAAAAAAATGAAAACTATGAGATTATTATTATTATTATTAGCATATGTGTCAAGAATCTTTTTCATTTGATAATAAAACCAATTAATCCAACAAAACGTGATAAAAAACCATTTTAAACAGCTTTCTGGTTTAAAACCAATAAAATCGATCCTGTTTAAAACTTATCGACATCACTAGTCTCATCACCTGCATCAGTAGAATGAACAAGAAACCATCTTTACAAGTACAAATAATTACTTTTGAACCTACAATATTTTACACATAGCCTACATGACAGTTTATGCTGTATTTGTTTCACCTGTTCACTTTGCATAAAACAAAACACTACTGGTAACACCGCAAAATAATTCTAATTAGAAAAAAAAGACATATTGGTGGGGCCATACTCGAACACAAGCAATAAACATGAAAATAATAATCAATATATAATTATGAAATAATAATTTCAATTGTAAAGAAAACTAAAATAACGAAGGATAGCATATCTAGGTTACTGGAACCTTTCGGAGTATATGGATGTAGCTATTAACAACAAAATATGATGTGGAGTCAGAAAAGACTCCAGGTAAGTGTCGAGGGTTAATAGTTCTGGAAAAGAAAATTACAGTAACATTATTTTTATTAGGTCGTCTCAAAAGTTTTTTCCTGTAACTGTGCCTTGGTCATCGACATTTAGACATAGTCCAATCTGATGGAAGTGGCGACTGACTATGGCCTTAGAAATACCAAGACTTATTGGTAGTTCACTGCTACTGGCGAGTGGCTGCACTTCCAATTTGGTGAGTACAGCGAGGGTTATTTTCAAGGCTTATGCTTTCATTACTGTAGCACTTAAACGAGATTGATGCCGTCCTACTACTGACCAACCCTTCACCTTTCACTTCACATATTCCCTCAGGTGCTGATTTTGCACTCAAGGCCTCTTTTTTCCCCAAAAGAAATGCAGTTGTATGATTATGTTTCCGTACACTTCAAATGAGAAAGCAATGGTGGATCCAGGATTCCCTAAAGAGGAGGGGGCTAACTTTCTTTCCTACTATTGTCGTCACTCATCAGTTCTGGCCGCTACTAGGACGAGTCCACTAGTTGCTATTCAAGGGATATATGCTCATCCCTAGCAAACACTTTGGTGACGTATGTAAGACAGAAATGAAACTGTTGGGTTTAATTTCATAAAAGTAAAATACCGGTAACTCTGTAGCCTAAACCCTAGATTATATATACCCAGATTGCTCGGCCTTACAGGCTTTGTCAGTAACAACTTTTGTCAGGTTTCTATATAGCCATCTAATTGTTACATAAGGAGTCACGTCATAACTCCTATTTGAATTGCATTAGCGACTGTATGCCATCTCGTGTTCGTTTACGACGGACGGGTGGCGATCCTGGCGGTTGTTCTCTTCAAAGTGCTACCGATTTTAACATAGAGATGATCTATCTGTTATATATGATCTAAGCCTAAACTTAAATGTAACTATTGTCATATCGGCTTAAGTGAGGGGGGGATAGAGCTAAAGCCTCCCTTAGTCCTTTCCTGGATCCGCCTATGTGAGAAACTGAGGATAATAGGCACTAAATAGCCTATAGCAGAAAGATATGCAATTAAATGCTTCTTGAAATGTGTTTCAAAACAATACCAACAACAAAAGTAAACAAACTGTCCCTTGCCCAACAACTCCAAGACAAATGAGTAGAAAATTCCTAAGAAAAGATTTTTGAGACGACTTGGTATAAATGTTTGTGGGTGCCTTTTATTACAAAATAAAATTTACCTGGATATTCCCAATCAAGATCAAGTCCATCAAAGCCATGAGTATCTAGGAAATGAATCACAGAACGGATGAATTCCCGACGCACATATGCACTGGCAGCCATGTGTGAGAACTTATGACTTCCTTCGACCCAGCCTCCAACAGAGATGAGAACTTTGAGCTGTGGATTAACGCGTTTCAGTCCTACCATTGCTCGGTATCCTCCTGCAAAAATAAAACTGTGTTATCACCTGAAAATTATTGAATTACTTTTACAGGACCTACTTAAAAATTTACGTTACCTTTCACTATGTCGTATTCCTCATCCTGTGGCGTAATAGTGAATGAGTGAGGGTCCAAAGTTGCAAATGCATACACCAAATGGGTACAGGCAAATGGATCTACGTCTAATGTGCTGAATCTCATGGGTTCCTTGCGGTAGACTGCCCATCCTTCCACGTAGCAAACCACATGGTACGGCCGCATTCCTGTTAACATTATTTTAAGTTATATATAACAAATCCTACGATTTCCCTCACTGCCTTACATCTATTTAATTATAATTATTAAGTTTACCCTTACATAAAACAGAAATCTTCTGCAAATCAGATACTCTGACATATAATTTGAAAATATTTACCAGTACTTATGGCTATGAAAGCTATTAATTCATGAACTTGTGTATAAAAATTGATACTAATACCAGTATAGAAATATAAAATACAGAAATATCTGCAGGCTGTCGTCTGTGAAATTGAATATACTGGTCGGTATTTAACTTTGTTCACATGGTAACATATCAACACTCTTCGCATTTTCAATTAAAAAGAACTAGAATCTTGACCACATCTCCAATTGGTTTTAAATCGAATCTGACAAATATTTAGAGGCATAATTAATTATGGAAAATTGTTCTAATTGTATTAGTTTTGTGTGTTACTACTTGAAAATTGTTATAATTGTATTAGTTTTGTGTGCTACTACTTGATGAACATATTTACCAGTACTTATAGCTATGAAAGCTATTAATTCATGAACTTGTGTATAAAAATTGATACTAATACCAGTATAGAAATATAAAATACAGAAATATCTGCAGGCTGTCGTCTGTGAAATTGAATATACTGGTCGGTATTTAACTTTGTTCACATGGTAACATATCAACACTCTTCGAATTTTCAATTAAAAAGAACTAGAATCTTGACCACATCTCCAATTGGTTTTAAATCGAATCTGACAAATATTTAGAGGCATAATTAATTATGGAAAATTGTTCTAATTGTATTAGTTTTGTGTGTTACTACTTGAAAATTGTTATAATTGTATTAGTTTTGTGTGCTACTACTTGATGAACATATTGTTACAAAATTTTTGTTCGTATATTCTTATATGAGGACTTCGCCATCCTCTGTTGAATAATGTGTAATCAATGACTTTATGTAGGCCTAGTCATTTGCGTAGATATTTATTAATGGAGAAAAATTTGACGATACAAAGGAGGAGAGTTCGGCTGACGCTGTGGATCGGATCTCAGCTTAGCTCAGATGGTAAAAGCACTCAGTGCGCCAAGCTGAGGGAGGGTCTTAGGTTCGATTCCCGGTGCTGGGACGAATTTTTCTCCATTAATAAGTTTCTTGTGCTTACTTATTGGAACAGTTAGATCTGCTTACATATGTTTGTCCTGGTTTATCTTCACTGTTGTGCTAAACATGTCAGGTGCTGATACATGATACTAGTGAACTGAAATATGGTAACCCTGACTATACATGAAAAAGTTAATGAGAGATAATAATGTAACATTTATCTTCACCTGTGACCTTATTGCCATAATAATGAGTTGTTTTGAAACTGGGATCTAGTGACTGTGGAGAACCACCAGTTACTGCTGAAATATATTTTTCTTTTGAGAAGAGCTTTTCTCGCCACCAGGCAAATGTTGAGTCAAACTGCTCAGCACTGGGTAAGACATCAGACCATCCGATATCAAATGGGTTGACACTAAGATCAGGATAAGGTCGTTGTTCCACAGCATCTCTCAGCGGTATTCGGTGATCTGATCTGATAGAATAAAATATATTTCGTTATTTCAACCCTCAATAACAATATAGTACCATTAGTTCCGTATATAATACAATCAAGATGTGAAATATAATTGTTTTATTATAGTTTGTGATCTAAATTTCCGTATCCTCCTACATCTGATAACAAATAAAAAGTTTATTGTAAATTTGTGGCTGTATTATTAAATATTTATTGAAATTAATTTTCTAATATTCTTAGGCAAAATATTTTCTTTTGTCACATATTCAGTTCTTTAAAATAATGAAGGTTTTAATTATAATTTTATTTGATATGATATATGATATTTGTCAAAAACATCAGTATCTGTTATGGTGTACGAGTATTTTCACAGTCCTGTATTTAGGGTACACCATAACTCTCCATTACATTTTTCTACCCTTTCATTTCCATTTTCTCCCATAATCTACTTTATATCTCCTCTGTTACCATTATCTATTTAATCAGTTATCTCTACTCTATAGTTCTAATACTATTTTTGTTCTCAGTTATTACAATATTATCATTTAATTCGATAAACTATAGCAATGCTTACTAAGTTAACACACAATGAATAATTTCAATGCAATTTTCATACATGTATTGATACGAGTAGTGGAGGATCTTAAGATGTTGTGGCCCTAGGCTAGTTATGTTTGGGGGCCCTTCTCTCTCATCCAGCATATCGTCCATCATCAGTACTGGTGGGTCCTATGCACTCTTCATTAAAATTATTATGAAAGTGTTTTATCATAACTTTAAAAACATTGAGTGAAAAAGTAATATGTTGCTCTCAAATGGAACAATTAACTATGAAATTAATAGCTTATAATAAATATAATATAGTGTTTTAGGGAGGCCGAGACGTAGATGGGAGGATAATATTAAAATGGATTTGAGGGAGGTGGGGTATGATGATAGAAACTGGATTAATCTTGCACAGGATAGGGACCGCTGGCGGGCTTATGTGAGGGCGGCAATGAACCTTCGGGTTCCTTAAAAGCCATTTGTAAGTAAGTAAGTGTTTCGTGGGAATTTATGTTTTCCCAGCGTCTAAATGGCAAGGAACAAAATATGAATTACATAGACATTCCAGCAATTTTCAAAAACTTTTATTTTCTTCTCTTCATGTCAATTCGACCAACGTAAATAATTACATGATACCCTGCTGCGCTGAAACGAAATGTCACAGTCCGTGGATTCCTTAATAAAAAATATACAAGTCCTCTATCTGTCGGTCTAATTAAGATACACCCTGTATCGGCAGGCACATAAACATAAGAAGAAAGTGATCATATTCACTTCGCGCACATTACTGCCATGGTCTTGGTTGTAACAACGCTTGCTCTTAAGAGTGCACCAGCCATAGGCAATAATGCCACGTGGCAATATGGCGCATCTTTATTCGGTATGTATATTGTTGGATACAAGCATCTTTAAAATTATTACTAACATCAGCATTATTCAAAGGTATCGGATCTTTTGCCTTCTTGTTTTCCATCTTAAAGGAATAATGTCTTCTATAATCTTCTTTAATTAAGGAGGTTACAGACTTTTTTATATTGAAACATAGTTGCCATTTTGAATAGTTAAATTGGCATCAATATGAAAAAGCGAACTTTGAAACACCATGATTGGATAGACCGTGATTTTTGGAGGGCAAAATATAAATAGTTAGCCTATACAGAATGAAGATAAGGGAATGAGATTGTTGTCCTAAAATATTTTTAAAGACATGCATCCGAAATGACTTTCACTTCTATGCTATCTAAATACATAGCCTATAGCGCAGTGAAAATAATCAAAAGGATCGCTCTAACAATAAGCAACGCCTGGAATGTAGCGAGAATCAAACTTTTCAGTTATGGTCGGTTTTTTAGTTCTTTGAAGAGGTTATTCTATCAGCTAATGCAGCCTTCCACATCTCAATCACTAATACGTCCAGTGACATTCGAATAAACGTATTTATGGGCAGTACTGCTCGATTATCAATATACCTGCAGGCTTCCATCTCTTACAGACTGAAACGTAAAAAGTGAACTATACGTATGCTGTAATATCCACCTGCAGTATATAGCAGTGTTGTTTATGCACCTCATATATTATTAAACTGACCTTTGAAATTACCTTAAAATTCAAAATATATAAATAAAACTAAATTCATTATTTTTGATGAGTTAAACACGAACACAGTGACATGAATAAAATTAATTTACATACACCTGTTACTTACACAAGTGAGTGCACCTGGAATCATTCTATAAGATATGATGACGAGAAAAATTTCGCCACCATCCGGGTACGAATCTGGAACCTTCCAATCCGAAGTTCTTTGCTCTACCGACTAAGCTACTACCTAACCGAAGTGAATTTATAACACTTAAAAATGCATTATTTGGAAATTAGTAATGTTAACAATCGCCGTAATAATAACAATAATAACAGTGCCTACATCTCGAATATTTCGAAAAATTTTTTAATATTTTCAAGAGGGAAGAGGGAAAGAGGATGTCCAGCAGAGACAGAGGGACCATTTTGTTTAATCTAGAAAAGAAAACGTATCAACAGGCCTGTAGCCTACTGTATGAATAATAATAATAATAATAATAATAATAATAATAATAATAATAATAATAATAATAATAATAATAATAATTTAATTCTACACATTATGGATCCCTTCATCTTTCTTTGTGCTTATGGGAATTATGCATTGTTAGCATATCCTCACCAGTTGAATTAGTACAGTGGAAGAGGCAAGACCTGTCCTGTGACCTTTTCATATGCCATGGCTATATCACCAATGCCCTATGGAGGGGGAAGATAGATTTTAGTCTGAGATGAACTTCCGTGTCAGAAGATTCGTATAATATTAACTATCATGAAACAAACTTTCTCCGCTCTTTCTGATAGCTCATTCTTTCCACTCTCGCAGAGATCACATGCCAGGTCTCGCCTCCTCATAGCATGGCGCAAAACATCACTTGCGATAACTCAAGACAAGTCCGAGAGAGTACCACAAACTCTCTCACTATAGGCGGGAAATAAATTTTCACTTCCCAAATAATACTATCTCAATTAAAATACAGTACAGTATTATTGAGTGAAATCTACTGTACACAGATGAAGCTGAGAATTACTAAACTGTTAACAATAAAATGAAGGAACTACCTGTAACTTGCAGTATGCCTTGGGACACTTTCAACAGCAGCCCTTAAGGGAAGAGATCTCGTTCCGAATACATATTCTATGTAGGAGGATCGATGAGAACCTCTTTGATTTGGTTTTTCATAAGAAGGAATCCATTCGACGGAATCTCTCTGAAAAGTGGGAACATCATCCAATGGGTAATGGCGACTTGATGCAGTCCTTTCGTGAAGAAGTGTTGATGGGACTAACGCCAACACCACAATCGGAAGACCAAATATTCGAAACCACATTGGTATCTGGAACAAATAGGTAAAACCAATCTTTACTGATAAGGTCATAAATATCATATAATAGAAACAATTAATTCTGATATCATTATACGATTTCGTGTAGATAAACTGACTAAGAAATTTATGAATTGGATCGTATAATAATTAAGGTAGAATTTCAGTAACTCCATATGCAAATATTTTCAAATCAGCCTAATGATCTAGTGGTCAGAGCTTCTGGCTGCAGTTCATGAGGTTCTGGGTTCGATTTCCGATTAGATCACTGGAATTTTTCCATTAAAGGGAATTGTTGCTGTGTTCGTCCATGATCTAGAAATAAGTTTAGATGTAAGATCTCTTTTGGCGCCAAATTATCATACAGTCATCCTGTCATATCATGAGCTCAACGTCACTTGCCTTTCAGGCGCCCCAACCTCACTGTCAGAAGCAGGTTAACATAATTATTAAGCCACGGCCAGGACAGAACACCAGAAATGTCGAAAAACAACGTGATGTCATTAGACAAAAATAAATAAATAATAGGTGGGCCAGGACTCCAGAAATTTTACATATTCGTGTTTAATAATGACTATTATAATAATATTTTGAAATAACACTTTGCAAACTCCTACGCTTCTGTATGTTAGTGAGAAGTCGATTTTACGCAAACAAAATACGCTTAGAAACAGCACAGATGAGATTCACTATATCTGTAGCAAATACCAGATTATTGAACAAAATAAATAGTACTGATATACGAGAAAAATGAAAAGTAAGAAATGTGTAGAAGATATAAAAAATATTTGACAAAATCATTCATATGCTTTCGAAATATTTACTTAACCAAGCATTATTTTAATACACGGTAAACGGGTCATACGAGTGACGTCAGAGTGAATCTTTGTTTAAAATTAACCTAAAGTCTTTAAAAGATATTTATTACCAATGTACATAGAATTAAACTACGTCGAAACGAAATGTTTCTTTCATTCTGGGTCACGTCAAAAGAAAATCACGTTCAAAATTAGTACGATTCTTTTGCAGTTATATTTTGTTTAGCTGCATAATGGCAAATTCAGTACGGAAAAAGCAAACTTATTTACAACTGGCTGTACAGCAAAAACATGTTATAGCTGGAAACTCCCACACAGGTTACTATACACATCATTATCTTATTGAGTGACAGACTAACGACCATGATAACACCAACCAATGATGAACTCCTCAGACCACACCTAAACTAATTGTTAATTGCAACAGGTGTATTTTGTGTCACATGATACCTCAACGACGCTTTAATGAAAATTAGAAGTTACATGAGACTCCGCATAAGAAGAATATAAGGGCGTAGCCAGTTATTTTATACACATGAAACGTAAAATATGATATACAGAAGTTCGATTTAATTTGACACGCACAAAACTCTGTTGCATGAAGACTTTTCGTGAATAGCCTACTTATGTATAAATAATATTTATATTTACATTTTAGAGTCACTATGTTATTAAAACTTTTATTAATGTCAGTGTTTTTTGTAATTATGATATACCTAGTCAACATAGCTTTTGAGGACAGTCATAACCACTCTGATGAGCTGAGAGAAATAGTTTGTAAACTTCACAATGTAGCAGACCATAAAAAATCAATGAAGACAACTAAAATAATACTTTTCATAGATAACAGACTGATCAGAACGTAGAACAATAATTAATAAGAATAATATTAGAACATATGGGTAAACTTAATTACCAACGATGCGAAATCACACATGACAACAAAAGTTTGATAAAATAATACATTTAGACAAATCGAATTGAAAATAAATTTCTGTCGATATGCAATCGACTTGTCTTGTAATACAACTATTTTGGGGATGTCTTAAATAAGACACTACTCCCGCGCGCGAATTAAATAAAGTATATATAAGATGTCACGCACTATTGCAGATGTCGAAGAGAAAAGATATAGAGTATGACGGTCGTTTCCTGAAAATAAAATATTATAAACAAGCAAATACACTAATTAATAAGATTACTGAAAGAGTTGGACTCGCTTTCAGCATTGTTTCCAAAATTCTTGTAGATTTTGAACTACTTCCCTCCCTCCTCAGCTTCCTTGGCTCTGCAAGATGTAAATTTCATATTAAATTTCATTTATAACGCATTTACTGGGGGAAGGTGTTCGTTTTAACCACAAATCTAAACTAATTTTTAACTTATCATACTCACATGCAAAGTAAATACGCCGTGATTGCCAAATCCAAGGCAGTGACACAACAGTCCAAGACGAAAAACACACAATACCAAACTTCACTCTATGTAACACAGACTATGAGACTATGAGCCACCGGTGTAGCTCAGTCGGCTAAGACGCTTGCCTGCCGATCTGGAGTTGCGCTCGGGCGCGGGTTCGATTCCCGCTTGGGCTGATTACCTGGTTGGGTTTTTCACGAAGTCTGGTAATCTCGCCAAATACCATCTCGCTATCACCAATCCCATCGACTCTAAATAACCTCGCAGTCGATACAGCGTCGTTTAATAACCAAGTAAAAAACACAGACTATGTTATGAGAATCCAGATGAGAACTAAACTGAACATTAATAAACGGATAAATCAGTTGGTTGTCCATTGTTGCGATTAAAATGATATCGATAAATGATTAGCGTATCATAAATCAAACCAGAGTGTTAGAAGAACGAACAGTTAATGTTGTAATTTTAATTCTCCTCTACTAGAGTCGAAATAGATATCATCAGCATTTATTTAAATTTATTCAATTGCTTGCAGACGCTATTGTTATGTCACTCATGACATGAAAGGTGGAAAGTGCTCGGCCTTGGACGGGGGGTGAGGAGGTGGTGTGCAGAGAGAGAGAGAGAGAGCAATGACAATAATGAGTACACACTAAAGATATAATTTAAAATCCCTCGGCACATTCATATAATCCTAACCAGTGGTTTCCAACTGGAGGGGGAATTTTGAGGATTTTAGATGGGAATATGTTTACTTAATGCTGCATTGTGCCGCGTTCGCTGAATGTTGATTCTTGTGGACTCTTTACTACTCTTTTCACTTTTATTTCTTCAATTTTTGCTATAACCTTCACTATTTTTAGTGTGCCGTGGCACATCGGTTGAAAATGGCTGGATTAGATTATCAGTTTCACTAACAGCTTATTTTAAATTTTTACTGCCGATATGGCATCTTATTTTACTTCCGGCATGCCATACCGGCCCAATTCGACCATTGCATTTAAGTAAGTATTTTATTAGGATAACATTCTGTAGGATAATGGAAATTGTGGCATTGATAGTCTACATGATTGTGAAACATGGGCTTAAAAAGCTTATTTTTTTTTAAATCACGTGACAAAGAGATTTTTTTTGCGTTTTATTTTATGTTGTGAATAATCTGAACTTTTTGGCTGTTCAAGTTTTGTATATTGATTTCTCTTGCTTTTATGTCTAGCATATCGGGAAAAAATACGCATGGGATCGTTAGCATGTACCTATGTAACGCAATGAAATAGTAAACGAAATATACAGTTTTCAATTGTAAGCTCTACAGTTTTAGGTTGTGTCGAATATGACTTGCCCATTATTGCCTGTAATTTAATTCTTTCAAGCGTAGGTGCAGACGATTTTAACTGTAACATAATGAGACATTTAAGCAAATAGGATGTAATTTATTTTCATTTGTTATCAACATTCTTTCTTTAAAGGAGCGCGACTGATTTAAGACTATTAATACTTTTGATCTAATAGTGATAACATTTTCATAATATACTTATTTAAGAAATGATTAAGGCCTAAATGCAACAAGAACGTTTGTTCATATTATTGTAATTATTATTCAAACATTTATATATATATATATATATATATATATATATATATATATATATATATATATATATATATACCTATTGTACTACTGTTGGGCATTTTATCAGCGCATGTTGTAATCTAATTTTGATGATGATGGTAATCGTGGTAGTGGAATATTTGTGTTTCATTCTCATCTTTACAAAATATGTCATCCACAGGATCAGAAGAAAAAGTTACGGGCAAAAACTGTATTATATCAGGCAGACAGTCTTCTAGGTTGATCGGAAATAGCTGAAACTGGTGAAACGCAGTTGAATTGCTGAGTTTGGTGCTAGTTTGACATAATTATTGCTCTGTGCGTGGTTTATTATCTAATATTGTGCAATATGGCAAAAATTCGCTATAATTTAGAACAAGTTTTGTAACTGTAATTGTAATAATTGTAATAAAACATTTATATTAAAAAAATAATATTCATTTACAACAGTTACGTGGAAAACCATTCTTACAAATCCTAAAAGAGGAAATTTCGTAGAAATTATCCTGGGATACACGTTACATTATCACAAAGAATCTTTTCTCTTTTAAGTTAGTGAAAAGTGCGAACACATTGGCTTTTATATGTGGGAAAGATTTACAAATAAAAAGTGTACGTAAAATACATGTAATCTGAGAAACTTAAATAAAAATATTCGCCAACCTACTTTTGTAACAGAGCAAAATGAATATCATACAGTTTCCATTAATATTTTTAATAGGATTGACGCATGCTTAAGAGTATATGAATAGGGGTGAGCACTTCAATCGTCTGATGTAATGGAGATTTTTAATTAGTTATTTTACGACGTTTTATCAACTGCTATAGTTGTCTATCGTCTGAATGCAATTAAGGTGATAAGGCCAGCGAAATGAGTCCAGGGCCAGCGCCGAAAGTTTCCCAGCATTTCCTCTTAATGGGTTGAGGGAAAATCTCAACCAGGTAACTTGTCCCAAGTCTGAGCCCGCTAGTTTCACGGTCAGACATGCTAACAGTTACTCCACGGCCGTGGACCAGGCTGAGATCTGTGACATGTAGCCACGAGATCTATGACAAGTAGCACGAAGTCTGTGACAGCTAACCGCGAGGTTTGTGACAAGATTAGAGTGGGTTAGATGAGGGATGATAGCGCTGAAAAACTGGCGTCACAGTACAGAAAACTGACAAGATCACAACATTTTATTCGTATAATAAAGATACCAATTTGGGACGGGCGGATGGGTGGGATTGTAGCTGCCACAGTGTGTTCACATTGTTTTTAAATGTACTCTTTCGTCTCTAGTTTTCCGAGAGAGTTTACAAAGTGCTACGAAGTGACGGTTGTGTTCTAGTCATTTTTCCAAATTTACTTATTATAAAGGCAGCCATTTTGATGTTTTTTCGGGTCAACCAACGCATGGAACGTCTATTAATAAAATACACACAAATGGGAGCTGATGGAATTCAAGAGAGGTCGAAGGAAGGGTGGACCCAAAAGGTTAGAAAAGTGCTGAATCAGATACTTGAAAAGAATAATGACGAGTAGGAAGAGAAAGAAAGGAAACTAGCGCATGTTGTAATTAACACAGTAAGAAGATGGAATGATTAAGAGTGAATGAGGTAGGCCTATATATGAGGTCAGCAACTATCATTCCAAATTCTGATCAAATAAAGTATGACTCCAGATACGTGATGTCGGAGGTGAGTGCACTAGCAACTAGGACACTGAACGTCCTTCCTCATATGTACGAGTATAATTGCCGTGAAGACAGTCTGTAGATTTATACGTACAGGAAGGGAGTTACTGTGGTCACACCCTGACTTAATAGTTCTCATCAATTCACACTGCAACTCAGAGCAAGACATGACTAAGTATAACTTTCCTGTTATTTCATTTCTTACTTACATTGGTATGTAGATCTATTATAGTGTTATATGTTGAAATACTGACTTTAATTATATTTAATATACAGAGTGATTCACGAGGATTTACCACCACTTACGGAGCTTATTTCTGAAGACATTCTGAGAAAAAAATGTCATATAAACATTTGTCCTAATCTCAATATATTCAGAGTTACCGGTACACTAATTTGAAGTTGTTTAGTAAAATAGCTTATATTTTTTCTTTAGTTTAGGGGTAAAAGAATATTACAAATAGAGGACGAACTATTCAGAAGTATTATTTCTTTAATTGGCTAGTGTTCTGAAGCTAAAAATGTGTTCTTAATCGTTTTGTACAGATTTTGTTTTTCAATTTTTAACTAAAAATTACATCATTCTTATGCACTTATCACAAAAATTGTTACAAATAATACGACTTTAGGAACTTGATATTGTTTAAAAGATTTTACAAAATGTATATTTCCTGTACTAAAACAACTAATTTATCCGCATCGAGCACCATTATGAATGTGCACTACACAACAATATAGTATTTGTAGATAGTGAAAAAGTGCTATTATAGTCACTACTAACGCATGCGCAGTACACTGCAGCTATCAGACAGTCTCCTCGCGACGAACTTCAAGCAGTCATTCGATGTTGTCTCTCCGTGTCTGCTCGTGTCTGATTCTGTGTGCACCACATCATAAGAAATCAATGGGAGACAAGTATCATGAGACAAAATGTCGCGTCGCGCCACGCCGCGTCTGATTCTGTATGCACCCGGCCTTATAGTTTAATTATGCATCCTAATGTACAGTCTTAAATAATTTATAAAAGTGACGTGATTTGGAACAATTATTGTGATAAATGAGTAGATTAAGAAAAGTTTAATTTTGCAGTTAAAAATCGAAAAAAAAAATCTGTACGAAGCAACTATGGAATTCACAACACATTTTTAGCTTCATAATACTAGCTAATTAAGAAAATAATACTTCTGAATAGTTCATTATTTATCTGTAATATTCTTTAACCCTTAAAACTAAACAATAATGGTATTTCACAAACAAATTCATTCAAATTAGTGTAACTCTGAAAACATTTAGATTAGGACACATGTTTATGTGACATTTTTGTTCAAAATGTTTTTGGAAATAAGGTCCTCGTGAATCATCCTGTATATTAAAGGCTGTATGATGCCGTAACCACAATAAAAATAACGATTATTGTTCATGTTACTTTCATATGAAAAAATTTGGAACAGTGATTGCAGTGGAGCGTCACTTTTAAGTTAACACAATAGCCTGAAACTATGTCGTGCAGCTGCAATGACCATTTCTGCGCCTGCGAGAAATGCGGCACAGTCCTTGGTAGGAAAGCAAGTAGAGTTGATTTTATATCAATATAAGGGTAACTGCTATAGAGAAAGTTTTATTCTTGTAAATGTCAATATAACAAAATTAATGTTACTTACTTTCCTATGCTTTCTGCTAAAATAATGGTGGACTTTTTTGGCTGCTGCTTTGGTCCCTTCTGGTTTTCGTCGAACTTGCCAAGAAAAAGACGAACTTTATCTGGGCAGTTTTAATTTGTTTAAGACACAATCAATTGTCACTTTCATATCATTTATATTGTATTTCTTTCCACATTTGATTATCTGCCATCTGCAATATTCTCGACATGCACAATATATCAGAGGTGCTATGAATACACACACACACATATTTTACGTTTCATGTATTTGATATTTCTTCCACTAGAGAGTGTTGTTATAGCATAGAACAAATTTAAGGGGGGAAATGGCCTCGAGGAATGAGAAAAACGCTGAGAACCTTTCAAGATAAGCTTCTGTTACATAATCAGTGCATTGATAGGCATATATTTTTCACCAAGAAATGTACAATGTCAGTACTTATCACTGAAAACAATTTGGACCACAAAACCCAGCAAAAAACTCTTCTTTTAACAAAAGAAATCGCTCACTCACAAATTCAAAGCTAAATATCTCACAACTCTTGAAGTAATTTCTCAAAAACTACGCTCATGACACTACAAGACCGCAGTGAAAAAAATCTATGTTATAGTACAACTTTTTTCATTTATACTATACTATCAAAGTTCATTTGTCGCTGGTATAATTTCGTAGTAAATTTAAAAAGAAATATCACGAAATTAGCCAAGTTTGCCCTACTGCCTGGTAACAGATGTACATATCAGCCAAAATCCTCAAGCAGGGAATTATTGAGATATATAGTATAATATATCTACGTATGCAAATGCAAAATTTATACATTAATTCGGGCTTGTAGAGAATATCTTCTGTACAATTCAGAAAACCCAAAGTTTAAATTATTCTAATTAAGCATTTCATTTATGCATTTCAAATTGTAATCTAAGAAAACAAACTATACATTTTTAATCATTCCTATTATGAGGGACTGATTTTTGTGAAATGCACCAAAATAATGAGAAAATATGTCTTTTTCAGGAAAATTTTTAATTTCAAAAGGGACATTAGATACCTGAGAGAGAAATCTATTGGGATATTAAGTTTAACCTTAGTTCTTTCTTACACGAAAAAAGTAAACAAACAATGAAAAACATAACTGTAGGTAATTTGGTGTAATTTTATAGAGTCACGAAACTTTATATTACCCGTGAATTGATTATAAGCCATTAATGAAAACAAATTATGCAGAGTAATACAAAAGTCAGAGTTCAATATATTGTCACTTAGATGTTATTTATCATGATAGTACATTAAGACTCAAATAAGTTACAGTGATTTATCATCAATTGAGTGCTTATGCAATTAAGTGGGATGCACATTTTGCAGGTTCATATAATAGCGTCGGATAAATTCCAGTTCCAGTAATTGTTATCGGTTGGAGAAAGATGAGAGAGAAAGAGGTATGAACGTAGAAGGAAAATACATAACGCTTGTCGTGACCAGTTTCTTGACATAATAATATTCCACATTAAATATACCCAGCAAGCTATAAGCACATGTATTATGTGGTACGAAATTATTCCTATTGACAAAATATAATACTAATAATAATAATAATAATAATAATAATAATAATAATAATAATAATAATCATATTTATTTATAAATAAATAAGTAAACGAATAAATAAAGTAAATAAATAGATAAATACATCAAATAAGTAAATAAATAAATCTGCACAGAACTTTTAAAATATATATTGTAATGTGATTTACTTCATCTGAAAAGAGAAAATTTTAAGTGATTTGTAAGGAATACTTTAAATCAATGGTACCCAAATTGTGTGCTCCGCGAATTCCTGGGGATCCGCCAACACTTATTATGAGATCCGTGGTTGGTAATATATATTTTGAAATAAATAACATATAATACTACCACTTTTCTCGACGCGATTGTACAGTACTATACGCGATTGTACTTGTGAAATTAGTTATATCGGCAAGGGTAGAGACTAGATCTCAGCCTTTCGTGAGTTGCCCTTCGAGCTATTTTATAACAAATGACTTTCTTTTTTTCAGTTAAGGTAGTCAATTCTATTGAAAATATTTGTCTGCTTGGCGAGGGTGGCGAGTTATTAGCTAGTTCTTATCTGCTTGGTGTGTGTGTGAATGTTTGCAGTTTTTTATCTCGAGATCAACAGTGTAACAATACGTTTTTGTAAATTTGCTTGGAGACATTGTTTTAATTGAAAAATTAATTTTATTGACTATGTTATTTAGTCGGCAATAAATTTTGACACGCATTTTTTAAAAGAAACGAATTTCGTTCATTGTTTGCACGCGTTCTTCTTCTGCTACTTTTATTATGAAGTCAGTTCTGGTCAGTTTTTATTCATTCACTACGAACAGACTTATGTGAGGTGTTTGTGTTAAACTGTGTGTTAATAACCACGTGTCTTTGATTCCGAACATAATAATATTAATTTAATATTACGAATAATTTTAATTTTCATATTATACAGTGTCGTCTCATTGGATCGGTGGCTAATAAAAGAGAATACAAATGATAGTTCTACAAATTCATAAACCAGTCGATCACCTTGTCATGTATCACACCCCAGTGCTGCTAATTTAAAAACGGGTGAATCAATCAAAAAAACGAAAATATTATTAATCATATTTGGCTCTTGGATTTACATATACAGGCAATAAAATTGCTCCGAACGCATGTAACAAAGTGTTAAGTAACAGTTCTTTATTGCCCGCAAAACTGCGTAGATATTTGGAAACAAACCAACCTGAATGTAAGAACAAGAACATACATTTTTCCAACGTAAAGTTGAAAGGTTAAAACAGTGTCAGAATACATTGGTGAAAAGTCAGAAAACCGACAATGAAAATGCTACAAAGGCGTCATGTAAGAAACAACATCATTCTTAACATTATTAATTTTAAGATATTTTAAAATAATTATGCATGTAAGTTAATTATTGGAAGCAAAAATACACGCAGTTTATAAATACGCTTACTACTGCATGTTTATGAACTCATGGCTATGCATGGTAGTTAATGTAGTTGTAGACATATTATCGATGTTAAATACGTACAGAATAAAAATATGGAGGCATATTAAATATATATATATATATATATATATATATATATATATTAATCTAGCGATTAAATTAATTTAATTTAATTTAATTTGAGGATCCGTGAATCTTTTTTCGAGCTGAAAGGAATCCTCGATCAAAAACGTTTGGGAGCCACTTCTTTACTTACTTACAAATGGCTTTTAAGGAACCCGCAAGTTCACTGCCGCCCTCACATAAGCCCGCCATCGGTCCCTATCCTGTGCAAGATTAATCCAGTCTCTATCATCATGTCCTACCTCCCTCAAATCCATTTTAATATTATCCTCTCATCTACGTCTCGGCCTCCCCAAAGGTCTTTTTCCCTCCGGTCTCCCAACTAACACTCTATATGCATTTCTGGATTCGCCCACGTCTGGATTTAATGTTCCTAATTATGTCAGGCGAAGAATACAATGCGTGCAGTTCTGCGTTATGTAACTTTCTCCATTCTCCTGTAACTTCATCCATTTTAGCTCCAAAATATTTTCCTAAGAACCTTATTCTCAACACCCTTAATCTCTGTTCCTCTCTCAAAGTGAGAATTCAAGTTTCACAACCATACAGAACAACCGGTAATATAACTATATAATTAAATTACCTATATAGGGAATACATGCATACATGATTACAAGCACGGATACGTACATGCTTACATTCCAAATTAATAGTACCACTCAAACACAATCGGTGAAAATCCTGATACAATAATTATTAAACGAAATCAAACTAGCTCATAGCAATGAGCATTCGAGCAAACCAAGCAATAAAGGAGTTAAATGGATCCCTTTTATGAAGAATGCCAGAATGATGTTTCCATCGGCAGCTTTGGAAAGGTCACTGCCACAGTCTCCTTGATCTTGATGCAACATTTGCATCAGCCGAGCAACTTGTCACCGATCTAGAGCGATAGAATTTTGAACTAGAAGCGACCTGGTGGGTAGGGACTTTATTTTTGCAGTGTCATTAGCAGTTTTATAAAGTGAATTCCATTTGCATACTTGATTCGAAGTGTTGCAGTGTCAATGTCTGGGTGGATATAGGTGCCACCATAGGAGCAGGAATGGGGGGAGGGAATGGCTTACGAAAAGATAGTGAATACGCTCCCAACATATAATCAGGGATATATTAAACTGTAAGGCAAATTGAATGAGTATATATACGAATCATTTCAGAAACTCACACTGAAATCTGGACGGGTTCAAGTTAAAATTCTGAAGCGTACAAGTGGTTCTGTGACTAGCCTTTTTATGTTACTCCTCTTTTAAATCTCCAATTCCATAATTACCTGCTTACCATGTCGTTACTAGTGCTGTAGAAGACCTACCTTCATTATGTTATTCTATAACTCAAGAACGAATTATGATGACGATGAGAACACCTCAAACAATTAGACCAAACAACTAAAGAAAATTTGAAATAAGCAGGAAATAATACTTAACAAGTTAAGGACCATTCTTACAATGTCCAGTTATGTAGGAGTAAAGTTAAGCTGCAGTTAACTTTAAGGTCAGAAAAAAGTTGCAGTAAACATTGTTTCGTTCGTATAATCTTTTAGTTAAATTTTACTCCCGGTTAATATTTGATGCGAAGTTTATAGCAGTTGGTACAGTGAGGGGCAGAAATGTTAACCGGTTCGAGTATTTTATGCCAAAGAATGTCACACTGCGCATGCTCTAGGCCAAAACCCTAGTTCATACCATGAAGAAATAAGATATTCGTGTCTCTTTCCTGTTTAAATATTACATATCTATGCTGAGGAGATATTAAAACATGGGGGAGGTTACTATTTAAAAACACGTATATAAATATACAGATTTAGCTACCGGCGTAGCTCAGTCGCCTAAGGCGCTTGCCTGCCGATCCGGAGTTGCATTCGGGCGCGGGTTCGATTCCCGCTTGGGCTGATTACCTGGTTGGGATTTTTCCGAGGTTTTCTCCAACCGTAAGGCAAATGTTAGGTAATCTATGGCGAATCCTCGGCCTCATCACGCCAAATATCTTCTCGCTATCACCAATTCCATCGACGCTAAATAACCTCGTAGTTGATACAGCGTCGTTAAATAACCAAAGTTTAAAAAAACGTTATACAGACGTAAATTGCTGTGGTACTTAAAAATGCAGAAGAGACGGGAATTTTCTACCGTATGATTAAATCATCTAATCCTTGAAGGCAAGCGAAATGGTCGAGTGGATAAAGCATTTGTGTCTGAAGTATGGGATGAACAGTTCGAATCCTGAGACGATCAATTAGGTTTTATATTTTAAATAAGTAAAAAAATATATATATATACACTCTTTTCGTATGCCTTCGTATTAATTTGAGTTCCTAAATGTTATGGTCTATTACTAATATTATTTACAGCCTTTATCTTTCCACTATACATTTCGCTTTAATTGTATACATTAATTAACTCATTCCAGAGACGTTGTAATAATCATTCATATTATACCGTAAGCAAGTAGAATTCCGTGACTTTAATTAATGCTTCAAAGAAACAGTCGTTACATAAATTAAAATATTTAATGTCATTATAACTTTTCCTTTATTAAGAGGGGCAGACTCAGATGGCTGGTACATCTTGAGCGTATGCCAGAAAACAGATTACCCAGGAGGAGAAAGGAGAAGAGGATGTCCAAGGCTGAGATGGCTTCAGGACGTGGAGGATGATCTCCGGAGAGTTGGAGGGGATGGAGACAACGGGCGCAAAACAGAGACGAATGGTTTCAATTTATTGGGGAAGCCCAGGGCCTTTATGAGCTGTAGTGCTACATATGAATGAATGAATGTCATTATAACTAAGGTTTTTTGACATATTATGTCAATTCCAATCAGTGCAATGTAATTAACCATTATGCTAGATTAAAAGAAACCTAATGTACCTACCTATATAATAATGTGCACTTGATCTTTTCTGTTTACCACGGCGTAGTGATACATTAGTAAGGTTCTTGACTTGGATATATAATAAATAATTAATTACTTGATTCACTCGTCATTTCCCTTACAGCTGTTGTAGTTGTTCAAAGTTCTGATCTGATCTTCAAATCAACAACTTGCTCACACACAATGCAGCACTGCCACATTTTGTAGGCTACGTGAGAAATGCACTTCATAACTAAATACGGTATCAGCTCACCTCGACTACGATAGTTGCTTGGTTGCTGATCAGCGTTATCAGTGAGAGCAGCTCGTTAGACTGATCTGCCTAACCACATAATATTTCGTTGCTTTAATAATATATCATCGATGCGATTCGGATACACGGATTTTTCTACATTCCTTTGACGTATCTATGATATCTAGGAGTTCTATTATTTTAGAATCGCTCTGAATATTAACTCAAAATGAACGCGACCGAGCGAGGTGGCTCAGTGTTAACGCACTAGATCAGTAATGTCAGAGATGTAAGCTCCAAAAGCAGTTGTGGAGCTAGAGTCGGAGCTTGAACTTGCTTATGTTGTGGAAGCACCGGAGCACGCAACAGGCATAGTGGAGCGCTCCGCTCCGTTTAGGCTGTGTCTGACAATGCTGCACTAGATTAGCATTCGGAAAGTCCTGGGTTTAAAACCTCGTGTCCGGCCAGTCTGACTGAGGTTTTTCATGTTTTCCCAATCACAAAGGCAAATGCCGGATTTGAAATTTACATATCACGATTCATCACCGCGTTAATCACCATTATAATAATCATTAATGCAATTACAATCGATCATTGTCTTGTGAAGTTTTTAAAAATTAATAGTAGGAAATAGGTACCTGTTTTTCTATCACGACGGACAGTCGAACTATTTAAGTCGGTAAAATGAAAGGCTTATAATCACATTTTTTTTATTTAAGTTTATTTAAACATGCTTTAACCTCTAGATCATATCGCGTATGCAGGATCTTTGGGTATATCACTAGGCCGTGGATTATTGCTGATATATTGTTTCTATTGTATGTAATAAGTTTAATAATAATAATAATAATAATAATAATAATAATAATAATAATAATAATAATAATAATAATAATAATAACAATAATAATACCAGAAAAATATAATGCAATGAAATTGTGAACATACAAAATTCTAGCATTCCCTTGAAACAGAGTGATCTCGTTTTGTTTTGTATTCATTTAACTGATTTCAATCAATCAATCCATTCAAAAGGAACTTTATTGAGGAGATATACATTTATGTAATATTTCTTTCAGTCTATACAGAAGGAGAACTTTCCTGATGAAATATTTGTTTCTGCAATATTTCTCCGTGAGAAAATCCCGTTTGTGCAATATGCCTCCATCCATACATTAACAAATTAATCCATCAGTCCGTCCGTTCGTCCATCCATCCATACATCCAGAAGAAGATATCCGTTTGTGTAGGCCTAATATTTCTCAAGCGTACATCCATTTAGAGCAGGGGTCGTCAGCACAGAGCACGCTGGGGTTAGTCTCTCTTACCCGCGGAAAACTCAGTGCACTAGTGTGCACTCCGTAGCTGCCAGCGGGTATGCTCTCTATCTCTCCCTGTTGCGCACGACAGTGCACACGGGACAGCACCGCGTACCCTTTGCAGCGAGTGCTGACGACCACTGATTTAGAGGGAAAACTTCCTAAGAAGATATTATAGTTATGCATCTATAGATCCGCACAAGGTTTAAAGATTTATTTTGAAAAGTATTAAAATTACTAATCAAACTCACTATAAAACTAATTAGTGCAAATTCTTGCAAAAGATTTAAATTTTTAATTAGTCTATATATGTTGTAGATGATATAGATGGGAGGGTGATATTAAAATGGATTTGAGGGAGGTGGAATATGATGATAAAGAATGGATTAAACTTGCATAGGATAGGGACCGATGGAGGGCTTATGTGAGGGCGGCAATGAACCTGCGGGTTCCTTAAAAGCCATTTGTAAGTTGCATATTTGCGTAAAGTGTACTGGTAAATAAATTTATGATAGAAACTATGCGATTTCTTCAAGCATGCTGTTTAATCGCATGGTAAAGTTTGGCAGCCCTGAAAATTTTATACTTCATTTTATCGATAGAAATATTAAGTTAGCAAATTAAATAACTTTTCCTCACCGGATCTTACACAAATATGCACATGGTGACAAATCTGTTGAAGTTCTATCTTAGATAACACAATTGAGGCCTACATCACATTAACAGGCAAGCAAGCATATCTTATGGTATTTGAATTCATCACCATGTCTTCTACACAACTTTTAAGCTGCAAGCTTTACTCTTTGAATTCACAACGGCCGGCTCTAAAAATATTTATTAAACTTTACTCTTTTTCATATAATATGTTAAAGTTTTGACTGTATTATCATCATCAAAAAATGTTCTTTTGGAGATAAAATTTGTATTCATTCCCTGTGAAGTAATTGCGCCATAACAAACAAATTCTTTCATGGCAATAAAACGCCTACAAATGTCGCGTAGACCAGCCCGCGTCACAGGTGCGACAAAAGAGTTGCTCGGCAGGCTCGGCGAAGCTCTTATTCCAGAGACGCAAATGCCGATGACCTGAATTAAACACGGAGCCACTCCCGAGTTCTGCGATGAATTTGACAGAGTCTACATTAATTTTATGCTCGCTGGGCGTCAAAGGAAGATGGGATGAGTAACACGTCGTGACCTTCGTTAAGAAAACTCACGCTGTTCCCGTGACTAATCAGCCAGGCAGCAGGGCGTGACGGTGAATTTTCACAAATATTTTAACTTGTTCACGGCCAATGAGCCATGGAACAGAAATATTCATCGAAGGTTAAACTGACGATGTCGTGTACTGAGCAATGTGCAATACGAGTATTACCGGAAAAGAAAGATTATCAGCTTCCTTCTCTTTCCTCAGCTCCTCCACTTCCTCCACCTCACCATTAGCGTTGCCAAATGTGACATTGTGATAGTGAAAACAGGGCGAGATTGCTCATGCGTTCCGCACGGGACTCGCAATCGAGAGGTCTGTGGTTCGATTCCCGAACCGACCAACCTGATTGTGGTTTTTCCGTGGCTTTCCACAGTTACTTAGGCAATGCCGGATTGGAATTTTCATTGCCACGGTCCATTTCGCTTCCCCTCCCGTATAGAAAAAGAATTTAGATTTCATATACCGGTAATTCATCTTCTTCTCATTCCATAGACATATTCAGGTCGAGACGCATGTTTTCATCCACTTATGGGGGGGGGGGGCGTTCTCTCCGCAACCGTTCCTGAGTTCCCAGCATTCGGCAATATCTCTGCCAGGATTTGAAGGGTTCAAGAACCATAGTGGGCCAAGTGCCATATACTAAAACCGTAGAAAACAAGGGTTAAAATGAGGTTATTAACATAATTCAATGGAAACATATTATAGCAAGTAATATAAAGTATACACATTAAAACTAAGTGATGCCAATCTTCATTAAACTATGGAATTCACTTAACTTTAACCCTTGCTTTCTCTGTTTTTAATAATTGGCGCTTGGCCCACTATGGCTCTGAACCCTTCATTTATTCCTTAAGAGCATTTCAAGTGCGCTTCGACAACTTGGAAAGACCGTTGAAATAGATCCTGTGCTACTTGAATTTCTAATCACGTGTTCTGCAATATTAAAGTGATAAATAGGGCTCGAATTTCTATGACATCTGATAGGCTATTTTTATCCTTGTTTAATTACAAACTTAAGTTAAATTGTGCACATTTCTAGCTTTTCTGAACACTTTTTTTATTGGTTATATAAATACATATTTTACCATACTTCAGCACAAACTCATTGGTTTTATACAATTTTTTGTCATATTACAAGTAATAATTTTAACAGTTCTCCAAGTATTACTCACATGCTTTTTGTCAACAATGGCAAGAGATTTTGTTTGCGTTTGGTTATTTATTTTGGATTTAATTTTCTTAGGGATATTTTGTTGTTAAATGAAGTTTAAAGGTAATTGAAGGGTTGAGAATTATAAGAGTACTAACTGTTATTTTTTAATTTTACGCGACAAAAAAAATTTGTAAAATTAGTATCTTATTCAATTTTTTATATTTATGAATAATGTTCTCTCTAAGTAAAGTAATACTATAACTGAAAAACAAAAGGCGGATCATATTCTATACACAAAATTACATAAGAAAACACGCATATCTCAATTTCGATAAAATTACAGTTAGTATCCTTATAATTCTCAACCCTTTAATTAGATTCGTCAACAGTAAGTTGTAGAAACACAAAGGACATAAGAATGTTAGGAATATGGCCAGATTGTTGCTGGTCGGTCTCGCCTGGCAACAACGCGGTTTAAACCTCTTAAGCGTCACATGTTTGGAAGCCCGAAGGGGGCTTCCAACTTCGCTGTTGCCAGGTAGTAATTCATAAATAGGCAGTGACTCTGTTAACATAGCTGTAAAATAATTAGTCATGCAAACGACAGATGTTAGACTTTTTCACCCTTCTTTTACTCCTTCTGTTTTTCTGTGACTAATATGGAGTTAATATTAAAAAATCAATTTTGTAGAATAGTGGATAAAATGGTTTTCTAACTAATTTTTGGAAAATGTTTAATTTGTTTTGCTGCATATATTCAAGTTTTTATGTTATATTTTGGTATTTTAGGGCATAAGTGCGTGAATTTTTATAGAGTTTTGGGTTATAGAAATCCGAGGTCTCATGATAATAGAAACGTATGATACACTTTGAGTGAACTATAGTGAAACATTTGTTGTGAACTGGAACTGATCCTGAAATGTCCCTTCATACGAAAAGAAAACATATTTCATGCCCTTCATTCATTACTTCACCTATACTCTCCATTTCTTAAACCGAAACAAAACAACAAAACTACCTCGAAACTGAGCGACGTATTCTACGTGCCGTTGTATCGCTTTATTGTGGAGACAAATTATTCTTCATGACACTCCCAAATTACTAAATAAATTTACTAAAATAAGAAGAGTTCGGTTCTCTTAAATCTTACTCAATGATCTTTCTAGATCTGCGACCGATCATAAAAAAATCATATGAGACAAATTTTATCTGGTTTCCGCAGTCAAATTAATTGAACTATTGATCTACTGATATCACTTCGTCTTGTGTATACTGAACTTCTCTTGCAATTCAAAAACATTGATGCTAAATAAACGCAAATAAAAAAGACCCAACAAATGCATAAGATAAATACATTATTTTGTCTCGTAACAAACTTGCTCGTGCAATAAAGTCTGCGAGGTATGTTGTATGCGTGAGACAAGGTAGCATCAGAGGGTTTCAATTACGTGCAGCAAGCGACCTCTCACCTCGGTCGTTACACACTTCGTAAGTATCGATTCCAAACTTGTTAGGATTTATTGCCTACGGCGACTATCTGCACTGTCCTACCGTTATTTAAACTCGCCTCGTGTAGTGATGTGTAAGGAGACAAAGGTCAGATTCCAATCTATCCCAACAAGATGGCTTAATTTTGCTTGAAAAATTATCATAGCCTCCCACTGTCTACATTACTTTGAAGACAAGTTTGTAGTGTATTTATTTTTATATATTGTATACATACTGCTTACTGTATAAGATCTATACAGACTGGAAGGGAACGTATTACAATCTTCCACAGATATAATTCCTGAGAAGTATGGCGAACAAAAATTATAGCAGCGTATATTGTGTTGCATTTTGATTGGGGATTCCATGAAATATTAAAAAAAATTCCATTTTCGGTTTTGTTACCATTTCTTTTTCTTTAACATGCACAGGGTGTTTCAGTAGAATGTGACGTTTTCATAGCCTTATCGTGGGTCAATCAAAATGAATTATCAGGTAATACTTTTGCTGGAAAAATTATTGTAGGATGCAATTTATTAAGGGAAGTGTGCCTAATATCGCACCCATTTTGAAAAAGTAGTTTTTCAAGTATTAATATATTACATAAATTTGAAATAAATACGAATTTTTAATACGGGTTTATTATACTTATATCAGTGAGGTCAAATTTAAAAATTACTTTTATTTTACATTTGTTTTTCAAGTACAAAAGAAAAATTGCAAAAACGGTGTAAGGAGAAATAGTGCTCCTAATATCGCACCCCTCATTTTGTGAAAAATACATAGGACAAATGTTAAGTTTATTGTATAGAAACAAATTTTATTACATATTTATTATATATTTGTTGTATTTAAGCACAAAACATGTTTTTTTAATAACATACGAATACAACACGGAAATTATAAGATTTTCTGATACAATGTGTTTGACAGTAAATAACTACATATTCAGCTATCAAGGTATAGAATGAATAATTTCGAGGGAAAAATTGTTCCGGGGTCGGGTATCGAACCCGGGACCTTTGGTTTAACGTACCAAAGATCCCGGGTTCGATACCCGGCCCCGGAACAATTCTTCCCTCGAAATTATTGAAATAAATTTACAGGGAGTTATACCTGAAAGCTTGATTTACAAGCTATAGATTGTTTGTTAATTAAACATAATCCAGATATTTAGAGAACTTAATCTAACTTTCCAAACAATAACACAATGAAACTTTTGTAGTCATCATTCCCAGAACACTCTTCATGGCACCAAATTCCACATTTAGTGCATATGATCCATTTTTCTCCCCTCTTGTCAAAAGAAAACTTCCCGTTGCAATATAGACATTCTGCATCATTTTCGCTATCTCCATTATCAATGGAGATGTATACTGACTCATCCAACTCTTCGTCTTCTGAATCTGAAGATACCTGACTTTGTTTTTTCTGTCTCTTCCTCTGAGTACGTACTTTATCAGTCTGCTTCTTTTGAACGCTTTTTCGTTCATAAGTCTCCTTGTTTGTGAGTAATTTCCTCTTAATCATCAGCCAATTCGTTTTTATATTGTGAACTTTTTAGTAGAGCAGCAGAACCACTTTTACGTTCTCTATCAATTGGACTTTTTTGTTGTAAGTTATTTTAGGAATTGGTGAAATGTCAGCAGGTGTAACAAAAGATAGAGTTTGCCACTCGACTAATTTTGTGAAGTTTTTGGCCCGTTGATACTGCTAGAGCCTGGCCGAGGTTGGGAAGTGTTGGCATCATCTAATCTATTTGGTAAAGCTTCAGATGAATGATCACTTGCTTCATGGGTATTACGAGAAACTTCTTGAAATTCAAAGTCGCTGAAGATATGGCGGTTGCAAGGATACAGACCGATATTTCTGAAGCCATTTGTAGCTACAGCAACAGTTGCTCCTTTATTGAAAGCTTCTCCCAATAGCATACCAACCTGGTAGTGAGTCACTACTCTGCCTGCATTTTGTTTCAGCCACTGTTCAATTGCTTGAGCATAGTAAGTTTTGAAAGGTAGCATGAATGCCACATCCAAGAGTTGCATCTTATGCGTGCAATGTGGAGGTAAGCACACAATATGAGCACCATTAACACATGCTAGCTCGAGGAGTTCAACAATTCTAGTGTGGGAATAATGCCCATCTAACACTAGAATTACTGGGTCATCTTTTGTAGGTTTCGCATTGCTGAGAATGTGATGACACCATTGAACAAAACTTTCATTCTGAATCCAGCCAGATTTGTGACAGACCGCTAAGCTACTATTTGGTGCTCCATCCAAAAGTTCGGCTTTCATGTTGACCCTAGGAAAAAACAAAAACGGGGGCAGGAAATGGCCAGCTGCACTCATTTGTGTCACTACAGTCACTAAAGACCCCCTCTCTGCTGAAGATACAGATCCAACCTGCCTCTTACCTTTCAGACTAACTAGTTTGTTGCCTTTGTGTTGAATCACTGTCAAGTCTGTCTCGTCACAGTTGTACAGTCTGTTTGGTGAATGGTTGACAGTGTTCATCAATGGTTCCCAAATGTCAAAAAAATTAATTACGTTCTCCTGATTGAAACCTCTGATCCTTGCCATAGGCGTGCTTTGTGGTTTCCGGAGACTCAATTCCTGGTGTCCTCTCAAGAAAGTGTGCAGCCATTTCCGTCCTGTGGCTTCATCGTTCTTCGAAAATGGGTGGTTCAGACCTTTCATAAATGCTAACTGAAAAGCCATAGTTTTTAAGTCCTTTGCAGATAAACCATAAAATCGCTACTCCATTTCTAAGCAATATGAAACCAAAGAATCTTCCAGTTCAAATGGAAGTACAGGTTTTATGCCAAGTTTCGTGCTCACTAGTTTATATACACCCCCTTTGTTATTGACTTTATCTTTTAAAGTATACTTGGGAACATTGAAAGTATTTGAAACACGTTGCAATCCCATGACTTTGTTCCTAACTGATATGATTGCAGCCTTCATAACCGCCTCTTTCCACAGCTTACGACATTTTGGATTCATCTGCAATGGCAATTTTTTAAGAACCTTCGAATTACCAGACTCATTGTAGCATTATATTAGTTTGCAGTAACATCGTCCTAATATCGCACATCATCATCCTAATATCGCACTGTGCGATAATAGGAAAACAGTAAGTGTGCGATATTGGGCAAATAACATACACGAAATATAATAGCTTGTTCGAATAAAAATAAAAAGTTTATAATATTTCCATAGCTGATTAAAAATATTACACGACTAACTAAATCAAACTAACAGTGTATAAAAGTTTTGCTCCTTACCGTTGGCTGTATACTCGTCCCGAACACCGCACACTACAAATACTTTCACATTGCCTATTCCTAACTCAAGGCGTGTAGTGTGTATTGAAGCCCGTAGCAATCCATCTGCGGGCGCTAACGCTCCTTTTAATTGAACTGAATAAGCTGCTATTCCATTCAGGGTCTTATGCCTGTTCTGAGCTCGTAAACCATGGGGTGCGATATTAGGCGCATGTGCGATAATAGGCACAGTTCCCTTAATCTTTACTTATTTTTTTTAATTACATTTTTAAGTGACCTCCATGACAACGAACATATTCTTGCCATGTGCTCATAAAACTCATCATTACTCTGTGCAATAAACCACGATCAATGACTCTAATTTCATTATTTGTATTTTCTTTTAATTGCATTATCGTGCGTGGTCTGTTACAGTACACTTTAGTGTACAAATATCCCCGTAAGAAGAAGTCGGCTGCCGTAAGAACAGGAGACCGTAGCGGCCAGACGTAAAATTATGCACCCAGGAAACAAGATTCGCAGATATTTCTTTGATTCACGTGCAGTGTGAGCTGTCGCCCCATCCTGTTGGAACCAAAACTCATTATGGTGATACATCTCAGGCAGTTGCACTCTTCCCAACATTTCTTGGTGTCGATCTGCGGTTGCGTTCTTCAAAGAAGTATGGGCCGATAATTCCAGAGACAGAAACTCCACACCACACTGTTACCTTCTCTCTACGTAGTGGTTATCTGTGCACTTGCGTGGGTTGATCTTCACTCCAGTTCCGGAAATTTTGTTTATTAACGAACCCAGATAGGTGGAAGTGTGTCTCGTTCGACATAATGAGTTTGTTCAGAATAAATGGATCCAGTGGAGATTCCTCCATGAAGGATATGAGGATGATCCTACAGTTTAATTTCGTGCCTCTGAGAATAGAAAACATTTTAATTACAGATTTTGATTTTTAATGCGTCCCGACGTAATAGTTTTCTTCAAACTTCCACTTTCTGTAGTGAGTTGTCGCCACTGCACCTTAGAAATACTTTCCGAGGAACCATCCAAATATCTTACAGCAAACGATTTTTTTCTAACAGTGAAGTTACGGACAGGGGAGGGTGCGGAGGGTAGGGTATGGCTTAACTTTAACCGTGTTTGAGGATGTGACCTACATTCTAATACTACGACCCTTCTTTCTAGGTGGTGGAGACCTTGTCAGAGATTACAATAAGAATTTTCAAGTACCCTTGTAGCCTCCTTAAATGCAGTTCATTGGTCACTTTAAAAGAACAGAATAAACGAAATAATAAATAATTTAAAATGATGTAACATAAAAAATAAAATGAATAAAAACCAAAAATTACATAAAAATAAATAAAATAAGCTATAATAAAACAGAAGAATTAACAGGACTTTCAGATGACAGGACTGCCGAAAGGATATCTGAAGTTTTATTCCATCATTTAGAAAAATTTAACTGTAGCAAGAAATTAATTGCGTATGCTTATTATTATAATTATTATTATTATTATTATTATTATTATTATTATTATTATTATTATTATTATTATTATTATTATTATTATTATTGTTAGTTTCTGTCTTGGTCATCAGTCATCAATCTCATATCCTACATACAAAAAATATCACGAGTCACCACTGAATGGATCAGCATTTAACATTTCACTGAATTCTCTACAAAACGCTAATCGAGCAGGTTTATCAGTGCCACAAAGTCAGTCCACACTTTGGATTTTGTATGAATGGAATCTGAGGTCTTCGTGTAAAACACGGCACATGCTTGTTTTTTTTTTAAGTTGGTTATTTAACGACGCTGTATTACACATGCTTGTGAGCGATAAATTCAACGCAGCTGATTGACGCCTAGCAGAGTGAGATAGACTTCTAAGCACAGCTTCTCTAACTTTCGCGATGTTTTCCGACGTATACAGGGTTGTTTCCGATCTCTGATAACGAATTTGAATGACATCATGTGCGTCAGGAGTCACATGACAACTGAACTTTGGCGCGGGGTGACAGACCAGTAGAGAGTGATCTCATAGTCAGAGTGCACGGCGATTCACACAGAAATTCCCAAGAAAATCGAGCCAAGATTTCGTTATTTCCAAGAAAATCATCTTCTGTGTACTTAATAAGATTGGTAAAGCTCGAATGGAATTAATTTGTATCATCTCGTGGGATGCGGCGACTTGTGACGGGCGGTTGATTTGCTTGTTTTTTCCACTCTGGAATTAATCCCATCCGAGCTTAGGTACACACAAGATACTTTTCTTGGAAATAACGAAACCACGTTCTTTGTAGGCTCCTATGATTTTCACGTAACTGTACTTGGCATCGGAAAGGGTTGTTATGTACCCCTCCCAAAAAGGCTCGATTTTCTTGGGCATTGCTACTGTGATACACCGTGCACTCTGATTATGAAATCACTCACTACTGGTCTGTCACCTCTCGCAGCAATTCAGCTGTCGGTGTGATTCCTGACGTACATGATGTCATTCAAATTCGTTATCAGAGATCGGAAACAACTCTGTAGGCTGATAGTGGACCACCAGCAAATCTATCACAAACATTCCCAGTGTTATTGAATTCACTCACTCACTTCAGAATTGTCTTACGGGAAGGAATTCTTCCATGTCGTAGGCTATTAAATTCATTCTAAATCTTCTCTGAACATGATGGATTTAGACTCAATATAGGTATGCTGTTATTGCAAATACAATGTCATGTTCTGCCACTGTCCAGTTAGCCATAATATCATTTCCTACAATCATAGGAAAATTGGCATGTTTTGAAGGTCGCATAGCAACCAATATTTCCTCCAAAGCTCGAAATTGCTGTAAACGGTAGTGTTCTGAAAACTGTCACATTCTGCTGGAACACCTTGTACTAAACTACAATATATCCTATAGCCTACTGCATTCACTTCGACGAATAAAAATTTTCTTCCTCCTAAATTGAAACAAATATTAGTCTAAGCACTTATCATGAGACAGTTCGACTATCGCGACGTTGTACTCATATAAATAAGGTGATCTCAATTGTGACCTGACCCAAAAATGACAGCGTGTCCATAACGCTTGCTTTCGGTTTATATGTAATGTCTCTATGGTCATATCTTACCGTCTTTCAATGAATTGTCTTGGCTTGGCCGGCTGACAGATGCAGTTTGCATTCTCTTTCTTTTTTCTAAACCCATTGCCTGTGGTGAACTCTGGATAGTCTCTGACGAACTAAGATGTCTACGTTTCTCGACAGTAGCGACATCTATGTATAAGTCACGCTCGTAAAGTCGGGGAGAATAAAGGCAAGTTAAAGGTCCTGCTATTGCAGAAAACAAATTTTTGCAATGACACAATATTATTATATTGTATTCAGTACAGATTTTATTTAAATGGAATACTGAGTTTTGCGAATCGTCTCATGTATTTTATATTGTGACATGGTTATCATAAAAATAGTTAATATTATTACATTCTAGGTCATAGAAGGAAGATTTCACTAGGAAACAATAGATATAATGAGCAACCCTATGCGTCAGGGAATAAAACACGCTTTGGCTTCGATACGAAATAATAATATAGCGGTCCGATCATTCATCTTACTCTGCAAGGCGCTGGTAATGTATCCAGAGGAAACCCAAAGTCTTGGAGGAAATCATGACCAATTAATTATTTATTTTAGGAGTTTTAGAAAAATAATGAAGCGTAACTGATGGAGACCATAATCCTCGAATTCCAAACAATGCGGTAACGTTACCCGTACGTCTCCTATCCGCCATGTTTGAGGATGACAACAGATTGGCGGTATGATGAATGAATAATATTTTAACCTTCCGGGTATTGAGCGGCAGAACGTCCGTGCAGGGAAATCCCCGAATAAGAATGCCAATGAATTTTGTACTGAAAAGAGGCGTGGAAACTTGGACAGAAGACAAGTCATAGTTTACGTTGCTGATTGCGTTATAAATTTTACAGTGATGTGTCAAACGGAAGAAACTGCAAACCTAACCCACTAAGCAGAGCAGAAAATGTAAAACACTAACTTTGTTCTTGGAAATGAATCGCAGCATTTAAATCAATATTGTGAAAGTAACATTTAGACAATAAGACAGTTCAGGAACAATTTTGTTATTTACAATGTGCCGTTTCCTTTCTTGGCACAAGAGCTCTCTGATGACTTACTGCAAAAATGGTAAGGTAATTTACTCATTACGTTTTTACTTACATTATACGTAATTTACTAGTAATTTACTTGACATAGGAAACCAGTTTTTTTTACGCAGACCTAATTTTCTTTCGTGTATTAATGATATAAAAAGTACTTTAATTATATTATGTATGTATATATTTACACTGCAAGTGGTAAAACACCCGGTAGCAGTGGTAAATTAATTACACAATAATTACAATTAACGCACAATCACAATTAATACAAAATAAACAATTAATACACAATGCAATTAGTAATGAAGGAAAAAAACTGGCCACCATCCCCATTATTTCCTGGCTTAGTTGCCTCATGAATAATGTCTTATTATTGTCACTTACGAGGTTCAAACCTGTCTTCGGACAGTTGACCAAACAACAACAACAACAATAACAACAATTAAATTTTTAAATTTTCATTTTCTTATACCGGGTGAGGCACTTATAACATGTCACCTGAATAACACGGCCATTTTTAGTGATGGAAGAAAATTCTTCGGATAAAAGTTGCTTGTCTTGAAGGGGAATATAACGTGATGTTAATAGTTTTCTCATAGGTGGATTTGTAGAAGAGATATGAAAGTAAACTTCGTTATTTTAAATGAATTGAAATGATTTACTGTTAACAGCGTTTGAAGACGCATACGACTGTGTTTTGAGAATCGTACTTGAATTGCAAGGTATGACTATACTTTTATTTCTCAGACGAGTGTCCAGTCAACATTTCAATTTGTTTTAAAAATTTAAATATCCAAACATAACAAAGAAGTATAGTACCGTAAGACAGCATTCGTCAGTTCAAACAACTGTTGTCTTATTTAAGAAGCAATATGTGTATAGTGTAATTACAAAGTCAAGTAAAATTCCTTACTATGGAAAACAACGTTGAAATAACAACATTGTATATAGTCAACGATTGCAGACACATCAATAGCACGAAATTAAGGACTCATTAGTTTAATAATGGTCGTGCTATGTCGTCTGCGTGTGATAATGAACTGATAATGTTTGAAGTCATTAAGGCATCTAGGTCATATTAGAGTCCAGAAGTTCATGCATTTGCATACTTTTTTTCTCGAGTATAACTATAAGCTTATGCATTATCTATATTCTATACGAATTATATACTTTTGAGAATGGCTTTATGTTGCATATAAGTGCATAATTTCGTCATTTTTATAAATGCATAATATTGTAATACTTTACGATATTTTTATGAGATTTTGAAGATTTTTTTCCTCGTAAATAGGGAGTCCATCGAAGAGTTCAGTTATTAATATCAATAACATTTAATACCGGTATTCCACTTCCATCTGCACCAGTGTTAACCCGATGGGGAACGTGGACGACAGAATTGAATTGAAAGAGAGGGAAATTGGAGGAGAAATTTTAAAAGGTACGCGAAAACGCTTCCTAACAAAGGAGTACGGGGATAAGAAAAACTAAATCTGTGAGCTCCAAGCCTGTTGACCACTTATCTCACTCCGGGTTTTGCTGTTCCACTGAAGAAGTTCTAGAAAATTTTGAAGGTGACGTAACCTAATAGCTAACACTTAACGGGGGGGGGGGAGGGGGACGCGTTGGAAAAGCTGACTGCAGTATCGGAAGAAATAATAATAATAATAATAATAATAATAATAATAATAATAATAATGATTTATTTAACCTGGCAGAGTTAAGGCCATACGGCCTTCTCTAACACTCAACCAGGAGTAAAGACTGCGTTACAAAAACACTACAAATTTACAAATTACACTACAATTTTACACACAAAACTGAATAAGATAATAATAATAATAATAATAATAATAATAAAAAAATAAACAACAAATAAGAAGAAATCAGACATAATATATAACATACAGAAAGAAAGAAAAAAGCATAATAATATGTGAACAGCAGGTCAAAATAAATGAGGCATACAAAAAAAAAGACAATTATTCATAATAATAATAATAATAAGAAGAAGAAGAATAGTAATAATGATGATAATAATAATAATAATACTAATAGTAGTAATAAAATAGTGCAGTACAAAGTATACAGTGAGTACAATATTTCTAAGTACACACAATAAGGAAAATTAAGATTATATATAGCTCAACTTATCACATTAGAGATATAACATTATCGGAAAATATGAAAACAAAAATATAAAATAAGTTGAATATCATTAGAACATAAAAAAATGTGAATACGTGGAAACATGCAATACAACACTTGTCATAATAGTAAGTTAGTTTGGCAACTCGTCATAAGATAATTTTCTAACTTGGATTTGAAAGAATTCAATGTTCGGCAGCCCTTGACTTCAGGCGGCAGAGAGTTCCAGTGACGAGAGGTAGCAACAGTGAAGGATGAGGAATACAGAGACGATGCGTGAAGTGGAATTTCTAGCGTGTTATCGCGTTGTGATCGAGTATTAATATTATGATAGCGAGAGAGAGTATGAAATCGAGCGAATAAATAACAGGGGGATGAAGAGTGCATAATTCGATATAAGAGAGAAAGTGAGTGCAGATTTCTCCTCTCATGTAACCTAAGCCACGATAACTTCTTGAAAGAAGGTGAGATATGATCATAGTATCGAACATTACAAATGAAGCGGACGCACGCGTTATGAACACGCTGTAGTTTCTGAGCGGAATCAATCCTGAGATCACTGAACAAAACGTCGCAATAATCGAAGTGAGGTAGAATGAGTGTCTGTACCAGCGTCTGTTTTAATTTAGTTGGATAATGATACAATCTTTTTAGTGAATGGAGAATAGAGAATGCCTTCTTACATGTATATTTAATATGCGTATCCCAATTGAGATTAGATTCGAAATGTACTCCGAGATTTTTGACGGTAGAGCTAAACGGGATGATTGTTTTATTCAGTTTCACAGGTGGAATATTCAGGTCGTTGACTTCAGGAATTAATCTACGGTTCGCGAACAGAATAGCCTGTGATTTACATGCGTTTAGGTTAAGCCCAAATTGTTGAGACCAGGAAGAGATGGAATCAAGATCTTCATTCAGACTATTAATGCTATCGTTTAGTGCGTCGGGACGGGCTGAAATATACAATTGAACGTCGTCTGCATATATTTGATATCTGCAGTGCTTAAATGAGTTGGAAATTCCATTTATATAAATAGAGAAGAGCAAGGGGCCTAATACTGATCCCTGAGGAACTCCTGTATCTACAGTACGCCAGGATGAGAAACGATTATTAGATATGACACGCTGCTAGCGGCCAGTAAGGTAGGAGTACATCCAGGTGATAGCACTATCAGAAAGGTGTAGCTTTTGTAGTTTAGTTAATAGTAGATCGAAGTCAACAGAATCAAAGGCTTTGCTATAGTCCAATAAAACTAGTACAGTAGCCTGTCGTTTATCCATGGCTGCGCGTATGTCCTCAGTAACATTCAACAAAGCAGTAGAAGTGCTAAGGCCATTTCTGAAACCTGATTGTAAAGGGTCTAAAAGATTAAATTCTATTAGGTAGTCTGACAACTGCTTATGAATGATGCGTTCCAGAGCTTTAGATAAAACGGGAAGAATGGAGATTGGCCTATAGTCTTTTGCAGAAGTAGGTGAATTTACTTTAGGAAGTGGGCGTACCAAAGCTGTTTTCCAGAGTTGCGGATAAACAGACGTGATAACTGAAGAATTGAAAATATGGGTTATTACAGGAAGCACGATATCAACTAACTTATTGATAAAGACTATGCTTATGTTGTCAGAGCCTTGTGCTTTAGATTTAATGCTTTTAAGAGCCCTTCTTACTTCAGAATCAGTAATGTGCGAGAAGAAAAATTTTTCGCGAGAAGGTGGAGGATTAGCTAGGAGAGTATTAATTGTATTTCGTTTTGACTGTTTTTCAGGTCGTATAGTGGGAGGTGAGGTAAAGTATTCATTGAGTTTATCAAGCGGTATGTTTATAACTTCAGCTTCTGATGCTTTCTTCCCTACTCCCATATCACGTAAGTTATTCCAAAGACACCGAGGGGGAATGGACGGGTCGACGAGACTCAGGGCGTGACGGCGTTTAGCATTCCTAATGCTTTGTGTGGTTTTGTTTCTAAGTTTTTTGTAGTTGTTAAAGTTTTCGGCAGATTTGTTGTGTCTGTACTTCCGGAAAGCAGCGTCACGTGACGTCATAAGATTACGAATACTGTCATTCAGCCATGGGGCAGGTCGGTGAGTGACACGTCTCTTCTTTAAAGGTGCATGTTTATCGAATAATTGTATTACCATGTCATTAAAGGTGGCAACTTTTTCGTCAACTGTGATTAAATTAAAAATAGTATGCCATGGCATTTGTAGGGCGTCAGAAATTAGTTGGTCGTTGTCAATGGCGGTAGGTGTAAAGGTACGGTCACATGTCGCTACTTTTGCAGCGTTGCAGTACAAAGAACTGCGGAACTCTCGTACTGCGACGTGTGAACAACGGTGCAACCCGAAAATTAGCGGCTGCCGAACCTGCTGCCCGCTACTTTTTCATGCTGCGCGCAGCTTAGAAGTAGCGACGTGTGAACAAGGTTCTCAGGGTTGTAGCCGCAGCATTTTTGATATCGGTTTTGTTGAAACTTTTGCTGGGGTTGCGACCAGTGTTGCCACCCAAATGTGCCAATGATACTGTTAATGTTTGGATATATTTTAATGCTAGATGTGATGAAAATAAATTATTTGTAACAGTTACTAAATGCACAACACAGTCTGAGTATATTTGCTGACGATATAATTCATTTTTTTAATTTTCCATAGCGTACTTTCAAACAGAAGGGTTGCCAACATTGATTACGTGAATATACTGTTGGTTATCATTTAAGTATATAGGCGTTTTTAAAAGCTTTATAGTAAAAGATAATGTCAATTTTTGAATACTAGATACGACAGAAAAGCAAATAATAGATAAGGAAGCTTTCGCATGAGTTTCTTAATAATGCGAACATAACCACAAAATGTATATTGAGAAGTCAATACGGAGATGGACACCTGCAGCATGACTGCGGCTGCAAAAGTAGCGCCTTGTGTGTGAACAGACTCGCAACCTCCAGTTGCAACTTTTGCAGCACTCGGGTTGCGCAGCACGAAAAGTAGCGTGCAGCGCGCTACTTTTGGCTTAGGCCTACGTGTGAACACGACACGCAACTTTTGCAGATGCAGTACAAAAGTTGCGCAGCAAAAGTAGCGACGTGTGACCGCACCTTTAGTCTGCACATTGAAAGGTGCCTTGTCCTTTCGCAGTTCGAATGGAATCGAGTAATACTCGCTCGTATAGGCCTAACAAGACTGTGATATTCGAAGGCTAAGCCAAGATTGCCGGAAGAAACGCCGGGAGTTGTAAGTCTGCACATTGAAAGATACCTTGTCCTCTCGCAGTGCGAGTAGAGTCGAGTAATCTTGTTCATGTAATAGGGTAACAACAGGAAAACAGACTAACGTTATTTAAAACATCCTGGATATCAACAGTTATGGCAAATTCGAGATATTCTCGAAGGAAAATCCTTCATTGCACCAAACAATTAATATCATTTAAATACTGTATGTCCCAAATGTCGAAATGATTTCGAAAACAATAAGCAATACAGACCAAGTGGATTGAAGGTTGAGTTTACATTACCTTTGAAACATAATGAGACAGATTGTTATAGCTCTATTTCACATTGGTATGATAATTTTCTCTGGCACATTTTAGGGTGTAGATCACCTCTGGCACATTTTAGGGCGTTGATCACCTCATACCAGTATGATAATGGATTGATACCAGCATAGGAAATGGGATTGACAGGAGGAAATGTGTCAGAAATACCATTTTTATCTACCACAAATTCCACTTAAACTAAATGGAAATTGAATCTGGGCCTCCGATGTGAAAAGTCGATCTGTTAGCGGTGGCCACAAATACTGAGAAATGCATACAAATAAATATACATACAAAGCTCTATACCAGGGGTCATCAGCACAGAGCACGCTAGGGCTAGCTTCTCTTACCCACGCATGGTGCACTGCTAGCTGCAAGCGGGTATGCTCGCTATCTCTCCCTGCTGCACGACGGTGTACATGGGACAGCACCGCGTACCCGTTGCACATTTCAGCGAGTGCTGACGACCACTGCTCTATACTAAAGAGTGCAGTAAAATTAGCAATGCAATTATTGGTTATTGGCTCCACATCCATTTCAAAGGAAGCCATGCTAAGTTTTTTTTAGTCCTTAAAATTTCACTCTTCTCGTCAAATTTGAACTCACTAATCAGTGCATGGCAACCACTAGTCTATCGAGGAAGAGGACTAGGTATGTTTCTTTTTATCTTATGTTTGTTGTTTAAAGAGTAACCTTACGCTGTATTTATTTATTTTATTTATTTGGCTGCAGTGCGTTACAATGTTGAATGATAGTATTGGCCTCCGGTCATATAGCTATCACTCACTTATCAACATACACACATATACGTAGGTAGGCCTTCTTACATTATATGTAGACGTATATTTTAAAATTTATTTTACATACCTTTTAACTTATTTATTTCTCTCATTCATTTTTCTCTTACTTTCCAACGTACGTTCCTAAGTATTTTATTATCTGTTCATTTGGTCGGCCTCGGCAGCGAAGTTGGTATAGCGCTGGCCTTCTATGCTCGAGGTTGCAGGTTCGATCCCGGCCCAGATCGATGGCATTTAAGTGTGTTAAATGCGACAGGCTCATGTCAGTAGAATTACTGGCATGTAAAAGAACTCTGATGGGACAAAATTCCGGCACACCGGCGACGCTGATATAACCTCTGCAGTTCTGAGCGTCGTTAAATAAACCATAATTTAATTTAATTTTCTGTTCATTTGTAATTCTTGTTATTTTGGCAAAAACAATTTCATTACTAAAATTTAACCATTCCCTTTTTATAAAACTGCGTTCATTCTAATCTCTTTTGACATATGTTAACAAAATACGCCACATAATATACATCTGTCGTTTTCTATATTACCTCTAAAATCTCTCAATTTCCACACTCTCAACCTAATCCATGCAAAGCTAATTCTAGTGTTTCTATCACATATCGTTATATATGGTTCTTGACTCCATACAGTTTTAACTTTCCTGTAATTTTGTAGTAATGTTTTGTCATTCATGTAGCTAAACATTTGGTGGTTTTCTATATCGTTATATCTTTGTCTTATAATATTCAAAAACATTATTTTCACTTTCATAATTGCCTCTCCACAATTGTCTTAGACGAATCTCGTCAAGTTCATTTTTTAAAGTGCTAGCCCAATTTATTTTATTGCCATTCATTACCAAATATTTGTAACAAATCTTAATAATCTCGTTTACTTCCATTTCTTAAATTCTACACCAAAATTTTGCTGTTCTTACCATAATATACTGCTACACCTACCACATTTCAAAATTGCTGTTCTCCTGGGCGCCGAATTGGAAAGTTGTAAAGCTCGACTTACGCCATATTGACCACATAACCAAGAATTCTTGCAACATATATCTAATGCTGGTTTAAAACACTCTGGAATGCTTGAAGACAGATGGTGTCGACCAAAAACAATTCAGTAAAGAACATTATGGCAGATGAGTTGCATGTAGCATCCTACAGTGAAATGGATGGATATGCAAATGTAAAAGTATTCGTCTGCACGAGGAGCTCACAAAGGAAGACACACGAAGCGAAGGTATCCGTGAATCATATCACGGAGACCAAAAAGGTGAGAATTATTAGACTTGAAGCACCGGGAAGATTAAGTGACAGAACCTTGCTTGCTTGGTAATTTGATATACGCATTTATAACTACTTACATCAAAGCTAAGCATAGAAGCATTAGACATTGCAACCGGTTGTCTCTTTAAATTATGACAACAAGATTGCTGTCATATGTGGCAATATATCTTAAGAATTATTAGGAGAAGAGGCTGCTGCAAAGATCGAGCTCTGCTATGTCACTGAACTGCATCGTGACCATGTGCACAAAAATGCAGTATTCCTTACTTCCTTACGGGGATTGGGTAGAGATTAGGGATAAAAATCTGATTTTTTAGTTTGTCTTTAAAAAAGTACAAAACATGCTCTTTAAAACTATATATCATATCTCTGAAGATAAGCCCTTTAAAATGGCCTCTTTAAATTTGGAGGCGCATATACTTACTGCATCCTTCTTTTTTAAATATCGTTTTCCGTAAGTTGATACTTTCTAAATTTAAGTGCATTTTTCTCTGAAACTACTTAATATATTTAAATGAAATTTTTATAGCGTTTTCTGCAGCGGGTGATCTACAAAGTACACCTATGGGTTTATGAATATCATACACATAACATGGGGAAAATATATATTCAGGGGGAAAAAAGACAAACATTGTTAACCAAAGTTCAATATTTTTTTTTCTGTTTCACTAAGGGTGAAATATTTAACTAAATTTTGCTTCAGAAGCTACAATATATATTACTCGATAACTTAAAAAAATACAAGATATATGAGTGAAGATAGTAGCAAGTAATGTGCACCTGAAGAATGAGGTACATTTAGCAAAGTGAGAAAACAGGTTATTAGTTAGGATCTTTATTTTGCACTTGGATAAGAAACTAATCAGCTGTCTTTTATACCACTGAATTCAGAATGATTGTCTCTGTAACTATGGCAAATTTTATTCCACTTTGAACACTAAAAAAGCCAAGGAATACTGAACTAAACTTTTGTACTGAAATTCTTTAATCGCACAGACATCACTACCCTCTTCCCTTAACACTTTGAGTGCGATATTCATGCTGCTACCATATAATTATATCACTGTATCATACTCATTTTCTATAGCCAAAGTTCATATCGGGACTTTTTCTTTATTCTGACACACTTTGGAAGACACAGAATGGGGCTCTCCTGACGTGTGCAGCACTGTCATTCATCAAAGAAAACTCAGAATATCAATATGACGACAGAAAAACATAAATTCGTAGAGTAAGTTCGAATCAGAGACAATGGCTTGCATTGAGAGTTAAAAATGCGTCTTAACTGTTAATTTTACCATGGCCGGAATTACTGTAGAGAGCTGTAGAGTTGATTCGTGATGTGGTGGTGACGTGCATCGGGAAACCAGAATTTTGTTTAGCTACAGGTGGAGAAGAATGCTGTTATTGGCTACAGATAAGCGCAGCGTTAGCTCCTAATAACCTATAAGAAAACATTCGCTAGTTGGAACAGTTTGATTTATTTCTGTAATTAAATAATGATGTACACTAGGGTCTCGTTTAACCGAACTAGATGGTACCAAGGGTGATTCGTTTAAACGAAAATTCGGTTAAATCGGAAACATAGGTGCTTTACATAGTTTAGTATTCTATATACTGTACATGTAAAAATAAAAAAACGTTATTTTATTTTATTTTTATTTTAAAGTAAACTAAACAATCTTTCCGTCAAAACTACATAAAAAGATCATCGTGTAGGGATTCTTTTTAGCTTTTTTATTCCGAGATTGCCTCGTTTCGAGCAGTACCAAACAGATAGTCCTGGTTTAAGATGTGAATTTCCTCTCCAAGTACTTGGATGTCTAAATTATAGATCCACATCTATCGTTTGTGGCTCGCATATTGTGATGTGGCTTAGTCAGGTTTTCCAATCACAAAACCAACTTTTCAAGAAGTTCTAAATGTAACCATACGATGTCATTAGCATTCCGTAACAGATGTTGATTAGTCAGTTCTACCGCACACAGTATTACAAATTCTCTTTCTCTAGGAATGATTATTTCAATTTTTCTAATAATGTGGGTTAGTCACCTTTGGTGCCGAGTCCTTCGATTGTAGACTGTGGAGCCATGTTCTTGAGCGAGAAGCACAATCGCGGATAAAATATAAATTGATATTACAAAACCAAGATAATTATGGTGAAAACGGCCCTAAGGAGCTGAAAATCTATACAGTGAACTGCTTTCATCTCTATTCTTCTTCTTAGAGGAATAGTACGCATAAGATGCCGAAAGTGAGCCGTCGACAGGAATAAATTGTAATCGAAAACTGCAATGTCTAGACTACAAGTTGAATACAATGAAACTTCAATGTCTCCAGCGCTTGAAAATTGGATTGTGTCTAAATTGATCGATGGACTGAAGCGCTGTCGTCCTGTAAAAAATCACTTTCAGTTAATTAAAGGCGGATAAAAATTACGCCAAACGTCGTATGCAAGATCTAGATGTTGAGAACACTTCGGTTTCAAAGGTCTATCTATAGGGAATAAGTCTGAAGTGAAGTATATCTTCAAAATCCAACCAAACGCACAACCCAGTTTTATTCTCAAAGAGATTTTGTCTAACTTTTTTTTTTTAAATTTTAGTTGGTTATTTAACGACGCTATATCAACTACTAGGTTATTTAGCGTCGATGAGATTGGTGATAGCGAGATGATATTTGGCGAGATGAGGCCGAGGATTCGCCATAGATTACCTTGCATTCACATTACGGTTGGGGAAAACCTCGAAAAAACCCAACCAGGTAATCAGCCCAAGCGGGGACGAACCCGCGCCCGAACGCAACTTCAGACCGGCAGGCAAGCGCCTTAACCGACTGAGCCACGTAGGTGGCTGATTTTGTCTAACCACGGCATGTTAGTTACATGGTACAGTATGTACTATTTTAGTTTCCATTGCATGAAAATATCTACTTTTCTTGCATGTGAAGATCGCCTTCCAAAATCACTTGTATAAATGATTTTGGAGTAGTTGACGGCAGATCTATTTCAATCAGATAACTTATTAAAACATAATCTCATGCAACCTGATTGAAGACCACTTGGACAAGCAACACAACTCTGACGAAGATAATAGTGATAAAAATAATGATCATAAAGAATGATGATGAGGGCAATTACATTAATGGTGAGATACCACGTTCCAACAGTATATGGAACTGAGATGGGGACTAATAAACATTTAATTTGTATTGGTTGGAAAACGTTTTATATGCCTCATAAAATATTTTATAGCTGTAAGATTCACTTGACGTGCAAGCGAAACGCAGTAGTAAATAAAAACATACTTACGGCATTTCAAACCAATTTGTAGAAATATCAAAGGAATGTGGACGGATATCAGCAAAGAAAATGCAATGTATTTAAATTTCCCAGTCCTTGCGCGATGGCTGAATGATCTAGACCAGACATGTCAAGCGAGGGCATTTCTGGCCTTTAAACGAGGTGTGACACTGACGTAGAATCTCTTTGAAGTGTGTATCTGAATGAGATTTTGTAAGCGAAATGTCTCTAGACTCGTCTGAAAGTACAGTAAGTCCGAGGTTCACATACCTATTCTAGACCATCATCGTGTCACGTAGACGGTTCATGTTCGACTCCAGGCCAGGGCTGGAAATTTTCATTGAAATATGTATGTAGCAGACAAGGTCATAGCTTGGGTTTATTTCGGTTCTCACTCATCCCTCACGTTTGGACGTCACCAAAGTGTAATGTATAAAAAAATTCTATCGTTGGAATACATTTTGAACCCAACTGTGAGATTCAAGAAGGCTGCCGGTACGTAAGTAGGAAAAACGAAGACATTACGAGCCTTATTTTTGTGAAAAGTATGTCATTCTAAATTGGAAAGTAATTGGGATTTTAATTGGAGCATGTGGCAGTATTACAAAATGTTGTATTACTACATTCCTGCGTTTACGTTTAAATATTTCATCTTTGGAAGAAATAGTACTAAATATTTTGAGAGATTCAGTGTATGTAGTAAATTATTTGTATGTATGTATTTATTTACACTGCAAGTGGGCAAGCACCCGGTGGCAGTGGTATATACAATATTAACAATACACAATAAAATGATAACCAATACACAATAAAATTTACAATACACAATACAGTTTTACAACACATATACAATTTTACACACAATACAATAATAATACACAATGCAATTTAACACAATAATAACAAAACATAAAATAAAATACCTAATTTTACAATACAACCTACATAATTACCTATAGGTCCTACATAAGTTTCAATAGTCTTTCACTTTACTCTCATCTCATTCCCTGTAGTGGCACTATGACGCATTTCACTGACACTTTAGCACACATTTCACTGACACTCTGTAACTCATTTCACTGACACTATAGAACACATTTCATTGACGCTATAAATTATCACTGATCGGAACTGTTCACTGCACTGTAAAACCATAACTTCACTGACTCACCTCGCTTCACTGATACAACAGTTCAAATAAGTCAAATAATTACATCCTTATGCATACTTATAAACAGAACTACATTTAAACTAAACATTTCTAGTCTAAGGCCCTCTTACACGCTAGTTTTAAGTAATTTACAATTCAAACCAAGGAAGTAAACTCGTCAGGCTAGATAAATACATGTCACCTTAAAAAAAAATTAAATGTTGAATGTCACCTTAATTTTAATTTTCACTTTATATACAACTTTTTAAATTATTCTTGAATCTCCTTAATGAAGGACAGCCCTCAAAGACCGCTGCAGGTAGGTCATTCCAATCATTTATAGTTCTATTTAAAAATGAGAATTTACCTACATCCGTTTTCTGTTTCCTACATTTGATTTTAAAATCATGATCGTTCCTACCATAGAACGTTGGCTTTTCTAACCGAGCCGTTATGTCTACCCATGCTTTCTGACCTAGATGTGCTCTATACAATGATGTTATTCTAGTTTTCCTACGTCTGTTTTCCAAAGTTTCCCATTTAAGTTCTTTTATCGTATCGTTTCCATCTTCTCTTTTACCTTTAACAAATTTCGCTGCCCTATACTGGATTCTTTCTAAGGAATTTATCTGGTATATTCTATAGGGATCCCAACATGTAGTTCCGTATTCCATTAACGGTCGCACTAACGTTAGATATGCTATTTCCCTCGATTTGGGGCTAGCCTTTCTCAAGATTCTCATAATAAAGTGAAGTGCCCTCCATGCTTTACCCGTAACATTATCAACATGCTCTCCCCAAGAAAGTTTGGAGTTTAAATACACTCCTAGGTATTTACAACATTGTTCTTGCGGAATTACAACACCACTGAATTCGTAATTAAGACTAGTTTCCTCTCGGGTTTTACAAAATGTTATAGATTTACTTTTAGAACCATTTATTTTCATCCTATGCTTTAACGCCCAGTTATAAATTTTATTCAAGTCTGTTTGAATAGCATCTACATCTGAATTATTTCTAATCTTTCTATAGATAATGCAGTCGTCTGCAAATAGCCTCATATTTGATGTAATATTCTGGCATAGGTCATTTACGTATATTATAAAGAGTAATGGACCCAGAACGCTGCCCTGTGGCACCCCTGAACTTATATTTCCAATTTCCGATATTTCATGACCTACTCTAACTCTCTGGGTTCTACCGTTTAAGAATTCTTGGATCCATAGCACCACTCTTTTATCTATTCCTAGCCTACTTAACTTATCTATTAATATGTCATGTGGCACCAAATCAAATGCTTTCGAAAAATCAATCACAACTGCATCGATTCTTCCGCCTCTATCTACCTCTTCAGCTTGCTTTGTACAATCATATAAATAAACAATAAAAATGATCCCGTTAGAGATAGCTGCTCTTTCAATTTATAGACACCTTGCTTAAATAAATAAAATATAAGAATAAAAATAAAAATTAAAATTCACAGGGAAAAATTCTTTAATTAAGGAATTAAATTGCCTTTTTATTGATTGATCAATACGCTGAACCTTTTAATGGTTACCCTTAAAAAAAAAGGGCAGCTACTCAACATTTTGAGGTCTCTCCCTTAATTCATAAGTTTCTGACCAAGACCAGGTCTTTCATTGCAAACCCATTTTTCAACGATCTTTTCTATTTTCCGCCCTCCTCTTAGTCTGCGCATATGATCCATATATCTTAATTTCGTCTCTTACATGATACTTTCTTCTGCCCTGAACTCTTCTCCCGTTCATCATTTCTTCCAGTGCATCCTTCAGTAGGCAGTTTCTTCTCATCCAGTGACCCTACCAATTCCTTTTTCTCTTTCTTATCAGTTTCAACAACATTCTTTCTTCACCCACTCTTTCCAGCACAGCTTCATTTCTTATTCTGCCTGTCCACTTCAGATGTTCCATTCTTCTCCATATCCAGATATCAAATGCTTCTATTCGCTTCTTTTCACTTCATCGTAATGTCCATGTTTCTGACCCCTACAATGCCATACTCTACACAAAGCACTTTACTAGTCTCTTCCTTAGTTCTTTTTCCAGAGATCCGCAGAAGATGCTCCTTTTTCTATTAAAAGCTTCCTTTGCCATTGCTATTCTCCTTTTGACTTCCTGACAGCAGCCCATGTTACTGCTTATAGTACACCCAAAGTATTTGAAGCCGTCCACTTGCTCTACTGCCTCATTTAGAATTCGCACGTTTATCGTCTTTATTTTTTTTCGATAACCATGGTCTTCGTCTTATTCGCAATTATCTTCATCCCGAACTGCTCACAACTGTCATTTAGGTCCAGTAGCATATCCCTTAGTATCATCCTCTCTTCTTCTTTTTTTTAGTTGGTTATTTAACGACGCTGTATCAACTACTAGGCTATTTAGCGTCGATGAGATTGGTGATAGCAAGATGATATTTGGCGAGATGAGGCCGAGGATTCGCCATAGATTACCTTGCATTCACATTACAGTTGGGGAAAACCTCGGAAAAAACCCAACCAGGTAATCAGCTCAAGCGGGGATCGAACCCGCGCCCAAACACAACTTTAGACCGGCAGGCAAGCTGCTGAACCGACTGAGCCACGCCGGTGGCTTCCTCTCTTCTACTAACAACGCCATATCATCAACAAATCGTATGCACTTTGCTCTTCTTACTCCTATCACCCCTCTCATATTCTGAAAACAGTTCTTCACTAAATCCTCCAAGGAGAAGTTGAACAGAGTAGGTGTTGTACTCCTCTCCATGTTTCACTTTCTTCTGACATTTCTTCCCCTATCCTGACTTTGTGACTCGTTGTTTCATATAAAGCTTATAGAACATCGTTTGCTATATAGGCTCCCATTTGTGAACGTTTTAACAGAAACAGAAAAGAAAGGTCAAGGTACGGGAGTTCAAGGTAATTACTTACATTTATTTAGTGACTTAGGTATTAATATAATTAAAGTAACAGTCGAAGACCAAAACAGTCATAAAATGCTGCTTAGATTTGTAGAAACGGTAAAAGTTTCATGACTGCAAATTAAATTCACTTTGAGCATGCAATACGAATATATAGAGAGATAGAGAAAATGTGGATGATGGATGTGATGGACACGGCGATAGCAGCCACGCGAATACCGGATAGCGCCTCATAATCCGCCACTAATCAGACACTCAACTCGCAGCTTCAAGTAAACTTGTGACCTTTAAACATAAAATCTTATTATCCATCTGCAAGACCTTCCGCATCACTGAATGCATTAACGGTCAGCAATCCTTGCCTCCACCCACACGTTCGTATTCGTTTCATTTTATTTTTGCTAATGTATTTTTGCGTACAGTGACCCGATGTGTTCATTGGACCTTACACAAGAAGGAAGGGGTCAACAATCTTCTTGTTTATACCACGCAGGCAAATGACGAGGTGAAATGAAAGGAAGGTCTATGTAGTACGATCCAAGGCTGAAGACTGGAAATACCAAAGCGGCTGAGTGCCAAATTACGGCAGGACGCCCTGAAGACATGGCAGCTGAAGGGGGACGTTGTAAACGGCTCATCTACAGAGATGAGCTCATAGTATACATTTATATAATTAAGTTATTATGGAAGGAAGTGTCAGAATCTAATTCAACGTGACATCTTACTTGAGAGCAAACATTTAATTACCGAACACTAATAAAAAGAAATGACACGATATTCCGTTCCTATTTGTGTTTTTGTCCTTGTTGTAGTAACAAAAATTCTGTATCTTAAATTACACATAATTAAGTTGCTTTCAATGGCACGTACCTATTACTATATGTAATCGTATTCACAGCCAGTGTTAGAGTATATTATAACACACTTTAATATATCTGAACTGCGATCGAGCGCTGCTCATTCGGTCCTCAAATTTTATTAATATTATTGTATCCTATTTTTTATATTGATGTATTATTTTATTATGAATATGAAGGTGATTTATATTCGTATGCTGATGATACTGTTTTACTTTTTAGTGGAAAAACATGGACTGATGCTTATTATAATGCAAATTGCGGCTTAAAATTAATAAAATAATGGTTCGATTTAAATTCACTTGTAATTAATAAAAATAAAACAATAGCTATCCCATTTTCTTTAAATAACAAAGGTAATAAACCAATTTCATCTACACTACAAATTAAAATGCATAATTTTGATTGTTCCCATATAAATTTCAATTGTTCAGTTATTAATGAAGTTAAGGAGGTTAAATACTTAGGCATAATTATTGATAATCATTTAAAATGGAATAATCATATTCATTATATTTGTAATAAATTTCGTAAAACATATTACTTTGTTGTTCTAAGAAATATTTTGTCAATTAACTGTTTATATATAGGCTAATTTATTTAGCATTATTTCAATCTATATTTATGTATGGTAGTATAGGTTGGGGTGAAACTTATAAATTCAACCTATATCCGTTAATTTTACTACAGAAAAAAAGTTTAAAAAATTTGTTTAAAAAAGCAGAAAGATTACTCAACTGAATTGTTGTTTAAACATTTCAAAGTTTTCAATATTATACAAATTTATTATTTTATTTTATTTAAATATTTTCACAGAAATCTTAATAACTTTGAAAGGTATATACATAAATATATAGCCACCGGCGTAGCTTAGACGACAAGGCGCTTGCCTGCCGATCCGGAGTTGCGCTCGGGCGCGGGTTCGATCCCCGCTTGGGCTGATTACTTGGTTGGGTTTTTTCCGAGATTTTGCCCAACTGTAGGGTGAATGCCAGGTAATCTATGGCGAATCCTCGGCCTCATCTCTCCAAATACCATCTCGCTATCATCAATCTCATCGACGCTACATAACCTCGTAGTTGATACAGCATCGTTAACGAACCAACTAAAAAATAATAAAAAAAAGAAGATAGGACATTTTGAGCCTCCAGATCCTCTATAACTCTAATGCGTTCCGTTTCTTATCACAAAGATGCAAAGTTAGATGTTTCTCTTGATTTTGAGAGCTGGTATCTAAATTTTAACAAAAATACAAACAAGAACATTCAATCACAGTCTAGTATATACAGTCACGAAGCTCGATACGTAGTAAATATGCATCCATAGATAGTTGCTAACCACTAGGATCGCTAATATCGCCTCATTATAGACAATGCGAAATAGTATCGGCACAGTCTATTGTTCCTAGCACCCTCACAACTCAAGCTTCGTGACTGTATATACTAGACTGTGATTCAATCGTGTTGGTCTGTCCTGCGTCACAGTGTGCGCTGCACGAAGACTTAACTTGCTGTCTGCATTCAATTTGAGGATAAAGTAGTGAGCGAGAATAATTGGAAGATAAGTTGTTCTCAGCTACACTTTGTGTTCGATGTTTTTCTTATTTTTATTGCTATTAGCATAATAAAGAACTTCTTCGCAAGCTTTGTACAACCGATTAGGAAGACAGGTTTGTTTAAACGTCGCTACTACACCGTCGGGATTATTTGTTTAAAATATATGGCCCAAGACAGGTGGGCAGTAAATAAATGTTGGGTTTCCTACTTGGAATCCACAAAACATAATGGTTTTCTGTATATAAGTATACATTGTAACTATATCTCTATTTAACTAGAAATAAAATAGTACATATTTATAGATATTGACAGAAAACGAAACATGTATGTACATAATAGTTAGCTAATAAAGTGATTTGCTTTTTGGTTCTTATATTTTATTTTTAAGCTTTTTTGAGGAAAGAAAATTGCAGACTTGCTTCCAAGTACCTACGTGCCAATGTACGATAATTCGCACGTGGTATGTCTTCTGATCATTAATAACTCAGGGCTAGGTATGTGTTCAAACACAGCCGCTGTTTACAGACATCTCCAAGTTACAGTCAGCAGGAACTTAAAAAATCTCAGCGGCGTCTTATCACTATAGGATTCATTAAGACACAGAAGATAAATACTTCCTCACACTGAATACGAAATGTAATATAAAAGATGCATACAGTTATTCAAAGATATTTCACAAGATGATTTTTAAGGATAAACATTTTTCCATTGGCTATGAACTTAACCAAGCATGTCAAAAAAGATAGAAATGAGTGACTACTTATACTGTATTCATAAGTACGAGTAATATCATAAGGAAATGAAAACCTCGCGTGATATTTAACAAACCAATACCGTGAATGAAATAATAAATAATTAATAAAAACGAATATAACCATGCAGACTATATTGGATAAGATATTTCATTTACTTACATTTATCATATGAAAATATTTATTTCCTAATAAGAGCAGCTCCAGGTCTTTTATGACAGTGTGCCAATTATTTATGATGACTTCAGAAATAATAATCTATGCTTTGCTTGGGTCTTCTTCAGATTCACTGAAGACGAAATGATAATTACTCTCCATTACCGTCACCCGAATTTTTGCAATGTCTTTTGGGTATGCAGCACATCTTGTAAATGTACTTGATTAGTTGAAATGAAATTCGCCGAGGTTTACATCAGGGTGAACCATAAGTAATGACATTTATTTCAGAGGGTTATTCTTTGAGATATTTCAAATGAAAAATATTTATAAAATTTTGCTCGTTTTTGTTCCTTTTAGAAATAAAAATTGTTTTATATTAAACATTTCATAGCGTATTCTGGGAAAGCCTTTGATTTAATTCCAAATATGGTCAGTCAATTTAAGAGAGCAGAGTAGCCTGTTATGATAATAAACGAATTAATAATTTTAGTTTTGTCCTTTAAATGTGCAGAAATTAGATCCGAACAAATGTAACTTTTCGTTCTGAAAAGGAATTGTACAACGTAACATTGTTCGAATCAAATTTCTGAACATTTAAATGACAAAGCTAAAATTATTTTTATTATTTATTCCAGACTTCTTGAGACATTCAGCAATTCGGCTTCTAACCCAGTGATGTCGATTGTTCCGCAACAGTTCCCCTTTTCTGCAGAAACCAAGAATATGAGGGAGGATTTCGCACTCGTTACAATGATGGCAACGGGATTCTTGGCTCCTACCAGGGACACTACGTACTGCGATCAAATTGTAATTCATTTTTATAGCGTTAGTCCATTGAGAGGTGAAAAGGCATTTATTAGTTATACAGGAATTTGATTTTGACCATTCTGGAAAAATGCGAAATATCTTTACCATGGTGGTTAAGTTTTTTCCATTCTTCAAACTGTTTTTTCTCAGAAAAATAATTTCCCTAAATTTTAACACTGTTTTAGTCGATAATTACTATCTGATGATTCTGATTTTTACCCTTATCATTAGAGAGACTGGTAAGGAATAATGTTATCCCTTTGCTGTTTTTTAAATAAAAGGTAAAGTTTTCTTCCAAATTAAATGAAGAAATTAACACGTATTGCTATTTCCTGTCATTAGAAAGCCTGTCAACTACGAAGTTATTTAGCGTCGGTGGGATTGGTTGTAGCAAGATATTTGACGAGATGAGGCCGAGGATTCGCCATAGATTACCTGACATTTGCCTTATGGTTGGGGAAAACCTCGGAAAAAACCCAACCAGGTAATTAGTCCAAGCGGGAATCGAACCCGCGCCCGAACGCAACTCCGGATCGGCAGGCAAGCGTTAGCCGACTGAGCTACGCCGGTGGCTTTTTCGTACGTAAACCGGCGATGCAGTGTTGTCAAACTACGCAAATTTTCAGCCTAATTTTCTAATTAACCATGCACTTAATTACAAAATGCATAATAGGCTTTTATTTACAGTATTTGAAAGTATTCTATTTCCCCTTTCAATCTGCAGAGTCATATCACTTCTATCCTGTATAACTATGTACATCGTACATAAATATGAGATTAACAATAACTTATTATATTTTATGGACCGCCATATTTTACGAAATTTTGAACAGAAACACAATATCTGCGCATAAATATTGTTTTAAAACATAAGAAATTAAAGAAATTCAGTCTCCAATGCTGAATAGTATTGGCAGAACCACAAACAAAAGGAAAATACTGAGATTAATACATAAGAAGACAAGTTCCTAATAATATATAATGACGCAAATCTCAACTTGTCACGGTTGAACAATCTGCACAGCGTTTAAGTCCTTTTAGCACTATAGTTCCAAGCCAAACCTCAACTTGAAACGTATTGAACAGTTGGAAGGAGAGGCGGCGCGGTAAAAAACGATGTCTGTCTATGACCTCTGAACAGGAGGATGGAGTTATGAAGTGCAACACCTTTATGCTTATTTAACGGTAAGTTAATGGAAAGAATTACATCATTTTCATGCCTGCGGAATAATTATGAATGTGGCCGAAGTTTCAATGTTGGATTTTTAATCTCTGTGGACGCGGTTTGCATCCTGCCTCAAGCATCTCACAAGGTTCAACGATCGTGTAAAATTCCACAGTTTTTATTTTATAAAAAGGAAAGAAAGGTCTCTGACTATATACTCTATAGATCCTGGTGAGATTAATCACCCCATTTCGAAGAGTGAGGCATGTTCGGGGTCCGGGAACTCGATTTAGAAGTCAGTACTTGCAACTGAGAATCCTTTAAGGTATTCAAGTCATTCATTGGGAATATTTTCCAGTTAATTATTTGCTATCAATCGAAACTTTAAGTCATTCACATAGCTCAAGCGTTAGACGCGTTTGCTTACAAATCTGGAGTTACGCTCGGACGTTCGAATCCCGTTTGGCCTGATCACCTGGTTTAGATTTTTCCGAGATTTTTCCCCACTTATAGTCCGGGTCAGCTTACTTAATACCCTAAGGTGAAACCTAACCATTTTTCCACTATTACTACATATGCTAGTGGATTATAGTGATTTTCTAGATCTCAGGTTGAATTTTCTTTTGCCAACTTCGTTTTGAATTTCGGGTACTGACAAAAACTACAACTGGCAGTTATTTTCTAACTGTTATGTTGGCAGCAATAACTTCGCTTTGCAGTAAAGTAAACTGATGAAAATGCAAGTACCTAGGCTTGTTAATTAATAATTAATTAATAACACCGGTATTAATATTAATATCAACACACAATTCAGTTCTGTTGCGTTGTGAATCCAATTCAACTCTATATTCAGGTAAGTGCAATTAAATAAGAAATAACTTATAGACCAACTTCGTATGAAACATGCATGTAAATATATTTGACATTTTAATGAAATTCTTTCGTGTTTAGATTTTTATTAAAATGTCAAAGAGAGAAAATAGCACGGTAGCGACTTCTTCAAGAAAGAAAGTGCTAGTAAGTATTTTGAGTAAGCAATACATTTTAAAGTGGTGTTCTGTTTTCGGAATTCATACTAATCATTTCATTGATCAAACTCATTTTTAGGTTAGGTCTCGTCAATCGTAAACTGTTTAGTTAAAGCAATGAATTTCATGTTGCCAGACAAAATAAATTTTAATATCAGATCATACTAATCCTAATTATCAACATAATATGCGAGGCGTCCAGGAGAAAATATACTATTTCATAATTTATTGAAGCATTTAGAAAACACCTTGCAACACAAAGATGAGATGTGGTAAGTAAGTGAGACATTATTATTGTTAATTACTATATTATTATTATTATTATTATTATTATTATTATTATTATTATTATCTATTACTTATTTGTTAGGAAATCAAGAAATATAGTATTTTATTAGTGCATATTTGTTAGCACATTTTATGGTTTTCAAAGGCATACTTGCATGTTCATATTTAGTAGGTTTTTAGAGCATCAACTTCCTGACTCCCCTTTCATCATCATCTCCGTTTCTTTCCCATATTTCGGACTTGCTCCGATGTAGAGTCGGCTTCGTTCCGCCACCGAACTTGGACACCATGGTATGTGGTCATTATTTGCTGGTGGTAGTGCTATGTCCCATGGGCTCTCCCCTGCGATTCATGGTACCTCATGGGACCAGGGTTGAAGGACTGCGGTGATGCGTACGCGGAAAGGTAAAAGGATTCTGTAGTCTATAGGGGAGTTCGAAGACAGTCCGCAGGGGAATCTGTAGTGCGGGAGCCTTTTAGAGCATGGACACCATTCCATTCCGGGTGGTGCAATGGGCCCACCTAACCGGTCTACTTGCGATGGCAGTCACCAGCCCGTGCTCTTTCTCTCAAGGGGACTAATAGACAGATATTGCTTTAGATTTCGTCAATTAATTATTATTATTATTATTATTATTATTATTATTATTATTATTATTATTATTATTATTTTTAGTAGGTTATTTTACGACGCTGTATCAACATCTCAGGTTAATTAGCGTCTGAATGAAATGAAGGTGATAATGCCAGTGAAATTAGTCCGGGGTCCAGCACCGATAGTTACCCAGCATTTGCACATCTTGGGTTGAGGGAAAATCCCGGAAAAACCTCAACAAGGTAACTCGGCCCGGCCGGAATTCGAACCCGAGCCATGTGGTTTCTCGGTCAGACGCGCTAACTGTTACTCCACAGGTGTGGACTATTATTATTATTATTATTATTATTATTATTATTATTATTATTATTATTATTATTTGTTTTTGTTCAAGTTTACCTCAGTTTACGGTATGGAAAATGTTCAGTTTAGAGGAAAAGGAAGGAAGTACGCCTCACGATATATCCTATAAGGTCTTTCTTAAACAATCTTGCTCTATGAAGCAAAAAACTGAAATGAAAAGCCACCAAGATGAATGCGACGTTGCGTAGGTAAATGAACAAGCAACCTCGCTCGGACGAATGACAAGAAAGTCGAGTACCCGCCATTGAAGAAAAAAAAAACATTGTAATTCTTTAATGAGATCAAACATGGGTGATACTGTTTTGGTTTTATTTTGGGGCATACTATAACTTTTTTATAATTTCACTTTTGTTTGTGTTACTTTAGGCCTGCCTACCTAACTTAACCTAACCTAACCTAAAGCCAATTTTTCAAATTTCATTTTATTCAATCTAAGGGTGGAACGTCCATATGAGAATATCATATTAAATTGTCCTTATCGTAGCTCAACTGTAGCTATGTGACTCATTCGTGCGCCAAAAGACGGTGTTGTAGATATCTTTACATGCATTGCGCAGAGTGTTTTTCATCAATAGCTCAGAAATTTGGTTTTGGCACTTAGCACGTTCAGAATTTTAGGTCCTCATTTATAAAAGTGGAACATTTTAATAATAAAAGTATTCTCACATTTTTCAGTCGTACTACTCAATTATTAGTTTTTTTTTCTATTTCAAATCTGGGGGCAATTACCCCGTCTCCCTAAATGACGTATCTAATGTAATACATTTACTGTATTTTCATATACGGAGTAGATTTAGCCATAACAATGAAAGCACTTGAAGTAGGTCGTGGCTGTGTTCGTGATTATTCGACTCTTTCGGAATCTCACAGAAGAGCAACAAGAGACAAATCCTCGTCGCGTGTTCGCTGTGGAGCTATTAACGAAAGTGAAACACCTCGGATTCCTATGCGTGTGCTTCTCCGCTCTTGCGTGACAGAAGAAGCAACGCGTAACATGCTGTGGCATAATAGTTTCTTCACACTAACCCTCTTGCAATTCGCAATTAATGGTTTGTCACCTTAAAGAAAAGCTGTCCGAGTGTTTTGCAGTTGGAATGACACAGCTTTGTTCGTTCCTTCTTACATCAGACTCCATCATCATGAGGAGTACAACGGCACAAAATGACAATAAGTTACATGGTTAGATATTGGTAGGTCACTTTTACGACTTCGACTTAGCCGATGTCATTTTTTTTTGTTGAATTTTCCGTAAAATGATCTAAAAAAAAAAAAAAAAGAATACATATTTCACACGTTTAATCACACTGAGTAGCTCAGTTGGTATAGCGCTGGGCTTCTGTGCCCTAGGTTGCGGGTTCGATCCCGGCCACGGTCGATGACATTTAAGTGTGTTTAAATGCGACAGGCTCATGTCAGTAAATTTACTGACATGTAAAATAACTCCTGCGGGACAAAATTCGGGACACCGGCGACGCTGATTCAACCTCGGCAGTTGCGAGCGTCGTTAAATAAAGCATAATTAATTAATTAATTAATTAATTGATTAATTCATTTCTTTATCTGTTACCAATGCCATTTCTAATTGTAGTTTATTTCCTCGAACTATCAAACTATAATTTACAAGATATAGAAAATTAAATAATTTATAATACATCTTAATAATAGGCTAAATCTCTCCTGCTTTGTACAAAAACATACAGTATCTACTTTTTAAAGTCAGAAAGTAAGACGTATGGCTGCGTTTGTACGATTTAAATACATATATCGTATTTTTACACAATTTCTATTATATACTTTTCCATATGTTGTAATAACACGTAATATTATTTTACAGTTTACGAAAATTTATATTTATATATATGTTAGAAGACATTTAACCAAGTCATTTATAACAAGTGATCCTCAATAACATAGGCCTAAAGAGTTATTTAAATTTATATTTTATGTAGAATACATAGGTATAAAAACTTCAGGTTATTCAAAAGTCACTTCAAACTTCAAAACGTTATAGCCTAAATATTATACTGTAGAACCTCGCTAGTCCGAATAAATTGGTCCGGAGTCTGTTCGGATTATTGAAATTTCGGATTAAGAGGAGGACAGGAATGCAAGCGAGGAAGAAAGTAATTCCGGAAGAAACAAAAAGGTTATACTTCAAGACATATAAAGATGACAATGTTGATCTACAGTAAATCTTTTGTAAAATGAAAAATTGTAATCGAAGTAAGCAATGCAATAGATTAAGAATCTTATAAAATATTTCAAGGAAAGTATTCAGAAACTCCGTCTTATACCGGCATTTAAGTCTCCAGGATGGACTAGAACATTTCTGTGAAATGCGTTATTTTTCGGTCGTTTAAGCTTAGCCCTTTTCTGAATGAGAAAGCTAATTCAATCTAACATTAAAGAAATTCCTGACATTATCCCGTCAGCGTGACGCCAAGCCTGCACCTAAGACAATAAGCAGCATGACATTGACAATGGACAAACATCCATGACCTATGGAATATTCGAAGTCACGATCGACACTTTAAAGTTGCGCGTCTTAACCTGGTATATAATGCGGTCGTCAATAACCCCAATGATTTTTTTTTAAATTCCTATGAGAAGTTTCAATATACTGTATAGTCACTACAGTTCATTTGAATACACAATGTTCTGAAAATCTGCTTTAGCCTACATGTGTGACAATTATCATGATTGAGATTGTTTTCTAAATTGCATTTAGTAAATTTAGGCACTTATGGGATTAAATAAAGTAACATTTTAAAAATTATGACGCAATTCTAATAATGGCGCGCGACAAAATATAGAGTACTTGTATATCGTCGTTGATTTTATGAAACCTCCAATGTGACAGTACAGAGCATAATTTTTCAGAAGGAAGAAAAAATTACAACAAATTCCACAATTTGGGACATCTGGCCGAAATCTACGGCTGACCACTAACATCCAGAATACAAAGCAAAGGTTAAATGAAAAATACAATATGATTGCGGAGAGAATACGGAACAATGATAAATTTAAAAATAAAGTACAATTTGAGTTCGGAGAAACATGAGATGAAAATACATTGAAGAGTAATGAAATGAAGTGAAAAAAACAAGTGATTGTGTAAAATGGATAATGAATCTCTCAATACCATTAGACAAATTTTGTTAATGCCCTCATTAGAAAATTTAAAGAAAGGAGAATGGTTTTGGTTAACTTAAATGAAGTTCCCCTAGCGCCAAAAAGAAGTCCTTTCACTTCCCATGTATTAATATTCATTTTGTATCTCTCACTGAAATGAGGAATACATGGGTTGTATAGACCTACACTGATTCTCGATGATGTCACTGATGTCCATCATATTCACCAACGTTTTCTACCGAATTATCTAATATTCTTATGTAGGCCTTTTATCATCCAGTCTGCTGTCAAAAAATCTGAAAGTTAGAATTTATAAAACAGTTATATTACCGGTTGTTCTTTATGGTTGTGAAATTTGGACTCACACTTTGAGAGAGGAACATAGGTTAAGGGTGTTTGAGAATAAGGTGCTTAGGAAAATATTTGGGGCTAAGAGGGATGAAGTTACAGGAGAATGGAGAAAGTTACACAACACAGAACTGCACGCATTTTATTCTTCACCTGACATAATTAGGAACATTAAATCCAGACGTTTGAGATGGGCAGGGCATGTAGCACATATGGGCAGAAATGCATATAGATTGTTAGTTGGGAGGCCGGAGGGAAAAAGACCTTTTGGGAGGCCGAGACGTAGTTGGGAAGATAATATTAAAATGGATTTGAGGGAAGTGCGATATGATGGTAGAGATAGGATTAATCTTGCTCAGGACAGGGGCCAATGGCGGGCTTATGTGAGGGCGGCAATGAATCTCCGGGTTCCTTAAAAGCCAGTAAGTAAGGTCTATTGGTATTTAATTACTATTTCTTTCCTCCTGAAAAAATATGCTCTGTACTGTCACATAAAATCAAAGACGATATAATATAATTTTCATTCAGTATAAAAGCGGTATAATGCTAGCAATTTATGCCATAAAATAAAAAATGATGGCGAAGTTAATGAGTATTTGTATAATGAATTTCAACAGAAAATATCACGAATTTAATAAATCAATGTGGATATTATAAATTTAATGATAGGTAATATCACAAGTTTCTCGTTTGTCGATAATTCTCGAGTGCAAAGGAAATGAGAACCTCTCATCATATATTTTAAAGGGACTATTTCGTGAATAAATAAATAGATAAACAATTAAATAGACAAATAAATACATAAATAAATACCTAAATAAATAAATACATGAGTAAATAAATAAATACACAAGTAAATAAATAAGTAAATAAATAAGTAAATACATAAGTAAATAAGTAAGTAAATTAGTAAATAATAAATTTATTAAATAAATAAACAAACTAACAAATATACAATTATAAATAGATAAAAATAATAACTCATACTATTATTCTGCAAGACATTTGATGTATATACATCATACCATTAAGAAAGAAACAAATATTTACAAAATACGATTGAACATCTAGAGTCATATTAAGGGTTCAGGGCCATAGTGGGCCAAGCGCCATTTATTAAAAAGGGAGAAAGCAAGGGTTAAAATTAAGTGAAGACCATAGTTTAATGAAGATTGACATATAATTTAGTTTTAATGTGTATATTTTATTTTACTTGCTATATGTTTCCATTGAATTATGGTAACAACTTCATTTTAACCCTGGTTTTCTACGGTTTCAGTAAATGGCGCTTGCTCCACTATGATTCTGAACCCTTCATATAGTGCTGCTCTAACTACGTCATGAATGACAGAAACAATGGAGTAATAAAAATTTTATTGTATTATAAAAACAATCACATTTAAAAATGGAAATTTAATCAAATTTACAAATAAATTTATTGAGTGTACTTGATGCTGAGGAAATTTATATTGATTGATTATTTCTCAGTTTATTGACAGTTAGGTCATAGAGTTTGATTTGCGTGAACAACTGTGAAACATCTGTGACAAAACAAAAGTGACAGTACGAAGTCGACAGAATAGCAGTATATAATTATCACTGATGAACTGTTAAGTTATTTGAATAAGTAAATAACGACTTCACTGTGTTAACATTATAAATGTTTGATGTTATATTACCTGATTGACTAGTTTCGATATTGTTTGCATCATCCTCTAAATCCTAGTGAGTTCCAGCGCTAGATTTTGTTTTCTTGTTGTGGTGAGGTATGTTGATGTTTGTATCAAAAAGGATATTTGTTCTGAAATTCAATTTAATTTTGACGATATATTTTTGTGTGTTTGTAAGTTTCGTGTAGTTCTACGACAGATTCTCAACATTCAACTGAATTTCAGAACACATACCCATTTCGATACAATCATGAACACACAACATCGAAACTAGTCAATCAGGTAATATAACACCAGAAATGTATAATATTAACACAGTGAAGTCGTTATTTATTTATTTACTCATTTATTCATTAAAATAACTTAACAGTTCATCAGTGATTATTTAAGTGTTAAAGCGTATATTCAAGAGTCCACACCTGTGGAGCAACGGTTAGCGAGTCTGGCTGCGAAACCAGGTGGCCCGGGTTCGATTCCGGTCGGTTCAAGTTATCTGGTTGAGGTTTTTCCGGGGGTTTCCCTCAACCCAATATGAGCAAATGCTGGGTATCTTTCAGTCCTGGACCCTGGACTCATTTCACCGGCATTATCACCTTCATCTCATTCAGACGTTAAATAACCTAAGATGTTGATAAAGCGTCGTAAAATAACCTACTAAATTAAAATATATTCAAGAATGAATTAAAATTATGTCTGTGATTCATCGAAATTCAACGGATTCTTACACTCCATTGACGAATTTATGCATGAGTAAATAGTAATGAAAAACTCTGCGTTCGATAATGAGCAAAAAGAAAATTAAGTAGACGAAAGCTAAAAGGCTTTAAGTACCAAACAGACAAATCGTAGAAAACAGAGCTTTCTTGTACGACTAATGATGTAATAGGCCTATCATACTTTTGCACATCTAAAGGAGAATCTAAGGTCTAAATAAAATTACAATTGGACTTGTCATTTTTCTTAGTGAATTGAGCCAGACACATAGACTTTCTTTTTGGAAACACTATTTTTCAACGATATTGACACTTACAGCCTTCTTTAGGTTCAGTCGTCAATTAATTATGGATATACTGACTTCTTCTTTGAAGTATTCTGACGACGGCCTACCAGGACAATGGCAAAATGCGTTCCATAAAGTGAGCTGTGTTTTAAGCAAGGAAATTACAATGTGTGATTTTCCTTTTCCTCTCTTCTTTTGACTTGCTTCACTTACACGAAATAGCAGTCACGGCACCACCCAGTGCAGTAAGATTTCCACGCTTTTCAAAGAAGCCGCAAATCATTACTGATATTTCACAGAATTAAATTAGGGGAATAAGTTACACCTGCAGCTAGTCAAGAATACGCAACAATTTTTGCGAAGAGCTAATTCTTGTGGCGGAAATGGGGTTGTGTTACAGCATCGTACGTGGAATAGGTGGATCCATGTGTGGTTGTTTCATTAAACCTTTATAATGCTGGGGGAATCCGTCAACCCAACCCAACCCAACCCAGCCAAGATCAATCGGTTAACTGGAGATTTGAATAATTCGGGGTATTTGACGTAGATTATACATGTATAAATATGCCAACGGTGTCTAAAATTCAAGAGATCTTAACTGGTAAAATCCCATCTTGTCTTACCGTTAGCTGAACGGATACAAGTTCAGATCTCGGAGAAGTAAAACAAAATTTGTAGTAGAAAAAATAGTGTTGGGACTGGTTTTCTAAGATATGCACATTTTTACCATCATTCTCTGTGAACACGATCTTCATCCTATTCATGAGAAAGAGGGTTAGACTTATGCTTAGGTCTTTGAACGGCTGTACTCTGGTTTCGCGGACATCATGCTAAGCGTTGCATCTCATGTTCGCGGGTTCAAAGTCGGCTGAGGACGGTATCCTCAGCACTTACATGAGAAAATCCAGACTATTTTACGAACCCTAAATAAGGATAATAATGGGAAAAGGACAGAATTTTGGCAATGGATACGGGAGTACACCGAAAAACTGATCAAACACATTTTTTCTTTGCCACGAATTCAACGTCATAGGCCCAATGTGACTTCAGCCTCAGTCTCCGACGTGAAAATTCGAAATCTAATTATTAGGCTAATGGTGTGACATATTATTCAGCACCATAACCATCACCACCACAATAATAATTATCATAATCTGAATTCAAAACTGAAAAATAAGGTAAACAGGGTAAATTCGCATTTTGAAATAAAAGTTAAAATCCTGAAACAGATTCTCCGAAATTTCTTGATATTTTCCTTATGTTTCCCAACCTAATATAATCCAAATATGACACAGTACAGTCCTTATCCTGTGCAATAATAAGACTATGGAACGTCATGCACTAAAAAAACAGAAAATATGCATGCAACTATGCAGTAAAAATTATTGAAATGTGCTCTAAAAATGTAAATATATATCTAAATATACTAAATGCAATTTAAAAGAAACATGATAATTGTTACAAAATATAAAGAAGAGATTCATAACATTATGTATTCAAATTAATAATTGTAGGGCCTGTACATTAAAACTTCTCATAGGCATGTAAAAGAATCATTGGGGCTATTAACGACCTAGGCAACTCACTGATGTTTATTTAGTTTAATAATAATAATAATAATAATAATAATAATAATAATAATAATAATAATAATAATAATATGATATATGAAAATAATAACTGTCATCAAGTCATCATTTTTATTAAATCTATTTTTTTCTTTTTCTTTAAATGTACTATTCTACATAAATATTTGAATTCATACATTCTTAACGTTCTAATCTTTTTAAACTTCCTTCGCCTTTGTGCGTGGAACGTTTAACTTAAGTTCTAGATCAAATAATGTCGGTAGGACATGCTTTCTCTTAATAAAGCAACAAAGTTTATGCAGTTTGCACACCAATGATATAAATAGACATAATGTAAACATTTTCTTTTCCATATTTGTCAATGTGATAGGTGGCGGTTAAACTTGTAAATATATAGATCATGCGCTGGTTCTTCGCTTGGCTGTGCAGTAAAACTCGTTGGCAGTTAAACTCTTTCTCGTTTAAATGAAAATTTACAATTCGTGTGACTTCATTGTTTCAGATGTTTAAATACATTCAGAACAATTGAAAGAAGAGCAGTTTGGCTTCAGGAAGGGAAAAGGTACGAGAGTTACAATGGGACTGCTACGAACAATCGGCGAAAGACACCTAGAGAAGAATAAAGAAGTGTATAAAAGACTTTTGACAGAGTGAATAGGAATAAACTCATAGGGATTCTAAAATTGGTGTGGATTGGAAAGAGAGAAGGCTGTTCAGTAATCTTTATATGAAACGAGTCAAAGTCAGAATAGAAGAAGAAATGTCAGAAGGAAGTGAAATAGAGAGAGGAGTACGTCAAGGATACCCTTTATCACCTACACTGTTCAACATCTACTTGGAGGATTTAGTAAAGAACTGTTTTCAGAATATGGGAGGAGTGATAGTAGGAGGAGGAAGAATAAAGTGCATAAGATTTGCTGGCGATATGGCGATGTTAGCAGAAGAGAAGATGATACTAAGGGATATGCTTCTGGAGCTAAATAATAGCTGTGAGCCGTATGGGATGAAGAAAATGCAATAAGACGAAGATCATGTCATAGGAAGAAAAATAAAGAAGATAAACTTGCAAATTCTAAATGAGGCAGTAGAGCAAGCGGACAATTTCAGATACTTGTGATGTACCTACTATAAGCAGTAACATGAGCTGCTGCCAGGAAGTCAAAACAAGGATAACAAAGGTCAAAGAAGCTTTTAATAGAAAAATGAGCACCTTTTGCGAATTTCTGGAAAAAGAACTAAGGAATAGATTAGTGAAGTGCTTTGTGTGGAGTGTGGTAGTGTATGGAGTAGAAACATGGACATTACGAAGAAATGAAGAGAAGTGAATAGAAGCATTAGAAATGTGGATATGGAGGAGAATGGAACGTGTAAAGTAGACAGGTAGAATAAGAAATGAAGCTGTGTTGAAAAGAGTGGATGAAGAAAGAATGTGCTGAAACTGATAAGGAAGAGGAATTGGGAGGGTTACTGGCTGAGAAGAAACTGCTACTGAAGGATGCAATGGAAGGAATGGTGAACAGGAGAAGAGTTCGTGGCAGAATATATAAGATGATAGACGACATTAAGATATATGGATCATATGCGGAGACAAAGAGGAAGGCATGAAATAGGAAATATTGAAGAATGCTGGGTTTGCAGTGAAAGACCTGTCCTTGGCCAAAACACTATGAATGAATGAGTTTTAGTTCCATGAAATCAGAGTGCACTAGTAGTATCCATTGCCGTAGCAATTTCATGACCTCAAAAATATATGACTTAATTGTCGCAGGTGGTTAAATACAGTTGGTTTTGGTAGTACGAAATCAGAGCTCACTATCAATAAGTATCCAATGTCGTCGCATCAATTTCATGCCCTCAACATTGTTTTTATAATTATCTCTTGGAAATTATTCTTATTTTTAACACAGAGAAAATTGTCAATTTAGTCAATAAATCGGAAAAAAACAAGGAAAGATATTAAATATGCAAAATAAAAATATATATACATTTAAAAGGAAAAACCCTCGAAATATGCACTTATGCAAAATAAAGTTGGCTTCGTTCGAACGTAGAAACCATGATAGGCAAAAATCCATTTTCACTTTTTCAATATGCCAAATAAGTAAAAGCATGCAATTGCATGAAGTTTCGCGGTCTAGTGATAACTAGAATTTTAGCATATTTTCATGTTTTATGCATTAGTTGCAAATCATATGCTACCATTATATAAATGTACTACAAGTGATTTGTAACTAAAGCTTACAGCGCATATATATATATATATATATATGCATATTTAAGGGGTTAGTGCATATTTCAGCTTTTATTGCCTATAAAATCATAGGCTATTTCGTTATTTTTTAGCAATCTGGTGTTTAAACGAAGATCGGTAAAATGGAATACATAAGAAACGAAAGCATTGAATATTTTACTTATACAGACAGTGCACTATTGTCAGCGAATCATTCTGAGAAGTCCGCGGCAATCAACAAAGCTCTCCATGTTAAATGCACTGCTGACTGTGCAAGTGTATAATATTGGGGTGTTATGATGGATGAAAGTTGAGATTGAAAGAACAAATAATTTAGACAAGAAGCTGCCTTATCATGTACTTCGTATATGCGTAACATTTTGGCAGTTGTCAGGAAAACGCTGCAATATGATCGGAAGTTACAGTGTTTATAGATTTCTTTGCGCTCACAAAACTCGAATTCCGCCGCCTGTCAACAAAAGACCTAATATAGGCACGATAATGCAATGTTCTGTGTTTTTTTTTTGTGGATGTGGCAAATTAGAATGGCCCAATTTCATTTTATTGTAGTGACATGTCAAAGAAACTTCGACAGTGTTTCAAGAGTGCACTATATTTTATAATAGTTTAGCCGCACGAAAATTATTGATTTTGAATTAGCCTAGTTCTCTCAACGATGCCTAACGAAAAATATGCCAGAAGTGTACTATTAAGCAGTGAGTTGGAAGACAAGCAACTTTAACAACTGATGGTGTCTCAATATTCTTATGTGTAATAGAAAAATCATCAATAGGCCTAATAGTAAATTGCTTAAAATAGAATATATTTTTTTTTAATTTTTAACAGTGCATATTTTGTTATTTTTAGTGCATATATACTGGTTTTAAAGTGCCTACGTACGTGCATATTTCGTCATTTTTAGTGCATATGAATCCGCCCCCTAGTAACAACGCAATAAGTATGTGACACAAAGAGGTGTAGACTACATGTCCCATTCTAAACAAGAAACATGAAAGTTCCATGTAGGTATTCTTACTGTCTCAACGCTACTGAAAGAAACATGACCTTGTGTACCTTATTTTCAAAATATTTCAGTACTAATTTCTTTGTAAAACATAATGCTTCTCTCTCCACGGGATTATTCCAGAGGAAATGTACGCAGATCAAATTGCTGATATTACCCTATAAAATTGTTTACTCCTTATTTACGGTTATACGTTAACAGGTGGATATAAATTTGGGTTCTCGTGTCATCGGCGATCTGGTTATAAGACAACAAATATAAATCAGTGGAATGTGTTGCAGAACTGGTTTAGAAGCCAAAGACGGTTAGCAAAACGAGTTTTACAACTTCTCAATATTCTATTTTATGTTTGAACTACTGCCAAGCATCGGATGAGAATTCAGGAATGTGCAGTATTTCAGTTTCCTAGGAAATAAATTAGCGTGAATCCAAGATGTAAAGGACAACATTTATAGTGTTACGTGGTTCCTCCCAAAAATGCAGATTCGTGAATACTCCATCAAATTAGGAACAAGCTTTGAATGAACAATTACTACAGTGCTTTTTTATCTTAACAAATGTCCTGTCATTAGAAAACATCTCTTGAAGATGTTTCAGTTAAATTGATGCTGTTTAATTAATGTTACTAGTAATAGGTAAGTTAGTTACTTCTTAATTACACGTATTTTTCTCTTCCTAAAAGGTATCTTCTATTCAGAAATTTTCCACATAGTGGACTAGGAACAGATGTAAACTAAGCAAATTTTATAAGTCAGCTATCAATAAACTAGGCATCAGGTTCCAAAATCCGTCTTATCCACTTCTAGACGAAATTATGTTCGCAGTAGTTTCAGAATTTATTCCTCTTCCCTACCATTCTATTGACACATGATGTTCCAAACTACATTATGTGGCACGTTATGAGATGTTTTCTTTTCGGTGCCTGATATTCTTACTTACTTACTTACAAATGGCTTTTAAGGAAATCGGAAGTTCATTGCCGCCCTCACAAAAGCCCACCATCGGTCCCTATCCTGAGCAAGATTAATTCAGTCGCTATCATCATATCATACCTCTCTCAAATCCATTTTAATATTATCTTCCCATCTATGTCTCGGCCTCCCTAAAGGTCTTTTTCCCTCCGCCTCTCAACTAACACTCTATATGCATTTCTGAATTCTCCCATACGTGCTACATGCCCTGCCCATCTCAAACGTCTGGATTTAATGTTCCTAATTATGTCAGGTGAAGAATACAATGCGTGCAGTTCTGTGTTGTGTAACTTTCTCCATTCTCTTGTAAATTTATCTGTCTTAGCACCAAATATTTTCCTAAGCACCTTATTCTCAAACACCCTTAACCTATGTTCCTCTCTCAAAGTGAGAGTCCAAGTTTCACAACCATACAGAAAAATCGGTAATATAACTGTTTTATAAATTCTAACTTTCAGATTTTTTGACAGCAGACTGGATGATAAAAGCTTCTCAGCTGAATAATAATAGGCATTTACCACATTTATTCTGTGTTTAATTTCCTCCCGAGTATCATTTATATTTGTTACTGTTGCTCCCAGGTATTTGAATTTTTCCACCTCTTCAAAGGATAAATTTCCAATTTTTATATTTTCATTTCGTACAATATTCTCGTCATGAGGTTTTAAATTGAGATGATCGTGGAAGGCACTTTGCCTAAGGTCATTAATTCATATAAATTATTATAAGTGACACTATGTAAAGATTCATTTTTAGAATCGAGGAAAGCTTAGTAAAGACACTTCGTTTTGGTTTTCTGTAGTTGAGTTTCCGAGATCTACGAAAGCCTAGAAGCAAGAGGACAACCCGGGCAACGTCGGATACTTTAAGCTAGTATGTGTGTGTGTTTGTGTGTGTGTGTGTGTGTGTGTGTGTACACTAGAACTTAAGAGGGATGAAGTTACAGGGGAGTGAAGAAAGTTACACAACGCAGAACTGCACATATGGTATTCTTCACCTGACATAATTAGGAACATTAAATCCAGACGTTTGAGATGAACAGGGCATGTTATACGAGTACGTATCTGTGAATCCAGAAATTCATATAAAGTGTTAGTTGAGAGGCTAGAGGAAAAAAGATCTTTGGAGAAGCCGAGACGTGGGTTTGAGGATGGTGGGATACGATGCTTGGGGGCTGGATTAATCTTACTCAAGATAGGGACCAATGGCGGGCTTATGTGAGGGCGGCAATGAACCTACGAGTTCTCTAAAAGCCATTTGTAAATTATACATTAGAACAAATATCGAGTAAATTACTTCTTGGAATCAGCTTTGAGAATTAAAGTCAATTCTTGAGATTCTATTTGCATCATTATCAGAGAAAATAAATTACTTCCAGATACTGATTATGGAAAAATACGGCCACATTGTTAGAAGAAATCGTACAGAAACTTACGAACATGTTATATACGCGCAGGCAATGGAGCTGTAAGCCAAAAACCGCCGCTTCTGAATCAGAGATGCTGAAAATATGTATTTCCTTGAACATTTTAAAATATATACGTACTTTTACATCATCACAACTTTTTTCCATAATACTTCGTTAAAAGTGTTCATCATATCTCTAACAATCATAAAGTAAAAAGAGTATAACTATAGGCACTGTAACTGGTAAAAATTCGGCCATAGAGCACACAAATCATTAAAAATAATTTTGTACAAAGCTGAATGTCTTTGTTTTGGCATGCAAGTAGAAATAGTAGAAAACAATCTTTGTAAGAGGCACCGAAGCATGAAGCTGTGCGGATAATCTATCATTACCATAGCGATCGCAAACTTTTCAAGTCGGGAAGGTATAATCTAAATTATGGTTAATGGAATGTTGTCAAGACAAGTTTTTAGGAGTACCTTACGCATGTTATGATAATGAATGTAATACTGTTACACAGATTAATTTAAACCTAATAGCTTTGCAATACTTGCACATTTTAAACAAATGCGTGGGTCGTATATATCTCCCTAGTGCTAATCAAGTCTCTCTTAAAATATTCATCTCGTACTTCATTCTATTTTAAAGACTGATAGAAAACCTACGACAAAGTAAAATACATTATTCACAACAAAATGACGGATATCTGTTTTGAATTTCATTATTAAAAGTAAATGAGGAAAGCGATAATGACTGTAATTTCATACCTATCCCTCATTACAGAATTTATTTTTTGCACTCAAGTATACCAGAGTACAAATTATACAATTTTAATTTTAATAAACATACGCCATAACCATTTCTATATAAACTTCATCATATTTTAATGAAATCCGAAGACATTTATTTACTTCATCACTTGTAAATTACCAAAAATACCTTAGGATAATGAATTTAGGAGAGATAAAAATCTTTAAAATTTTCTCTGAAAACAAAAGCAATGATCTACAAATTATTTTGTATCGCGAACACTCAGACCTATATCAGAAAATATTTGCCCAACGTTAGGTACCTAAAATAATAAAATCAAGCATTTAAATCAAAATATGCAACTAATACAATTACATTCTCAAATTTAAATGAATGCATTGAGAAACAAATACACAATTTTCTAATACTGAAATTAATTAAAATGGCGATGCATTTTATTTAGTAGCCTATTCAATAACAAAGAAATTAATGTTATTATTTTTGTCAGTGTAATGTTTACTTCTCTACATGGGTACAGAGTTGCTATGTACAACAAATATCTTATTAAAGTCTTCCGATTTTCCGCTAAAAGAACCTTGATAACTGAAAATAACGTTTCTACTATTTTAAGTAAAGATTAACCCATCAAAATAGGGCAGACTTAAAATTATTTACAATAATTCGCAGAAAAAATAATAATAAACGACATTCCAAAATACGGTATATACTTTTTAAAGAAAAGTAACCAAAATAGATGTTACCTCAATTTTTTCATATAGGTACGCATATATTTAATCTAAAATACAAAATAATGTATATTTATAAGTATAGACAGAAATCTATGAAAACGACAGAAAAATATGTAAACAGCTATAAAAATGATCTTATGAATTGAAAATGTACAGAAAAAATCCAGAAAACCACTCCCTTTCGATCGAAACTTGACAAAGAATTAAACTGCTAAAGACTCAAAACTTTTTACCTATCCTGGCCTTAATTGTAATACTATCTAATGCATGTTTCGATAAGTGTAATCGATAGTTAGCAACAGAGACCACGTGCCTGTGTATGTGTGAAAACAGACCAATTTTAAATTTATTAGCTATAATTTTCTCATGTTCATTAAAAACTCCAAATAAGTAGTCTATTCAATATTTTCAAATTACTTTATCGATGAATAAACATTCTTTTTGCATGAATATTGAACACTAATGTTCGATATGTTGATGTTATAAACCTCAATATTTCAAAATTAGCAATGTGAAGACTTCGCACCATAGGAATCAAGGTTCGATTCCTGGCAGGTATTGTAACTCTGTTGTCAAAACGGCGATGTAGCAAGCTTTCTCAGACAGCTTGAATTTTTCTTGCCATTGTCTTCTACTATTGTTCCGTTATCGTAACTTTTTTTTCACCTGCTTTGAGTAGATTTTTCGGTAAAATTTTTCCTGTGGGTCCGTTTGGAGCAGCTCCAGAATGCTTGGTAATGCAATGAATCAGTATTACACACTCGGAAAAGACGCTTAGGGTGCTATTCATAGACATTTCGCAGCACGCGCTACGAGCTTACTAAGCTAGCCCCGGCTATCCACTGGTTACTAGTACAGAATTCAAATCATATCCTATCGCTAACACTGGTTTATGAATACGAAAAACGCTGATAATCCACCGAAAGCCCGCGCTAAAAATGTGTATGAATACGGCCCTTAATGTTCTGAATTACAAAGAACGAAATTGAATTTAAAGAATAAACGTAACTATTACTGGTATATAAATTAATTTTATTATGTAGAGCTTTTCTTTGTAATGTGGCGTGTTGAAAAGTTACAAGTAAATGAATGTACATAATATGTATTATTTTATTGTTGCTAATGCAGTGCTGTAGTTGGAAACAAATTTAGCGGGTATTGTTGAAATCTCCTTGTTCAGACTAGACTCTGTATGGACTCATAATGCACTTCTTTGCATGGTTACTTCTTCGTCACGAGTAGGGTTACCATCCTCCGACAAAAGGAGGATATATCTTCTTTTTTAATAATTTTATCCTGCCGGCAGGCATTTAAAAAAAAATTGAAATGTCCGGCATTTCGCATTTCAACTAGAATTAATATAAATATTGAATAATGTGCGATATTATGCATAGAATATCTAAACAAATGGTGAAAACCTATGAAAGAATTTTTACTGCTTTCAATGGTTGAAGCTGGAGCACATAAAATATGATTACCTATTAACATGCAATGAGTTCTTACACTCTAAAAATGTCACTATTCATAATTCTAAGCTATTTTATCAATTTTATTCTGCAATGTACAAAGATATACTAATCAAGTTAATTTGGACAAAGATTTAAGTTTAGATAAACAACGGTGCAAATTCTTCAATTACAATAGTTCTGCGAGCACTGAAACTTTCTCGGAACTCTTGAACATATGTCAATTCTATTTATTTATCCCAAGTCACAATGGAAGTGTTGAGAGAGTATTTTCCCTAATATCTATTCAATGGACAAAAGAACGAAATCGCATGCTAACGGAGATAGTCAGAGGTATCATCACGGTGAAATATATTTTCAAGGACATGTCCTGTAAACAGTTCCATAGTTATTTGTTACAAGATAGAAGTTTGTCTCTTCAGGCTCTTGTGCACAAAGTGGGCTCCACCGATAAGTAGGGTACAGATGTAGGCTTAATACTGATCCAGCAACTAGTGAGGAAACTGACTAAGATGAGCTATTATTTTTATCTGTAATTTTGTTCATACCAATTTTTAAAAAGTCCTCCTTTTTCAGTAATGTCCTCTTATTTTAGAAAACATGTCCTCCTATAGAATTTCTTCTCATGGTAACTCTAGTCATGAGTAACCTCTGCAGACCCTCTTCCGGATTGTAGTCATAATTGCATATAAGGCAAGAAATTAAACGCTGACATTGGTGACCCAACACTTTTAGGAACAAAAGCCTAAGAACTCCTTTCTTGAAGAGTAGGCCTATTCCTTTTCTTAGTGCAGATATCGTTCATTACAGTAGTCTAATGCTCATTCACATTATTTAGTTGAAATTGGAATAGAATCTATAATATGGAATCAAGATTCATGAACGCACGGAAAGTAACAATATTTCCCTCCTCTAGCAAACTGCTAGCATTACATCTGAGCGAGTTTTAAAATTAATGAATCAGTACAGCAGAATTCTTGAGGCGCCACATCATGAAATTTGCATTCTGCGGAGACATCTACGCAAATTATTAAATTAGCGAATCAGTGTAGTAGATTCCTTGTGGCGTCATGCGATGAAGTTAGTGTTAATTACTTACAGAAATAAGATGGCGGCATGCAAGCTTGAAATTAACAAATCAAAACTACTACTGAAGTTTCAGACCATGGTTTTCGATAAAACAACGAATAAACAAGCGTTTAAGCAAAGGATATGAGATGCTAGCTGCTGCTTTTATGCCATATATCAGAATCAAAATGTTTTTCGAATAGCTAACATTCTCTATTTAAAAGTCTATTAAAGACTATTTAAATATAATTAATATATTTTCGAATGTATATTTTTTCCCAATACGGTAACAGCGAGTTTTTATTTTAGACGGTACGGCGTACCGGCCCAAATATAGCACTGTGGTAATGTCTTTGTTGTCATGGAGAAAGTGATTTGAACAATTTTAATTCATTGCTATGAATGAAGTCATTGCTTAGGTTGCTGAGGACGGCGAAATAAAGACCAGTTTACATACCAGTTATGAATAAATGCAATTTAATCAAAGCAACGACTGTCGCCAAGAGCGACGGTTCACTGATATTTATTTTAAAAGAATCACTTTGTATTTATAGTAACAAAATACAATAGATGAAATCAATTACTCACCAAATGAAGTGCTCACCGGCTTGTAGAAACTGACTAGAAAACCGACGACACGATGTTGACAATCTTGAGGAACGTTAAGGACGTCATTCACGAATGTATATATGAAATGTCATTCTTCGTCACAAATTGTCAAGTGAGATCCTTTAACGACTATGACTGCGAATGTAATCTTCCAGAACTGCCAGTAGCGTTTCTTACACCTGAAAGGAAAACAATATCATGTAACTGCCAGTCGAACTGTTATGCTAACGCAATAAAGCCCGCGCCTGCTGACACGTGAGTGAGGATAGAGAGATTTATTTGTTAGACCGTTAACCTCCCACAGTAGTACTGAGAAGGTAAACACACCCGGCACGTTTCACACCACAATAACCCATCTTCTATTCTTTCGTTTTACGAATCATTTGGACGTGAGTCAACACACCTCAGTCATAACCTTGGCCTCAAACATTTTTTGTAATATGTTCCGCAGAAGTTCTTTTCCTGTTACGGAAGGTTTTGTCTCAAGTACTGATCGGTGTGGCAATGGAACTACAGGAAGAAATACTGTATTTAAAAGAATACATACAAAAAAAAAAAAAAAAAGGATTCTTAATTCGACATTGAAAATCTCAGTATGTGTTACACGTACGTTTCGTCTTGGCAGCGTGGTACTATACGACTAATACAAATGCATTCGCCAGCTAAGACCACCTCTCTATGTGAAGGTTGAATTTGAAGTGACCGTCCATGACACCGCTACCTTAGTTTTATAGATGAGTGAAGACTTTGACACTGTGATTGGTGCGCGTCTTCACCCTCCCGCCCGATAAGAAAACTATGCTAATTGACGTCTGAACATGTTCCACGAAACTGCTGTGCATTCAAGGTCTGGGGGTGGAATAGCAGTAATTTATTTATCTCGCCTATCCTTATTATAATGTAAGACAATAGGCACGTTTTCTCGGAGCATTTCTGTTGCATCCATCACTTAGTTGCACTGCTATAATGTTGATCTGACTAGCACATCAGAACTATGTATTTGTCACCAGTACCTCCAGCAAGTCATAATCAACATCGTGGCCTCACCATCATCATAAACGTCATGAATTGATTTTTGGTCCGTTTCTTTAGTAGTGGTCTTGCTTTCTGTCTTCCAACGTTTCTTCTATATGTGTTGGTGCTTTCAGGTCAGTACGTCTAAATATACGAGGTCTAAAATACATAATGTCTAATCAGCAATTACGGCTAATGAAAAATAAGTTTACAATTGGATATAATGCCAAAATGTCTCATTTTTAATGAAGTCTAATTACAAATAATCTATTGCGGCATGATCTAATGCCAAAATGTCTAATTGGAAACAATGTCTATTCAATGTCTAAAATCGTTTAGTGGGAGAAGGATTCATGCCAAGAGTCTAATTTTGAATTATATTTAATCGAAAATAATGTCTACTGAAGTATAGAATAATGCTGTGGTTAAAATATCAATTATATAACTTCACTGTAAAATAAGGTCAATTGAAAAATAGGGGATAAATAACATTGCAATTCCTAAATATTATCATTCTATCAGTGTTACGACTCTCTGATCTAACAAAACCATGTAGTATTTTCACACATTGCCTAATTGGAAACAACGTCTATTAAATAGTGCCAGAAAGTTATCGCTCTTCTTAAGAACCTCGCGCCATAGGCTCAAATTGCAAACCGATTCATTAAAAGAAAATTAAAAGAATTGAACTACTTTTTCAATATAATATCACTGTTAGAGATATAAAAATATAAATGCCACTATGTATAAATATATAATTTTCTCTATTCAAATATTCTGGGAATCAAAATCTGTTGCACATTTTTTACCCTCCACAACTTTAGACACAATTAGAAGTTAGGCACAGAGGTATTGGACATCATTATAAGTTAGACATAATTATATTGACCTTTTGCATGAGGCATATTGATATTAGATGCGTTTTCTTAGATATAATTAGACAACATTCGAAGTTAGACATAGAGGTATTGGACATGACTATAAGTTAGACATAGTTATAATGGACTTCATTTTGCATTAGACATATTATAAGTATTAGACACGCTTTCGTAGACCTTCTGTCGTTAGACCTAATGAATTAGATATTATTGTATTAGATATTAAATATTTAGACGTACTGACCGCTAACCGTGTTGGTAATTGGTCTATTCTTTATTTGTATAACATAGTGTAGCTTATTGTATTAAAATATAAGCGTCGGTACATATGAATCGGGGATTGCAGCAACAGCACGTCATGAAAACTAAATTTTTCAGTAGACACAAAAAACGATATTACTGATGGTAGACCACATCATTGATTATAGTACGGGCTTCTTCAGACAGAAGCCTAACAGATGTGTCGTTTTATACCAAATTTATTAGAATCTAATGAATTGTTAATGAAATAAATCAATATATATTAGCTTGACATGTACTGTTTCTGCAAGGAATCAAAATTGTAGTATAATAATTTCAGTTCAACTAAAGTTTATTTGTCAAATTAGGGATATAATATATGCATAGGCCTACAGTGTACTTAATACATAAGTTCAGCATATAAATGAACTTATTTTTCCACAATAGGCCACTGAAGAATATTATTGTAAAATTCTTGATATTCATGTGGTATGTAACGCATTAGTTTGCGTATATCGTCAAGCTTCTCACTTTGAATTGGCACGATTTTGTCTGGATATGCCAATGAAGAAGGTAAATATGATATATTCTTCTTTGTACTTACAAGCAAACAATCTCATGGGGGCAAATAAAAAATTAATATTTTTTCTTCCATCATTTTAATAATGCCAAAAGAAATGCTTACACAAATTTTGACCACTCGAGCGCAATTACAAAGGCCGTAAAAATAAGTTTCCCTTGGGCCGTTTACAGAAAGAGAACAAAATTTCATGGAAAGTTTCATTGGAACAGATATAGTAATTGTTGAGTAATTTTTCAACGTATTCACCACCAGAATTGAGACATTTGTCATTCAGTGGGATCAATTTTTGTATCCTTGTGTCTTAGATGTCTGCCGTCTGGAATGGGAACCAATGTGTCGGCACATGTCTTTGGCATGAGTTGTTTCTGCGCGCTTCCAGGATTTCACAGGTCTCCAAATGTGAGACGGCTATACTGACATATGTGGTTTCTGCATGGAATGATAGTCCTATAGCCTATCAACAGTTCATGAAACTCGAATAAACTCATTTCGCCACAAATAGTGACATGTGCTGTTTCTGCAATCCCTGATTCATGTATACAGTCGATAACAACATGTTAAAAATTGCATTAATTACACCCAGTACTTGAGCAGATGTTATAATCGTTCCCACCATTTACTAGTTCAATTATCAAGCTAACTACACATGTCAGAAAGCCATTTGTAATCCAGGATAGGTTTAAGTAAAAACAGCTAATCTAAACAATTATCCTTTTACTGAATAAGCGTGTAATTGTTTCTTGGAAGTGTTCTGGGAACATATTAATTATAGTCTGCAAAGATAATTGCAAACGTCTTGAATAGGATCAGAGAATTATCTGGTCAGAGAGATAAAGAAAATTGGGTGTTCTGGTCATATATTTCCGAGTAGACCCATTACAGTTCGGACATCCCGAGTAACCAACCATTTTGACAATAGAACGGAGAAGAACAACAAGAAAATGAAGCAAGTAATTATAAAACAAGATTTTTGCTTATTTTTCTTATTTGAACTGCACATCCACTTTATCCCAAGAATAATTTCTGCCAGTTTCTATACCCATATTGTCTGAATCTCAGCAAACCTGTTTCAAACAAAAAGTATAGATTATACAACTGCAATGTATTTAGTTACTTCGTTGTTTCTTTGCAGACTAATTCGTTTTGTGTAAAGTGTTTTGAACAGACAGTATTTTCAGGCGAGTTACAAACTCCGCTGTAATGTTCGCTGATTAAAAATATCGTATGCGGAGGGAAAGTATAAATAAACTGTTGGTAAAAGTAATATGTAAACTACGATCTCATGCTACAAACATTGTGGAGTCGTTGATTATAAAATAAATGAAACAGTTATTAACATTTATCTTACATCTGATATATAAGAGCCTATGCATACGATATATGTAGGCTTATATATATATATATATATATATATATATATATATATATATATATATAATGTGAGTATTTATTTATTGCTCTCCCAAAGAGCAAGGAGTTGTGGTACATAAAGGTACAAACATTACACTGATGTACGTATAACATTACCCAGAAATACAAGCGCCCATTTGTTTCTCCTGCTCGGCAAAGTTATAGTAAGAGTTTTAATTTTATTCAAAATAATTCAAGTAATAGAATATCCGGTTACAAATGCAGCACTTCTGAGTTAGATTCATGACTGAAAAAAATGAGATTCATGCCCAATCCACATGAACTGATCGTGTCCATTGTACCCGTCTGCGTTGTGAACTTGAGTCTATTTACAGCTACGCGAAACATAAAAGAAGGAACAAATTTTTATGAGCACAACATATAAGAAATTGATAAAGAAAACGATACAAATGTTAAAGATGTAATTTTAATTTGCGCAAACAGTAACTAATGAGATAATTGTTCAGTCAGAGTTTGCTTTAAATTACTTTGTCTGTTAAATATAAAAGTCCCGTGTCGTAGTTGCGTGGTCTAAGGCGTCATGCCTTGGACTATCATTACGAAATGGGCACTTGTTCGAGGTTTTATGGTGAAAATTTTTTCTCATGAAATTTCAGCTAGTGGATTGCACCGATATCAGTAGAGCAACGTGATGAATTTGGAAAGCTACAGTGAATAGCGACATCGGTTTCGAAAGCCAGTTATAACGGCTGGTGGGACAATCGTGTTAACGACAGTAAATCCCCATACTGGTTGGATGATCGACTTTGCTAAGGCATGTGGACATGAGACCAGCAGTAGGCTAATAGGTTTTGGTTATCTATGGATTGTCGCGTCAGGATAAAGAAATAAATATTAGCACAAATCCGGCGGATTTAAGTTATTATCCCGGGAAGGAAGCCAGCCGAGATTTATCTCTCTCGCAAAGGGAGTGGGTATGTGTTTCTTATCTTGGGTTTGTCCTATTTTGTCTTTCACCGTGGCCTTGTGCAATATGACCAGAATTTCACTGTGTTCATTTGTGTAGTCAGTGTTGGTTCAAAATCCCGATAGGACTGAAATTGAAAAGGGCTAAAGGATTAAGTCCTCGAAGAAGTTATTATGATGTTGTATCGTTAAGGCAGCCTGAAATTTTTGCTGCCTTGTAGACCTGATATTTCACTTCAGTTTTCAATATGCCGTTACATGTCACTTGTATTTCTAAATTACTTGTCCTGTAGTTTCCCCTTTTAATAACTAGCTTACATCGAATAAGTTCCTCGCTGGTTGTCAAGATTTACAATCCAAGAAATCATATGCAAATCTGGCTTTCAATTAGTACAAGAAATCATAATTACTTAGAAGCCGAGGGAAGTGTGGGAACAGCAATTTTCGGAAGACGAAAAGGGTCTGAAAATTCCTGAACCGTTAGAAAGGAGGAAAAATTATGATATTTAGGAGTTTTCTCGATAGCCAGCGAAAAAGAATAGGTCTAGTCATGAATTTGAATACCGTAAGAAAAATATTCTATGTACATGCGACGCGGATTCGAGAAAGTCTAGAAGCTATTCAATTTACTTGAAATCAACCATAACTACTTAGTATTTGAAAATGTTCTCATATAAAATAAATTGAGAAATGAAACTGTTTCTTTTCGAATTTATTTCTTCGAAGATATTTATAATTATATACTTAAAAATAGATAATGAAGTACTGTGCATATAGCACTTATGTCCTAATTATGGATATAATACAGTATATTGCTTTTCTGTTAGTAGATAAGCTTATCCTAGAAATCTAGGTAAAGATGAATTTTTTGGTCCTACAGAATATAACTGTTGTGGTAACAATAGTTATTAGAGGAGAAAAATTCGCTCCGGCCCCGGGGATCGAACCCGGGTCCTTGGTTCTACGTACCAAGTGCTCTAACCACTGGGCTATGTCGAAGTTCAATCCGCACCGGATCGAATCCCCTCTAGTGTTTTTCCCTTTGTGGTCTAACTCCAAGATCGACATAGTCTATATGTTGACATATATTAAATCAACTCTCATTATACAAGGAGTGCACTCAATTGAGTGACTTGGTGGCCGGGATTCCACAGATTGAACTTCGGCGTAGTTCAGTGGTTAGAGCACTTGGTACGTAGAACCAAGGGCCCGGGTTCGACCCCCGGCGCCGCCGAGAGCGTATTTTTCTCCTCTAATAACCATTGTTATCCTAAAAAATTCACCTGCATTTTGGTTCAGGAGTCGGTAGTGAATAAATGGAACTTCGGTAAAGAAAAATTATAACTGTAAGAAGTAACCTCGTCTAAATGTGACAAACCTGTTCTTTAATATAGTGATTATTTTCAATAGGAAGTCTTGATTACATAATTTTGAAACTTTTACCACTTAAGAATTTAGTTATAATAACAACTTTCTAGCGTTAAAATGAAAACTAAATTGTAAATTATCTAGTTGACTAGTTTTGACTTCGTGTCAGTTATCTTCTTCAGAACTCTAGTTTCGACTTGGTTTTCATTTTAGCGCTAGAAAGTTGTTATTTTAAGCAATTTTCAATCGCTTCGTGATGTGCATGTACAATTAGATAGTACATATCAATGATACTGATTCTTTAACCTTTGAGACGTATATTAGCGATAATATTGCCAGTGTTTTACAGCAGAGACAGTTAATGACTATCCGATTTAAATGTTAAACAAAAGTCATGATGTAGGCGTGCTCAAAATGCGAAATGCGTACTAAAATAAGATATAAATAAGAAATCTACAAATTTTCAAATGAAATTATCTTTATACGAGAGGAGATTGTACACAACCTTGTAGGGTGCGGGTAGTAGGAAATACATAATTTTATTTTCCAAGAGGTTGGTAAACTTTTTAACTCTACGAGTACCATTGCTGGCTAGGTATTATCAGTTTATTTGTAAGATTTATGTGAGACCAAACAAAGATACTATTTTTTCTGGGTGTTAACATGAATATCTTTGTTGAGGGATATACATATTTTCATACCCAAATTGTTTAAAATATTCAGAACATTAAAGATGTGGACTGTGTGCAAATGTTGTTTGGCTTTGAAGCTTAAATATCCAGAGTTCGCCTAAGCAGATCTGCCCTTACCAATAGCACAAATGCTGGAACATTTTTCAGTAAATACAATTTAATTGTGATAGAACACGAACGGCAGAACAAAATGTACAGGTGCCTTTCTATGATTTTTTCCACTGATTTATGGACGTTGTTGACAAGGTAATAAATATTTAATATCTTTATGTAAGTATGATTTTAATCCCACACTGATACCTTCGTATATTGATCTAGAGATCATGTTCTCCTTCAAAACGCTACAAATAACTAAATGACGAATGTATACGTAAATGCTACAAAGAGCTAAATTGGTGTAAGAATAACAAGTGGACTATTACAGCTGCTATTACAATAAATGGGAGAAGAAAATGGATTAAAATCAGAATACTAAATTTCTAATTCCTAATTGCTAAAAATCACCACCCCTACTAATAGTAGGGTAGATCAGTGTAATTGTAAACACTTTTCACTGATTTCAAATATATTTCAACATTACTCAACCCTCAGTAATGATAAGCATGACAAAGAAACATTGTGTTATTTTTAGATCTTTCTTTTCCCTGAAAATGGGTTTAAAATAATAAGGTTGACTTTATTTTTATTTTTAATTGCTAGTTTACATTTACCCCTTTGAGAGGAGGGTAATTGTAAACACCAATTTTCGCACGGGTTATCAGACACTGAACATTTTTTGTTACGTTTCAGAAAAAAGAGCTGTACTCCTTCCAACTCCAATTTTGGTCATTGGTACATTTCGTCCATTTAACCTATGATATATGACGATATACAAACTCAGTACTTCTCCTGAGCTTCACGATAACTGTAGTTACTATTTTTCACATCTGTGACAACGCTCTCTAAATGTTAAATGTTATGTTTTATTTAACGACGCTCGCAACTGCAGAGGTTATATCAGCGTCGCCGGATGTGCCGGAATTCTGTCCCGCAGGAGTTCTTTTACATGCCAGTAAATCTACTGACATGAGCCTGTCGCATTTAAGCACACTTAAATGCCATCGACCTGGCCCGGGATCGAACCCGCAACCTTGGGCATAGAAGGCCAGCGCTATACCAACTTGCCAACCAGGTCGACCGCTCTCTAAATCCTCTACAGTGTAGTTGGGTGGGGGTCTCTTTGATTACTGAAAAGTACGAAATGTAACCATAGTAAAACATGTTTACAATTACCCCCAAGCAATTAAAACTATGGGGCAAATGTAAACACGTCATAATTTAATGAATTGAGGTTATGGGAGAGCTCAAAACCACTGTAATAAATGTTAACGACCTACTATACATTACTCATAAAAACAATATATTCTTAAAAAAATAGCACTGTACGTTTACTTACAATGCCAAAAATGAAAGTGAAGCAAAACTTTTTCTCAATTTTTTTTGTAGACTCTTACAAAACATTCGTTACCAACTAAGCAGTTACTCCTATTTGGCACCAAAATGCTTTGTAGGTTAGTCAACATGTTAATTTAAATATTCCCCCGAACTGAAATTTTTATATTGACAGTTTTGTATTTCTTACAGCAATTTTTCACAATTACCCCCTGTTTACAATTACCCTCGTCTACCCTAATTAAAAAATTGGTACAAGTGTTTGTCGTATCTCAGTTATTAATGCTTTTTATATTGTAACAAATTCCAGATAAACCACTTCGTAAAAAAATGAATTTTTGGACTCAGTATTTAAATTTAACTCAATGGAAGAAGAGGAGGAAGGAAACTGAAATTCCAATTATTTAATATTTCTCAATATGGAGAGTATAGAGAATGTATTGCGATAGACTTACGGAAGAATTAAATGCCTATTGAGATCAATAAGTAGGCCTATATTTGAAATAAAACTTTTAGGCATGACATCTGTCTGTCCGTTCATTCATTTACAGTTTGTGTTTCACAATTACTTCCGTAGTTTTACAGTAATCGCAGGCAGCATCTTTTTCTGAGAAGGATTGGTCTTATTGTAAATTCACTATGCATAGACTTGTAGAATGTTTTATGGTTCTGTGGAATCTCTCTGAACTTCATTGAGACATAGACCTCCACTCTAGGATCTTATCACGGGGAGTCAAGATAGCATCCTGGACTTGGAGAAAATAGCCTAGGGATCTCTCAGCGAGAGATACTTTACAATTCACGTCGAGTATCCCATTAATAATACATTAGACAAACTTGCTTACCGTGATAACTCTTCTCTTTGAGAGTGTGTGGCTGACATCTGGAACTTTAATAAATAGACTTACTTTATAACTCACTCATACACATACAAAATAACAAATTTTGTTTGCGTAAACTTTGCAGAACCGTTAACAGCTAATTTTACTACGATCTTCTACCAAATGGTCAAAAGTTCTCGTGGTACAAAACAACACACATTTATACACACGGTTACCAATAAAAATTAGGATTTTTTTTCTAAAATCCTACACGTGATATGTAACCTGGATTAATAAATATTTAATGCATATTTTTTTTGGACAGGTTTATTATCTAAACTGATCTTTATTTCGTCGTCCTGGCAATATAAACAATGTATTTAACTTTGCAGTGAATTGAAAGTTTTACATTCACTATTAAACATTTAAATCACTCTCTCCTTGACGACAAATGCATTACCAAAAATAAAATCCACACAATAATAAAATTAATTCTTCACTTCTTCACAACTAACATATTACCAAGAACAGGCCTACAATTTATGATTTAAATTAAACTGAAATTAATTAATTAAATTCAACTTCATCTATCATCTTTCAATAGTTTCAGGTCGACCGAAGATGCAGCAGATGTAGTATCGTGATTTGCATACAGGTGGCATCTAAGGAAGCTGCAGAAGTCCGAGGAGACTCTGTCGGACTGGGTGATGTGTAGCGGAATCGATAGATAGCACCTAGAGTAACGTGATCTTCAGGTCAATATAGGATGCAGCAGGATGTAGTAACGTGATAAGTATGGCATCGATTTATTATTTTATTTTATTGGGTTATTTTACGACGCTGTATCAACATCTCAGGTTATTTAGCATCTGAATGAGATGAAGGTGAAATAAGTCCGGAGTCCAACACCAAAAGTTACCCAGCATTTGCTTGTAATGGGTTGAGGGAAAACCCCGGAAAAATCCTCAACCAGGTAACTTGCCCCGACCGGGATTCGAACCCGGGCCACGTGGTTTCGCGGCCAGACGCGCTGACCCTTACTCCACAAGTGTGGACCTATGGCATCGATCTGAGAAGGCTGCAGAAGGTCCAGGTAGATTAGAGCGACGTTTTTGGTTACCCACGCAGGCTCCGTCGGACCTGGGTATTGCGTAGCTGAATCGATATATGGTATCAAATAGTGAATCACGATTATTACACGAATGATCAACGCCTATCTAAGGAGGTCAGCTTAGCACAATAGTCCTCAGGCTGCGGTGCAAACCTTATGGTCCTCCCCCGTGAGAGAGAGAGAGGTCGTTGAAAGAATAAGAACAGCTCATGAAATCCTATACGGGCAAGAGACTTCTGTAACGCCAGTTATAGTACTGTGCGACTTGAATTTGAGTACCGTAGTTTCCCCTAACTATGGTCCACATTTTTCACATTTTTCTTTGTATTTTCAGTACTATTCATCCAGATTAAGTGAAATTTTGGCTTCGTACTCTTGTAAGTGTATATTAAATAAATATTGGCATATGTGCTTGAAATGATTTAATTACAAGTGTTAAAAAAATAATAAGCATTTGTACATAGTTGTATTCTGAGTTGCCCAACTATGGTCCACTCATATATTCATGCTTGAAAGCATAAATGGACTATAGCTGGAGCTGTAATTATTTGTAAATCAATACATTGAGTTTCTAATTTAAGGATAGGAACATAATCTAGCACAGAAATATTAAAAATAATTGAAAAGTACATGGATTCTTTTTATTGGTACACATTGCATAAACGCACAATAAACAAGAGACATCTGAAAGTCATTTTCCTGCAATAATGAACAACTACAGTATATTAAAGAAGAAAAGTACGGTATCAAAATAAACTAACACTTTCTTAGCAAAATATTATGCAAATAAATTCACTGATAATGTTTATTTATCATATTGAGAACTACATTCAGTAGGCTTATTTCGATCCTTTGAATCTCCATTTCTCTTATAATTCTGAAATTGAAAATAGATCTCTCTTTTTCTAGACGCATTTTGAGTCTTCAATTTGTTTTATTATGTTTTCCTTTCTATAGAATAAAATGTCTTCCATTTCTCGCCACATCAGTAATTGCCGCTTCTTACTATACATAAAACAACAGCTCCATTGTTCTTCACTTCCAATACTTTCCCTGGCCACAATTCCTTCTCATAAGTAACTACCATATAACTATGTGCCTTTAGCATTAATTTAACAGATTTTGTCTTCTTTTCCGCATCTGACTCACTGTCTGTGAATATGGAGAGAACACCGGAAACATCATAATCTGTATCCAATTCAATTTCATCGCTCTCATAGTCACTTACAGGGACGGTTGTTTTCCTTCTACCCTGAAGTTTTCGTTTTACCGGACCGTCATTCGTGCTAGTAGCATTGATGCTGGAACAGCCTGTTTCTTTGTTTACTTGACTATAATGTTAAATGGTGTTTTAGAGTATACTGAGATATCGTATTTGCAGAAGTAAATAATCACTTTGATCACATTTCTTTAAAACAAATATTTCAAAATGATATACAACTATGGTCCACGAAAAATTGTGGTACATAGTTGAGGACTGACTTCTAGCCTTGGGGTTAAACATTTTTCACGCAGAGTCCTTAACCTCTGCCAGTGTAATTATTACGTGAAAGTAAACATTATGTAGCCAGATTTAATTGTAGAAAGAATCATATATCTATAACGTACCAGTTCTACAGAGGAGAGCTTAATAAAACAGACAACACAAACTGAATGATTTCGTGTCTTCACACATTCAATAGAACGATGCACACTGACCTTGTTAAGCATCCATATCATTACCACATGTAATGGTAGATAGAAGCATCTATGGGGAACATAATTCCATCACAGTGGCGCCTTAAATGGCAAACACCGAACTCTTGGGGGACTAAGTAGTACATAATGCGTTTTGGACCATAGTTGGGTGCCTGGACCATAGTTATGGGAAATTACGGTACTCTCTTTTAAATCGTTTGCTCTACTCTTCATATTTACATTTTTTTGGGTTTTTCTATAATTTTCCAGTCTTTTCGATGTTCCTTTCCTGTGTGCTGGACCATGCTGCTAGTGCTGTTCTCTGAACAGATCTGACCAATGACACTTCCGGTCTTCCTTGGCCTCTCTTCTCTATTCTCGGATCCAATACAGTTGATGCATAGGCCCATCTTGACTGGTAAGCCTCACCACACGACCGCCCCATCTCCACTTGAAGAACTTGCATCGCTATATCCTTCATGCTTGTCTGGGTCATTACATCTTGGTTGCTGATTCTATCCTTTCAGATGACGTATAATAGTTTCCTCCCCAGCTTGCGGTTTACTCTTAACATCTTCGTTTGGGTATTTGTCAGCGACCAGATTTGGCTTCCATAGAGCATGACGGGGAAAGTCGCAGCTGTCCAACATATAGATTTTTAGCCGGCCGGGGGTTAAGAAGGATGAATTTTGAAAGAACGTTATAAATTCTCCATATTAAGAGTTACAGTAGTTATTCCTCATAAAAAAGTAGGTAAGTTGGAACCAACCAATATGTGTTGCAGGCATAATGTGCGATATAATTGGAAATTCATTTTCGTTTATTCCTTGTACCAATTGACTTAGATATATTTTTAAGTTGAGTTGTGCACTCCTTTATTATTTAATAAAACTTACGTGTTACTAGGTTGATGAGTAAGTTCACCATTACAACACTGCGTTGTTAGGAGATTGTTTATCGTTTGTCAATTGTTATTTTAAGTGTTGTGTTTGTAAAAACGCCTTGAATTTTGCGGATTTGAAGAAAGTTTGTGATGTAATACTTGCGGGCTAAAGAAGATGGAGTGTCAAGTGGGGGGGGGGGACGAACACTTCCAACATACTTTTCTGTTTTAGTTTAATAGAGGATTCAATTCAATTCAATTCAATTTATTAAGCCATTAAACATACAGTGATAGGCTTTGTCACAAAAAACATAGGCTAGTCTACATTTGAAAATACACATATAATTGAAAACAGTAAAGCTTAATTAGAATGAAAACACAAAACATTTTGAAACTCTAAAATTAATGAAAAACACTTCACTCTTATTGTAATATTTGTAACTAAATGTAAATAACTTTATTTATTAAAAAACAATTTCGTATGAATTTATGTTAAGAAACTCATCTACAGAGTAGAAAGGATTAATTAAAAGCCAATTATAAAAGCTAGCTTTTAAACTATTGGTTGGTAACTTATAATTATATGTGGTTGTTTGAAAAGAGGTCGACAATGTTCAAGATAGTTTGATTGACATATAATTCTAATGACTTTTTTTTTTTTTTGCAAAATCAAGACACTCCCAATTTTGCTACTATTTCCCCAAAAAATTAAAGGCGCGGAGGCGGCTCTAAACATTTATGCTGTGTAGGGGGAAGAAGAATGCCATCGGAAAAAGTACTCCAAGAAAATAGTTCTGTCTTTCGAATACACAACACCCTCTACAAAAGTTATTGTCCATCCACAGAAAATTATGTTATGAGTCTGGTGGGATAAAGAAGGCGTCGTGTAGGCTTACTACGAACTACTTCCCAGAAATGTAACCATAACTGCTGAAATTTACTGCCAACAATTCAGACGCCTTGAGGCCGAAATTAAAGAAAAACGACAGGGAAAATTACATCAAGTGCTACTGCAGCAGGATAATACAAGCCCGCACTGCGCTAACATGATGACAGCAGCCATCCAGGAGCTTGGTTAGGAGGTGATACCACATCCTCCATAACCTAAGATTTTCACCTTTTCCATTCTCTATCCAACAATCTTCAAGAAAATTCCTTTGGTAACGAATATGCTTTACAAACTTAGCTTGACTTCTTTAACTCCAAACCAGTAGATTTATTCAGACGCGGAATTAAAAAAAAAAACTACCCCAATGTTGATAGAGTCATATATGAGAATACATTACTGATTAATTATCGTCTTCTATTCATCTCAAAAACTTTCGTCACAGCGAAAAACGCTACGAACTTTCGCATCGATCCAATATTTAACTCCCATGATCTTGAAAAGAAACTGGACAGTATTGTTAAATAATACTGTACATAATTTTTAATAACAATGAACAACAAATTTTTACTTTTTCTCTTACTCCGAAATAAAAATAGCTGAATATTACTAATATGTGTGCCGTAAATCTGAATTTAAAATCTAAATTCCCCCATCACGTACCATTTTCCGGGAAAGTGAATTGAATTTTTTAATGAAAAAACTTTTTTTTTAATTTTCCACTGCCACTGGTAAAATTACAACATACTAGGGATTCAAAATGCCTCATACTACTTGAAAAAGTGTACTGAATACAAAAATGATGTTACGTAGTTTAAAACATAACAATAAAAATATTTCATACGTAGCCTTTAATGAGAAAAATCTTGGAATTTGAAATTAGCACTTAAACGAATTTTCTGAATGACTTCCTTTTATGACTAGACCCGGGACTGTCTTTTACAAGGAACCAATAATAGTCTGTAAGCATGCTGGATAATGATCTTCCTTTATATCGCCTTCCCATTTCAGATATTTTTTGATTAAATCTTTCCCCATGCTTGTCGCTTATCGCTCCACGATTAGGAGGAAAGAAATTCAAATGATAATGTAAAAGTGTATTTTGAGAGATATATTACACCCCATTTTCTCATATGCACTTAACGTGGTTTCCACAAGTTCGATGTAGTTGTCTGCCTAGAATTTCGAAGAAAACTTGAGCAAACATCTTTGAAAGCGCGCCATATCATTTTTCTGTATGGAAAGTTTTCCCTCAAACAAAGAGTCAGCCATAACTTTGTGAATTTGTGGACCAATGAAAATGCCCTCTTTTAATTTGCCTTCACTCAATTTGATAAATATTTCTTTTAATACTGAAAACCTCACTCTTGTTTCTTCATTGCGTATACCTCACTTTGAACCGTTATGAAATTTTCTGAATAGAAAGGACCAATATCTGTTTATTTATTAGAAGTACAAAAGAACATGCCAACAACCATAAGAAACCGGAAATAGGTCATAAACTCATAAAATGTATTAGCTTTTGTTCTGGTTTACAACCCCTAACCCGCACCAGATGTTTCCTGAGGAGCGCTTATCGAAAAGTGAAATCATAGTATATCTTAAAAACCTTACGTGATACGAAGAAAAGAGATGCACTCTCGGATTCAGAGCACACCAAACCATAAGGGACACATTGCTTTAAGTCGGAGCAAAATTCTTGTTGTTCAGTGTAATCAGTATAGTGCATTGTATGTTGCATGTTTTAACTATATTACTCAATTACAACCCCAACAAACAATATATTTACTTTAACAGCAGTAAATCAAGTTTAGACTATTATTCGTATGTAACACCACATCATAAATTTAATTCACTAGTCGCTTTCCTTACGTGAACTTCCAACTTCAGTCGTATTTCTGTGTTGGTGAGACAGTGAGATAATGATGGCTATTATAACAGTGATAATGTAACTATTACCAGCTGTAGATTTTATCTCTAGGCCTATGTGTTTACTTTAAGAAAGCGAGAATTTCCCACGAGTGAGTAAATTGTTAAGCCTGCAATTAAATACAGACAACTTCGTCCCTATCGCCTTTTTCATGTTTAAAAGTGAATATATAAATAGCGCAATGATGAAATAAGATAAATGTGTACTCTTCAGACGTCAAAAAGGCGCTAGACGTCATACAGGTACCAGATCTCCACACTTTCATGATTTCGACATTTGAGTGAGATGATATGAGAGAAACACGTCCCGATCATTATTTTACTCTTGATCCCGTGACCATTCTGCAAATTTGTTAATGAGAAAAATCCTCGGGATTGAACCCGGAACATTCCAGTTCGTAGCCAATTCCTATACCAACTGAGCTACTCAGCAGCATGTCTGTAACGCTGACAAGTAGACCTCTCCTATTTGCCTGTGAGTTTTCAGAATGAAACATATACTAGCTAACTAGCACATAGTATGCATTGGTAGAGTTTATTGATATACCTTTTAGCTGCTATTGGTCATGGGAAATGGAGATACAAATTCGAAGTGTGAACTTCAAAGGCATCAATATATATGAACGTATTTGCTGATGTATCAGTCTTAATGGACAAAAATGCGGCAGTGGGCTAAGCGCAAGTCACCAGCATTCATTAAGTGATCAAAATAGAACTTTACAATGCACCATCAGCATCTGATATACGGTAGAAAAAACGCCCACTAAGATCGCAAAAGTTAACTCCTGGTAGTGAAAAGCGCACTGCTTCGGCACTTTAAACCCTTAAATAGGATCATTAATGTATCCTGATTTTTTAAATGTATATCGAATCATGTCTTTGAATCGTGGTGGCTGAAATTGATTGTAGAGAAATGAATGCAAAGTGACAATAGTATCTCTGTCATGAAGTTTTGAATGAAAATGGTCGTCCTTGGTTGCATAATCCGATATAGTCCTCCAATATGTTTTATATTGCCTCAAAAAGAATTCGTCAAACGGTTGAATGATACAAGTAGTTCCTTTTGGAATTTGTCGAACTTCCACTCACTTCCCAGCCGGAGCTGCTGTTGTTCGCACTTGTTCTTTGTTAAATGATGTCCAGCTATCCACCATAAGTAATTTCATGCTACCTGCATTTGGCCAATAGCAATTAAGGTACCATTCCCGCAGCTGTTGTAATCCCATTTTACCAGATTTTGATGCATTAGTACATGAATAAGTGCGAACAGCAGCTCCGGCTGGGAAGTGAGTGGAAGTCCGACAAATTCCAAAAGGAACTACTGGTATGATTCAACCGTTCGTTGGACGTATTCTTTTTCAGACAATACAGAACATATTGGAGGACTATATCGGATTATTTTATCAAGGACGACCATTTTCATTCAAAACTTCATGACAGAGATACTATTGTCACTCTCCATTCATTTCTCTACAATCAATTACAGTCACCGCGATTCAAAGACATGATTCGATTATGCATTTTATAAATCAAGACACATTAATGATCCCATTTAATGAAAGTGCCGAAGCAATACGCTTTTCACATACTAGGAGTTAACTTTTACGACATTCGTGGAGGTTCTTTCTATACCAGGTGTTCATGGTGCACTGGAAAGTTCTATTTTGATCACTTTATGAATGCTAGTGACTTGCACTTTGCCCACTGCCGCATTTTTGTCCATTATGACTGATAAAAATCAGCAAATACGTTCATATATATATTGATGTCTTTGAAGTTTACACTTCGAATTTGTATCTCCATTTCCCATGGTCATTAGCAACTAAAAGGCATATCAATAAACTCTATCAATTCATAATATGTGTCAGTATATGTTTCATTCTGAAAACGTATAAGCGAACTTGTGAGATTCTTTACCTCTCGCTACCCTATGGGCCTTCATAGCCTGTAATAGGGATGGTTTTCATATAGAAGAAAATGAAAGTACAATAGTGCGAAAATACATATAAAAATACAAACTCAAGAAGGAAATAAATGAAGAAAAAAAGCAACTTAAGAAAAATATACATAATTCCTGAAGATAATATATTCACAAACTCACTCCTGAGTTTAACGTAACCGTCTGAGTGTGTCAAAGTTTGGTATATGAACAATAGAACTTAACAACTTAGAGCCATTGAAATTTTACAGCTTAAATACAGAAGTCCGCCACATTATGTTTTAATCTCGGATATAATTACAGTGCAGCAGAGGAAGTTATTACCTTCAATTAAATCGGTCGCGTGCTGCCAGACAAACAATGAGTCTGTCAAATGTATAAACAATAAGACATGATATCTACAGCCATCCATCCGCTTGTAGCTATTAAGTCAGTAATTAAGTAATTTTCAGATTAAAACATTTCAGATGTATTGAACAAGCACTCATTTAGATGTACGGGTTATAAGTGTGCTCACTTGACGATAAAATTGCAACGCTGTCAGTAGTACACAGTTCAAAATGCGATTAGACAGAGATTTAAAACAATAAATGACATAAAATAGTTATGCCTTGTATGCTAGCATTCAAGAGTGGATTAAATCCTATGCGCGAGACCAGGAATAACACTCTATGGTCCTAACTTAACAATACTGTAGATGGTCCTAACTAGACCAAGGAACTTCATTCACTACAAAAATCTGATAATATGCATGCAACTACGCAGTAAAAACTGTTTAAATATGCGCTAAAATTTAAATATATGCAATAAAATACATTTTAGAGCAGCGGTCATCAGGACAGAGCACGCTCGGGCTAGCGTCTCTTACCCGCGGATAAGAGACTGCACTATGGTGCACCGTAGCTGCTGGCGGGTATACCTATCCCTCTCTGCCTGCTGCACGACGGGGCATTTGATGTTGCACCGAATACCCTTTACCCATTTCAACGAGTGCTGACGACCACTGTTTTAGAGGTTCAATAATGTGATATAAATGAAAATAATTTAAAGTAATAAGTGTTACGAAGCCATATTGCTCAGAAGACTATTTTTCTATCAGCAGAAAAACATTTGTCTTCAGAAACCCACTTTTTCAATAAATCTTTTCCGCTACTTTTTTTTTTCTTTCTTCCGGCATCGGCGGTTAAACTTGTAAGCAGATCGATTATATTATACTGATTCTTCGCTTGTAGTAAAACTTTTGGTAAAATTAAAATTTACACTCCACGGGAGTTCATTGTCGCATTTGTTTAAATATATTCAGTTTTGTTTCTATGAAATAAGAGCGCACTAGTAGCACTGTCTTCACAGCAGTTCTATGACCTCAGCAATATGTGACTTTATTGTCGCAGGTGTCTAAATACATTCATATTTGGTTCTACGAAATTAGAGTAAAAGTGGTAAAGATGTGGTTAATATCTAGCCAAAGCGTATTTTCGCCCTGGCTCCTGAAAATTACACTTACACGGCTAGTATGTACACAGGACAGCAGCTAGCCTCATATTAAAGTGAAAAATGACCCAACTTATACACTATACACATGTATCCATTCTCGTAGCAATTTCATATTCTCAACAGTAATTAAACAATATTTCTGACATAATTTTTATATTTCTTGGAAAGTATTCTTATTTTTATCACAGAGAAATTTTTAAACTAGATAATAATTGGGAAAAAAGGAAATATGTTAATATATGCATTTAAGTATGCAAAATATATATATATATATATATATATATATATATATATATATATATATATATATATATATGCATTCAAAGGGGAAAACCATCGAAATATTCATTTATGCAATATAAAGTTGGCTTTTTTCGAATGTAAAAACCATGATGGGTAAAGATCCATTTTTACTTTTTCGATATGCCAAATCGAAAAAAAAAAAAAAAAAAAAAACATGCAATTCCATAAGTTCCGCGATCTAGTAATAACACAATTTTATCCAGTACCTCTTAAATAAATCGTTATAGGCCTAATAAATGAAATCTATAATAATAGGGGCTTAATAATAATAATAACCTCATGTTAATAATAATAAACTCGTGTTAAGGTGGAAAATGACCCAATTTATACACTAGAGACAAGTATCCATTGTCGTCGCAGCAATTTCATGTCCTCAACAGTAATTAAGTAATTATTGGTTATATTTAAGACATAATTTTTATATTTATTAAAAATTATTCTTATTTTTATCACAGAGAAATTTTTAAATTAGATAATAAATCGGGCGAAACAAGAAATAAAAAATGTTAATATATGCATTTAAGTATGCAAAATGAAAATAAATATGCATTCAAAGGAGAAAATCCTCTAAATATGCATTTTTGAAAAATAAAGTTGGCTTCATTCGAACGTGAAAACCATGATCGGCAAAGATCCACTTTTATTTTTTCAATATGCCAAATCAATAAAAACATGCATTGCATAAGTTACGTGATCTAGTAATAACACAATTTTATCCAGTACCTCTTGATAAATCGGCCTAATAAACGAAAGTTATAATAATAGACGCCTAATAATAATAATAATAATAATAATAATAATAATAATAATAATAATAATAATAATAATAATAATAAATGTAATGGCAACAAGTGACAAGAGATAATAAATGGAAATACTGTATGTCGTTCTTAGCAATAGTTACATGGGTATGAAGGACAACATACTTTATAATAATTATGCCAAATATCATCAAAGCAACAGGTTATTTTATTAGGAGGCGTTGTACGCTACAAGAGACATAAGTAACAAACAATTTACGCCCGAGCGAGAGCGAGGGCTAGCAATAGAATCTGAGACTGGGCAACCCTAGTTACATCACGAATTGGATTTTATGTTTTTCCACTCCCACATTCTATATAATAAAATAGGTTTCATTTTTTAATTTCTTTTATTAATTCATTTTGACAGTATTTAATAAAAAGTATCTGTGAATATGTATATCGATATTTAGTTTTCAATTGTTTGTTGCTAAGGCATTATTACTAAACATCCGAAATTGGCTTCACACAATGATAAACTGTTGCAAGCATTTTGAAACTAACGTATTGTTTATTAAAATGAATGTTCCTTAAATAGAAGAAGTAGCAAGTGCTGCCTGTGCATTCCTGAGAAGTGAAAAATATTCGATTTGAAAATACATATGGATCATTTATAGATTGGTGTCAAACCAAGAATATTAGTGTTTCTGAAATTTCGTTATTGACTTATTTCATGAAAATACAATATTGAAGTCAACGACGAGTTTGTGATGCGAGTATTCGATGTTGAAGAAAAACAACCATTTTTATAGAGAATACTCGTACAGTCGAACTTCCGTAACTCGATTTTTCGATACCGGGAAGTAATTTTAATTTTCCGACAGAATCATATTTAATATAGATGTAATATTTTTTTCTATATCTCAAAGTTCTATTAGTCGATTTTTTCGACATCTCGATAAATATTTCTCTTCTCAGCAGGAATGTAATTATATTCTTTAACTTAGCTTTAAGGTGAAAATGAAAGTTATGTACACATGTGTTAGTAAAATTGAATGTATGTGATGAAATATCATTACTGTAACACGCATTGTACATTAGTATTTTCATTCCTTTGAAAGTGTCCTTCTCTGGGAATCAACCCATTTGCAATCCAACCTCTGCAATCACTACAGATAGGCGTTTGTACTCTATTGGTATTGCACAATGAGCACCACTGCGAAGGCATAATGGCATAGATTTAATATTACTATTCTCCAATTTTGTTATGAATTTTTAAAATCGTCGTACTGAAAAACAAAGAAAGAGTCTTTGGACAACCTCGACTTCTCTTCATAGCCCAACACTGGGGATCGAACCCAGATCCACATGATTTTAAGTCCAGCCCTCTAGACCAGGCCTGCACAAGGTTTGCGCTCTCCGAGCCGGCTCACACCTCATGAGCAGAATACAGATATTAGCTGCGCTCTGTATAAGGGTGGACTGGAAGAAGGGGATGATCTCGTACAAAATATACACAAAATGAAATACAGTAGGTACTAGTAAGAGTGTTTATGAAATGAATTCCCGTTCAGTGTTTGCAAAACTATCTTGGACTATTATTAATTAATAAAGAAATATTTATTTTACAGAAATAATAGAAATTCTATAGATATTAAATGTGCAATATCATTTTGTTATATTTTTATTTATCAGGACATGAAAACGAGGTTTTATGCTGTTGGCAGCTGAAAGGAACAGTAGCCTACTGATCCTAATGAAACATCAGTTACAGATGATCGATGTCTGTCTTTATTAAAGTTGATTATAGAAAACAGTTGCTCACAAACACAAATATAAATGTTGAGCCAAACATAGCAATCATTTTCACAGCCAGCCTGTGTAGTCGTGGATATTATTGCTAATGTTTAGTCTTGTAAAACTCAACCAGGCTAGTAGTATTATTCAAACGATCTTTAGCCCTTAGGTCACATTGAAGATCAATAAGTTCGAGCTCTAAATCGTTAAATGTTACTTTCCGTCTTTTAGATTCCTCCATACTGTACTGTAGCAGCAGGTAAGCAACGTGAAACAGTTACTGAGAATAGGCCTACACACTGCACTCCACTAGATAGCTGAGTGGTCGTTTCCCTCTCCTCTACCTATAGCAAGTCCATGTCATTCTGATGTATCTTCCTTTCCGTTTCGGCGAGCGGTAAACACAGCTCTCCCGCTCCGAAGGAGCGCGCGCGCTCGTTGAGTGCTGTTTGTGCAGGTATGCTCTAGGTCTAGACACTAGACCACCGTGGCGGCTTCACCAATATCACACAACATTAAAACAAAATCTAAATCAGTACAAGCGATCTATAACACCCGATAATGTACACAGAAACTCAACAATAGTAAACGACCTGCTGGTATACCGAAAGATTTTACACACGCAATATGACCATAGATGTTAGAATATTTTGAGAGACACACGGAAACATAACTTTCCACTATTTCTGGTAACGAAGGTACGCTTCTTGGTATGTCGTCTGTCTGTGTACAGCGGTTTTGCTGAATTAGTGGACGGGCTATGTTCAGATTCAGTATAAGTCAATTCATCCAGAATAAAATTATGGACATGGAATATATTTTTATTTAATAATAATAATAATACGATTTTTATTTTAAAATATAAAAAAGTGGCGACTTATTCGTAATTTTATTGTTGAACTACAATGCCTCAGAAATTAAAACTACCGCACTGCGATAGAATTTAAATTATTTTTAACTTCACAAAAAGTAAAGTATGAATTGATCGAAGACTATATTGAATAAATCAACTTTATACACACCAGCCAAATTTTAGTCATATACAGTCGGACACTAAAGTCTACATACACTCTAAAAATAACACTTAAATTCAAAATCAATAAAGAAAATATTATGTATTCACTTTCTGTGACATAAACAGACATTTTAGGAAATGAAGAACAACATATATACTGCATTATTAATAACAATTCCATATAATAACATCTTAAGCACATAAAAGAAAAACCGTTCAGATACAAAAGTCAACATACATTTTGATTATTTTTACTTTCAGGCACCATTTAATATTTTGTATTTCCACCTTTTGCTTCTATCACAGCTTCCAAACTTCGAGGCATAGATTCCACCAATTTTTTTGTATCCCCTGATGTAAATTTATTCCACTCTTTCACTAAGGCAGCTTTCAAATCCTTCTTGCTTTTTCTTTTGTATTTTTTATCCTCTGTTTTAGTTTCCCTCCAAAGATGTTCAATTGGGTTGATGTCTGGTTACTGGGGAGGCGAATGCAACTGTTTTGGTACATTGTAAATTAGCCATTCTTTTACGACAATGGCCGTATGCTTGGGGTCATTGTCTTGCTGAAACACCCAGTCTGTTCCTAGTCCCAGTTTCTCAACAGATTGTTTCAAATTCTCCTTTAATATGGTGAGATACTTCCATTTATCCATAATATCCTCAATAAATACTAAATTCCCAACCCCAGCTCCAGACATGCAACCCCATACAAGAATATTTCCCCACCACCATGCTTCACTGATGGGACAAGATTTTTCTTTTTCAAACTTTCATTCCTTTTTCGCCACAGCTTTTGCTTTCCATCATACTGAAAGATGTTGAATTTACTCTTATCCGTGAAGAATACTGTATTCCAGTATGTGGAATCTTTACTTGGATGCAGAGTTGCAAATTCTAGGCGCTTCTGTTCATTTACCATGCTTATGAACAGTTTTTTCCTTGCTCTTCTACTTTGAAACTCATGCTTTTTCAGAAGTCTTCGTACTGTGATGGGATGAACAATATTTCCACTAGTATTTGCGACATCTACCGCCAACTCCGTAGCTGTAATTTTGGGATCTGAATTCACTTTTCTAGTGATGTGTCGTTGCTCCCTGTTAGACAATTTTGTTGGTCTTCCACATTTAGCTTTGTTTTCTACACTACCTCGATCATTGTAGTTTCTTATTACGGTTTGGACACTTGCACGGCTCCTTCTAACAATTTCCCCAATTTTACGCAGTGGAAAGCCCTTTTTATTGAGTTCAATTATATTTATTCTCACTTCCACTGGTATTTCAGTTCTTTTTGGATCCATGATACGCGATCAAATTATGTGTTGTAATACACATCTACTGTATTAACAAACTGCACCAATTTTACTGTGTTCACTGCAACGTCTCTCCTACGACTGACGAAAGAATCGAAGTGTATGTTGACTTCTGTACTTCAGTAAACACAAACAGTTGCATCTATCGAGCTTGTAGTGCAAGATACTGGTCTGAATACCTTGGTTTTTGTTGTTATGGAAGTGAACGCAGACATAGAGTTTCACGTTAACATATGTGCATTCAGAGTTGTACAAAATATGCTAAAAATGGGGGTGTATGTAGACTTTAGTGTCCGACTGTACTAATTACGAATTCTAAATAGCACAAAAATTGGAAGCCGGTCCACGCCACTTAAACCATGGGTTAACTTACAATGATCACTTCCAATTTGTTTGCCAGTGAGCAAGGACCAGACATTTCGTCTAGTCTTTAATGAGCTTGTTCTGCCAAAGCCAAAGCCGAGTCCATGATCGGGAGGCAAAAAATTCAGACAAAAAGTTGTTCTGGCGCTAGTTCAGAGACCTTTTATTTACGTTACAACAGAGCAGCAGCCTGCTTTGATTGACACCGCACCGAGGAGAATCATTTTAAGTTACAACATGGAAGACATGCACGTTCAACGGTTCTCCTGTTGACCATTATAATGGTTCCAGCAATACTTGTTTTTATTTTTGAATCTTCATTCCTTATTCCGTGTGATGAGTAGATAAATATATGCCATAGCGTAGTCAGTCTATAGAGGGTTCAGAGTTTAATAAACAGCATTGGGTATATATATATATATATATATATATATATATATATATATATATATATATATATATATATATATATATCCGTCTTCTTAGCGGACAGCCCCCCTTTGTACAACAGTTAAAATAATTTATTTAAGTATTTTATAACGCATATAAAATGATATAAGTAAACACATCCCATTTATTCGGTTATTTGAAGCATTGAAGTACAAATAAACTAATATAGCCTGTCTATTTCCTAGGGCATTCCATAAGTAATGGCAAAAATGGTGTAAATCAATGCTTCTAGTATATACTGACCATTGAAATCTTGTAGTACGTAATACAGCAGCAATTATTTCATAAATCTGCAATACTGAAACTCTTCAAGAAACCATATTTTGTAAATACAGTGACTGTTTCTGATATGTAGTACATAATACAAATGTTCAGTAGGTGCTCCATAAAAATCCAAGTTGCAAGAGGAAAAAATACAACTCGGTGCTTTAGGATGTTAAAGAAGCTTATGAGAGAGACGTTCTACCACGATGAACTATTACAAATGCATTAAAATTGCTAACTTATAGGCTATATTAATACAGTTTATTCATTTACCGATACTTTATATAGGTCTATGTTGAATTTGCATAATTGTAGAATATTTATAATAATAATAATAATAATAATAATAATAATAATAATAATAATAATAATAATAATAACAATAATAATAATATCTTCATAACACATACTGTCGTATTGGTATAGTCATCTTGTGCTAACCTATTACTGGCTAATAGCTGTTGGATAAGATATTGATATGAAAATAAAGTAAACAAATAAATATATAAGTAGACAAATAAATAAATAAATAAATAAATAAATAAATAAATAAATAAATAAATTTTATTTCCTCTGTATATACCACAGGGTGCTTTGTATGTAACTGAGATTTGTTTCTTCTGATTATAACTGCTCATGGTCTCAACCAGGACTAAGTATTTTCACAATTATTATCAAGACTCCAATGTCACATGGTTAACACGTATCAGAACTACCGATTAAGGCAATAGAGAATAATCACACAAAGAAGCACAAAAAAGTAATGTTCAGAAAAGAGAAACATATCTTTATTCAAGAAATGAAACTCAATTTTAATAATAATAATAATAATAATAATAATAATAATAATAATGATAATGATAATAATAATAATAATCATCATCATCTCATCGTGTCGATGACGTCTGCCTCCATACTGTATGGGTATGTCTCAACCTTTACATGCTTTGTTAGTTAATAACTCCTCCCATCGAAAACCACGAACTGATATGTTACTTTCAATCAATCAATCAATCAATCTACAAACTAATCAATCATTCGAGGCTTCTTCTAGGTCGTTTACTTTTCAGTTTCAAATGTAACATTCTCCTCGGTAAACTAATATAAAACACAAATGAATTATAGGTACTGTATATCAATTGCCTTACTAAAATATGAATTTAATTTATTTTTAAACCATCGTTAAAAACTCTTCAACCCAAGATTTCCCTGTATTTAGACTGTAAGCTATTACATGCTAACGATAATAGGTATTGTTCGAAATGTCGCATGACAAACGAATGTTATTCACGTCTAAGGTACATCTCTAACAAGGCTATCCGTAATGCTAACGTATTTCATCACGACCTGGCTTGGTTACTGTAGTCTATATTGTCAAAGTGTGTAGAATGAATGCTACCACTGACATGGACTTCATAAGCCGCTGTAACTTTGAAACGATCGTTTCTTCTCTATATAGCAGTGACCCTGATCAGTAATCACTTCGCTGTGTCTTGTTAGAGGTCTTGTTTTGTATTGTTCCTCATTTCTGCAAATGACAGACACTGCCCTAAAGTACAGAAGTATTGTAACACGAAATGTTTCTCGTTTCAATAAATACCGATATGATACAATGTTTTGGCTTCGATTTTCGTCTCGGTAAATAACAGACACGGAAAAAAAGGTAACGAAACACAACAAATAAACTATTGGCTACTTTCGTTGTCTGGACAAATACTGACACGAATAGCAAAGCATCAAAACATTTTAAAACATACCGACTTCTTTTTTCGTCTCGACACATAACAAACACGAAGAAAAGTATCATTATATGAAACAATTTCCTGGTTTCTTTATCGTGTCGGAAAATATATCAGCCAAGACAAACTACACAATCCTGGATTTTTAAATTCATATTAAACACAGAAATAAGACACAAAATATCTTGGTTTTATTTCCGTCTCGATAAATACCGATACCAATAGTAAAATACAAAAATATACGAAATAAAATCTTGCCCTTCTTTCTGTCTACGTAACTACTGATACGAACGATAAAATACAAAAATATACCATGAAATAAAATCTTGACTTTGTTTCTCGTATCATTAACTACAGAACAGCACAAACTAAAATGTTGCCTTAATTTCTCTTAGCTTTGTTTTTCATTTGAATAAATACAGAAACATACGAAATAAAATGAAACGTTGGCTTTATTTCTCGTTTCGGTAAATCTGACACATATATTAAAATACAAAAATATACGTAATAAATCTTGGCCTGGATCCTCATCTCTATAAATACAGATACGAATAGCAAAGAATATAATGAGATGAAATAAACTCTTGGCTTTAATTCTTGTCTTTGTAAATACAGACACGAACAGCATGGCACCAAGTTCAAGAAATACAATCTTGGCTTCGTTTCTTCTCTAAATAAATATGGAGATGAATAGCAAATAAAATGAATGAACTAAGTTGTAGCTTGGTTCCTCGCCTTGGTAAATACAGACACTTATAGCATAGCACTCAAATATAGTAGAAAGAATCTTGGTTTAATTCTTCGCCTCGGTAAATAAATGCACGAACACAAAAACAAACGAAATAGATATCAAAATTATGGCCGCTATTCAAATTTAGAACCATAACAGATGCTTAAAACATGTGAACACTTTAATGATCTCAAGCGCTGTAATTACATTTTTTGTATCAAGTCTGAGACACTCACCTCCTAACCGATGCGTGCAGGCACCCTGAGACGTTGTTGATTTGTGCCAAACGTACCTAACAGAAAGTGTTTTAAAAAGGGGGAGGGATTAAAAGAATGTAAAAAAGAATCAAATCACCCCATGCACTTAGACGGTATGCTGTGGAAAATAAAATCTCGAATATTGACCTTGAACTTGATGACCAATCAGGGATAGCTTAGCCGAGTACAATGAGGGAAGAAATAGAGGAGTGGGAGGGGCAAGTGGAGGGATAGAAAGTGGGGGAGAGTTGCCAAACCTGCTCCCGTTCAAGATCTGCGGTCGAAGATGAGATGAAAATCGCATACTCGCTCGTTTGACCGAGGGTGCTACCCTGACTTCCTCGGCTTGGTATGCGCCACGCCCAAAACAGTACGGTTCGTATTGTCAAAGGTTAAGTACACCCCTACCTACAAGGAAATCAGTCCTTGTATTGCCCAGGACCGCAAGAGAGTATGCGTCATTGTTTTGGAAATGCTATGACACACGAATCAACAACTTCATTGTCCAGACAAAGCTTTGCAAACTGGACGAAGTCAACGTCTAGAAAGAAAAAAGAAGAGAAAGATGCGAAAAGGGAGACTATGAAATCAGCTTAATTTCATTAGAAACTCTCAGAAAAGTCTGAAGTAAATCGTGGAGTCAAGCAAAGTTGCAATTTTGTTTGTTTGCAAGACCATACTCCGATATTTTCCTAATAAATACTGTAACGCTTAATTCCACTTGCATCAATACATTTGTATGAGTGAACACTTTCTAATCTTCTTGACTAAAAGACGTAGTAAACCTAAGTTGAACCACATTTGCGACTTAGGAGTATTTACAATTGAACCAGACTTCGCAAAACTGACAGCTGCAAGACAACATCGACCATTTCATTAACCCTTAATCCCTACCCATAGCGAAACTTACACTAACCCTTCCCTGGGGTACTGGAGAACCCCATCAATTAAAAGCTTAATGTTTTCCTAAAAAAAATTAATTTCTACACATATGGTCACAATCTTCTGAAAATGTCAGTACTGCCAACCAACTCAAAGAAGCATTAAAATAAAAATCTCATGGGGTACTCCAGTACCTCGGGTAGGGCTTAAGGGTTAACAACCTTATGATAAGTCTAAAGAAATGTTTTATTTTTCACAGTAAAAAGTGGCATAACGTAAAATAATTCTGCATAAATGTTTCCAATTTACGTTCGAAAGCCAAACCTAAACTCTAACCAGCTTTATGCAACTTAGTTAATAAAAGAACTACAAATTACGGAATACAGCTTCAAAACAAAACTAACATCTTAGCATATACAGATTATTTAATCTTACTTACGGAAACACAGGAAGAAATCAGAAGTACAATGAAAGAAGAATGTAACATAAAATCCTTGAAATATGTGATGTAGGTGGAAAAAGTAATTTTAAAGCATTTATTTATAACAATAAATTATTGAATTAAATGGCTGAATAAATGTGTTTCCTTGTTTAGTCAAATGATTGTGATAGTAAATATAGACCTAATGAAATATGGCTCTGAAATTATTTTCTTTTTAACTGAAACATAAGTTAAAGTTTTGTTGGTTACATCTTTATTCCCGGAAGGTCTTCAATTATACAAATCCATGAAATACATTGTTCTGTATATAAACACTGACAAAACTAAATATTTAAAAACAAAATCTCGCCTGAACACTCTTCTTAATCACATACTAATTGTCTTAAATACTTTGAGAAAGAAGACAATTTTAAATACCCCGGTGCTTTGTGTACTACCAATAACAAGGTCAAGGATAAGATCGATGAAGTACCGTAAAATTCCAATAAATGTTATCACTATCTTATGAATTTTCTAAAATGTAACTATAAAATATCGAGGGCATTTCAAGGCATCATACCAGAAAAGCGTATCAACAAATGCAGCGTTATTGATATATTTTAATGAAATCTATTTATGTTTGCAAACAATATTTTGAGAATTACAATGGGCATGAGGAAGAATAAGACTAGTACCCCATTAAGCAGACAAGGACAGGAAAAAATATTCCATATAATGCATATTTAAATGTCTCTAATGCAAACTTGTAGTTTTGTTGATACACCCTTCTGGCATAATGCCCCCGATTTTATCTACAAAATGCAAATTTTACCTATACATAAATAAGTCAATACTCATCCCAATCCTAATTTACGCTTGTGAAACACGGGTTCAAACCAGAAAGAAAGTAACAGATACTTAGAATATTATTTTAAAGAAAGCTATTATTTGAAAAATAAATTTTATTTTTAATACATATTAATGACTTATTAAAAATTGACACAACAATACAATGGTGTTCATTATTCTTATGCAGAACACACAGTTTTACTTTTTGGCGGAAAAACCTGGTATGATGCATATAATAATTCAAATAATGGACTTAAATTAATAAAAAAAAATGGTTTGACATAAGTTATCTTTCTATCAACGAAAATAAAACCATAATTATTCCATTCTCATTACCTGAAAAATGTAACAAACCTCCCACATCTATATTAAGTATTAAATTACATAATTCTGATTGTTGTCTTATACAGTGTAAATCCGATTATTAAAGAGTCCTCTGAAGTTAAGTATTTAGGCATAATTTTCGATAATCATTTAAAATGGAACCAACACATTAATTACCTTTGTAATAAATTACGTAAAATAATATATTATTTTGATTTATTGAGGAATTACTTGTCAATAAGTTTATTACATACAATATATTTAACTTTATTTCAATCGGTAATTATGTATGGAATTATAGGATGGGGTAGCTCATTTAAATCCAATTTTAATGCACTTTATTTATTACAGAAGAAAATAATTAAAATATGTCTTCATAAATCTATTGATTTTCCATTTCAAAAATTGTTTTTAGACTTTAATGTACTTAACGTAATACAAATTTATTATATTGTATTAATAAAATTCATACATAAAATCGAAATAATTTTAAATTGTATTCTCATAGTTATGAAACAAAAGGTATGAATTCTTTAAGAATGTTTGAATCACAATGCAACACTGTTACAGTATTTAATCATAGTAATAATTTAGACCAAAGAATATATAACAAATTTAAATATCCTAATCTTGTCAATTCTAATAGTTCTAGTATTAAATTTGAAAAGTTATGTATGGATTTTATAAAAATTGAAAAATTGTAAATTTAAATTATATAGGTATTCTAATTGCATAGTAGACATAAGACAAATTGTATTGTATACTTATTAATTTCAATTCAGGAATCCGCCACTGAGCACGACTTCTACTCTTCCAGGGGCGAGCTAAAGTTTTTCTGTATATATTATATTTTATGTTACAATTATTAATAAATAAGTAAATATGCATTTCTGAATTCGCCCACACGTACTACATGCACTGCCTATCTCAAACGTCTGGATTAAATGTTCCTAATTATGTCAGATGAAGAATACAATGCGTACCGATCTGCGTAGTGTAACTTTCTCCATTCTCCTGTAATTTCCGTCTTAGCCACAAATATTTTCCTAAGCACCTTCTTCTCAAATACCCTTAGTCTCTGTTCCTCTCTCAAAGTGAGAGTCAAAGTTTCTCAATCATACAGATCAACCGGTAATATAACTGTTTTATAAAATCTAACTTTCAGCTTTTTTGAGAGCAGACTGGATGACAAAAGCTTCCCAACCGAGTATTAAACAGGCATTTCCCGTATATATTTATTCTGCGTTTAATCTTTCGAGTGTCTTTTATATTTGTTACTGTTGCTCCAAGATATTTGAATTTTTTCACCTCTTCAAAGCATGAATTTCCAATTTTTATATTTTCATTTCGTACTATGTTCTGGACACTAGGCATATTGTTCAAATACTTTGTCTTTTCGGGATTTACTGTACTTCCAAATCTATCTCTTTACTTGCTTCAAGTAAAATTCCCGTGTTTTCCCTAATAGTTTGTGTATTTTCTCCTAACATATTCACGTCATCCGCATAAACATGCAGCTTATGTAATCCGTTCAATTCCAGACTCTCTCTGTTATCCTGGACATCCCTAATGGCATATTCTAGAGCAAAATTAAAAAGTAAAGGTGATAGTGCTCCTTGCTTCAGCCCACGGTGAACTAGAAAAGCATCAGACAGAAACTGGCCTATACGGACTCACTGTAACACATTTTAATAATAATAATAATAATAATAATAATAATAATAATAATAATAATAATAATAATAATAATAATAATATATAATTTATTTCCAAGAAATAGTCTGCCCAGGCATCCTGGGTTGCCAAAAACACAGAATAACACACATATAAGTATAGTAACGATTACAGTAAGATATATGAGTCAAATTGGAATGTGAACTAGGAGCTTAAATTTAAGAAATAATAAATTTGTACATATATATGTAACAATCACACACTAACGAATAGAAAAGGGGGGGATTATGATATTCCGTATAAATGATTTTTCAGAATTGCCACAGACCCTTTAATGGTTGAAGTAATTATTTTTGGAATGATGTCATGGACTCCAAATGTTTTGATAGTGTTTACAGTTGATCGTGGGATGGTGCCCCTAGCTCCGATTATTAAACCATGTACTTCCCAGGTGCCTTCCATTTGATATTTTTCTCGAAAATACGGAATAGTAGGCTCATAAATTTGTTGTGTTTCTTTGTTGACCTCGGATGGTTGGGTCTGGCTCATCTCAAATCTAACAGTTGGGTCCAGTATAAAGCCTTTACTATTAGTCTTGTCTAGAGCCACGATGTCCGCTCTTCTAATTCCGCCGCCTTCAGACGCAACGCAGTGCACCTCTTCATGGACCTCGAAGGATTTGTTTCTAAGGGCTTGTGCTATTAGTTTTCGGATGTTATGATGGCGTGAATTTCTCAGGAGTTCTCCATGCTGACAGGATCCTAGGACGTGTGCTAAGGTTTCAATCTCGTTGCAGTATCTGCAACGGAAACCGTCCAAGGATCTCCCATGAAGACTTCTCACTGGTGCTACGTTAGCATTCACTTAATTGCGTCCCGCCATTCAGAGGAAGACAGACCCTCCTTAGAAAAAATCCATTTATTTCCGGGAGTACATTCCTGAAATAAAATAACACCTTTTCCTTTATGTGGAAGCGCACACCATTTGTCGTACTCTTGTTTCCTAAGATTTTGTCGTAGTTTATGGACTATAATACTCATGCATTTTTTTTAAATTTGCTTTATACCTTTTTGCCATTTCGGATAATATAAACGAAGTTGACACATACAGTATTTTCTCGTACAATTCGCAACAGTTCAGTTACTCTTATGTTATGAATGATATTACATTTTATCTTCTTTGATCTGTTATTTAAAACAAATACCTAATAAATGAACTTATTTAATATGCACACAAATACGATGATGGATATTGGTTTTTTCTGGAATGCAGTCAAAAACATTCTATAATATGTAATATTATCATAAAATAAGGCATTTGACTGTATTTGCACTGTATGTTTCAAGTCAGTGATGCATGCATGCACAGTGCAAAACTGAAACGGCGTACATATTTCATGCACTCGAAACCGGTTCTCAGCCGAAGCGATGTATGAGGATGGGTTAGAGATTAGCTAGTTGTTCAATGGTGTAATTTTTTTATATTTTACGATGCTTTATCATCTCCTATAGTTATCTAGCGTCTGAAGGTGATAATGCCAGCGGTACGAATCTAGGGTCCAGCGCCGAAAGTTACAGAACATTTTCTCTTAATGGGTTCAGGTAAAACCCCGGAAAATCCTCAACCAGGTAACTTGTTCCAGCCAGGATTCGAACACGAGTCCGCTCGTTTCACGGTCAGGCATGCTAACCGCTACTCCACAGCGGTGAATCCGATGGTCAAACAAAGTGAAATAAATCACACATAGCGCTAAAAATAAAAAGTTTTACTAGTAAAGTGCTTTGTGTGGAGCGTGCGATTATAATATGAAATAGAAACATGGACATTACGACGAAGTGAAGAGAAACGACTAGAAACATTTGAAATATGGATATGGAGAAGATTGAAGCACGTGAAATGGACAAACAGAATAAGAAATGAAGCTGTGTTGGAAAGAGTGGGTGAAAAAGAATTATGCTGAAACTGATCAGGAAGAGAAAAAGGAATTGAAGCGGTGAGATCAATAACTATTCAAGTCCACTTCTGGCCATTCAGTTTTTGCAAATTTGAAATTAAATTTTGGTTATTTCCACAAGTGTTACGACTTTAAAAGTTGGTATACTACTTTGTCTTGAACTCGGAAACAACCAGAAATATTATGTGCAAAAAATAATAATTAGGTAAGAAATAAAAAAAAAGTTTTTTGCATTTTTCTCGAAAGTCGTGTAAATGGACTTGAATGGTTATTGATCTCACAGCTTCAATTTAGTTGGGTCACTGGCATGCGGAGACTAACAAAGAAGAGGTCAACACTGGAAGGTTGCTTAGGACTTTCAGATTTTGCAATTGATACGTTTTATTAGCATAAGATGTGCCAAAAAAAAGGTTGCGAAAAGAATATGCAAGGGGTTAAAACATGTTTCGAATATCGCTATGAATCTAGTAGTTTCGGAGCCTTTTGAATGTAATGTGTGAGGGAGAAACAAGGTTGCAACTGTACGTCTGTACGAACTCATAGTAAGTACATTAAATTGGTGAGATATATTTAATTGTCTCACAAATTAAACCTATAACAGTATATTTTACAATAAGTATACAAATAAAATATAAAGTTTTGAGGTAGCACAATGGACCTATAGGCCTATCACTAGCCTAAGTGGCGTGTCTAGAATATACGTTCCTCACATTCATCTAAAATGAAAAATTTCCATTGCTTTTTTTTTTTTTTCTTCAGAAGATGATTTCTGCCAAGATTGCCCCAGTCGTTGCCATAATGGTGAGTTACATCTGTGCCTCCTTGTGTAAGTAGACAAGAACTACTTCATTTCGGCCCACTGCTGAAGAGGAAGGTCGATTGGAATGCTACTGGTTTGGCAAGACAAACGTTAAACATCAGTGTCTTAGAATTCGATTTCACATTCTTACTTTGTACACTATATTTCTGCTTAAGTATTTTAACATTGAGAAACAGTTGTCTTAGAATATAAGAAATGGAGCAATTCTTTTTCAGGGAACAAGAACAATATTGAAGAGTGTGTTCTCAAAACACGGAAAGAACTGAGCTAGTATTTTTTATCCACCGCACGCACAGTGGTCCGAAACGCAAATATAGCTGGACAAAATTAATATATTCTCCCTATCTAACAGCTTTTTATGGACATTACACAGCTGTTACAGGTAGCATTTTTTTCAGTACAAACAATGATTACATTGGTATAAGAGGAACTAGATACCCATTTGTAGATTTTTTTTTATTTTATTGGGTTATTTTTACGACGCTGTATCAACATCTAAGTTATTTAGCGTCTGAATGATATGAAGGTAATAATGCCGGTGAAATGAGTCCGGGGTCCAGCGCCGAAAGTTACCCAGCATTTGCTCGTATTGGGTTGAGGGAAAACCCCGGAAAAAACCTCAACCAGGTAACTTGCCCCGACCGGAATTCGAACCCGGGCCACCTGGTTTCGCAGCCAGACGCGATTGATAACTTCTCTCCTATGCAACAGGTTTTATGACACTTTGTGCAGAAGTTACAGGTAGCGTATACATTTTCATTTACAAACTCTTAACTAAATTTGTGTACGGAACTATCCCTTTATTGGGGGTGTATTTAGACAAGATTAATTAACTTCTCTCTAATCTAACATATTTTTGTGAAACTTCGTGTAGAAGTATATTGGAGTGTAAGAATCCATCGAATTTCAACCAATAAGAGCCATCTATCACTGTCATATTGTCGATTTTATATAGTAATTTATGTCACGTAGCTGATGATTCGCAATTGTTTCCTACTTGCCGGGCTACGTAAATATTTAGTAGCTAATGGAAATTCTAGTGTGTCCATAAAATCAGTGCGAAACATCATAACCTAAATCAATAAGTTGAAAACTTATCGATCAATTTATTTTTACGGAATGTCACTTGCAATATTTGTACATTTAATTAAATTTCTATCATTTTTAATCCCATTGTGTTCATTATAAAATGAACATTTTCATTATTCCGTTGTTTCTGTCATTCAAGTACAGTAGTTAGAGTAATTATTACTATCTGATCATATTTAAATAAACATTTTCATTCTTTCATTACAAATACAGTAAGCCATGCCAATGAATGAAATATGTATGATATGATGCAAGTAAATCAAATAACTTAATCCAGTAAGAGTACGCGTTATTTTAATTTAATCAATTATTTATTATTTTATTCGTTAAATAGTCTAATATAGTATTGCCTATCATGAAATAATAAGTCCCAGTTGTGGTTATGTGGATAGCGCGTGAGCTTCCCTACCAATCGGTCCGAGATTCGATTCCCGGCGTGGACAATGGAAAAAAATTATTTTTCGTCCAACAGACTAGGTTTGTCCGTTGTTCTGTGATATCCTGAGATATCTCTGTGGCGGCCTTGTGCCATGCTAATCTCATGATCAAGGAGATTCGCACTTGTGAGATGTCTAGTGCAGGGTTACAGAACTGGCGAGAAAGGGGTGGAAAGCATGGGGAAAGCGTTGGTTCCCCGTCCACAGTCCACTGGCGTTGAGTGACGTCACTATGCCCCGTACGCAATCACATAATTCAGACACTGAATACAAATCCCCTCCCCTACCAAGTCAATGAGGCGGGGATAGCAGGAAGGGATGCGTGACCTTTCCAATGAGTGACGCAACGCCACAATTGTTGCCCTGCTCTGCAAGCCTAGTCTAGTGTGTGATTCAGTGATTCTCCAATACCCGTGTAAGACGGAAGAAAGAAAGAAAGAAAGAAAGAAAGAAAGAAAGAAAGAAAGAAAGAAAGAAAGAAAGAAGGAAAGAAAGAAGTAAAGGAAATAGTCTGACTGATATATTACCTATCACAATACGAGAATGTAAAATCTATGATATGGCGAGATAATGATCCTGGTGACTCAAAGGAAAGTTTATAAAGCGATAGGCAGAGGTGGATATTGTGGCAGGAAGACGTCATACGATATTATACATTCATTATAATTAATTACTTAATTACTCAGCAAATTTATTAATAATGTCCGACAACATTACACAACGTTAAGGTACGCAGCTTCAAGCCTGCGTCAAATTCACAGTTCTGGGATAGAATTCTGCCTAATGTATGAATGTTTGTCCACTATCAATGTGATCTCCTATATTGCTGAAAGTGAATGTTTACGGCACTTTACGTAAGCTTCATTGTTCAATGTTTCTTTGTAGTACAGATTGAAAACAGCGCAAAATATGAATAAAGAATATCCTATCTAGGGGAATGAAACCCTTATAATAGAATGGAACTAATGAAGACCGGTCACAGATGTAAGCAAGGGTTAGGTAACATGAATAGCTTTAATACTGCGTGAAAGTTAAGATTGTTAGGTTTCTATGTTTTTATTCTCGTTTCATACCGATTATTTAACGGCGATATATCAACTACGAGGTTATCTATTGTCAGTGGAATTGGCTATGGTAAAATGGTGTTTGGCAAGATGAATCTGAAGATTCGCGATTTCGAATCCCGCTTGGCACCATTACCTGTTTGCGTTTTCCCGAAATTTTACCAACTGTAAGTCAATGCCAGGCAATCCCAAGGGAACTGATACATTGCTCCGTCGATATAGGAAAAACCAATGTTTACCTACTTAATATAACACGCGAAGCAAGTCCCCTGCAATCGGTAAGCATCATGTTTAGGTAGAGTATGAAATTCAAGGAATATGATATTTATTGTCATCAACATATAGGCCATATAACAGTTATGGTACACTACCACATTTCTGTGAAAGCCAAGGAATATTATGAAGAGTAAAAAATCGATCATACGGGAATGGGTATTTGTGTTGTTAAATCCTTACAAAAATGAATCTGATACAACGTTAATATAGACGACTTATCATATTATGAATAAATAAATAAACAAACATACAGAAAACAAATAAATAAATAATAAATCAATGTAAATACGTAAACAATTAAGTAAATAATAAATAAATAATTAAAATAGATAACTAAGTAAGTAAATAAATACATGAATAAATAAATAAATAAATAAATGAGGAAGTATGTAAGTAAGTAAGTACATGAATGAATGAAAGAGTGAGTGAAAGAATATTACCTTAAACTCTCCAGCAATATTCTTAATATTTGCGCCGTTTTCAAGTCGTTGAATAATATTTACTTTATTAGAAATACTAATATGTGAACGTGTTTGTGATATCATGCCTGATCGGTATGCGGAGGCTTGGATTCTCATCACATCAGACCACGCTGTACTGCAGGGATGCGATGCTTACTAGTAATTCCAAACGCGAGCTTTTTTAACTCTCTCCACACGCGCGGCGCTTTTCTGCCGGTAAGAAAGTGTGTACAGCACATACAATGTTGCAGACCATGATAGATTTATTTTTATTGGGTTATTTTACGACGCTGTATCAACATCTAGGTTATTTAGCGTCTGAATGGTATGAAGGTGATAATGCCGGTGAAATGAGTCCGGGGTCCAGCACCGAAAGTTACCCAGCATTTGCTCGTATTGGGTTGAGGGAAAACCCCGGAAAAAACCTCAACCAGGTAACTTGCCCCGACCGGGATTCGAACCCGGGCCACCTGGTTTCGCAGCCAGACGCGCTGACCGTTACTCCACAGGTGTGGACACCATGATAGATCGCAAGCGAGATTACAATACAGACTTTAATGATAAGTGAGAAAGTTCAGTTTTTATATAATGTACATGGCTGTGAAATACAGTATTTAATAAGTTATTTGTATATATATTATTTGTAAAAGAATGGCAAACGTCAGTACGAAACACAACACAAACACAGACAGACATTATTCTGGAGAAGAGAGAAATTGAGTTCATACAAGACATCACAAGTGCAACTACCATTTAAGGGGACACTATGGTGAAATAATGCTGAAAAATTAGGAATTTTTTTAATGATATTTGACGCTGTTTTAAATGATCTAACCATATAATCAAGTGTAGCCAAACATACGGTGCGTGAGTTGAGAGAAATGTTCTTTTGTCTTCTTAATCCTGTTTTCTTGACTTTAAAATGTTACAGTTTATTGCATATAAAAAGCTCCTTGCACAACAGTTATTGTCATATTGGTCTGAAACTTCTCACAGATAATGTCAATTAAATGTTTATAAATAAAATTTAATTAACATTTGTATGAAATATTAATATTAAGTTCGTTCGGGGAATATTCATATTGCATTTAGATTAAATATGCTGTAATGGTAAATTCATAAAGTTAAAAAATGTATTGTGTCTCTCTACTTTAGAGTGATCTCCAAAACTTATTTCATTTTTATTTCCATGACTATTTTCAAGATTTTGAGCAAATATGAACTAAAAATTTTGAAAACTTCGACGCAAGGAGCTTTTTTAGTGACGTCAATATAAAACATATTTTTAAAAATATAATTTCAAAACTATTACACCTAATGGCACCAAATTTTGTACAAATGATAGTAATGGATCAGTTAATGTAATTTAAATTTCACAAATTTTGGATGAAAATTGTGAAAGTTTCAAAAATCATATCTGTCCCCTACAATAGCATTCATTCATTTATAGTGTTCTGCTCAAGGACAGGTTTTTCTTTGCATACCCAGCATTCCCCAGTCTCTCCTATTTTCTGCCTTCATAATAAATGAATTTCTTTTTTCGAGTTATGTGCATATCACAAATCACTCTAAGAAAACTCATTACATAATCACGACTGGAAAGTATGGACTACATTTTCACAATCACACAATCAATATACTTTATATACTTTATATTGTTCTTATTATTTTTTAAACACATGTTCAAAAGTATTTACAGATCACACACGCCAAGCAGGTAGACCCTATTTGTTCCTCCTAACCAATGAAGTGAAGTAATTACAGAACAAACAACTGTTTTTCAGAAGAAAATTATTTACAAACAATTAAATTTTTCTTTGTCTCTTTTTGTTCTTAAAACTCTTCTCTTTTGCGATTTATTTATGTATGTAGATATATATTAAATAATTATTACATAGCCAGAAATTTAGTAACATAGGTTATTGTAATATAGGCTACAGCCTTTATTTGATGTATATGCATGTATGTACAGTTGTCAAAATAAAAAGTGGCTGCTCTTTTTAAGCAAAGTTCCATTCTGGTATCTTCGTTACAATTCGGAGACAGGCGATGTTACATGTTATTGGACCACGTTGCCTGATATCTACAATTATAATTAAAGTATTTTGCGTGTTACTTCATAGCGTAACGGTAGCGTTGCGGAATCTTATTCGTGAGGTCCTGCGTTCGAATATAATCTTTTGCTTTTTATGTTCTTTTTTGTTTTATTTTTAACACAGAGAGACAAAATATACATAATTGCTCCTTTCTTTTTTACGATTATTTTAGTAATTAACATCAGGTTCATTAATATAGACTATTATGCCATGCCTTTTCATTATGACATTGTGACTGCAAATGGAAAGGAAAAAGATTTTATTCTCAACAAAAATATCTTTCGTGGCATAAACAAAACAAACTTACTAGCGTCTTCCTTAGAACATTCAAACAATTAAGCGTTCAAAAAGAAAAAAAAAAACCACGATTCAATATTTAGTCTATCTTCCCCTATCTCAATCACATCTTGCAGTCGAGTGGGCATGGAATCGACTAGTCTTTGCAAATAGCGACTGTTCTTAGACACGACATTGCAGGCATTCTGGACATACATACATAGGCCTAAGTGTTCTACACATGGGCAGGTCTTTCATTGCAAAACCAGCATTCTCCAATCTTTCCTATTTTCTGCCTTCCTCTTAGTCTCTGCACATGATCCACATATCCTAATGTTGTCTATTATTCTTCTCAAGCAGAGACCCAACCAATTCCTTTCTCTCTTTCTAATCAGTTTCAGCATCATTCTTTCTTCACCCACTTTATCCAACACAACTTAATTTCTTATTCTGTCTGTCCACTTCACACGCTTCGTTCATCTCCACATCCACATTTCAAATGTTTCTATTCGTTTCTCTTCATTTCGTCGTAATGTCCATGTTTCTTCCCCATACAATGCCATACTCCACACAAAGCACTTCACAAGTCTCTTCCTTAGTTCTTTTCCAGAGGTCCGCAAAAGATGCTCCCTTTTCTATTAAAAGCTTCCTTTGCTCATGTTTGCAGTTTTTCTTGGGAATGATAAATGCTGTAACTTCTCGTTGCTTTCCGCACACCACTGTCTCTTTCGCATCTTATTAGATCCCAGGGGGCCCAAGCGTGGAGATTAGGAGAGTGGATTTGACTAATTGGGCCCTCTGGACTTCACCGAAATTCACCGCAAGGGTTAAATATTAGTTCTATCAGGATGTTAGACCTGATCAGAGACCGGGAAATCGCAATTAGCCTTTGCCTCCTCGCATCCTCGACTAGCTTCTACAAATCATCAGAAAATATTGGAGGGGTATTGGTCCAATTTTTCCGCAAGTGTTTCCACCCTTGTGCCCCCATAGCTCAGCGGAAGAACATCGGAATTTAGATGTCGACGTCTCAGGTTCAATTCCTCGTTACTACTTTTCATTTTATTGTGGTTCAAGATAGTATAATGTAATAATATAGAAAGAAAAACTAACACCAGTATTATGTAACTGTATTGTTCCAAACCTAATATTAAATTTATGTTATTTATATCGCTAAAGAAGGATAACTGAATATAAATTATAACTTGAATATTATTTATGTCGCTAAAGAACGATAACAATATAAATAACTTGAATATTTTTTATACAGTATCACTAAAGAACAATAATAGAATATAAATGCTGAATATCGGTTTATTTAATTAATATAAGATATTATATAATATATATTTAATTATTTAAAGAAAATAACATATTTTACAAAGGAAAATGTTTATTTGTTTTATAATAATTACTTTCATAAAATACAGATTATTTATATCGTGACAGAAAAATAACAGAATATAAATAACTTGAATATTATTTATAACGCTAAAAAACGAAAACAGAATATAAATGATAAGTTGCATATTATTTATATCGCTAAAGAACGATAACAGAATATAAAAAAACGTGAATGTTATTCATATCGTTAAAGAACGATAACAGAATACAAATGATGACATGAACATTATTTATATCTCTAAAGAACGATAACAGAATACAAAAAATTATAACTTGAATATTATTTATATCGCTAAAAGAACGATAACAAAATATAAATAAATTGATATCGATAAAGAACGATCACAGAATATAAATGATAATTTGAATATCATTTATATCGCTAAAGAACGAATAAAAAATAAAATAAAACCTGAAAAATGCCCGAACCCACAACCTTCGAACCATTAAGCCAGTACTCTACCGCTACTCTACGAGACGCACATGTAGAATAATTCCATAGTTTCGAAACTGCTTCTACAAGCACAAGCATCGTGTAACATCGCCGTGACCCGAAGTGGACTTAGAAAATATTCGCTGTTCACGAGTGCGGCCACTTTTTTTTTTGACAACTGTGCATCCCTGATGTCTATGTTTGGACGGTATATAGTGCAAGCGCTATGCGCTCGTGATCAAGTTCGAGCTCTTCTACCGTGATTGAGAGCTAATATCGTTTCATCCCTGCTGTAGACCGTCCCCGAAGACTGTGAAAAGGACGCCACTTAAACCCCTTACACCTTGTTTAATTATAAAACAAGGAATACCTTTATTTGCAATGTATCTCTGCATAGACTGACTACGAGTGAGAATAGTTATGTACAGTGCGTTCGTAGCTCGGTCGGATCGTTCCGCGTCGTTAAAGAACCAACTAATCAACAAGTAGAATATATGTTTGAACATTAAATTCCCGTCATTTATAAATCATTTCGTATTCATAATCCGTTATTTTTATCGATGCTTTATCAAATTATCGTTCTCTAGTGTCGATGGAATTGGTGATAGTGAGATCAGGCCGCCGCGGAATGGTCCGGCGGAGCTACGAACGCACTGTGTATACTGGTTTAAAGGTTATTAACATGCTGCCTGTACCATGCGAGTTCATACGTAGAATTCAAGGTTGGTGATGTCAGGAGATCTTGGTGGCGAAGCAAAAGGTTCTCTACGGCCAATCCACCTATCTGGAAAGAAAATGTCCAGGAACGCATGAACATTATACCATGTGTGAAATGTGGTGGGTAGCAATTATGCTGCAATGAAATGCGTAGCCTTGCCGCCAAGAGAAATTCCTGATTACAGGGGGAAGGGTTTCTTGAAGAAGGTGCAGGTAGGTTTCGGAATTGAGACGGGCTGGAAGTAAGATGGAAACAACCAGAATACTAGCTGAAGAAACAGCATTCTCGATTTGAACGCTACGCAACACCGAGCTTAATTTTCGACATTTTTGGGTCTCTTCTGTCATTATTTAAATGTAATGCACGTACTTCTGGCATATCAGTATTTTGTCGAAGATTTATCATACAGCAGAATACATATTGTCCACAAACGATTAGGGAAAACACGGGAATTTTACTTGAAGCAAGAAAACATATAGGTTTGGAAGTAAATCCCGAAAAGAGAAAGTATATGATTATGTATCGTGACAAAAGTATTGTACGAAATGGAAATATAACAATTTGAAATTTGTCCTTTGAAGGAGTGGAAAAATTCGAATATCTTGAAGCAACAGTAACAAATATAAATGAGGGGCTTAGAACAAAAAGCAGGTAAGTGACATTATTAAAAAAAAAAAAAGAGGTAAGTGCGTGTAGTGATAGCCCAAAAGGGTGTTTCTTTGGGATAAAATCAGGTAAGTGATCACACTGTGTAGTGCTGCTATATGGGCATCATTTCAACAGACTAGTGTATAATATTCCATTGCATGTAGAACTTTAACTGTAATTTCCTCAAAACTAGGTTTCCGTCACTTATCTGCTTTTTGTTCTAAGCCCCTCAAATGATACTCGGGAAGAAATTAAACGCAGAATAAGTATGGGAAATGCCTGTTATTATTCGGTTGAAAAGCTTTTATCATTCAGTCTGCTCTCAAAAAAACTGAAAGTTAGAATTTATAAAATAATTATATTACCGGTTCTTCTTTATGGTTGTGAAACTTGGATTCTCACTTTGAGAGAGGGACAGAGGTTAAGGATGTTTGAGAATAAGATGCTTAGGAAAATATTTGGGGATAAGGGGAATGAAGTTACAGGAGAACGGAAAAAGTTACATAACGCAGAATTCCATGCATTTTATTCTTCACCTGACATAATTAGGTACATTCAATCCAGACGTTTGGGATGGGCAGGGCATGTAGCACGTATAGGCGAATCCAGAAATGTATATAGAGGGTTAGTTGGAAGACCGCAGGGAATAAAAGCTTTGGGAAGGCCGAGACAGATGGGAGGATAATATTAAAATAGATTTGAGAGAGATGGGATATGATGGAGAGACTGTATTAATCTTGCTCAGGATAGGGACCAATGGCGGGTTTATGTGAGGGTGGCAATGAACCTCCGGGTTCCTTAAAAGTTATAAGGAAGTAAGTACAGAGAACGAGGGAAAGACAAAGAGAACAAAGGGAAAACATGGAGAACAAGAGAATACAAGGAGAGTGGGAGAGCTAAAGGAGTACATGGACTAGATGATGTTGCAATTTTCTTATTTCCCTAGAGATCCCTTCCCCCCCCCCAATACCCAGCTAGGAGAAACACGTATTTGTGCAACAAACGAAGTGTCACTCCAATGTGTTATAATAAATTTAAAAAATCGGAAGTTACTACGTTAACAGTAAATGACAAACCTATTAATTGTGAGCTTATTTCCAAAACTCACTATCTCCAAAATTTGAAGTTTTCAACTATAGTATAGAATTCTTTAGTTGGCAGAGAAATTTAGACAGAGAAAGATATATTTCTGACCTCTCACTCACTCAGTGGCTGACCGGAACTCTGCGGGGGGGATGGTGGCAAGAGACAGACACCCTCCATGAAACTGTTTGTATGTGCAGTGGCGGATTCTTCTACTTCTACTTCCATGTTGTCGTCACCGTCATCGTCGTCACTATCAGAGTCCAAACTTATTACGAAACGATCCACCGCCTTGTCAATCATTCCATCCCTTTCCCAATAAAAATCATCTTCCTTTTTAATATGTTCACACGCATTTTTCCAATTCTCTGGCGTAACCTTGGACAACGCTTCTTCAAATAATTTTATAACTTCACTGGATTTGAAAGATACATTGTGTTTAGCGACATCATTTTTCACTTGAGCCCAGATGAGCTCAATGGCACTAAAATTGCAGTGGTATGGTGGCAATCGTACTACGGTATGCCGGTGTGGTTCACTTTGAGCTAATGTATCCAGTTCGTACCTTACCATTTTTTCCTTTTTCAATTTTATTATGTCGTACAGTACGATTTTTGTCGCCTTTGGGTCGTACTCTATGTTGTTCTGACGTAACCAAGACTGCATGTCTGATTTAGAAGATGCAGAAGTGGGAGCTTTATTTAACTGTACAGAATGGTAAGAGGCGTTATCCATTACTATAATGCTGTTTTGTGAAATGTTCGGAAGGAGTTTGTTTTCGAACCAATGTTTGAAATTAACGGCGTTCATTTCCTCATGAGGATCGTTGGTAGATTTGGACTTAAAACTGTGATAGGCTCCTGGTATAAATCCAGAAGAAGATCCAGCATGCACAATAATAAATCGTCCTCCTTTTCCTAGGGGCACGTTCAGAGGGATGTCACCATCTTCACAAATCCAAATTTTGCTCTTCGTGTGATTGATGTTTATCCATGTTTCGTCTAGGTAAACGATAGGGCGGCCGGTTATTCTTAAGTCGCGCATCCTCCTTAAGAAATGGAATCGCTTAGCAATTATGTCGGATTTCTCTAGCAGAAGCTTCCTTCCGAAGTTATTCTTAGCGTAACGGAAATTAAGTTTTTTTAATAATTCCCGGACCGACCATTTACTGCCAGAAAATAAGCCAGACTTATCGAGAGCATCACGAATATCTTCCACACTCGGAATGAAATCAGCCTTATACAAAGAATAAATCTGCCTCTTGATGGCGGCAGCAGTGAATGAGTCTATATTGGTTTTCGTGGGCGTTCTTTGCGGCCGCTTTTTGCCCGGAGTTGAAACTCTTCTTCCTGATTCATCTGCTTCTTCTTTTCATTTAGGATACGGTAAACAGTGCGTTCAGATACTCCACACGCAACAGCAGTTCGCTTTGCTACTTCGACTACGCTTATTGTAGGATTTCCGACTTTCAAGGCATCGTACTCCTCTACGAAAAACTTATGTACATTGCACACTATTTCCCTGGCGTCAGACTACAGTGGCTTTCCTCTTGTTCCTACACCAAGAATCACAAACACTAGGACAAGTAGGCCTAATATAAAGCACAATACTTCTAACATTTTAATTATAAAATGATTATAGGCACCTTCTCAAACTACACTGAAAAATGTTAACACACACTTGTAATAACATCCACCACTGACAACGTCTCCAGATGGACTGGTTTGGTGAGGGAGAGGGAGGAAAGAAAGAGGAAATACTGTTATACAAGTGTCTGTGTCCCAGGATTAGTTCAACTCACCCTCCCTGACCCTTCCCAAGGCATCAGGTAGCTCTGCCAACATAGACCTTCCCAAGTATAAGAGTGGTTTCATATAATGTCTGTGGTTAGGTATCAGCTAGTTGCATTATAAGGTAATTCCGGGAGAGTTGCCCCACTTAAAGTTTTTATAGTTTAAAAATTATACAAACCAAAGCAGATATTTTATTCATGTGTTATAGCAAGTGAAATACATTAAAGATTTATGTAAAATATGAAACAATCGATAATTCGTACACAATAAGTGGCAAAATAAAAATTAATCAGATACGGTATCACTGTAATATACAGACATATAGGGGAGAGATGCCCCGCTGTGGTAATTCCCAAATTAAACTATTAATTTGATAAATATCACTCTAAATAATGTTGCTTATTTTATTTTTGCAATAAGTTCATTTTCTGAGCTCGTTTTTCAGTGCGACCACACATATGGCACTTAACCCACTTGTTATGCAACTTATTGCAGGAAAGTCACTGAATCCAATCAACAACTTCCTTCATTTGATAAAATTTTCAAGGCACTCAACAACGTAGGAACTATCTACTTTGTTTCATTTGACGACACTCTCTTCATATTTTCTCCAAAAGTGTCTTCTATATCTACTAGATTTTGAAGAATTTGACTTTGAGCTTTTTGGAACTGGGAGGCTTTCAAAGATGGTGTTTCCATTTTTATCTCCACTTGTAACGCGTCCTACCGTCGCTGTCTTTTGTTCACAGCAAAAGATATTGCTGGCACATAATTTATTTCATGAAGGGATTTGAAAGGAGTCGCTGTCGCTGAATTTGTCATTGTGGCACTTGAGCCGAAATTACTACTTATTATCCCGTTGTCATTAGAACTTGTAGCCGATAAAGTTTTCTTTTCTTTGAGATTTCCTGAAGAGGCACAGAAAGGAATTCTTACAGCTGTGTTTTTGATTGATGCATCATAAATACTGAAGAGGTGCTCAGGAACTGCATCTGGATTGAAAGGATAGAAACCTCTGGCTCGAAATCCAAATGACCCCTCTATTACTACCAACGCACCTTCCTAGATGGATAGTCAGACTTGCTTTTTGTAAGCCATCAATTGCTTTGATTCTCTTCTTGAAATAATGCTTGAGAGACTTAAAATGTAAGCGATCAAGAGATTGAAGTGCCTGAGTTGCATAGGTTGGTACCCAAACAATTGTGATTCGTTATCCTCATTCTAGCATTTTATGTTACCTAAGTGTGCTGAATGTTCATCCAAAATTAAGAGAATTTTGCCAGGATTCTTTCTTGGAGCAAAATTTTCCTTCAATCTCTTCATAAATAATTCTGATGGAACATAAGACGATTTTGGATTCATATAAACCCCCGTTTCTGCTAGGAATCCGTCAAGAAACTTCCATTTTTCCTCTCAAACATTGCCGGTGGAAGAAATGTTTCCTCCGAATTGCAACATGTTATGGCAGAATCACTTCCACCTTTCTCGCTTGAAGTTAGGACTTGAACATCTTTGGATCCCTTTTTCTCAACCACTTTTCCTTGTAAATTTGTTTAGTTGGATGCCACTTTCCTCTATTTTATGTGGCTTTCCTACAAATTGCGTTCACATAGAGTTGTTTTCAGTAGGTCAAAATACTGCTTGACTTCTTGTCTCGACATACCTTGACCTCTTCAGAGAGATGGATGATCCTCCTGACTGCCTAACAGGTAACTCAAGGTTTCGCTCTAGGAAGAATTGCAGCCAATGGATGTTTCTTGAAGACTCCACTAGATTTCAGTCGGTGGATTGTTCTCTAAATAATTCTATAACAATGCGATGTTTCATTAATTCCCAATTCCCCAAAAAGTTACAGTAAGATTGAAGAAATTTCTGGGATTGCATTCACTAACGTTTGGTCGTGAAATGTGTCTTTCAAACACAACTTTCGAGATCTCTTAACATTTTGAAGGCCCTCAACTTTGGGCACCTATTGAAAATGTCGCTGCAACAAAGTTAGAATACCGGTATTCCTTAAAATGTTAATGGATTTCAAATTTGGACACCTCTTGAAAATATGTGATCCTCTAGCAAGTTTTGGTCACCCTTTAAAATTATTGGCCTCTAATATATAATAATTCTATTCTAATATAATAATTCAATTAAAATTCCAATAAATTCAGCAAGGACACTAATAATAATTAGTTATGTACGGTAATATCACTCTTAAGTACATGAGGTATCCCTCCCTCAAACAGGTGGGGCATCTCTCCCTTTAGCATGACCATTACGCCTTATATATTTAAGTGTAACCGTAATGGATAATTACTTATTTTTTTTTAGAATGGAGTACAATGCATGTATTTGTCAAATATACTGGATTAAGCAACATATACATAGCCATTATCTCAATTACGAATTCTGAAAAATTATAAATATTATAACAAGGCCTACGAAAAACAGCATTTCCTTTTTCTATTCACTTTTCACACACAAAAAAACCGTTACAAAGATTGCACTGCTTGCCTTCGAGGGTCGTATACGAATTAAACAAACGGTCCCAAGGTCGATTCCTTAGAGGTTTTGAGATAAGGAGAAAAGGAGGATGGGGCGACTCTCCCCGTGGGGCATCTCTCCCGGAATTACCTTATTATGCAAAATACTAACTCCCGTGAATTCTCAATGAAAAGAATACAATTTTTTTCCATAACTAATTAAATCCAAATGAACTTTCTATGAAACACTGTATCTACAGGACCGCAACAGAAATTCTCTATGAGGAGCAAAATTATATGAAAAATAATGCAAGATATAAATTCCTGTTTGATTTTTGCTTGTAGCGATGGTAGCAGAAATTCACGTTTCCTCTAAAAGCAGGTTTTTGGAGATAGTGAGTTTTGGAAAGAAAGGTCATAATTTATTATAGATTAAAATTTATTCAATATTTGATTTCAATTGAGTGTATACAGATTATTTAAAACTAATATTTGTGTTACTTGATAGTTCTTTTGCCTCTGTGATGCACGGACGTTTTATATGGTAAATACAATTCTCTATACTGGGAATGAATCTGTGCCTTGAAATATGTAAGGGAATTGACGGAAACGGTGCATGGAATAAACAGAAAATGTTACGATGGATAATTGGTTCATGTCCATTCCTTTAGTTGAAACAATGCTTCAGGATTACAAGCTGACACTGGTTGGAACAATGCATCACAACAAGAAGTTTCCCACTTCTTTCCTACCTTCGTGAAAAAACCTGTGGGAAGTTTTGATTTTGCTTTTGATGGATCTAAGTCAGCCATTTCCCAAAAAAAGGGAAAAAGTGCAATTATTCTGTCTACTATGCACTATGACACCTCCATCAACGAAGAAACAAAGAAACCAGAGAACATTCATTTCTATATGGAATGTTAGATCAGGCTGGTGTCAATAGCAGTGGCGTAGCATGAAATTTTGAGCAGGGGAAGCTAATTCAAGTTGTCTTTCATGCAATATGAGAAAACTTATTACAAAAATATAGTCTTAAAATAAATAGTAGTCAATGTCAAGTCAGCAGTTGAAGATTGGTTGGAATCTCGTAAGTAACACAAATAAGGCATACCTAAAATGGTACGTAGTAAAATATGATTTCACGGTTTACACATATCTCTAACAAATAGACAAGTATACGTATAACATTAGCTCACTCCCTGCCATAGTTAGAGGAATCACAATATTAACGGTCAATAGATACAGTACGTAAGTATGCGTCTGTCTTTTGGTTGTGTCCTTCATTGACAGCAAGAGAGTCGGTCATTTGTTTTTTAGATCACACTTTTGTTCGTAAGTCAGTCTTGATAATAGAATTGTCCTAAAAAAATTCAAGTAAATTGGTGTCAGGAACTGTTATTTCACTCATTATTTATTATATCAGCCACAATGCACACTAACACTTCAACTGAACATAACTGACGAAAAGGGATAACTCGGAAACTACTTATTTTCAATGTAAAAGCTAGCTTCTTGCTAGTTTAGTTAGAAAGGGATAGAAAATCTGCGGGGTGGGTTATACAGAAGAATGAATGTAAGAAACCAGTCTGCTTGGAAGCTGGCGTGTGCAGGCTTATTGTTTACTGCTGCATCACAAATCATCCTGAGCTGCCGAATCGCAATATTTAACGCGTAAATATAAGTTCTATTAAAATTAATAAATAATTTTGTCCATAGACTAAAGGTTTATTATGAAATTATTATTAACTGGGGAAGCTGAGCTTTTTAGCTTACATTGACGCTACGCCACTGGACAATAGTATGGTCCTCTACAAGAACTCCACAAAAGGCCGAGGTGAAAGATCTAGAAATGGAGCTGGCGAAACCACATATGGAAAGTCACCTGCAAAAGCCCCTGCCCAGCGAACTTGCTAATGGAATTCGAACCTGTTTGGGAGTAGAACTAAAAGATGATGGTGCTCAAAATACACCTAAAATGAAACATGGAAGATGTGTGCGCTGCCCAAGATCAAAGGCTAAGGAATCCAAATCATTCTGTGCAAAGTGTTTGAATCCTGTATGTCCAGAACACACAAAAAAGTGCTGGTACGTTCAACCAGAGGTCCCGGGATCGGCACCCAGCCCCGGAACAATTTTTCCCTTGCAATTATTCAAATCTGCTTTACAGAAAGCTTCACCTGAAAGACTAGATTTGCACACAAAAAAACTTGTTTGCGTTAAATGTTTGTAATTAACTGCCGTATTGACCAAAGTAAAGGTTTTGTGCATTCCTGGTGTGTTTTATTTTTGTGCAGTTTCCAAATTATATATATGTAAAGATGTCCACACCTGTGGATTAACGGTTAGCGCGTCTGGCCTCGAAACCAGGTGGCCCGGGTTCGATTCCCGGCCGGGGCAAGTTACCCGGTTGAGGTTTTTCCCGGGGGCTTCCCTCAACCCAACATGAGCAAATGTTTGGTAACTTTCGGTGTTGGATCCCGGATTCATTTCACCGGCATTATCACCTTCATCTCATTCAGACGCTAAATAACCAGAGATGTTGATAAAGCGTCGTAAAATAACCTACTAAACCTACTAAAATAAAAAAAATATGTAAAGATTAATTTCAGATCCTATAGAATTTATGTTATGGTAACGACATGGAGTCAGGCCACAAAGGTAAAAACATTGGAGGAGAGGGATTCGATCCGGTGCTGTGGATCGAAGTGATCGAACTTCGGCGTATATAATTATGGTGGTACTGTTATTTCGGAACTGTTACTTGGAACTAGTATTTTTATGGAACTGTTAAGAGAAAATAACTACTTTTTCCATCTCTATACATTACTTTCGCAAAATATGTAATCAATAGAGATGGCCGATATTTCACAAACCGATATTTTGTCACAGGTATTTTTGTCACAGATAAACCTGTGACTGATGACGCGAAATATCTGTGACAAAATATCGCTATCGAAATTTGTTCCGTATTCAGTACTCTGTGAATGATATATCACCTGTGATATCATTAGTGATCGATTCAGTACTCTTATCTCTTAGGACAGTGAGTCTGTGACATTCTCACGGCTTTCTTCTCTACGTCGTGGGTTTGCGCATGCGCATGATACAGTAACAGCAATCGGGCGGTGATATTTGATTATTTTTTCGCCATATTTTGTTCAATATTATATTTTGCAAAGTGATGATTGGTTGCAACGTTATTAGCTGCATTATAATAATATAATCATGAGTCTGACATTTTGTTTACATAGTTAGTCTGTATATATGTTTTTAAATATTTTATGTATTCCCCGAGATCTTTACATTTTCATATAACTGTGAATTTATATTGACTTATATGTATTTTCCACTCAATTTTTACGCAGTAACAATATTTCTTCAGTTATACTTTTAATTACAAACAGAATAGTTAAAGGAGCCTACAACATTATTTTAATAACTTTACCTGTACTTCTTTTATGTATGATCCACTTTTAATGTATAGCTCTAACACGAACAGTGCATGGTAGTATTAATTAAAATAATTAAACTTAAAATTATTTGTAATAAGTTCATTATGTTGTTTATGGTTATTAACTCTTAGGAAATCGCGCAGTGCTTCCTGACATTGGTACTCATGTGGGGTGTTATTCCACCCCAATTAATAGGCCTAATCAATGTTCTAAACTTGATATTTAGTGGTATTTGTCTAGATATTGTTAAACTCATCAACTTGCAAGTAATTTTCAACTTTTAAATATAATAAATGGGGTAGTTGGCAAAAATTGGCAATTTTATAAATTCCAAAAGGTCTGACTCTAGCAGACATCAAATCGTTCTCATTGCCCTTGCACACTTTTAAAATAGGCCTACACTTACACATAAACGGGATAATTAATTACATTTGAAAATAAGGAATAGATTAACTAGCGGACTTACTCGTGTTAATTATGTAAGTCTGTGCGGCTTACAACTGTTTCGGTGCTTCATCACACCATCCTCAGAGCCTACTAGATCTCGGCGTCATATCGAACTTCTCTGCCTGTTGTGTGGGTGCGTTTGATTGTTGAAAGGTGTTGAAAAGTGGAGTCAAATAGTGTGTTTGTACTGAAATTGATCTGTGTGTTGAGAATTTGATCGGGGTGTGTTTTAGTGTGTCTGTATATTTCGTATTGTTCTAGTGTGTTGAGTTTTTTTATTCCGGTAAGTAAGTCCGCTAGTTAATCAATTACTAATATTCAAGTTAAAATAAGTGTACGCAAGATTCAAAATGGATGAAAATAAGGGGCATCAAACGTAAACGTAAATGATATTAATTCACTCTGTGTCACTGAACGTCATGCTCTTCCGAACTTTCGAAGCCGACAACAGTACCTATAGCCTAGTATTAAAACCGAACGAGACAAAACTGGTTAATATGGTGGGTGGGCAACTTATTTGGCTAAACTAACCTTGAGGTCGTTTCCTTCGTATTCCCCTTATACACTTTGCATATATGAATCTGGGACAGTTCAGGTTTGGTTAGTTTAAGCTTTTATTATGCCTAGACATATATGATCGACTAAACTAGCGTTGAGGTAGTTCCCTTCGTACTCCGCGTATACACCTTGCATGTACGAACCTGTGACAGGTTAGGTTTGGTTAGTTTAGACTTTGTTATGCCTATACGATCAACTGATCTCCACAAAAAATCAAATTTAACGATTTTCACTTCCGAAATCACCGAAACTACCTCAGCGCTAGTTTAACCAGATCAAACTGCATCTCCACAAAAAATTCCGTATAAATGCAACGATTGTCACGTCTGAATCGCAGAAAACTACTCCAGCGCTAGTTTCACCATCTTATTATAAATAATGTAGTGATTAAACGTTTTAAATAATAACACCATTGGTTACCAGTACTTTATCTTGTATAAAATCATGTCTGAACCACTGTCTTGTTTTGTAATTATTTTTCCAATGTTTTTACGAATACTTATGTGTCGTTAATTTTTATTCTATGACTGAATATTACAATGTTAATGCACGACTTAAAATAATTTATCCATTATATTATATACAATAAAAAGCATCAATTTTTAAAACGATTAGGATAATCACATAACCTCAATTTCCCCATACCCAACTACATTTAAAAATTATCAACTGATTCAATATCTACATAATCTCTTGTTACATGAGGTTAACTTTTGACATGTTACTGTTCAGTTAGGTAAATATTTATTCGTATGGTACACAAACATAATTTATTCGTTGGATTTTCCCATATAAATCACTGATGTGTGGCGCGTATAGAGAAATCGTATTCACATTTCATTGCTCTTCAATTAGAGATGGGAACGATATCGGTTTTTACGAAATACCGATATTTTCGTTTTGATATATCGATATCGAAATTTTGATTCAATATATCGTGTAATATATCGGTTTTCTCATAAATTTATCGTTTTTTTATATTTGTTTTCGTTTTTGTGGAATTATTATGAACAACAAAATCCACACTAGTTAACTCCGATAATTCCCTGAGAGATGGTGTTAATGAAAGTGGGCAGTTACATAATTGTGCAATCTTGAAATATCCTATCCAATCCAATCAATGCCTTTCTCTGATTAGCTGGTCTATAAGTCGAATTCAAACTATTTAATATGCAGTACCAAATTCAAAATCCAACGTGTGCGAACGTGAGACTGAGACGGGAGATTTATCTACTACTGTTTTAGTATTAATTTCTCCAAAGCAGGAGCAACTGTCACTCTGAAAAGGAACCGTTTGACTTCAAAACTTTTATTTCTATGTTTTTAAATGGTAAGAAAAACAAGGATATAATACTGGTTTGAGATTTGTTTACGGCTAGGATTTCTATGCACAACCTAATAGTGACATTGTTTCCTTATTATAGCCTATATTTTAGTACATAAAAATTTTATCCCCATAATCACCATCATCATTATCATCATCACCACCATTGAGATTTGGAATGTTGGAGTGTAACAATAACTTGCAATGGGAACTTACTATAGAAGGTTTGTATCAAATCAATTGTGAAGTTTGTTAAAACTTGTAACATTCTAAGTACTGTTTACTTACATTTAAAAATGAATACAAGAACTGTTTACTTACATTTAAAAATTATTACGTTGTTATCTAGAAAAGAGCATTATACGGGGCGCATCCAGAAAGTAAGTTTCCCTATTAAAAAAAAAGAACACACACTTTCAGGAAAACATTTATTGGCAACAGGTACAGCAATGTTTCAGCTATTTTTCAACATAGCCACCATCAGAATTGAGACACTTGTATCGTGGGATCAACTTTTGTATCCCTCTGTCGTAGAACTCTGCCGCCTGTGAATGGAACCAGCGTGCAGACGTCTTCAGCTCTTCGTCATTGCCAAAACGCTCACCGGAGGACAGGAATTTCTTGAGAGACAGAGAGACAGAGAGAGGGAGGGAGGGAGAGAGAGAGGGAGAGAGGGGGAGAGAGAGGGAGAGAGGGGGAGAGAGAGAGATGTTCGGCCCATAGACCTTACAGAGCTGCCGATGAATTTCAATTTGCGCAATGGTTTATGCATTAAAGAACTTTATCACCGACCGAACCTCGCAGGCAGCGGGAGAAGGAATAAGAGCTTCCATTTCGGACCACTACTGCCACGCTACTGGCACCAGGCGGGACCTGCCCGGCTGGCATATGATTGATACGTCATAGATCTGTTACGCATGCGCAATTGACACGGCTAATTACGTTTACTTTCAAGGGGAACAAATCGGGAAACTTACTTTCTGGATGCGCCTCGTATGTATATGCTCGATCGAATCCTATATAAAATTAGAATAATTGAATCGTGGATTGGAAAAAACTGATGGGGATCCTAAAGAAAATTGGAGTGAATTGGAAAGAGGGCAGGCTTTTCAGTAACCTGCAAATGAAACGAGTCAAAGGCGAAGAAATGCCAGAAGCAAGTGAAATAGGGAGAAGAGTACGAGGAGGATGCTGTTTATCACGTACCCTGTTCAACATCTACTTGGAGGATTTAGTGAAGAACTGTTTTCAGAACATGGGAAGAGTGATAGTAGGAGGAAGAAGAATAAAATGTTTGAGATTTGCTGATATGGCATTGTTAGATAATACTAAAGGATAAGCTACTATAGCTAAATGACAGCTGTGAGCAGTATGGAATGAAGATAATTGCCAACAAGACGCAAACCATGGTCATATGAAGAAAAGTAAAGAAGGTAGACTTGTGAATTCTAAATGAGTCAGTAGAGCAAGTGGACAGCTTAAAATACTTGGGGTGTACTATAAGCAGTAACATGAACTGCTGCCAAAGAGTCAAAAGGAGAATAGCAATGGCAAAGGAAGCTTTTAATAGAAAAAGGAGCATACATTCATACATTACTAACTTATTTTCACAAAAATCGAATGAATTTTATAACTGAAAAACATATACATAACACCAGAAGAAATGTCCCAACTCTTTTGGCAGAACCTAAATGCCACACTACGGCTGGATTAAGACACAGTAGGAATTATGGACCAAGACTATACAATTCAGTATTGAAAAATAATCCAGACCTAAGCAATTTACACATTCTTAAGTTGAAAAATAAAGTGAAAATGTTTGTATGATATTTGATAAATTTTTTTATTATTATTATTATTATTATTATTATTATTATTATTATTATTATTATTATTATTATTATTTTAAGTGTTACTAGCATTATATGGTACTAATTTTTATTGTATTTATCTGATGCATGTAACCTATAAGATAAAACATTGTAATAAATATAAATTAGATCATTTTTTTTAATTAATAACAGTGTATATCTCCAATAAATGATTCCTTAGCATCGCCACAGATACAGTTGAATGTATTTGTCTCTGTATCTTGTCACTAGAAAGTTCTTGAAATTTATATTTTCCCCGCCATTCATAAAATATTTTGATATGATACCTCTTGCACAAAAGGAGAGATCTATGACTGAAACTTGATTAATATATTTCAGTATTATTTGTATTTATCCTGGTAATAATGAACAGTTTGACTCGTAGACATTTTGTTTTTGCAGCATTAACTTCCCATGATTGTACGAGAAGATTAGAAGAGAACGGCAGTTACGTAGACTTTCAGCTCCCCCCTACTACCATTAATGCACAACACAATGTCAATACGGCGGTTGCTGTCGTCTGCGATACAACGAACTTTTCTGTTGATTTTTGAGTTCGTCATTTTTTCCGGTTATTATATGCTTATTTAAGTTGTGTTAACTCTCGCTAGTGGTTTTATATTTTATTTTATCCGTCTTAGTATTATTTTATTATTGTAAATATTTTTGTTTTATCACTATTATTATTATTATTATTATTATTATTATTATTATTATTATTATTATTATTATTATTATTATCATTATTATTATTATTATTAGTGAATTATTTTGTATTACAATCTTTGTATCATTTCTGTCACGAACGAGCATATGCTCATTTCGGGTATATATTCAATTCAAATGTAAATTGTAAATAAATTTGAATTTGAATCTTCTGCGGGCCTCTGGAGAAAGAACTAAGGAAGAGACTAATGAAGTGCTTTGTGTGGAGTGTAGCATTGTATGGGGCAGAAACATGGACATTACTAAGAAGCGAATAGAAGCATTTGAAATGTGGATATGGAGAAGGATGGAGTGTGTGAAATGGACAGACAGAGTAAGAAACGAAGCTGTGTTGGAAAGAGTGGATGAAGAAAGAATGATGCTGAAACAGATCAGGAGGAGGAAAAGGATTTGGTTGAGAAGAAATTACCTACTGAAGGATGCACTGGAAGGAATGGTGAACGGGAGAAGAGTTCGGGGCAGGAGAAGATATCAGACGATAGACGACATTAAGATATATGGATCATATGAGGAGACAAAGAGGAAGGCAGAAAATAGGAAAGAGTGGAGAATGCTCTGTTTGCAGTGAAAGATCTGCCTTTGGGCAGAACACTATGAATGAATGAATGTTTCAGTGTCAAATACTGACCCATATAGAGTTCACTTAACACTTTCCCATTGTATCATTTAAGCTCATCTTACCTTCACCATAGGTGATTTAGGTTAGGAACTACATAATAATGAAATTATGATATTGAAAATGTATTGTTTATCGTTGAAATTTTACATTTAATCTAATAAGGAATAGGCTATTAAAATTTAAGTTTATTGTAATAAATGTACAGCTGTCAAAAAAAAAGTGGCCGCACTCGTGAACAGCGAATATTTTCAAAGTCCACTTCGGGTCGCGGCGATGGTACACGATGCATGTGCTTGTACAAGCAGTTCCGGAACTATGAAAGTGTTCCATGTCTGCGCCTCGTAGACCAGCGGTAGAGTGCTTGTTTAATGATCAACGGTCGTGGGTTCGGGCCTTCTTCAAATTTTCATTTTATTTTTTAATCGTTCCTTAGCGATGTAAATGATATTCAAATTATCATTTATATCCAGTTATCGTTCTTTATGGATATCACGTTATTTATATTTTGTTATCGTTCTTTAGAGATATGAATAAAATTCAGGTCATCATTTGTATTCTGTTATCGTATTATAACAATATGAATAATAATTATTATTGTATCTCCAATGGGGGTTAGCCCTATTTTACATATGTATGTTAGGGCTATAGTTTTAGACACAAAAAAGATAAGCATAAAGAGAAATGGAAAAGAAAATTAAATTAGCTTACGCGATGTAAACAAAACATAAACAATCCGTAAATTAGGCATTGCGATTGCAAAACAAATATCAGGTATCAATTTGAAACATACAAAAACATGAACAACACACATACGTAACACTTCTATAACACAAATATGCAGCTTTCCGTACCATACATCATAAATTAATACACAATAGTCACACAAACACAATCAAACTATAATTACGACATTGCGACGACATCAAGCATCCCATAACTGACTCACATGCATAACAAATCAAGCATCCGTTACAACACATACACTTCAACATAGTAACCACAATTTTAAAAGTTACAAATTTGGCTCCAAGAAGAATAAATAGGACACTGTTACTAATTACTATTCTTCTACAATTTCTTAAATACATCTGTAATAAATCTGTGAAATTCCGATATGAATAATATTCACGTTTTTTATATTGTTATCGTTCTTTAGCGATTTAAATAATATTCAAGTTATCATTTATATTCTGTTTTCCTTCATTAGCATTATAAAACAATATTCAAGTTATTTATATTGTTATTGTTCTTTCGCAATATATTAATTAAATAAACCGATATTTATCATTTATATTCTGTTATCGTTCTTTAGTGATACTGTATAAGTAATATTCAAGTTATTTAAATTGTAATCGTTCTTTAGCGATATAAATAACATAAATTTAATATTAGGTTTGGAAAAATCCAGTTGCATAATACTGGTATTAGTTTTTCTTTTTGTATTATTACATTATACTATCTTGAACCACAATAAAATGAAAAGGAGTAACGAGGAATTGAACCTGAGACGTTGACATCTAAATTCCGACATTCGTCCGCTGAGCTACGAGAGCAAAAGTGTGGAAACATTTTCTGAAAAATTGGCCCAATCACACTCTAAGATTTTCTGATGATTCGTAGAAGCTAGTCCAGGATGCGGGGGGCCAAGGCTAATTGAGATTTCCCGGTCTCTGACCGGGTCAGACATCCTGATAGAATTAATATTTAACCCTTGCCGTGACTTTCGGTGAAGTCCGGAGGGCCCAATTAGTCAAATCCACTCTCCTCATCTCCACGCTTGGGCCCCCTGGAATTTAATAAGATGCGAAAGAGATAGTGGTGTGCGGAAAGCAACGGGATGTTACCGCATTTAGGCCTATCCTTCCCAAGAAAAACTGCAAACATGAACAAAGGAAGCTTTTAATAGAAGAAGAAGGATCTTCTGCGGACCTCTGGAAAAAGAACTAAGGAAGAGACTAGTGAAGTGCTTTGTGTGGAGTGTGGCATTGTATGGGGAAAGAACATGGACATTACGACGAAATGAAGAGAAACGAATTGAAGCATTTGAAATGTGGATGTGGAGAAGAACGGTGCGTGTAAAGTGGACAGACAGAATAAGAAATAAAATTGTGTTTGAAAAAGTAAGTGAAGAAAGAATGATGCTGAAACTGATTAGAAAGATAAAAAGGAATTGGTTGGGTCTCTGGTTGAAAAGAATAATAGACGACATTAGGATATGTGGATCATATGCGGAGACTAAGAGGAAGGCAGAAAATAGGAAAGATTGGAGATTGCTGGGTTTGCAATGAAAGACCTGCCCATGGACAGAACATTTATGTGTGTATGTTTAGAATGCCTGGAATATCGTGTCTAAGAACAGTCGCTATTTGCAAAGACTAGTCAATTCCATGCCCACTCGACTGCAAGATGATCGAGATAAGAGGAAGATAGACTAAATATTGAATTGTGGCTTTTTGTTTTGTTTTTTGAACGCTTAATTGTTTGAATGTTTTAAGGCCGACGCCAGTAAATTTGTTATGTTTATGCCACGAAAGATATTTTATTGAGAATAAAATCTTTTTTCTTTCCATTTGCAGCCACAATATCATAATGATAATGATAAAGTCATGGCATAATATATTAATGAACCTGATGTTAATTACTAAAATAATCATAAAAGAGAAAGGAGCCATTATGTCTAGTTTGTCTCTCTCAAAAACAGAACAAAAAAGAACATAAAAAGCACGAGGTTGTAGTCGAACGCAGGACCTCATGAATAAGAGGCCTGAACGCTACCATTATGCTATCGAACAACACACAGTATACTTCAATTATAACTGCAGATATCAGGCAACGTGGTCCAACAACATGTAACATCGCCTGTCTCCGAATTGTAGCGAAGATACCCGAAGGGAACTTTGTTTCAGGAGAGCGGCCACTTTTTCTTTTGACAGCTGTACACCCACAAATGTAATTGCATTAGTATTTATTAATTTGCTTACGGGATAGCTATATATCGAATCGTTTCGATATACCGATATATTTTCTGCAATATATATCGTTTATCGAAATTAGGTTTGCAATATATTGCAATATCAATATGTCGGTATTTAAATGATTTCCCCCATCTCTATCTTCAATATTTCCTGCTAATTTTTACCGGTGTGACAAAATCACAAATAAAATTCATAAATACTTGAAAATATCGTTTAAGCTCATCTCTAATAATCAACATACGTGATACTACAGAACCGACACAATATAATACATCTAGTTGATCTTATCACTCTACGGTTACCATAAGAGTGTTGTTTATATAAACAAAAGAACGAAAATCGTATGAGGGTTTGAAGACAGAATTATATGAAAAAAAAAAGGAACAAATAAGGAGTATTAAACATAATAGATACATGGAGTAGAGAGAGGCAGTCTACTGCAAGTAAAAATAAGTGTTTTCTATAGTGAAATAGAGTAGGAACCGTAAATTGGTTGAAAGTGTGTTTAAAAACAGGGACTCGAACCTATTTCTGAGGGTTTGTCATCTAGCGGCGAAATAAGGAATCAAGGAGGCGCGGGCTATGATTACGCTGTTTCCTGATTAATTATGAGAAAAAAAATGGCCTCTGTGATAGGTAACCAAAAAGGGAATCGTAGGAACGAGTTCAGGGCTTTATGTTTTCGTTGATAAAAAAAATGAAGCTAGATTTAGAGAGATATATTATGTAGGATGATAGGCCTATAGATTAGGTGACAAGTGATCATAGACATATTAAACTCTTGAGTTATTTGGTATTGCTCCTTAATATAACGAATTCCAAAATTATTTAATTCGAATAAATATTACATAAGAAAAATAAAGCAAAGAATTATATCGTAATGTTCATTTCAAAACTTTCTACCTCAAATAATTTTAGATGCGCAAGGGACACAATTTTGAGGAAAAAAACATCGACTTAGCTTTCGAGAGGGAAGTTCAAAACCACTGCTGATTGAATTTCATGTTTCACTCTTTTATTCCTCCATCCCCTCTTTTAAATTCCAAATTGCACCCGTTATCTTCAGACACATAACTTTAAACGGAATGTTAAATCTTGAACCTAAACAAAAAATTAAATCTGGTCCATCCGTTTCTGAGATAGAGACAGAAATGTACCATTTAATGAATAACAGTAATATCTAGGAGGTTTTTAGTGTGCAGTCATACACAATTTGTGCTGCAATGAAACCAATATGTGCAGTAATAAAACACATTTTGTACAGTAATAAAAATGCAACAGAATACTTGAAAATAATAGTCTAGAACATTTACATTATAGGCTATAAGGTAACTTACTTACTTACTCACGGTCCTCTGAGAACCTTAGCTTCCTCATAGTATTTGCCCATGCCTCTCTATCTTCTGTTTTTCTCCATCTTTTAACCTTCATTTCCCTTAGGCCTAGATCGTTTTCAACAGCATCTAACCATCTTGTTCTAGGCCTGCCTCTTCTTCTTCTTCTTCTTCTTCTTCTTCTTCTTCTTATGCCCTCAACTATAAGGTAACTGATTCAATTATAAAGTAAAATTCATGTAAAGAATTATTGAAGAGTGTAATCGGCCCCCCCAAAGTGTTAAGTACATCTTTATGAAAGGACTGGGCTAATTTTTGTATCCGCCGGTCTACGGACTGAGCGAGTTTTCAAGTGACATGGTCCACATCTGAGGAGTAACGGTTAGCGCGTTTGACCGCGAAACCAGGTGGCCCGGGTTTGAATCCCGGTCAGGGCAAATTACCTAGTTGAGGTTTTTTTTCCTGGGTTTCCTTCAACCCAATACGAGCAAATGCTGGATAACTTTCGGTGCTGGACCTCGGAATCATTTAACGGGCATTATCACCTTTATTTCATTTTGTGAACTGCACCTACATGTATTTCAAGAATGTTATGCCTTCATTCTAATTTTTGTACACGTATCAGTTAGTATAGTGATTTTTGCCCATTCCATGTTTTCATGATGTTTACTTTATGCTACATGTAATTTTAATGTCATATGCTCAGATAGCCTACCAGAACTGTTTAAAAAATGTTTAACTTTTTAACGATTGTGTTTATCTGAATTTTAAGTGTTCATTATGTGTTTTTTTATATTCTCTTTTATTGTGACCTGAAGATGCCATAGTTAATGGTGAAAACGTTCGTCCAAACTTGTAAGTACCACTTCATGTAATAACATAAAGGTTCAACATGTGTACTAATGATAAGTGATTTGACGGAAAAAAAACCTGTACTATTTGTTTGATACTATACTTATCGGACCCAACATGCCTTTAAAAAAGGTATAAGTAAGATCTCCAGTTGTGATTTCTTAGAGCACCCGACTTTTTTACCTCACACTTGACACATTATTTTTCCATTTGTAGTGAAAGCTTCGTCCATTGCAATCCATGATTTTATTTTTGTCGTTAGTGTTGAAGATACAGGGGCCATTTTAGTTAGTTAAAAGCAGTAGATAAACTCACTTGCACTTTATACTGTAAGTACTAAAACAAGAGATCTAAGTGAAATGAATGACACAACAGTACTGCAAGCAGTGTTTCGCTTTACTGGATCAGGAGAAAATAAGAGGAGGTGTGGGACACATGCATTTTAGCTGCACCCTGTAAGAAACAAAGTACCTACTAAAACCTCAAACTATAGGTATTAACAAACTGTTGTTTGAAAAGTAACATTCCTGTCTCATTCAGAAGGGTAGGATTATTCCAGCCGAGAACCATATTTTCTAATTGCTCGGGAAATCCCATTTCCGTATAGGCCTACTAAATTTAATATAAAGAGGTCAAGCAATAACCTGAAAGTCTCATGTCAGACTTGACACTGGGTTTTCCTGGAAGAATTAGGAAGAGGGTGGGTAAGGATACAAATTGCATGGGAACGGCTTGTTAAGACGTGTGCAGAACAATTATAATTCGAGACAAATCATGTCGCCCTAGTCCCATCCACCGCATGAAGCACAACGCTACTTTCTGAGTGATTTTTATAATACAAGGTAGTTGTATGAGAAAGGTTTCGTTCACTCATATTTACAGTAGGCGGTATGGGGTGAGGGCCTCTATTACTTCCTGGAACTAAGGACGTTATGTTTCGTCCCGAAATATATCCTTTCTTGGGTAGGTAAAAAGGCTTTTTAAATCTGTGCATCTCAAATTGTAAACTTCACCAGCAGAAGTTTTTTTTTTTTTTTTTTTTTTTTTTTTTTTTCCTTTCAGAGAAGTAAAAATGAACAAAACCCCCTAAATATGTAGATTTATATAATACCAAGCCATAATATGTAATGTGGAATAAATATGCAGTATCAAATTTTAATATATTAATGGCAATTACAAGATTCGCACAGATTTGTTATTTATATACGGTTAGGTTGAAAGGAATATAATATGTAATTACATAAAAATCCGGTCCCTAATTATAAGTCGGTAGGAAAAGAGGAGGCTAAACAGAAAGAAAGAAAGGAAGGAAGAAAGGAAGAAAGGAAAAAATGAAGAAAGAAAGAAAGAAAGAAAGAAAGAAAGAAAGCTCACTTTTGAACTCTAAATTTTGACTTCAAATATTTACATTTCATTTATAGTTACCGTATGATTCATAGAAAATAACAATAATTTAACAGGATGATAGTAATATAGATAACATCCTTGGTGAGTTTTACTTTTTGCCACAAATAAATTTAAAAAAGGGTACGATCTGATAATAGAAAGAAAAAAAGTAATTGATATGGGTGAAGTATCGAAAATTAAGTATGAAAATCAAAGTATCGATACCAGTATTGTACCAATTTTAGTGCAGCATCTTCAAGCGTGACTTTCTGGTAATGTAGTCCATATAAAGCAAACAATCGCTTAAAACTACAAAGAATAACAGCACGAAAAAGAATATACGCTCAGTTTCCATGATAGAAATATACCTCTATCCAACTCTATTTCAAACTCAGAACTTATTTTGATTATGAACTACAGTTGTAGCACAGGGCATTTTAAGCCAGACTGTCGTGTCAATGCATTTCTTAGTTTGATATTATGATCATATTATGTAATACATGACTTAATACTAGTTCCTTACGATTATAGAAAAAGATTCGATCTCAGAACTTGGGGAGATTGCAAACTCCTCCCACACCGCTACGTATAACGGCACACACAGACTTCTTGGGCGGTGGTTTGGATTGAATCCTCGTATAATTCAAGGAGGGGCCTTCTAATGTACTTGGAACCAGATTACCGGTTCACATAAATTTTAGCCTCTGTAGCAGTTGAACAGAGGCCGTCCAGTGTGTCACATTCGTAGCAACTGAGTACATTAGTGGATGCAGATAAAGGATCGTAATAGTTTTGAACGCCGGAATGTTTTGTCTTCAAATAGGTCATTGCCTTCCAAAATACCTATTTTTCGTAAAGAATAACATCAAATAGGCTACATAGATAAATGAGTGGATAAATAAATAAATAAACACAGCACAGAAAATAAATTTATGAGAACAGTCAACATCAAAATTAGACATCACTGGAAATAGAGAAGTGCGAAAAATATTGTAGACATTCGCATCAGAATGAAAAATAATGATCATAGCACTCCGTTAAGATTTCAGTAGAGTAATTGAATAAAACCGAGTGAAAATATAATCATTATGTGTTATATAAAGTTATTTTAAAAAGTTGTATTTTGAAAGTGATACAAGTTTTTTTTAAACGACAGTTTAGTCAAAATTTATTGAAAAGCAAACAAATTTAAATTTGTTGGGTAATGAGACTTTGTTCGTGGTTCCATTTTTAGCATCCTTTACTTTTGTAACAGATTTTTTTGGAAAATATTTAAAAGTTATTTTTAATAGAAATTTATAGTACAAGAGAGTAAAATTAGATTTTATCCGCGAGTTTAAATAAGATATCTTCTTTTTCTGATTACTACTAACTCATCTTCACTTCAAATAGTAAAAATACTAACTTTAGAGATCTAAGAGCATAAAGAAATTTAAGAGAGGATATCAGGCAAGGGTAAACGTGATTAAGGATGAGAATGGTGACTTACTTACAGACTCTCATTCCATGCTGAACAGATAGAAAAACTATTTTGGGTAAATACTGAATGTATAAAGGCCAAGTAAACGTGATCGGAACGATATTCAATACAAACTGCTGAGCCATTTATACCAGAACCCATACTTTCTGAAGTCGAAATTGCGATAGAAGCTGAAAAAGTACAAGTCTCCAGGCATCAATTAAATTCTAGCAGAAATAGCAGAGGGTGGAAACGCATTACCTAGTGAAATGTATAAGCTTGTATTTGCTATCTGGGGAAACTAAATTGTATCACAACAATGGAAGGTTTCCAAAATTGTACGTATCTTTAAGAACGGGAAAAGACTAACTGTAGTAACTTTCGAGAAATATCATTTTTATTGACTTCGTACAAAATTTTGTCCAATATTCTTTTGACAAGATTAGCTCCATATGTAGATGAAATTATTGGGAATCACCAATTTGGTTTCAGGCGTAATAGATCAACTACTGATCAGATTTTTTTTTGTATTCGACAGATATTAGAGAAAAAATTGGAGTATAAGGGCACACTATACTAGCTATTCATAAATTTCAAAAAGGCATACGATTCGGTTAAGAGAGAAGATTTATATAATATTCTTATTGAATTTGGTATTACCAAGAAACTAGTTCGATTAATTAATATGTTTCTCAGTGAAATATACAGCAGAGTCCGTATAGGCCAGTTTCTGTCTGACGTTTTTCCAATTCACTGCTGGCTAAAGCAAGAAGATGCACTATCACCTTTGCTTTTTAACTTTGCTCTAGAATATGCCATTAGTAAAGTCCAGGAAAACAGAAAGGGTTTGGAATTGAACTGGTTACATCAGCTGTTGTTTATGCGGATGACGTGAATATGTTACAAAAAATCCACAAACTATTAGGGAAAACACGGGAATTTTACTTGAAGCAAGTAAGAACACAGATTTGAAAACAATAAATTAATTTTAATATAAATAATAACATAATCAAACAAAAATAATTTATATAATTTCAGATTATACCGAAATACCGATAAAAACAAAAGATATGATTACATCTCATGACCAGAATACAGTAAGAAATGGAAATATAAAAACTGAAAATTTGTTCTTTGAAAAGGTGGAAAAATTAAAATATCTTGGAGCAACAGTAACAGATATAAATGACACTCGAGAGAAAATTAAACGCAGAATAAATATGAGAAATACCTGTTATTATTCGGTTGAGAAACTTTTGTCATCTAGTCTGCCTTAAAAAAATAAAAATATTTAAAATTTAAAATTTATGAAACAGTTACACTACCGGTTGTTCTTTATGGTTGAGAAACTTGGACTCTCACTTTGAGAGAGGAACAGAGATTAAGGGTGTTCGAGAATAAGGTGCTTAGGAAAATATTTGGGACTAAGAGGGATGAAGTTACAGGAGAAGTTACACAACGCAGAACTGCACGCATTGTATTCTTAACCTAACATAATCAGAAACATTAGATCCAGACGTTTGAGATGAGCAGGGCATGTAACATGTATGAGTTAGGGACTGGATTAATCCTTCTCAGGATAGAGACTGATGTTGAGCTTATTTGAGGGCGGCAATGAACCTCTGGGTTCTCTATAAGTCATTTGTAAGTCGAAAGTTTAGCGCACGAAAAGGAATTGGTTAGGTCACTGGTTGAGAAGAAATTTCCTTCTGAAAGATGCACTGGAAGGAATGGTGAACGGGAGAAGAGTTAGGGGCGGAAGAAGATATCAGATGATAGACGACATTAAGATATATGGATCATATGAGGAGACAAAGAGGAAGGCAGAAAATAGGAAAGACTGAAGAACTCTGAGTTTGCAGTGAAAGACCTGCCCTTGGGCAGAACACTATGTATGAATGAATGAACTGGTATATAGCGGGAAAGGAACTGGCCACCCTATCCTATTTTCTCCTGGCCTAGTTGCCTCACAAATGGTGCCATGTTGGCATCACTTGTGAGATTCATAGCGGTCTTCGGATAGTTGACTAAAGAACAACTGGTATATAAAAATTTAATAAACTTTAAGTTGTAGGCCTTTTCCTTGTACGAGTAATGTGTTGTTTGTGAAGAATTTATGAATGCATGAATGAATTTATGGAATTTATTATTGCTAATGTATTGGTTGTCAAGAAAAGTGTGATTTAAAAAATATTAATTCACAAGCAAACTTCTAAGTTTTTTCAATGATTTTTAGGAGCTGTAATACTCATTTTTACAACAATTAAGTTCTTTTAAATATTTTACATTAAATTAAATTTACTTTCAATGCTTAGTGTCGCTGACTAAAGAAGAATATGCGACATATCGAAGATATGAACAAATTAAAAAAAACGCCATATTTAATCGAAGAGAGATGTTGTTTTACGTAGTGTATAGAAGGTAAATCGCTTTCAAAATGCAACTAGAATTTAGACTTTTATCTATATTCTGTTCTGAAGAATTAGAAATTTCGCACTGTGTATTGAGATTTGATATCTCCAAGTGCCGAATCTATTTACAGTTTCCATAAGATATTCCATCAGATAAGCTGGAAAATTCTGCCCACAGCACAGGCAATGTTTTGTGTCGATGAAGAAAATGGTGGACGTATTCAAAATTGAAAACGAATTAACTTTTATATATAGTATATGACTGCTCAACAATTTACCATCAAAGACCCGAAAAGTTGCCTCCTCTGTTGTCGATATTAAGGCACAAAACGTGGTTGCGAAGTCGAAATTCTTCTTAAAAATGTAATGTCTTTTAATAATCTCATATCTACTATTTTATTTAGAATCACATATAATTAAATAACACTGTCATTAATGCCGTTATGGAGTTACAGCTAAAATCCTGTAGCTTGAACCAGAGAGAGAAGAACTTCAGTTTCATATTAAAAAAAAAATTATGCTGACAGATGTAAGAACAAACTATACACGCGGAGAAAAAACCAATGCGGCAAATAATAATTACGTGACGCAATGACGACGGTCGATCTGTTAGCATGAATAAAACTTCCGCCGGAAACGCCGAGCGTGTTGGGGATCCAGTGAAGGTACCTGATAGGGTAATCCCAAAACATATTATTCTCTTTCGTCAATGAACATTCCTGTAGTTAGATCTTAGTTAATATGTGTATAGGTCTATGTATGTATGTATATATATATATATATATATATAAGTTGGTTATTTAATGATGCTTTATCAATTACTAGGTTATTTAGCGTCGATGGGATTGGTGATAGCGAGATGGTAGTTGGCGATATGAGACGAAGGATTCGCCATAGATTAACTGACATTCGCCTTAAGGTTAGGGAAAACCTCGGAAAAACCCAGCCAGGTAATCAGTCCATGCGGGAATCGAACCCGCCGCGCCCGAGCGCAACTCCAGACCAGCAACCAGAGGGCAGGCAAGCGCCTCAGCCGACTGAGCTACGTCGGTGGCTGAGATAAAGACAGGACTTCTACAAAAGCCTTTCCGATTTCGAACACATGTAGCCTGATTTAGACTCTTGAATCTGAGGTGCATGAAAATAGCACCAGTGGAAAGAGAAACTCAAAAAGTTTAGCTCAGTGGATCTACAATCCGTAAATGTTACACTGATTTTAAGGTAAGATTCTTCGCAGCTTTGCGATTTTATCCGTACCGACTACAGTCGCTGCAAACCCTAAAACCAGGGGACAAAGTGCTACGAAGAAATTTCTGCATAAGTATGCAGACTTTAATTGAAGACAATGATGAATTTATTAATTCCGTGGTGTTTTCTGACGAAACCACTTTTTATCTTTCTGGTAAGGTGAACAGACATAACCTCAGAATCTGAGGGTCGGAAAATCCGCGTACCTACGTGGAACTTGACTATAGGCTTGATGTGTGCCGTGTTACCAAGGGGGGAGGCAAATTGAACATCTTTAAGGTAAGAAATTAAACAACAAACTTTTTGAGTTTCTCTTTCCATTGGTACTATTTTCATGCACCTCAGATTCATAGAACGTAAATTACATGTGTTCGAAACCGGAAAGGTCTTTTGTAGGAGTCCTGCATTACATCATACAAGTCAGACATGAATAGTCTAAGTTGCATTCGTTTCCTTTAAAATTATAAAATGACAATCGTTTAATTTCAGAATCCTACTCTGGAAGAAAAAGATTGTGTTTGCATGCCACCATGAAAAAGGAAAACATTGTAATGGTTTTCATATTTGCAGCAAAAACGTTTCGTGCTCAAATAAAGCTTTTTAATCGTCTTCCACTGCAGCACGGTCTAATATGCATCGGGTTCGAATATTGTTGACATTGCGAAAGTGTAAAGCTTAATAATACGAAATCTCATACCATTTTCATTGAGGCCCATTTCATTAATGTAGATGGACAATAATCATCTTGGGTCTCAAACTGCACCTGTTCTGTTTGGAACGATAATAAAATTAGAATGGGAGCATGACTCAGAGCATTAAGCAGAATTACAAAAGTTTATTTGAATATACACCTTGATTACACACTGTTAACACTTCTGTTACCCAAAAATAGACTACGAACAACAAATCCATACATTTCTTAGATACCTATCACAATAATAAAAGTAGGTAATAAACATACATTTAAATTTATAGAAACCCATAACAACAGTAGCACGTATACACAACATATCCCATCTCCTAACACAATACAGACAAGATTTTTCATTCTGCAAAGTAATTTTTCAATGTTAAATTTGTTCTGAACAAATTTCTGCACATTTAAAGGACAAAACTAAAATGTTCAATCATTTATTATCATAATACACTGCTCTCTTCAATTGACTGAGCATATTGGGAATTAAATAAATGGCTTTCCCAAAACACGTTATGAAATGTTACATATAAAGTAATTTTTATCTCAAAAAGGAAGCAAAAACGAGCAAAATTCTATTAAACGTTTTTGTTTGAAATATCACAAAGAATGTCCCCATGAAATTAATGACATTACTTACGATTCATCCTGTAATTAACAATGGTATGCATTAAAATAAAATTGTATGTAGGCCTAGTAGTAATGATGGAATATACAAAATCTAAATTATTGAATTGAAGAGCAGCTGTAACATAATGATGATCTTTACATTCTTTTCGAAAAAAAAAAAAAAACAGCCGACACTCCTTTAATCTTCATATTATGTGATGTAGATTGACTCTATTAAATTGTAATATATTGTGACAGTTCAGACACGTTACAACTTCTAATATATTACATAATGTATTTTAATGCAGGACTAAATTAATTCTCAATTTACATATTCTACAACATTTTTATTTCGTTTACAATGTATTTTTTAAAACTGTATTTTTTACATTACTACTTACAGTACAATCTCATTCTAATCCAAATGATAGTTATTTAGTAATCAGTGTTGGTAAAAATGCCATAAGGTATTCATTAATAACATAAGCTCCTTTTATTGAAATATTATTGGTACAGAAATTACCTTCATGGAATTTCAATATTATTATTTTAGACAATCTATTATATACTGAACAATGTGTTTCTTCGAGGAGAAAAAAAAAAAGAATTTTATTTTCAGATATATTCTTTTTTATATTCCTCAGACAACAAAATAATCAAAGTCACTGAAAATGTTAGCATTTTGTTAAAGGAAGCATGTTTAAATATTTATGAGCACAAAAACATCATTGAAAGAACAAGAAGTTACTGAGCCAGACGTTATTTAGATAATGGATTAACGTGCTTGGTTCTCTTAATATCTTCTTCAGACTAAAAGTCTAAAACCAGTCTTGGAATAACTTAAATGTACGTAATTTGTCCTTGTAATTGCGCATTGTTTTACGAACTGTACGTTTACAATTGCATGATACATATTGACGCTTCTGTTATGTCAATAATAATGGCAATAAACCAAATGAATCGGTCAAGTCAAGAACTGCTCAAGTCACTTCTTTCTACTATTTCACAACATCAAGTCAAAATTGACCAAGTGCATGTATTGTAGCATTAATTTTAATTTTAATTAGCAGGTGTTGGAAGCAATGTGGTAATGTGGTAATCATACATGTTACTTTATTTAAGAATCAAGCTACACAGTTTATTGTTGTGTGTAAGACATATTATTATTTTAACAAAATTAGAAGTGAAGTGTGAATGATTCAACCCCAAGTTGTAGTGATGAGACTGAAAAAATTGACAACATTAGAAAACTATAAAAGTATCTCAATCCAAATGACCAAGAATATTACAACTGTGTAAGAACAGTTACTGCAACAGTAGAAGAAGATAAAGATAGAGGAGAAGAAGGGGATCGTTGGATGATACTGAGAAAATGGCACTTCTTCTTATCCTTTTCAGTCAAACCTCTTGAAATTTGGAATTAACGTGTTTTTTCTCTCATATTTTCGTGTTAGCGAGCGTACGGTGCCTCTTATTATAATGCAGTGTTATTTTTCACAAAAAATACTCTAGAAAAGTATTCCAGGAAACACATAATGGTTCAAAATTACATGGAATATAATAGTATTAAGCAAAAGTAACCCCAATGAAAATAATTTAGACAGGCCTAATGTTTTGTATATTTTTTGAAGGTATAAAATTTCTTAAGATCTCTTCATGGTTTGAAAATTTTAATACACCGCAAGCCAAGAAATGGTAAATGCTCTTCTCAAGTCAAGAAATGACCAAGTTCAATATTTTTTATTGAATGTGTATGACTAAAAAAAACTAATTAAATAATAGAATAGAGGATGTATGAATTTTTTAAATATTTTCAAACGTTAATTTCAGAGAAATGCAGTTTTTTTTTTTTTTTTTTTTTTTTTAGTTTTGCGAAAATTTGGTGACATGCACATAGGCAGATCTTGACTTGACCGATTCAAATAGATGATTATTGTAGCATGAGATAAAAATCACTAAATGTATTATTATTATTATTATTATTATTAATATTAATATTACATGAGCAGACTTTGCACTTCTCGTAGACAGCAAAAACATCATGCAGTTCCACTATTGGGAAAGTGAATATGTTGCATAAGTGTTACTATCAGCACAAGGTGAGATTTGCATTAACAACTTTAGGCCTATATGTCACTGCTTACTAGTATCATACCTAGTGCGTATCAATGAAGATAGAAGTTTTGCTAGTTTTAAAGGTCAGTATTTCTTTATTTTGTACAGAGGAGGGACCCGAAGGCTTGCACTGCAGCCTGAGGCTTATTGTGCTTACCACTCATTCTGTGAATGATTGGGTAGCCGAACGGCCGCACTCTTGAAGACTACTAGTACGGCACGCCGTACCGTGAACTTAATCTGGGCTGTTGTAAGGATTATGATGATATCTATGTGAATTCTGCACTGCTTGGGAAAAGTGGCATAAGTCAGTTTCCACACACTTCTTTATTAATTTATTGACAACTTACGGAACATCTGCTCGCTTGGGAAAAGAGACACAAGTATCTCCCATTACAATAATTCATACAGAAGAAAATCAAATCGACATAAACCAGTATGAAGACAGTTTTTTTTCCTTCTCCTGTAAAATTAACATTTTTGACTTGTGCCACTTTTCCCGAGCACTACGGAATTAGCTCGTTTCACGACCAGACGCGCTAACCGTTACTCCAGTGGACAAGATCAGTGTTAGGATGTAGCAATGCAATACGCTCACATTACATCATTATATACTAATGAACAAAAATTACAATAGATTCCTGTCTTAGGAATACAAATTTTTGATCGGTTATGTTGTTCAGAGATTCTTGTGTACTGATCGCTACTTACGTTTTCTTAGGAAGCTGGGAAGTTCGACGGTTTGTTTTCTTTTACTTGACAAGAAATTTAAATCATGGTTTATTTAAAGACGCTTGCTACTGCAGAGGTTATATCAGCGTTGCCGGTGTGCCGGAATTTTGTCCCGCAGGAGTTCTTTTACATGTCAGTAAATCTACTGACACAAGCCTGTCGCATTTAAACACACTTAAATGCCATCGACCTGGCCGGGATCGAACCCACAACCTCGAGCATAGATCGAGCATAGAAGGCCAGCGCTATACCAACTACGCTACCGAGACCGACTCACTGTCAATTTAAGGTAATTTATACGCTTATATTTATCGACTTCAGAATTCGCCTGCAAAAGTGCCTCTAAGATGTAACATTTCACAGTAATTAAAGAGCGCGCAAATTGGAATTCTATACCCCTTTTCATTCGACTTAGTTCACTGAAGGGTGACTTCTTAGCCGCTCAGAATAACACGAGCCGTTTGCGCTTAGCAACGTTGCCTGGTTGTAATGCTAAGACTCAGTCGCTGTTAGTTATGGTAAGTTAAATACGAGTATTACTTGCGCCCAGACAAAATATTGTAGCCACGAAGAATATGAGACGTATGAACTAAGTAGTGTGAAAAGCATTATATCAGACGGTATTGCTCATTATATTCGGAGGATTTGAAAGTCATTGAAAACTAGGATGGCAATTTCATGAAAAGAAGAGACAAATTATTAATATCTATTCCTATTAATATACTAATACGATATAGAGAAGAAATTATTTTTCTCTCCAAATATGTCATACTAGGTTATATGTATGGAGGGAAATGAAAGTATATCAAATATTAGTATTAAACAATCTCAATTATAGACCACTAATATTAATATATTAATGTTCAGAAGTAGATCTTTGGGTATTCCACCATGTTCTGGAACTTAGCGTTTCTAACGTTTCGGACCTAGATACAGGTCCCTTCATCAGGGCAAATAGAGCTGAAGAGTCACATATTCTGATAGGCTCATAATATTATGTCTGGCTACTCCAAACAACTGGGAAATTTGTCTAGAATTCTGAGGTAGTAAAGGGGCTCTAAATGCATATGAGTTTCTCCAACGCTGCGTCGGTATGTGTGCCATATCCAATGTAACATCTTTCATATGACCTACAGCGAGATAATGTTCACGCTAATACAGATTCAATTACAGTAAATCGACCATACAGTGGGTTTGAAATTACACTTTTTTTTACAAAATTTTACGCATTTCTAAGTTAGATTTATTTAAAATAATATTGGAATTCCAAACTTTTCATTCATACGGCTGGGACATGTGTTATACACTTAAAATCGAAACATTTCTGACTTTCTACGACGAACAACAATTCTAAATATGGATATTTAGTGTCTACAATTTAAATTTTCTATAACCAGTATATTCTGTACATGCTAGCACAAGGATGATCGAAACAAGAATGTAACTTATACGTACTTTCTGATTATTGTGCAACATTCACAAACGCAATTAAAATATAATATTATTCGTCCCTGAAGGGCGCATAAGGAACTGGTCACATGTGCAACAGTTACTCTATTATGTCATGCAGAGGCATGGTTTGCATAAAGGTAAGACACAATTACACATGACTAAAAATAAGCTGTCTTGCGTGCAATAAATAAATATGTTAGAGTGACTGATTGAAATGCTCAAGAGCTCAACGATTTCAAGACACAATTTTCTTCTAGAAGTTCTCGTTGTTCGAGAGGTTATTACGTTTATCATTAAATTCGAGGTTCGTGGGTTCAAGCCTGGCTGATTGTGATGGATTTCTAATAGCGATTAAATTCTTCTCGGAAGGAGAGTAAAGCTCGATCGATGACCCGTGTCTGATTCGTAAACCTTGAAAGAAATTTGTCATTGAACAGGCAAAATTTACCAGTCATTTTTCATAAACGTCGAACTTCAACACTGTTGCCATCACTGTTGCTTATTATCTTATCATTGTAGTAATATTTGAAATTCTAAACACTGCCAAATTATCATAAATGTAGAGAGAGGGAGATAATTTTCTTTTAAATGTTGTAAATAATCATATATTGGAGCAGAATACAGTTGACAGTAAGGATATTCTTATGTAATAATAGGAACAGAAAACTTGAACACAACCGATTCGTGACATATCGATGGCCCAGACCCAGACTGTTCGAAGTCCATTTTACTATTTTTTTTTCAGAAGAGCTATTTTAAGCTCCTGACATTCAAAGCTAAATGAAACAATTTGGAATAGCTTCATAGCAACCTTACGGAGAGGAATATTTATAATTTTGTTCGATTCATATATGCAGATAAGAACTGGAGCACAATGAAACACATGAAACACAGATTTCTTTCTTATAAAAAGTTGGACTTAGAACAGTCTGGTTCTCAGCCATCGATATTACAATATATAGGCTTCATTGAGATTTAGCAGAATATTAAAAACAAAACATTCTAAGTTAGTAGGTATATCTTATTTATAATACAGGATGATATAAGATATTAACTTTCCATCGCTTTCGTACCAGCTACAAGATTCTCAATAAAACATGGCAGATGTTGTTTTGACATAGAACTACGTCTTTCTCCCCACTAGATAAGTGGCGGGTAACTTGATAATGTAATTCTTCTCGCTGTAACTGATCGCAACAGTAGAGATCTAGACAGATATTGCATATACCATTGCATAGCGGTAGTGAAAGGACTACCGTATCAAACGGAATACCAACAGCCGCTGTCGGTTGAGCCTGGTTGAGCTGGCAATGTCACGAAAAGTATGCAGCATAATAATAGTACATTATGCAACGAGCCTATAATGGTAGTAATTAAGACGCGAGTATGTTTATGAAACAAGCGCAAACGAGTTTCACAATTTTCATACGAGCGTCTTAATTACCATTATAGGCAAGTTTCATACGACTTTTTATACTCGACCATATTTCTAACTTGAAATTATTCATAAGTATTCATGTTATTCTTATCTGACTGGGGAGCGGAACTGACCTTGTGCAATATCTCGTATATTGTGAGATGTGCGCAGACGTGAAAGTATTGATTTTTTCCTAGAAACAAATGCCATTGACCTTGATATAATCTAGAGAGTAAAATAAAGATTAATTGAAAACGAGATGACAAATTGAATTTATTTGAATATTATTTACAATTAACGCTAATTATTATAGTAACAGAACATAACCTTCTGCGAAAGTATTGGATTTCCAGCCTCCGTGACGTTTCGCTAGTTGTCTTTCGATTGCATATCCGAGAATAATCGATACTTGCGCTTTCATATTGCTACGATGGTGGTTTCTGATTGGTGGAACACCTGAACTTTAATGAATAGGTGTACTTTAATGAGGTCCATTAAAGGGCTGCTACCAGGTGTATAATTACTACATTTCGGCATGGTCGAGCATAAAACTAAGTATGCATCTATGCACCCGCATGTAGTTTTGACATAGAACTAGGCCTACGTCTCTCTCCTCACTACATATTGGAAATTGACTGTAACATAAAAATGCAACTTCCCCTTTTCTCCTTGTATTCCTCTTGTTCTCGTCTTCCCCTGTTTTCTCCTTGCTTCCCTTGTATCATCTTGTTTTCTTTCTATTCTCCTTGTATTCCTTATTTTCCCTTTGTTCGCCTTGTTTCAGCCTTGTTCTTGTCTTCCCCTTGCGGTATTTGTGTTCTACGTGTGCAAGTAGCCTGGCTGATTGATTTTTAGATGGTCACGTGTTTAAAATTCTGGTTGAGGTTCTGGCTGATATGTACATCTATTATCAGGCAGTATATCTCACTTGACGATGTGTGTCAGAGGAAGAACAATTGTTTGTATACTATTGTTATATTATTTGTATATTGTATACTATTGTTATATTATTCGTATAGTGTATACAATTATTAACTCTCTTTCATAAGAACAAGAAAAATTTCAACACATATTGGCATAATAATTATAATACGAGAGGAAACATATTATGAAACTATGGCTTAAAACTTTACAACACATTAATTTCTCAGTACCCTGTTTTAGCTAATTATAAGTACGATTAAATTTAAAGTGAAAATTAAAGAAATTATTAAGGGAACTTAACATAGAGTTAGGTAATTAATTGGTAAATATTAATCTTATATTATTATACTTGTGAATATTGGTTATAAACATTTTGAATTGTTTTTATAATCTGTGCTATTTTATTGCTTATATTAATTTGTTTATTTTGTCTTCTTCTTTCTCCTTATCTACAGTGCAGTCTTGAACTCCCGACCATGAGCGTTTGCTCATATGGGGGCAAATTCTTTAATTTGTATTTCTGTTTTATGTATATAATAGTTTTTTAAGACATCTTTGTAATGTATATATAAAATAAAAATAAATAAATAAATAAATAATAAATAAATAAATAAATAAATAAATAAATAAATAAATAAATAAATAAATAAATAAATAAATAAATAAATAAATAAATAAATAAATAAATCTGAAGTCTGATTAGTTTAATATGTTACTAGTCAGCGATGTATGCAATGGAGGGAGAAAGGAACTGGCTACTCTACCCTATTATCTCCTGACCTAGTTTTCTCATTATTGATGCCTTATTGGTGTCACTTATGAAGTTCAGACCTGTCTCGGACAGTTGACTGAACAACAACAACAAAAACAACAACGTGTTTAAAAAAGCACTTCACTTGCTCACTTCACTTGTTATACTCAAGTTAGAATGACCTGTTTTCTTTCAGATTAATCTAATCTAAAATATTTTAAGTTGGTTATTTAACGATTCTGTATCAACTGCTAGGTCATTTGGCGTCGATGAAATTGGAGATAGCGAGATATCCGGCGAAATGAGGCCGAGGATCCGCGATGAACTACCTGGCATTCCACCATACGGTTGGGGAAAACCTCGGAAAAAACCAAACCAGGTAATGAGTTTAAGCGCAACTTCGGAACAGAAGACAAACGCGATACCGCCTGGCGGCCCGGGAGTCTAAAATAAATTAAAATAAGAGTATCATGTCATTGTACATGAGAATTCACCTTATCCTGAATCTAGTACTTCCAATTCACTATTCGTTTTACACTATTTGCAGTATGAAACCTACGATCAGCCGAGTGTTTAAACTGCTGGCGACAGTAATAAATTTGACTTACCTCAAGGGTGACAGCTGAAAATGGCTCGCCAAACAGCACAAGACAACACATATTCCAACTGCCAAGAATTTTTTGCTCGACTTATAAAAACTGGAGTACTGTATTTTCTTTCTGTAGGGACAGAACTTACTCCTTTTCTGCAGTCGGGAACTACTAAGTTTTTCACACGACTTAGTCTATATATTCCATCTTCTTCGTGGCTAAAATAATTTGTTTGGGCGCATGTAATATTTAACTTACAACTAACAGCGACTGAGTCTTAACATTACAACTAGGCAATGTTGCTTAAGCGGGAATGACTGGTGTTGCTCTGGGCGGCTAAAAACTCAGGACCTCCATGAACAAAGTATTTATTTGATTTTGCGTTGATTTCATTGCAGTATGCAAATAATTTTTATCCACTCGTTTTGTATTTTTAGAGCGTCGTTTACTACTTGATTCATTAATATGCTATTGAGTAGACCGCGGAACTTTATGCAGTAAAAAAAACAGAAAACATGCATAGAACTATGCAAAAAAAAAAAAATTGAAATATGCGCTAAAATTATGCAGTAAAAATACACTTGAGGTTCATTTAGTTTAATAATAATATGATATATGAAAATAATGTAAAATAATAATTGTCATTGTCATAATTTTTTATTAAATTCATTTTTATTTTTATTTAAATGTATTAATTAATAACTGTACATAAATATTGGAATTCATACCATTTTAACTTTATAATCTTTTGTAAATTTCCTTCCCCTTTATGCGTGGAACGTTTAACCCCCGATCATTTATACAGATTGATCAGTCATATGGGCTTTGAAGGCAACAACTTTTATCAAATTCATTATGCTGCCATCTAGCGACTGCAGAACAAGTCACGTTATAACTCTCATTTGAATTGCATGAACCAACTGTACTTCAATCTAGCGGTCGTTACCAATCGACAGTGGCTATCCTGATGGTTGTTCTCTACCACATGTTACCGTTTTTAAGATGGGGATGACCACTCTGTTATATATGTGATCAGGGGTTTAACTTAATTTATTTTTTCAATAAAGATATGTTGCAGATTGTATCGACGCTCTCCCCCTAAGGCGCAAGATGCGCGTAGAGAAGAAAAAATAATGGTAATGAACATTTTCACGAAATAGGTGCCCACTTAAACGTTCCACGTTAAATGTAATAGGTGGCAGTTTAGCTTGTAAGCAGATCGATCATGTGCTGGTTCTTCGCTTGGTTGTGCAGTAAAACTCGTCGGCAGTTAATGCCGCTTGTTGAAATGAAAATTTACAAACCACATGACTTCATTGTCGCAGGTGTTCAAATACATTCAGTTTTGGTTCTATAAAATCAGAGCTCACTATCAGGAAGTATCCAATGTCGTAGAAATTTCATGATCTCAACGTTGATCTTATATTTCTTGCAAATTATATTTTTTGTTTTTATCACGGAGAAAATTGTGAAATTAGATTATAAATAGGGAAAAATAAGGAAAGATCTTTTAATACACGCGTTTACATATGCAAACTAAAATATATATAATTATGCATTTAGAGTGAAAAAATCTCGAAATATGCATATATTAAAAATAAAAGTAGGCTTCATTCGAACGTAAGAACCATGATCCATTTTCGCTTTTTCAACTTGCGAAATCAGTAAAACCATGCAATTGCATGAATTTATGCGGTTTACTAATGAGTAAAACTGACTTTTTAATTGTAATAAGTAATAACTTACCCAATTAAGTCCAAATTATTGCTGACATATTTCTATTTTAGTAAAATTACAGTTAAGAAACATGGTGTGCAAATATTTTTTCATGCAAAGTATTTATCTTAGAATTGTTTGCAATACTTTAGAACAAAATTATTATAATGCTGAGTTAGCTTATTTACCTTTCAATTGCATTTCTTGGAAGTCAATGCAGGAAACACCTCAGTATTTTCCGCAAACAGAGTAAATCTCATGCATACGTGCCAATTCATTTGGTGAGACAACGCAGCTGAAATAAATTCGCCGCAACATTGATTAACATAATCTGCACGATACATGTCAATGATAACGTGCCTTTTCGTCTAGCGCTAGCCTTGTGCTAATGGTCAGCGAACAAAGACTGGGGTAGCTGATTCATCCTTCGTGAGTCGAACATAGGCAGGCAGCCGTCACTTCAGCTGTGTTTAAAGGACGCACTGTAGAAACACAGTAACGCAGAAGTGAGTGCTCTACTCAATTGGTGGAGCAACTGTTTATGGGATAGAAGGTTCTGGATTCAATCCAAGGTGGTGGCGGGATTTTCTCGCTGTCGAAACTTTCAGAACGATTCCGGGATCCACTCACGTCTCCTGTCAAATTCAGTATACCGATCTTACGCATGAATGATATGCAGTCGTAGCCAAATGCACCACCTCTTTCTAGAGTTTTACCTCCATACCCCACGTACTGCCTCATGAGTGCAAGTGAATGTCTTTACTTTTTTAATCCTTTTTGACCTGATTTTTTTTCTTTGTGGAGACAACATGGAGAAACAAAAAAAAAAAAACAAAGCAATCCTCTTCCTAATAACAGCTGGCCAAGGAACTGGTGGGTGTTGCACTCTATCGGTAAAGAATGAAATTACTTCTGAGGATACCAAATGGAGTCATCAGAAAATTCATATGAGTCAGAGATTACAGAAATTTTAGTGATTCCAAATAAACTCATCTGAGCGGGAAAGGTTAATTAAAAAACAAAGAAAAGTTATTTGCAAATTCAAGGAAGCAATAATATCCCTGTAGTAAGCAGTCTATAAATTCGCAAAGAAAAAGCTCAAAACATTACTCATATCTCCTTTTATACCTCATTATTACTAAATATTGTAATAATAAATTGCTCCAGTGGTGTTAACAAATCAATAAAATGAATCTTTCTTTAATGTTAGGAGATATTAAATTATACTGTACCGGAACTATAATTTATATCAGTTTTATACAAGTATAAATAAAATGGGGCAACAGTAACGAATATAAATTACACTCGAGAGGAAATTAAGCGCACAATAAGTATGAGAAATGCCTGTTATTATTCGGTTCAGAATCTTTTGTCATCTAGTCTGCTTTCAAAAAAAACTGAAAGTTAGAAATTAATGAAACGTTATATTACCGGTTGTTCTGTATAGTTGTGGAACTTGGACTCTCACTTTGACAGAGGAACAGAGGTTAAAGATGTTCGAGAATAAGGTGCTTAGGAAAATATTTGGAACTAAGAAGGATGAAGTTACAGGAGAATGGAGAAAGCTACACAACATAGAACTGCACGCGTGCACGCATTGTATTCTTTACCTAACATAATTAGGAACATTAAATCTAGACGTTTGTGATAGGCAGAGGATGTAGTACGTATGGATGAATTCAGGAATGCGGATAGAGTATTAGTCGGAAGACCTGAGGGAAAAAGACTTTTGGGGAGGCCGAGACATAGATGGGAGGATAATATAAAATGATTTTGAGGGAGTGGGATATGATGTTATGAACTGGATTAATCTTGGTCAGGATAGGGGCCGATGGCGGGCTTATGTGAGGGTGGCGATGGGCCTCCGGGTTCTCTAAAAGCCATTTGTAAGTAAATGATAAATAAAATGTACGTTTACTCGAGTAACTTGTCTCCGTCTGTCGCTTAGACTAACATTTTAAGGCAGACCAGTTATCCCATATGAAGTTATAAGTCATAACACGGCAGCGAAAATTATATATATATATATATATATATATATATATATATATATATATATATATATGGACTTTCATGGTAGTGGTGGGATTGGTATTGACTAATGAAGGAGAACACGATAAAGAATAAAAATAAAGTGGAGGAGAAGGCTAATGATAGGAATAGACAAAGATGTCTATGCCTAATATCTTTCTTCATACATCTTTCTGTCTTCTCTGCTTAATTTCCCCTTATATCCGATTTACAGACCGTTACATGTACGGGAAAGACATTCATTTGTTAGTATAATATATATCTCACAAATGCCTCTCTTGTCATGGGATCGGTCCACACCTGTGGAGTAACGGTTAGCGCGTCTAGCCGCGAAACCAGGTGGCCCGGGTTCGATTCCTGGTTGGGGCAAGTAACTTGGTTGAGGTTTTTTCCGGGATTTTCCCTCAACCGAATATGAGCAAATGCTGGGTAACTTTCGGTGTTGGACCCCGGACACATTTCACCGGCATTATCACCTTCATCTCATTCAGACGCTAAATAACTTAAGCTGTTGATAAAGCGTCGTAAAATAACCTACTAAAATAAAAAATAAATTGTCATAGGATCGGCATGACATAGGACCACGACGAAATATCACATGACAGTCAGACGACAACGGAGAAATACTCAATCCCCTGGACGGAAGATAAATTTCTTCCCTTGTCCACGGCTGGAATCGACCTCGGAGCTCTTGAATGGGAAGTTCACGAGCTATCGACATAGCTACAACAGGTGGCTCTTATACATATACGGTCTTACTAATAAAAACTCTATATACAGACGTTTAACTGTTTTATACTTATACAATGAGTAGCTCGTTTATAAGTCGTGTGTAAATTCCTTACTAATAATCACTACATACGTCGTGTATAACAGTATAACTGTTACACAGCTACATCATAGTTTCGTCATTACTTCGTTACGAAAGGTAATAGAATATCTGAGGTTCTCTACTGCATCCGGTAGAGCGCTCTCGTGTGGCGTGTTAAATATCGATAGTACAACTGGCTCTAATCGATTACCACACTACATTTTTGTCAAAGAGTACAAGCTACAGCAATATTATTCTAATAATTCTATGATCTTTGGTTTGTTCTTCTGTGGTTACAAGGTAACCATCATCATAAAATGACAGTCGATACGAACAGCTGTTAGAGGGGCGGCCATTTTTTCCCTATATACAACGCTTAAACAAGGGGTTTCGTGTATATAACTACTGCAAAGCAATTCCCATTGTATAGTTACAGCCTGTTTATACGCCCATAGCTTATTCACGGTTTATTAGTAACGTTTTCTGTCTCAACTCTGCGTAAGTCTCGTATAAAAACTATACACGGTTTATTAGTAAGACTGATACAGTATTATCTGTACAGTAAATATAAGAGAAATAAAAGTTAATATTGCTGACATATTTTCTCTTTGCAAAACCCGTATTAGGATGGTGCTGGACTGTTAAAGACGATACAAATTCTCAACGTAGCTTCCATCGGAAGTGAAGCAAAACCGGAGACCCATGTAGTAGGTTGGTACGTGAGGAACCTTCTTCTTAAATGGAGTACTCCAGGATAACTTCATGCACCTTCTTTTCCCTCACGGAGTCAAAAATTAAATTCTGCTAGTTATTATCCTTCAATTGTATCCATTCTATCAGAGGAGAAGTCTGTCTTACAGACGCTCCAGCCTATGAAAAGGAATGTTTAAAAGTGCAAAATTAGAAGACAACCTGCCCTTGAGCAGAAAACAAAATTGATGGTTGGAGGAAGTTTTAATTTGTCATATCAATGAACCAACTAAACAACCACGTACTTCATATGCACGAGGGTTTCGGCACTACAATGGAACAGAAGCAATTCAATGAAATCGAATGCACGAAGTATCTTCCTCCACGTCCACACAACGCATCGCCCGTCTGCGTATACCGTAAACGCACTTGTGGAGGTCACTAGTTTAGTCTGCCGTGCATATAAATGCTGAGCGTGAAGCACGAATTCTCCGAAGATACCACAGACTGAAGCCAAATGCTAGGCTCGAAAGGGTTGTTTCTAATGGAGTAGCAGCAACAGAGATATTGGCTGGCATTGTGTAAATCTAAGATCTATATTACACTATCAAATTCCTGTGTCACTGAAGTTTGATAAAATATATACAATCTTTTACAGTGTAATATAGCATCTTTGATCACATCTAGCTGTGACGTAGTTCTGTGATAAAAGTTATGGTCATCATCATACCTTTGATAAAATCTGTGACTAAGAAGAAAGAAAATGTCAGACATTAAGTACACATGGTCTGTGAAAACCACAAAACTTTTAATATCACAATATGAGTCACATGAAATGTTTCATCATCCATTTTTAAATGATTTCATATCTTCACACTGAAGTTCTCTCAGTAGAGTTTGATGGATTCCTTTTGTATCTTTTCTCCCTACCCGAGTCTCTAACCAAATACGTTTCTTCTTTGATTTCTTCTTTAGTATTAAAGCTCGATTCACATTATACGTCACATCACCGTCACGGACCATCACCGTCCAATGCAAACTCATTCACATTTAACGGCAAGTGACCGTCAGTTTGCCACCAAGACTATAGGAACTGTGCTCTCGAACAATGCCGATATTTAGCAAACAAAAACTTGCGATGATTGCTGTCTTGTTGGACGAAGAAGAGGCCGTAAGAAGAAAACGAAACAGAATATGGATGAAAGAAATGCTCAGAAAGAGGAAGAATATAGGTGAATATCATACACTATACCGACAGTTGGAGGATGATGAAAGTTGCTTCTATAAGTATTTTAGAGTGTCAAAATATCAGTTTTATATTTTGCTTCAAAAAATAGAAATACAAATAGAAAAACAAAACACAACATTTAGAGAAGCAATTTCAGCAAAAGAAAAGTTGATGGTTTGTTTAAGGTAAGTCCTTCTAGATTGTAGTCTAAACAATGAAATGGAAAAGTAATTATGTCAATTAGAACAAATTATTGTTTGTCATTCCTTGCATAAAATCACTCACAGGAAAACGTTAATTATTCCACAGGGGAAAATTGTTAATAGTAGGTTTGAAATGATGATATTCCTGACACGTGTGATGGTGTAGGCGACGGTGTTTGCATAGTTGTCAGATCATGTGACGTAGTTGAGGTCGTCCGATAAGAAACCCTATCTGTTTGCAGCTGATTGTGCTGCAGCACGGGATGCTGATAGTGAGCTGGTGGTGCTGAAGAAATGGAAGGCTGCTCATTGCTTTGGGACTGGAACATCCTTTCTTGAATTTCTTCGTATTCAAGATTAGAAATTATATTGAAAATTTTTGATTTTGCCAGATTTTGTCTTAATGGTGAAAATTGTTTCACTGTGGCAGCTATGCCGTTGAAAAATGCATCTATTGGGTCCGCACTGCAGGTAGACGTCAATTGCTTTTATTTTTCATTGTTTTCTAATAAATATTTCATAACGAGAGATGACGCTGTTTCCTTCTCCTGCACCTTTTTCTTTGGACGCTTTTGTGACCCTGTAACTAGAGGATCAGTGTTCTTGCTTCTGGCAGTACTGATTTTCTTAAGTCCTGTGGATGTGAAGCAGCAATCTCTGCAGTCTCTTCATTTGTATCATTGTTCAAACTTTCTTCTTCTCCTTGATTGTTCGAATCGTCACTGCCTTGAGGTTCAACGTTTCCTATAGTTTCTCTTTCTTTAATAAACGGGATCAGAAATAACAATTAATCTTCATATTTCCATTTTTTTTTTCGGTGTTGGTTGCCTGTCCGCTCTTAGTCTTCCTCTTTTTTAATGCCTCTCTAAACTGATCCCTTAATGAAACCCACTTCACTTTGCATTCTGGACCTGAAAAGATTGAATCGGCCTCATTCATCACGGAAATCATATTCATAACAAATCAGTAATACATATAGTCACCATCTAGTTCACAACAATAGAACAGACCTTCGGATTTCAATCAAAAGATACTAGCAATATGACCAAAGATGTTAAAGCGAGTATAAATAACAGGGAGGAAGAAGAAAGCATAAACAATTCACGCTATCAAACCGTCCACGTCACATCAAAACATTCTCCTCGAGAATCCCAGACGGTCCGTGCCGTTGATGGGCTGTGACGTTGCCTGTATATGTGAACGCTACCATAAAAAACGCATTGTACAATGTTTTGATGCAACGCTGCTGGTCCGTGATGTGACGTATAATGTGAATCGAGCTTAATTCAATAACCATACAGCATTTAGTTGCAACATGCATAGAACTGTTGTGGATCTATTATTAGAACTGTGATGAAAGATGTGATGAAAGTTTTCACATAGTGTACACAAAATCTCACATTTGATCATATATATATATATATATATATATATATATATATATATATTTGATAAAAAATCTTATAACATTCTGTGACACAGAAATTTGATAATGTAATATAGGCCTAGTGCAGACAAACTTTATATCCTTCTTCACTTATGGTAGTGGCTCCCAATTAGCAAAGGCCTGCAGACCCCTTGTTCTTAAGTAACCAAGCGATGAGCCCCTGTTTTTTAAAATATTTATAATTGTGTGATAGTTACTATGCAATTGTTTGTAATATAAAAGTAAAACAAGTAGATAATATGTATAAGCGTATGCATCGTTGTCTCCTCCACCTTCAGACCTAAGTGACAGGTTTTCTTGATCTCGCTAGACTTAGCAGTCTAACAGTATTGAAGTGAACTTAATTTTGGGAGGAGACATTACGACACAGCACTAAGGCTTAGAACAGGGCTGGGCACCAAGAGCGAATTCTACTCTCTCACGGGGAGCCATATGACTTCTCTTCAACCCTATTCTTACCCGCCGAACACAGGCTGACTAAACTAAGGTTCGCTGCGTATCCAGGTTTCGAGCAGGTAACCCCGCTCGTCCCTACAGCAGTCCCTCTGTACGTCTCCTGCCGGCCGGCGTTCAGGGAGTGCCATGGAATTATGACGAAATGCAGATTGAAAGGAATGATGTAGATGTCTACCAAGGGGAAACGGGAGAATTCCTTCGCCACAAGTGTCACTATGGATTGCCGCGTGTTTGTGACTCAAGTGCGCAGGTATTTCATCCAGGCGGCCCGGGTTCGATCCTTGGCCTAGTCGTGATGGAATTTGTGGTGGACAATGGAGACGTTGCAGAGGGTTTTTCCGAAGTACTCCCATTTTCATTATCATTCCCGTCGGCCTCGGTAGCGTAGTCGGTATAGTGCTGGCCTCCTGTGCTCGAGGTTACGGGTTCGATCCCGGCCTAGGTCGATGGCATTTAACTCTAACTGGTATCTATGGGTCAATATAGACCCATATGGATAGATATCGTAATGTACATTTAAAAAGCAATACCAGTTGAGGGTTAAGTGTTTCAATGCGACAGGCTCATGTCAGTAGATTTACTGACATGTAAAAGAACTGCTGCGGGACAAAATTCCGACACACCGGCGATGCTGATATAACCTCTGCAGCTGCGAGCGTCGTTAAATAAACCATAATTTTAATTTTTTATCATCCCCCTCATTTCATCTATCATCTGCAATAGTAAAAATAGGCTGGGGTAAAGTCTTGGGAAATAGTTAAGATTTCCGATGCTGATACAGGAAGGGCTTGGAGCTTATCAGGCTAGTCGTGTGTGGATGGGGCCTGGCTTTATCCGATAATGAGACAAAGCGAGGACTCATCAGCAAGGGCTTGGGTCTCTGGCACCTGGGATTTATCAGGCTACTCCTCCACGAAACGGCATTTGAATCTATCAAGAGCTGAAGCCCACCTCTCAGCATCGGATTCATGAATGCACCAGACAACCTGTCGAACTTGGAAATCATCGCATATATAGGGCGCACAACGAGCCAAAGCGTGCCTAAGTGTACTGACCCGTCCCGACTTCAATCCTCTTAAAGCCAAGGTAAGCCAAGCCAAGTCACTATGAATTTTTCACATGAAATGTCTCAGAACGAAAATCTGACCACGCACCCACCGCAAGGCTCGGTCTGTAGTATTTTTATACAGGAAAGAGAGCACCGAAGGCTTGCATGGCAGCCTGTAGCTTACTGTGTTTACCACTCCTATTCTGTAAATGATTGGGTAGCAGAACTGTCGCGCTCTTGTACAAGTACATCGCGCCGCACATGAACTTAACTCGGGCTATGGTATGGATGATAATGAAATGAGTCCGAGGTCAACGCCGAAAGCTATCCAGTAATTCTGCTTTCAATTAGTTGAGGGAAAACCTCGGAAAACCCCCAACTAGGTAATTTGTCCCAACCTGAATTTGAACCCGGGCCCACTCGTTTCACAGTTAGACATCCTAATCATTACCCCAAAGATATATATGCCTATCGGTCACTCGTTTCACAGTTAGACATCCTAATCATTACCCCAAAGATATATATGCCTATCGGTCTACAGTATACTTCTTGTTAGTCAATTATTGTAAGCGAGACATCCAAATAGTCTTGTATCTCCTCATTTTTTTATTTAAGAATTCCGTTACATTCAATTATGCACGAAGTGCCTCATTCCTAATTTTCTTTTATCGTGCAAAATTCAAGTTTGTTAACGTTGGTAAATATCTTTACTGAACGACCGAATGTAATGATAATGCAAATGGTATTTAGAATGGGAATACAGAGTGGTTATAAACTCTAGAATCATGGGGTTATAATATGTTTTCTGGTCACCCGATCTGAACCCCATGAACTTTGGCGTATGGTAATTTGAAAGCTCAGATACATCTGTAAAATTTAGGAATTCAGGATCATCTCCGGGAAAGGATATCCACCGCAACTGCTGCTCTGGATCCCCGCAAGTTGAAGATGATTCAAGAAAACATGGTAAAACGTTTGAAGAAAGGTGTTGAAAATGGTGGGAACATGTGGAGCACGTTCTGTAGTAAGAAAATGCGCTGTTCATCATTTCTCCTATGGTTACAAACTTTATAGCCACTCTGTAGAAAATGCAATAAACTTTTTGTAAATTTTGTAAACGACGACGATGACAACAATATGTTCGTTGTTCTACAGTATTTCCAGCGTGAGCAATGGAAGACATTTATCTTCTGTCCACGAAACTGGATGTTTGTCTCATGTCATGTGCTATCCTGTGTTGTCGCAGCGGTGGCCTTGCGTAGTACTGACCATATGACCAGGGAGTCCTGCAATGTGAGCTTTTCCTTCGCATTGATCCAAAGACTTACCCTTCCTTGCACCGCACTGGATTGTGTATTAAATCGGCGTTAAACGTACGAGGAAAACTATACGAAGAAAGAAAGAAGGAACCGCCTTCGATTATTGTATCGTGAATTTCCCAAATCTGAAATTAACAAGTCTTGTACTACACAAAGCGGCCAAATTGTTCGTTTAAGGCAGAATTATTTCGTCACACTTAATCTGAAACACAATGGGCACGTTATACAAAGAATTCTAACCAGCTCGTCGTTTGGTACTGTCCACCCATTAAAACCCTTGTTATTCACACACCCATTTCTTTTGTCGAAGAAGATTTAAAATGATTCAGGACGAGTAATGATTTCGTAAAATACTTCTATAACAAAGAAAATGTTTCATTCGTGGAAATTTATAAACAATGTTGCGGAATTCTTCTATAAAGCCAAGAGGAAATTACTACATGCCAATTATTTGTTCTGAGTAAGAGGCGTATTGGAAAACACTGACCTGACTCAACGTAATCATTGCTATCACTAGAGAATTAAATTATTACAGAGCAATACAGTTAAATATCAAACACCATTCTCGTATCTGCTTAAGCATTTTCATTTATTTTGCTTTCACCGTCATATCAATTTTTGTTCAATTTTCCAAGTTACATTTGTAGCTTATGTTACCTATATTTAAAGGCACTTGACTTGAATTTTTGCATACGATTTCCTCTGTTCTATAAGAATATATATTCTATGGTTTAATATTAAATGTGTGTGGGTTGAAATCTCCATTATGACGTGAATAATTATTATTCATTGTGTATGTGAACTACGAAGTGTCCAAAAAAAAAAAAAAAAAAAAAGGTAGGTAGCTGACACGTTTAACATTGTGAAATATGCCACGGAAGAAATACATAGGTTATAGAAAAATTAACATATATTAGAAAAATGGATAGATGGGCGAACGGAGAGGATAGTTGTATAGATGGCTGAATAAAAAGATGAATGGATAAATACTATAGATTGTTGGATAAACCGATGAATAGATGGATGGATGGATGGGTGGATGGATGGATGGATGGATGGATAGCTAGATGCGTAGGCCTGTATGAAGAGATATATGGATGCACGAATACATATACAGGCAGGAAGGCGGGCGGCGGGTGGACAGACATGCATACAGATGAATGGATAGATTATATTTACATTTTGATCTTGGTATCTGAATTTAGATTTAGAATTGGGTGGGTAGGTACACAGCCAAACAGACAGAAAGGAGGATGGGCGGACCATCGGAGGGAGGGACGGATAGATGGATGGACGGGTGGAAGGACAGACTGACAAATAGAGACAGACGTGCGGAATGCCGGACGGGTAGATGGACAGACAGACGGAGAGAGAGATAAATACACGGAGAGACAGATAGATATAGGCTACGCAGACGGACGGGCGGACGGACCGATGGACGGACAGGTAGGCAGGTGGGTAGGTTTGGAAGATTGGTAAACAGGTAGGTGGGTGTGTGGGTTGTGGGTGGGTGGATGGATGGTTAGTTGAATGGATGGATGGATAGCTGGACAAGTGGGCAGTAGACAGGTGGACGGACGGACAGACGTATAAATATTCTTCTGCGTTTTATCAACAGTAATCTCACTAGAGGTTTTGATTTTATCGATAAATCTGCGAGTGGAACACAAGCAGATTTATCTAGAGAAAATCAAAACTCGAGTGGGATTTAATTGACTATTACACGATTAGAAGAAAGTATATAAAGATTAGAAGTAACAATGTACTCCAATACAATAAAATATTAATTGGCTTATGAAAATACAACTGTCTTCAAATGTATCAACTATCGAACCTGACGATGTCATATCCAGGCCTTGTACACTGGTTTCTGACAAATAAGTATTATTATTATTATTATTATTATTATTATTATTATTATTATTATTATTATTATTATTATTATTATTATTATTGTACCATCTCAACATTACGCTAGATGGCAGTAGTGTTTTATGATTATGTTTTCTTGTTACCGGTATCAGTTGTGCCAACTATGGAATCATCATTGAACTCTGTGGACTGTTACTAGTCAAGAAGACATTGTTGATTCAGTTTCATTTTTATTAAAATGCAACATTCCACTTCAATTATCCGAATCCCAGTAATCAACGTCACTTGACAGATGATTTTCAATAAATCTTAATATTAAACAATCTCTGATACGTGACTATCCATAATATCATATAGCAGAAACTATAACATAATCTAACTAATATACACAAGTGTTAGAAAAGTTTTAATTAACGACGATGACATAAAAAATAAACATGAATAATTTTAAAAGGAATAATTATTGAATGTACAATTTTCAAATTTGAATGTGGTTGGTGGTTCAATTGATGTTATATTGGACGTGTGCGTAATAGAAGTGGAACTCGTTGATTTAGGCCTACATGGTGTATTCAACTTATTCAGGATTTCCGAATGGTGCTCTTCATTTATTTGTAAATCGGATTTCAGAAGATGCATAGATATGATCAGTGATTTTTATTAATTCTTGTTCTTGAATGCCAATGCGAGTCATATTTGAAACTGCTGTGCATCGACTGGAGTGGTTTGTAATTGTATATGTATATTTTTGACGTCCAGAGCAGCGCAGTTTCAAATGTTGGCAAACAAAGAAACAAATGCTAGGGACGCGATAAAATTAAACAAATGCTAGGGACGCGATAAAATTAAACAAATGCTAGGGACGCGATAAAATTGTGCGATAAGCAGCCATGATTGGTTGAAATACGTCCTTTCGTACCGTTTTATTGGTCAAAAGTAGTATGACGTAGTAAGAGTGTAATAGTCATTTTAAAAATTACGCACCGAAACTGATTACCATATATTTTAACTAATTTTCATTTACTTCAATATAATGCGATGGAAGAATACCTCCAAATAGTCCACGGTCTATTCCTTTCAATTGGTTTCCTATACATTTCCGAAGCTGAAAACATGGCATGGAGAGATAATGTGAATTAAACATGCCGTATAGGCCTATTCATCCATAAATAATACTTCTACTACGCTATATTTTGTTGCGGAGTTTTTTAATATTTTAGTCATACTACACTGCTACAACAAAAACAACAACAACAACAATAATAATAATAATAATAATAATAATAATAATAATAATAATAATAATAATAATAATAATAATAATAATTTCTTAGTGAAGTAAGTTACATTTCCTTTCAAAAATAGTAGCTACATACACGGAATTAAAATTCGGAGCAGGTCTTGATGGGACTCCACTTGTATGTAGGCAACAATTTCGCACGACTGTCCACAAGTAGCATATAAGCAGGGGCTCGTATTTACTGCACATGCGCAGTGTATTGTAAACGAAACATACAGTAAAGGAACTCTAAAGTTTATTTCCGTATCTGTAAATTTTTAAGACTGTTTGGCATTTTGAATCTCAGGAATTTACAAATGAAAGTATTGTTTCATATTTGCATAGACTTGCATATGTTTCATATATTGGCGCTGCGCTGGAAAGAATGCGTCACGTATTTATACCTATGTAAAGTAACCGAATATTATTGTCATGAAATAGAATCTCTTGCGAAGCTTTACTCTCTCAATATTTACTTTCAATTATACATTTTTTAGGTAAACAAGAAGGCATAGAGAATCTATTTGTTCTGTCAGCATGCCATTATTCTTTTAAGGGTCACGTACAACACGCTGTTACCTAAAGGCACATTGTTTAAAACCTGTCTTCTATAACGCTTCATTATCGTTCGACTTGATCGCATCTTGTTTAAGACGAGCTTCGAAAATCAAACAAGGGCGTATTTCCCAGAGACAATGATACATTAGAGAAGAGGCATCTTAGCATCATGTAAACATTCTGCAACGTGGCAAAGTTGTGTGTGGCATGTCACACAGTGTTGCTATTAAGTTTTTTTTAATCATCATCCTCACGAGGGAAGTGTACGGAGTGTAAGTTGAGTTGCTTAATGAGACTTAAGTCATAGAAAGCAGGCAGGTAGTCGATTGCAAAACTGAAATCCGTTTCGGTTGACGTTCTTGCATCTAAGAGTAAAGTTGTGAGGCTTCAAAAATCATGTAGCAATACACTGTCATATACAGTATAAATATGAGCAATTCAAGGCATTTACATGTCTGCAATAGTGTAAATCGATTACAGTATGATCATAACAATAAGAATTTGCGCATAAAAGCAAGTGTTTCACAAGTGTCACAGTTACCATCACACCAGTACTATCAAAAGAGTACTGTATAGGAGTTGTGAATGGAGTGGGCTCTTCATCTATGTATCCACACTCGTGAAAAGCATATTTAATTAAAAACTGGAAGCGAGAAATGGAAAACTGGAAGTGAACAGGTGTTTGCATTTTGATGACGTTATCTCTATGCCATATAGGTCTACAGGTTGGAAATGAAATAACCTTGCAGATTGAAAGGGGCGATAGGGTACACTTAAATGAATAGAAACTCCATATTACGCTTTGTGATTAAATGCACGCTTAATTAGAAAATTAAGTTTGAAGTTTCAGCAGCCCGGCAACATCGCCGCTAACACACTCTACTCGTGATACAGATGCAAGAGGTCAACGAACTCTATGTGTCTCGCTAGATGAGCTGTTCTCTGACGCTGTGTTGCAAGCAACTCGCATCGTGCAGTGGCTTGAAATTAGAGATTTTTTAAAAATTAAATTTACACGAAAACCGTTCACACTATTGAAATAAGCCAGAGGGATAAATTATTCTGTAGGCTATTAGTTTTCCTATCGATATAGACAAAAATCACGACCTTACTCGCAATAGTTACCAAATAGGAGGTTGTTAAACATTTGAGAAAAAACATTTTTTTTCTAAAAAAACTAATTAAGTTTCCATCAATACGATATTATAGTTTTTTGTTAAATACAACATGAGCTATTCGCTCTTAAAATCTGCAAGGTTATCCACCATGTATATGAGCACATACATACATACATACATACATACATACATATAATGGAACGAAAACGCTTATTTACTTTCGTGCTATTGAAGTCAATCAACACTCTCTCCTACGGTCCTTCCACTCAACATACCTTATACCAAGAAGTCGACATGGGAGTCCCAAGGGAACTGGTTTTGTCCTGACGTGTCCTTCATCTGAAATGATGGCCTTGCTCCATGTCGACCAAAACGGCAGGTAATACTGCTCTGAAGTCTGTATTGGTCCCAGACCTGAAATGAAGAACAAAATTAAAAAGGCATACATAGTCGCATTAATAAAAATTTTAACGACCACATATAATTTTGGTCTTGCAACTGATATAGTTGTGTTGCAACTGACTGATCAATTTGAAATGTAGTTATAAGTAACAGAGTACTCAAGCAGAATCGTGCTGGTTTATTATTCGAAAGCTCGGAGTTTTTTTTTACGCTTTCGGTATGTTTAGAGAGCCACCTTTCTGAATATTTTATTGTTTTTATTCTAACTTGGTCATTTCCATGAGAAACAGTTTGGTAAAATCAGTATTTTCAATCAAAACCGGATAATTCCATATCATATTAATGCCAATATTTTCATTGTCTTTTTTGTAACAAAAACGGACATTTTCAACATTCTGTATGTATTGCAATTACCAATCTATTAAAAATCAATAATTTCCACTTCTATGTGCAAGAGTAATAATATTTTATTAATAATTGAAATTATTGTAAAAGTGTTATAATACATTCATTTTTCCATGATACAGTAGAATGAAAATGAAGGATATCTAGGGATATAAGCTATTCAATTCATATTTCTATGTTTATACAATGTGCATTCACATAGTTGAGCTAAATGGATTTTTAATTGAAATTATTGTAAAAGTGTTACAGTAGGGTGATTATGCAGTAAGCACCGGCCAGGCCACCATCTTCCCACAGTAGAGATCCTGGGCACATACCTATTTTCCCGTTAGTGTAAAGCAGCGGTCATCAGCACAGTGCACCCTCGGGCTAGGGTCTCTTAGACGCTAATAAGACATTGCACTATCGTGCATCCGTGGCTGCTGGCGGGTATGCTTTTTCTCTCTGCTTTCTGCACGACGGTGCATATTCCGAGACATTCCTTACCCTTCACCCATTTCAGTGCATGCTGACGACTACTGGTGTAAAGGGACTCACAATATGCTAGTCATACGACAATTTACAAAATTTAATTAAAAAAAAAATATATATATGTTTGGTAATGAGCCTATATGCTCTGGACCCCTATTGCTGGAAGATTGCCTGGCTGATGCTTACTACATAATTATTATGTAATGTTATATTTGTTACTCCATGAATACAGATGATGTGACGCGTATATTTTACAGTCATAAAATGTCAAATAGCTTTCTTTAGAACATAAGTGAAAATTTCCCTCACATTTCCAAACAAAACCGGACATTTCCAAAAGATTCTTGCCTATAAAATGTACAGAAAATAACTAAACTCATGATTATTGACACCATTAGAACAACGGACGTAACATGCACGACACATAAAATTGTCGTTCACTTTGGGGTATAGTAAAGGCTCGATATAGTTTTTTCTACTTCCTAAAAAATTTACTATTTTGGAAATGACCGGGTTTATTCGCAAACTCCACAATTGAACCTTTTAATCCCTGCCTATCTGATCTTCAACGTAAACTATATACTTTTACCTTGAATGCTAGTATTAATATTGTCTTAAGTATGCGAAAACATCTGCTTAGTTACTATACATCAGTAGTTCTCAATCATTTTAGTGTTACGGACCCCTTGAAGCTCTTAGTATAACATTTTGGCGGACTCCCAAAATGTTTTATGTAATTTAGGCTGGCAATCATGTTATACTCATTAAAAATCCTTAATAAGTTGACAGCTATATTAAAGTTCAGTTTTAGCTTTTGAATATAATCTGAAAACACATAAATACAAAGTTGCTTTTCTGTGAAAAAGAAATCAGTTTTTTTAGACTTATCATAATGTTATCAGTGTGATGGTTGATGTTTATTTGCGAAGTCTGGCTAATTGTAGATAAGAACTCTAAGTCGCAAGTCTACCTCTACATTAAGTTTACCTCTATATTTGTTCTTCAAGATTACCAGAGCAGAAACTGTACTCTCATACAAGTAGGCCTATGTTGATGCAAATATTGATATTTATATCGGATATTTATTTATACCAAGTTAAATGGCATTAAGTAGACTATTCCATTGCAATTCGGGATACATCTGGATAGCCTATGGCTAGTATGTGCAATTGAGATTACAACAAGAACGTTGTAGGAAACCCAGTTTTTAAGCTGGAATCAGAAGGTAATTCTAATAATTCTAACAATACCTCTTCTTTTTTGACATGTAAACTATTATTCGGGGTGAGAATTATCCGAGCTTATAGGTCGTGGTCTACTGGCGTTGTTTCGTCCAGGGGTTTCGTCTACAGCTGCGGTAGACATCATCAGTGGCGAAGCACTCTAGGGCGTAGTGATGGTGTCAGGGACAAGCAGTGCCTCACCACTGATAATGTCTTTCGCAGCTATTGGATAGACGAAACATCGCCAGTCAAATTTACGTGAACATAGGACATGAACATTAATTTTAGAAATAATATAAATTATACATATATTTATTACAATCACACACCAACGAAAAAAAAGTAGGGGGGGGGGAATTATGATGTTCGGTATAAATGGTTTTTTAGAATTTCCACAACTCTTTAATGGTAGAAGTGTTTATTTTACGAATGATATGGATTCCTAATTCGGTCTTTACTGATAAAGAGTGTCATTTTTATAATGTTTTACTAATAACAAATGTAATGATAGGCTAAGCGAATTAAAAGAAAATAGATATTTCTCTTATCTCTCTCTTTTATACTTCGACCTCTTAACAAGGACAGCACATTAAAACATCCATTGTCCCTAATTTTTTTTATGAAAGCTGTATCAAGATACAAGCTACAGTCTATTCCTAAGAATTAGCTTCCAATTTGTTAGTGTATTATCTGTGAATTCGCTGACATTGGATACAATATTTGATTGAAGGAGTAAGTAAAGAAATAAAAATATAACATACGTCCAATAGTCAAACACGTACTCTCTGACCACTGTTCTGAGTTATACGCAATGTCAAACGTAGGCTGTGAAGTGAATGATTGTAGCGCAGTAACTCTGATGCAGCTTTATAATTCTATTCTGGATGTCAGGTGACAATTGAAGACCAGATTCTTATCTGCGTCGTAACATCGTAGTCATTCTGTTGCAATGTTCACCTTCATTTGTCACTGTCTCAATTAAAATTGGATAGTGATCGGCGCCAACTTGTCCTGTCTCATGACGTTTTATACTTCTCCCTTGTAATTCCAGCAAGGTATACAAATGCTATTGTTGCAAGAACGGTAGTGCCATTGCGTATATACAATTTTTCAGAACTTGATTTAGAAATAATGTTATTGAATTATCTGATTTTTTCTGAAATCCTGACGTTATATGAATGTATAAATTTTTATTAGCTAAAATAGAAATATTATCATACAAGATATTATTCGTTTGTCAGATATTTAATTATTATCGCGACATTCATGCTGCAACTTTAACTAAATGTTCGAAATGAACGTGATGGAACTGTATCTGCAGTTATAAATGAAATTGTATGTGATCCGTTGCGCGAAAAGGAACCTAAAATTATGAAAAGAAATTTTACAGGAGAACAAATAACGAATTTGCGGTGTAAAAACTGCATTTCTATATTTTGACATCTTGCGCTACCTGTAGACTTTTTAACATAGCCTACTAAACTAGGACATAGGTTTACACAGTGCTTCTTAAATACCTAAATCTTTCTTATAATTGCAAAGGAAACAAGTGAAAACTTTAATTGCATTTTTCTCGAAGAGTACATAATGTAATATCAACATTCAATAAGTAATATAGGCTATTAAAAACTATAGCACCTAGAACCATGATTTTTTTTAAATGCTCAGTATTTCATCCTTTTTTTTTTTTTGAAACCACAAAAAAAAAAAAACAAAAAAATGAAAAATCGGACTTTAGGTCCCATTTCCTGCAACTAGTCACATATAATGAAACATTTCAAGCATAATAAACTGACGAAAAATAAAAACTGAAGAAAATGTACTAAACAGAGATGTTAGACAAGGGTACACTGTGGCACCTACTTTTAAAAATATTTATATTAATAACAGCGTCCAGAAGTGGGCGAGACTTATGAATCCAAGCATCAAATTAAATCGAAGGATAATTTTAAATTCTTCTTCCACCATCGTGTTTTTTGTACTTCTCACTTTTTAAAGTTGGATTTACAACACGCAGGTTGGTTTCTATTGTTATAACCAGTGTTAGGAAGTTCGTACCAAAACATTGTTTTCAGATTGAGCGCAGCCAGGCATATAGAAATATCGCATTAATATACTATACTCTGTTCATATCAACAGCTCACAATATATCTGCAACTATGAGTGGATGACTTGAGTCACTACATTACACTAATATGCAAGGTAGAGAATCAATTTCATAAAGTACTAACGTTCGCAGTGGAGCTATGCAGTTTAATGAGCGGTTTTCAATGTGATAAAAGCGATTCCTCAATCACACGAAGTTGAATGCAATTCTTGAAGAATTTACTGGTAATAATAGTAACAAATGGAGAAACATTTTACTAGAAATTGAATGTGGAAATATAATCTATAAAACGTAGAGTAGTTTAGGAATACTTTCCTATGAAAAACCTCTCTTTATATGGGAAATACAGCAATGAAGGGAAACCGTCTTCTGAAAAACACGTAATTATTTTTCCATATAATGTATAATGTTTGTATGTTGAAAAATACCTTCTAACAATTGAATTGTCTGTAACGATCATTCTGCTGCAGTCCAGAAATGTGGAATTGACTGAAGCTGTGAGATATATGGAAGAATAATATTGTTTAAGTATATGTATCAATCCGCGAATTAAAAGAAAATAGATATTTCTCTTATCTCTCTCTTTTATACTTCGACCTCTTAACAAGGACAGCACATTAAAACATCCATTGTCCCTATTTTTTTTATGAAAGCTGTATCAAGATACAAGCTACAGTCTATTCCTAAGAATTAGCTTCCAATTTGTTAGTGTATTATCTGTGAATTCGCTGACATTGGATACAATATTTGATTGAAGGAGTAAGTAAAGAAATAAAAATATAACATACGTCCAATAGTCAAACACGTACTCTCTGACCACTGTTCTAAGTTATACGCAATGTCAAACGTATCCTTTATCCTTTGGGATAATCTGCTACAACCTTTCCACACTCTAATTAAAATATATTAGTTTCTTTAATGTAATGAGTAATGACTATTTTATCTAGAGTAAGAGAAATAAATTATATTTCAGTGTCGATTCCAAAATAAAAGAGTAGGCCTATATTTTAATCTAAGTGACTCTTAAAATAGAAACATAATATCTAAAACCTCCATTTGAGTCTCTCCTATTTATAAGTGAAATATTTTTTAGCTATGCTTCTAAGTCCGCCACTGCATTGCATTGAATCCAACAAATTAAACGCCTTACTCTACCCATGAAAACTACAGATTGCAACTGCCAATCATACAATGGATAGCGGGTATGATAGGTATAATTATTTATACCGTCCGACCATCACTACCAGTCCTGATCACAACGGGGAAGTAAAAGGAACACAGAAACCCCGCCCATGTGTTTTTCGCGTAAACCGCCTTATAAACAAACAAACAGTAACACACTGTGCATCAGTGGTGGATTTCAGGCGACCAGCGAGAGCCGAAATTTCGTGAAAGCTATGATACCGGCCTTATACAATCCGTCACTGGGCAATGCTTACCTTCCTGTCTACTTGAAACGTTACTGTCTCAGCTGAGGAAGTGGAGTGAGGAGTTAAGGGGTAGTCTGCAGTGACTCGATTGAGTTATTAGTGCCCAGGCCTGATCAAAGTACTCGAGTCTACATCGACCACAGCATAAACGAAGCGTGGAGATACCGAACAACCTCCTCAAACAACCGCTACCATGATTCACTACGACAATCCGCAATCACTCACTTTTAAAAACATTTCGTTAGTCTATAGGTCTAGTCTGTAAGCATACTCTATAAACCATGTATCCGGCTTTAGTCTGCAAGCATAATCTGTATTATGTAAATCATTTATTCGTTCATTCATTCAATAAACGATAGAAACCGATGGTGTTGAAGAGCAACCTCGCATGTCAAGAACATGAACAAAATGAGATTTTACTTTATTCCTATAAAAAAAATAATTTCGAATCTTCTGCAAGCATATCTTATGTTCAGGCATGGATACAAATTTTACAAGAAGATATTTACGTACCCTCTTATGTCAGATATTTGTTCGTAATCTAGATATTAAAAAGGTTTTTTTTTTCGTTCTCCTGTATATTGAATATTTTGATATACGAGGTCGCTCTTCAACACCATCGAAATTCAAAATATTTCTTTCGCCAATTTCGCCCAGACCCGTCCTCTCTGACAAGCATAGTCCACCAATTCTCCTCACTTCACCACTGCTGTTTTTTTCGAGGTATCCTCCAGCTATAATACGATTATCAAATAACCCTCTGTCTCCTCTCGCCAAAATATCGTCTCGCTATCATCAATCCATCGATGCTACATATCCTCGCAGTTTATACAGCGTCGTTAAACAACTTTTTAAATAACAGTAGAACACGAAGAGTGCCAGTGAACAGGATATTACAAGCAGAAAGTGAAAAGACGAGCAGACTAATGAACTGATTGCTATGCTATTGTGTATATGGAGCCTTGAGAGTCCTTGTGCTCCTGAAAGCTATTGCAGATGCAAGCGAGATAAAACAAAAGCTGGGAATTACCTAACACGAAAATCGCATTATTAAGCTCTTGAAAAACTGAACAGAAGATCAAATGTCAAATGTTTAAAGTTGGAGATTAAGTACAGTCGTTTATTTTTTTCCATTGAACTTAATACATCATTTTCAACATTTACAAAAATAAAAAAGAATGAAAAGAAAATTCGCGCATCCATTAAACAAGTACAGATATCACGAACTTCCATTAAATGTAAACGACAAACTTTTTTAAAATCAGGATTGTGTATATTGAATTTCCAATGGATAAAACTAATAACGCTTTATATGTAATTTACTTTAACAATACTCTTAATTGAAATGAAAATATAAATAATGCATTGTGGAAAGAAGACACATCATCATAAAAAAGTGAGAGATAAGGTAATGTTTGTCCCAATAGCAGTCCCTGCTTAAGATTATAACAAACAACTGATATGTATGCCAAGGTATACGAAACAGCTAAGACAATCATTTTCAAAGTAGCATGGAAGTCACAGCCGGAGTTCAAAGTCCTCTGAGACTAAGAATGTTCCCCGTTGTCTTAGAACATGGCGTTATGCTAAACCTACGTAATGGGAGTCCTGCCATGTCTGTTTACCATCGAAACTTGAAAGTATAAAGAGTTGTATATGACAAGGATAGCAATGGCAAAGAAAGCTTTTAATAGAAAAAGGAGCATCTTCTGCGGACCTCTGGAAAAATAACTAAGGAAGAGACTATTGAAGTGCTTTATGTGGAGTATGGTACTGTAAGAGACAGAAACATGAACATTACTCTGAAATGAAGAGAAACGAATAGAAGCATTTGAAATGTGGATATGGAGAAGAATGGAGCGTGTGAAATGGACAGACAGAATAAGAAATGAAGCTGTGTTGGAAAGAGTGGATGAAGAAAGAATGATGCTGAAACGAATTAGAAAGAGAGAAAGGAATTGGTTAGGTCACTGGCTGAGAAGAAACTGCCTATTGAAGGATGCACTGGAAGGAATAGTGAACGGGAGAAGAGTTCGGGGCAGAAGAAGATATCAGATGATAGACAACTTTAAGGTATGTGGATCATATGCGGAGACTAAGAGGAATGCAGAAAATTGGAAAGATAGGAGAATGTTGAGTTTGCAGTGAAAGACCTACCCATGGGCATACATACATGACAAAAGCGAAATGTTTAAGAAGGTATAAAACCTGCCACCGGCGTAGCTCAGTCGGCTGAGGCGCTTGCCTGCCGAACCTGAGTTGCGTTCGGGCGCGTGTTCAATTCCTGCTTGGGCTGATTATCTCATTGGGTTTTGCCGAGGTTTTTCCAAACCGTAAGACGAATTTAACGTAACCTATGACGAATTCTCGGCCTCATCTCGCCATCATCAATTCCAACGACGCTAAATAATCGAGTAGTTGATACAAGAACTGCTGCTTATCAAAACAGGTAATAATTTATATGAAATAAAAGACATCTTAGTTCTAGGTGTTATTCGCATGCAAAAATGTAGGCCTATATCAAAAGTTAAAAGATATTAGTAGAACTTCATATTTTTGCGGCTATTTAATTAAGTGTTATTCATCCCCCTCCTCCTCCTCCTCCTCCTCCTCCTCATCATCATCATCATCATCATCATCATCATCATCATCATTTCACGGATTAAGACATGTATTTTAAATGTGCAATAAATGCGAAGGAAAATTTCAATATTAGGCTAATTTATTATTATTGTAACATGAGGGATTAAGGTAAATTTATTGATATAGTATCTATTCTATTATAATTAAATAGCCGAACTGCAAATTATTATAGCGGATCTTCGATTATCGTCGTCTTCGTATACATATATTCATTTCTACTAACCGTTGTTTGCTATTTAATAACCGTTAAATTACATTATCGTCCAAATTCTTCTACTTGATTTCGAAGCATTATGTACATTTCTCCTGGATATCTAACATTCGCACTAACTCGAGTATCCAGTCACGCGCTCAACTGTCGGTGTTTCGTTTCGTAAGCTCCCTATCCTGGTGACATAGACATCTAGGAGCCTGTCAATTATTAATCAATTTCAAAATTGGTAAACAAACATGGTGTCCAAAGGAAACATGTCAATAGGTGTTTATTAAGCTTCACTGTTAAGGTTCTAAACTAAAAAATGTATTTAATCATTTCTATTAATTTAAATCAATGTAATAATGTTACAGGACGATAATTCCTGTAATAATTTTTTTAAACCTAAACTCTAAAGGAAATATTATTATGTTATAGGTTTTATTTTTGGAACAAAGTGACTCAGTTATCGTCGTTTCGATAAATGTCGCGGTTTTGTGAACGAATTAACGACAATAATTGAAGCTGAAATTTTTTTGTTGTTTTAGCAAATGTGTTTATTTTATGTCTATTTCCGTATTTTTTGCATAGGGCTACATAATCTGAGCTCAGGTCATTAAAATAATATGAAAGCAGTGTTATGCAAAAAGGAAATATATCGCATATTTTGCAGGCTACCGTATACATTGGGTTTTTTATGAGTCGAGACCGTGAATGAAGCATGAAAGCTCCATTGTCATGAATGACGAGGAAAAACAGCAGGAACTTCGTCACTGCTTGCTCACCGCAAACACCAGCTGGCGTTACCAAGTCCCACGATGGGCCGCTTTGTGAAAGATCCGTGACGGCGACTGTTTGATTAGCCTTTTAAAAATCCTATAAAAATTCCACTTCAGGACTGGAGAAATGGGAAGAGAGTTCAGAACGAGAGGGACAAAGTTTTTATGGTAAAGTTGAACAAACTTTGATTTGTACTGCAGGAAATGATAGTTTTCACTCAAGCATCATCTGAGTGTAGAATAGGTAACGTAGAATTTAATTCCTAGTGTTAAATCTCAAAATTAAAAAGCTAGAGGAGTGAGAGGAAGGTGTGGATTTTCACCACTCATTTACTAATTCTTGTATGAATAAGATTGCATAATTTAAAATAAACAAATAAATTAATGTAAGTTCGCCGCTATGGCTCTACGGATAGAACGTACGGTCGGCCTGGGTAGCATATTCGGTATAGCGCTGGCCTTCTATGCTCGAGGTTGCGGGTTCGATCCCGGCCCAGGTCGATGGCATTTAAGTGTGCTTAACCTTTGATTGAGGTCCTGGCTGATATGTATATTATCAGGCTGTACATCTCACTTGACGATATGTGTCAGAGGAAGAACAATTGTTTGTATGCATTTGAAGTCTGACTAGTGTAATAAGTAGCTAATCGGCGATGTAGGCAATGGAGGGGGAAAGAAATGGCCACCCTATCCCATTATCTCCTGGCCTAGTTGCCTCATAAGTGATGCCTTCTTGGTATCACTTGTGAGGTTCAGACCTGTCTTCGGACAGTTGACTGAACAACAACAAATTTGACAGGCTCATGTCAGTAGATTACTGGCATGTAAAAGAACTCCTGCGGGACAAAATTCCTGCACACCGGCGACGTTGATATAACCTCGGCAGTTGCGAGCGTCATTAAATAAACCATAAGTTAATAATAATTTTTTAGATCGTGCGCTTCCAAACCAAACGGTTCGTGGCTCGATTCCCGTCGTGAAAGGACATTTATCTCCATTCCAAAGGACTGGATATTTGTCTCTTATTATGTAGTTTTTCTGTGGCATCTCTGCGATGGTCCTGCATTGTGCCGACCACAAGGTAAGGGAGGCACGCAATGTGAGAGCACCTATTGGTCCATATAGAACCATATATCCTTCTATAAACTTAAAATTGCCACACAAAAATGAACATATACGCTAATGTGTTTAATAATATAATCAGATACAAAAAGTGAAGAAATATGTTTTTAATTAAAAGTGTATGTCTGTGAGTATCTATAATATTGTTATTAATATGTGATCAATTTTGTTTTATTCTTACTCCAAAGACTACTCAAATACGAGAGTCATTTCATAAGTCCTGGCAACTATATTATACCGATATCCTCCGAATAACGGAAAATGTGGTTAATTCAGTATATACGTTTGAAAACCCGTTGTACACTGTACGGGATGCCATCGCCAGATTGAGTCTGTGTGCATTGGTAGCTAGTTGACAGCACACGCTAAAGTTAGTATGCTAGAAGCTGTGCTCCAAGATGGATGTAAGTAAAGTTGAAAGCGGTCATATGTTAAAATTGCAGTTCTTCGTGGCAGAAATGCTCGTCAGTGTCATTCTAAGCCATGAGCCACACAGTCAATGCCCAATACTACAAATCAGACCCGTACAAACTTTGCCCGTACGAGTATGTTCTTGGCCCACTGGCAAGGTGAGTCCACAGTTCCGCTCTTGAATGCAAGCTCGGCGCATCAGTGGCGTATATTGTAGAATTTTATGAAACGAAGTATTTTAAAGTTGAAGGAGTAATATAATACATAAATCACAATATTATCACCAACTTGTGATCAAAGCAATGACGCTTTTTTAATGCAAAAACATTAATAAAAATGATATGCTATTAAATACATTTCAAGTACATATCTACTTATAAATCAACTTCTATATTTCTTTAGCAAACATGTTTCTGAGTCTCTCAATGTTGTGTGACATGGCAAAGGACTGTTACATTTCCATTAGATTAGAGCAAAATTCTTTTGCAGACATTATTCAGCTTTCGTTAATGATATCTCCATCACTAACACTTTTGAGAGGTCCTGCTAAATATAAACAAAATCGGTAACTGGGCCGATAATCTAGCCCGCTGTATATCTGTTCTTCCGTGTACCTCTAAAAAGTTAAATATATTTAAAATGTTATAGATATGCTGAGGGGTGTTATAGTGATAATAATAGGCCTAATAATAATAATAATAATAATAATAATAATAATAATAATAATAATGATAATGACCTCAATTTCACTTTTTTCAAGGTGTAATTTTACTCATGATCGCTATGATCGAATATCCCCCAAAACAGTTATTTTAAATCTTTTTCGGTAGCAATGCTTCTTTGAGTTCATTTATTGATTTCATTTGCTATACAGCTACATAATCATAATATTGGTGGCTGTGATATACGGAATAATGTCTCGTCAGACTGAATTTCTTTAACTGTTTTAAAGTCTTCGTACATATTAAACATTATGCACTTCATTGAAGTTCAAGAACGAACATTTCTTCCGAATCACACTTAAAACTACCTAGACGTAGACATCTCCGCTTATCGCTTGAACTTGGTCCAGACATATTCTTTCTATTCTTTCTCTGTACACTTGTAGCTTACTGATGTATTGGCTAACGCTGTAACTCCACTAGTCTGAAGGCAGTTGACGTTTGCTGCTCTTTGCTCTTAGAATGCTATAGTGCATGGTTCTAGTACAGATCATTCCTGATGTACCATCCGCGTCGTACAATTCGGAGGACACGTCCAGCACTGCTGGACATTATTATAATCCACCATGATAACGGAACAATCCACACTGCAACCTCTGTCAGGAATATTTTGCAGCGGTGGGGGTGGGATATCCTCCCTACTCGCCTGATCTCAGTCTATGCGACTTCGATCTCATTCCGCAGTTTAAGAAACCGCTGCTTGGGAAGCGGTTTTCAAACAGGGAGGATATTTAACAGCGTTTCGACGAGAGGTGGTACACATAGACGAATCGCATACAACTTATGGTATTCAACGCCTGCATCATCGTTGGCAAGGCTGTATGGAAGCCTTGGGGCATTATTTTGATGGGTGTTAGCTGTGAGTAATGTACTTTGTTTCCTTTTGTGCATATTAAATCAATCATTTTTATTTACAAATCTTTCAATTTCCTTACGCATTGCCTCCTGTTTCCGAACCCAATTTGGTACTAGCATTGCGAAACACATTCCAGTGACCTTTAATCGCATATAATGAATTTATATTACTTGGCTGATATAATATAGTTGCCATCTTATTAAATGACCCTCGTATCTCGTAATTACAACTAACTGGCGCTTTGCAAATATATTATAGGTACTGTAACATTACGTAAATATTTGATTTCCGTACATAAAATTTGTAGAAGCTTGCAAATTACTGTTTCTTACAACTGGGTACCTTCACAACAAACATGGAATAACGTTATGTCCGTTAGAATTGAAACCCTGACGTCAGTCTCACAACTGGTCTATAACCTGTTATCAGAAGATAACTCTTGAAATTTTTCATGAAACGTGAGTCTAATTATAGTGCAGTAGGCTGTAAAGGTAAAACATATCAATCTGTGAAATAAGACACTGTTGGACGTCCGGAACTTGACACCATCAGTTATGATGGTACTCGAGGCAAGAACCTGTGTCATCGTCGAATAACTGGAAAGGGGACCTACCCTAACTGCCCCTCGGTGATACCAGTACTGGCTCTGTGTGGTACGAACACAGGTGCGGGAGGTAACATAGGTGGCCAGCGTTGCATGCTGACGTCAGTACCTCCAGGTAAAATAGAGCTGAATCCACCCAGATGTGTGAACAAGTAACAAATTCCAATCCTTGTATGAAACAATGGAATGCATACCAAAATATTACTAAAGTGCATTATACTATTTAATTCAATTACTAATATTACGTGGTCCAGAGGATCCGGGTTCGATTTTTTATTTTATTGGGTTATTTTACGACGCTGTATCAACATCTAGGTTATTTAGCGTCTGAATTAAATGAAGGTGATAATGCCGGTGAAATGAATCCGAGGTCCAGCACCGAAAGTTACCCAGCATGTGCTCGTATTGGATTGAGGGAAAACCCCGGAAAAAACCTCAACCAGATAACTTGCCCCGACCGGGATTCGAACCCGGGCCACCTGGTTTCGCGGCCAGACGCGCTGACCGATACTCCACAGGTGTGGACTCCGGGTTCGATTACCGACAGGAAAGTAGAGATTTATTTTTTTTCCGCTAATAGGAACTCTATGTCTTGCTTTGTATTCTTCATGTCTTATCTAATGCAACGGCTTTCCCTTATTTCGATCACATGATCAGAAAGTTAATGCAGCAGCTTGTGAAGACTATAAACGTCACACGCGTGGTGTTGGAAAAGGCCAAATAACACAATCCATACAGATAGTTTAATAGTTTACATCTCAGTCATTAAGCAATTACAAAAATTTTACTGTTCGAATACAAAATAATCATTTACATTATAAAATGGGTGAGGAATTAGCCATTTTCTTTAACTTACGCTTAAAAACAATAACTTTCAATCTTTTAACACTATCGTCATGATTATTAAACAATTTTAAATCCAATAGCATAAAACTATTTTGAGAATTAATTAAACTATAAAAGAGTATATCAAACAATGATCGACTTGTATGAATTACGTTTCTAACCATATAGGCTAACTATTTTCATGCTTTTTACATTTAACAGACACTGAAAAATATGTAGATTAATTACTGCAAGAATCTGAAATTTCATAAAAATTGGTTTGGAATGTGCTCAGATCGGTGATTTGGATATTATTCCAATAGCTTTTATTTTGCAACAACAAACCATAATTAATACTGCTACTGTTGTCCCACGACATAAGTCCATAATTTATAACTGATTGAAAAATGCATAATAATCACACAATACATAATTATGAGCTACAACACGTTTCAGGTTCTTCAGCAAATATATAACTCTAAACAATTTAGTGTACACATCCATTATATGTGGGGTCCAGGTCAATTTTTTTTTATCAATCTTTATACCTAAGACTTTGATTTCATTAAGATTGTTAATTTTTATGTGATCATTCTCATAATTCAACCTACAAATAAGATTTTGGTTTCTTCTTTATTAATTGCAAGACCATTAGCTCCAATCCAGTTGCAAACTTATTCCATAATTGAATCAGTCATTTTAGAAAGGACTCTAGTCCGAAATCACAACACCAATCAAATCTCCATAAAATGACCTTATTTCAGGAATGGGACTTTTTAAATGTACTTTGGAAAGTGTTCAGTTTCTGTACATCTTAATGGATCCATGAAATAATGTCATTTCTAAGGCGTATTCAAGTATGACGAATAAAATAGCGTCCTATCAAAAATGGACTAGATCCCTTTCTAAAACGATTGATTCAATTATTTCAAAGTAGCTCAATTCAGTATGAACACTAAAAACGTAGTATCATGTGCAAACATGGTAGACCTAGTATAAGAGGTACTAATATGTTTTGGTAAATCATTTACCATAATAATGAAAAAAAAGTGGAACCAAAACAGATCCTTGTGGCACACCTATTTTATGATGATTACATTACATTACAAGATCATCTTTTCGGAATTGAGTACTACAATGAGGACTAGGGACCGGATTTTTATGTAATATCATGGTGTGAAATATATACATATTTAAGTAAGAAAAATAAGCTGAATATGTACCAAAATATGTAAAATCATGAAAATATTTAATATCAATATCTGGCAGGTACAGGATAGGCAAAACTCTCCAGTTGTGATTTCATAGAGCATCCGACTTTTTTACCGCACACTTGACACATTACTATTTTTCCATCTGTAGTGAAAGCTTTGTCCATTGCAATCCATGATTTTATTTTTGTCCTTAGTGTTAAAGATACAGGGACCATTTTAGTTACCGGTAGTTAAAAGCAGTAGATAAACTCATTTGCACTTTATACTGTAAATACTAAAACTAGAGAATTGAGTGAAATGAATGAAACAACAGTACTCCAAGCACTGTTTCGCTTTACTGGATTAGGAGAAAATAAGAGAAGATGTGGGACACATGCATTTTAGCTGCTCCCTGTAAGAAACAAAGTACCTACTGAAACCTCAAACTATAGGCATTTACAAACTGTTGTTTGAAAAGTGACATTCCTGTCTCATTCAGAAGGGTAGGATTATTCCAGCCGAGAACCATACTTTCTAATTCTTCGGAAAATCTCATTTCCGTATAGGTCTACTAAATTTAATATAAAGAGGTCAAGCAATAACCTGAAAAGCTATTTATTTTAATCTTTCAACATGTTTCCAGTTTGTTCCTTTACTCCAGCTTCTTTTCAAAAGCCGGCTACTTTATTGCGGCTCATGTCAGACTTGAAAACTTGTTAAGACGTGTGTAGAACAATTATTATAGTTCGAGGCAAATCATGTTGTCCTCGTCCCACTTCATCACAATGAAGACAACGCTACTTTCTGAGTGGTTTTTACAATATAAGGTAGTTGTATGAGAAAGATTGCCTTTTGTTCACTCATATTTACAGTGGGTGGTATGGGGTGAGTGCCTCTATTACTTCCTGGAACTAAGGACGTTATGTTTCGTCCCGAAATATATCTTTTCTTGGGTAGGTGAAAAGGCCTTTTAAATCTGTGTATTTCAAATTGTAAACGTCTCCAGCAGAAGTTTATTTTTTTTATTTTTTTAAGAAGTAAAAATGAATAAACCTCCTAAATATGTAGGTTTATGTAATACCAAGCCATAATATTTAATGTGGGGTAAATATGTAAAAATATGTAGTATCAAATTTTAATATATTAATGGTAATTACAAGATTCGCAAAGATTTGTTATTTATATACGGTTAGATTGAAAGGAATATAATATGTAATTACATAAAAATCCGGTCCCTAGTGAGGACTATTCATTCAACGAATTCTGGTTCTATTCCTACGTTGGCTGGAATGATTTAATTTAATTTTATTTAGTTTCAGGAAGTGGGCATTACGAACCAGCACTGCGACACAGAAAATCTATTACTCTAACCCTCGAACTGGTCGAATTTCCAATCGACACCGGCTGACTAAACTAAGTAGTTCGCTGCGTACCAAAATTTCGAGGAGGAAATTCCACTCGTCTCTACATTAGCCCCTTCCATGCGTCGCCAACCGGTGTTCGAGGAATGCCTGCGAATGATATTTGTCATGGAACGGTCGCGCTCTTGTACGGGTTACGGTAATGATGACAACATGTAAATGAATAATGGAATAACGAGTCTGAGGTCCAACGCCGAAAGTAACCCAGCAATTCTGCTTCTATTTATTGAGGAATAAACCCCAACCGGATAAATTGTCCCAACTAGGAGTTGAATCATGGTCCACTTGTTTCACAGTCAAACATGCTAACCCTTACTCAACAGCGGTGGACATAACAAAGCATTATTAAAATTATGCAAATCAGGCTTTCAGATAGAAGGTCCCTGTAAAGCAGGCTTGAATAATGTCAAGGGAAAAATTGTTCCGGGGCCGGGTATCGATCCCGGGACCCTTCGCTTAGCGTATGAATGCTCTACCGACTGAGCTACCCCAGGAACCATACACGACACCGTCACAATTCTTCCCTTTATATCTACACAACTCAAATGGGCTGACAAGACGTCAGAACCCAACTTTGAGTGCACATAAATTCTGTGTGACTTAATTGTGGCTCTCTGTTAACGTACCTACAATAACGAATATATTATGCAAATCTGGCTTTCTGGTAGTAGCTCCCTGTAAAGCAGGCTTGAATAATTTCGAGGGAAAAATTGTTCCGGGGGCGGACATCTATCCCGGGACTCTTCGCTTAGCGCACGAATGCTCTACCGACTGAGTTACCCCAGGAACCATACACGACACCGTCACAATTCTTCCCTTTATATCCACACAACTCAAATGGGCTGACAAGACGCCAGATGCCAGATCGATGCCCGACCTTGGAACAATGTTTCCCTTGAAATTATTCATTACTAAAATTAATTATACTATATTTTTAAATGCTAACATTAAGTGGTCGCGTTTGTAGCTACAAGTTCGAAGGATCAGGGTCGATTTCCTGCAGAGAAACAGATATTTATTTTTTTCCGCTAATAAGGACTCTGTATGTTGCTTTGTATTTGTCATGTGTTGCCTCAAGAGACAGCTTTGCCTCATTTTGATCACTTGAACATCATGTCGGTTCTGCAGTTCATGAAGGTAGGACTATACTTGTGTATTCGTAGGTCACAAGCGTAAGATCGGAAAAGGCCAAAGGGCAGTAGGCAGATGAAAAGATGATTATGATAATAATGACTAACATTTAAAGTTATAAAACTGCGGTAGACTATCATAGAATACGAAATGGCTGTGTAGAATACGGTAGTTTTCGTAGAATACAATGTAACCTGAGACACAACAAAGTTATGTCAGTTGCATAAACGACAGGCGATGTTATCTAACAATCTTATTAAAAATTATGTAATAAGCAAATTCTCTAACACACAGTTTCGTAGTCTAGCGGCATCATTCGTGACTATAAATCATTAGACCCCGGGTTGGATTCTCATCCTGAACATTGAAACTTGCCTTTAACGAGAATGTTTAAAACTTTCACTCGTAAAAATTTAGAAGTTATATGAGTGCATATTATAAAAAATTTCTGAAGGCAAGAGCACCTCAGTGTCGAAGTAGAGATGCTTAGAATGCGTCTTAGGTCTCAAGTGTGGGAACTACGATACAAAAACTATCAACAAGAATGAAACCAAATGCAAATATTGTATATCGATTACCACAATAATAGAAAACAAACAGAATTTATAAAAGCACAGGATTTCTCAAGGGGTCAGGTAAGTAATTTTCAAATATTTTGGCTCCACGGCTCCCTGAACTCTACCTAAAATCCCATGACTTCTCTATATGGAAAACAAATTTTCACATTTATATGTTTTTAAGCTGTACAGGCCCAGAAACAAAATTTGGGACATCTGCATTTTCTAAGTTCGAGTTATAACATACTGCGCATGCTCATTAAGCCCAAATTTTGTTTCTGGGTCTGTACAGTATATTCTCTGTAAGGCAAGGCTATTCTTGCGTGCCTTAGTTTTTAGGGTTGTACCCGGAAGGTTTATTGCACTTAGGCTTCCTTTGGCCCATTGTTCATCCTATATATGAGACAATTGTCCAAGTCCGGCAGATAACATTCATGAATCCGATGCTGACAGGTGAGTCATTCTGCCTCAGCTCTGATAGAGCCAGGTCCCATCCTCAGACGAGTCGGAGCCCCAAGCCCTTTTTGCATCAGCATCGGAAATCCGACTTCGCTTCAACATATCGATGGCCCAGAACCAGACTCTTCCAAGTCCATTTTACTATTTTTTTCAGGAGAGTTATTTTTAGCTCCTGACATTCAAAGTTTCAGGAAACAATTTTGAACAGCTTCATATCAACCTTATGGAGAGGAACATTTACAATTTTGTTCGATTCATATAGGCAGACAAGAACTGGAACATAATGAAACACAGATTTCTTTCCTATAAAAAGTTGGACTTAGAACAGTCTGGCTCTCAGTCATCGATATGTTTAACTATTGAAGATGATAGAGGAGATTACGGTAATAGCTTTGAATGTGTTAGTGGAATGATAAAGGGAGATTGGAGTACCCGAGGAAAATCTGCAAGATCTACTTTGTCTACGACAAATTCCACCATGACCTGGCTGGAGATCGAGCTCGGGCCGCTTGTATAAAATACAGATTACAGGACCGAATATATATCCATTCACTAATTTTCCTATATCGCATCATTAATACTTCTTCGCCTAACTATATCTTGGTGCGTTTTAATTTCTTGTCCTCTTATCACAGCCTGGGTACTTGTTATAAAAATGATCCTTTATTATCTATGCCTTGCCATAAAACAGCTCACTATTCTTCCTCTTTCACAGTATCAGCAATTCGTTTCTGGAACTCCCTACTCAGCTCCCTCAGGAACTGTCGAACGATATTGCAATTTAAAAGTAAATTGTTTAAACACGTGACCAGGATTCATGTTTAATTCTCCTGTGTGTGTATATGTGTAGATATGTAATTTTCCTCAGTGTTGTATAGTTATATTTTACTTTGAATTTGTTATTCTTGTAATTTGTAATATTGGTTCACTTACCGCTTGCATATTCATTGAGTGTAACTTCGAGCCTTATACAGGGACATCATTTTATTTTTACTTCAATTTTTATTGTACCTGACTTTTTGAATGTACTTCACTCCCACCCCTTCTACTAATAAAGTTCAACCGTCCTCCACACAGATCCAAGACTGCACATACAGTCATAGTAGCCTTACAGTCATAGTAAACAGTACGTTCCAAAAATATGTTCGCGTTTTCCAGTGACGAAAGAGCTTTCAATATTGAATCATTTTCGCACAGGTACTGTCGTCCATTTGCCTACGTCGTATCCCGGTTTCCCCCACCAGCTTTTATTCGCCAGCTAGTGGCTGGGCTGTCTTAGCTCCTTTCTCAGAACATTAATTTCTGTTAGGAATTGGACGTCTACGTAATATTATACAACTGTTTAAAATAACTTAAATAAAAGGGTCTTGTTAAGTAATTAACTGTCACGTGATTTCCTCCCTTTCTACGACCCTACGACATAACCACTTAGACGGACAGTAGATAGTATGTCTGAGTCATTTTATCTTTTCGGATTGGGCAGAAATGAAGATTGAATTTACAGTACTTAAGGTACCCTTTTACAGAGTAGGTACAGAATTATTTCAACATGAGTTACTAGTACGAAGAACGAAACTGGTAATTGGGATTACGTACAATAGTCTATAATGCGATAATATGCACATTAGAACTGAAGCCTGTATCGAAATGAACGGCCACCATTTTCAAAAATGTGTTTAAATATCCATATTATGATTATTTTTCAATTTAACTTCATTCTCTATATTGTATGCTAATGTGTTGTAGACAGCATAATATACACTGCATAATGAATACGTCCACATGGACAGCTCAGTTCGTGAGTAAAAACACTCATTGTTAATACTGTACTGTATTTTGATTAAACAAAAACCTAATGAAAATGATCAAACTCAAAAGCGCAATATTTCCTAGTTTACGTAAATTGATGAATTAATTTTCTTCCCTCCTATACCTAGTAAAGTGATTTGTTTATATATTACGTCAGTATCATCGAACTCCAGTCGTGGAACGGGGTAGCAAACGGCGTTGATGCAGAGATATAGGCAAGTTAATATTAAAAATGTTAGTAAAAATAAAATGATGTCCCTGTATTATTTTGTAGTTATTATTTAGTATGTTTGCATTAATTTACTAAACTTGTGCTTGTATGACTGTATAAACTTTTTATTAGTGTTCTTTAAATATTAGTAAAATTGTATCAGCTTCCTTTGTTTCTGGCTAAGCGGAAGAGAAGACCTGATGGCCTTAACTTCGCCAGAATAAATAAATTATTATTAAAATACTAACAGTCTAGAGCTTGAACCACAGACACGGCATGGCTATCCTTAGACCTATTTCTATATCTAACTTTCTAACGACTTAATAAATGCTGCTAGTCGCTTCTCTTCATTTCGTCGTAATGTCCATGTTTCTGCCCCATACAATGCCACACTGCACACAATGCACTTCACTAGTCTCTCCCTTACTTCTTTTTGCAGAGGTCCGCAGAAGATGCTCCTTTTTCTATTAAAAGCTTCCTTTGCCGTTAGTATCATCCTTTTGACTTTCTGGCAGCAGCTTTTTATATCGAGCTGTGCACTAGTGACCTCTGATTAAAGTCTTTGTAATTCCCGTTTGTTTTCACTATACAGAGTGTTCTGAAAAAAGGTCCAATATTTAGAGAAGAGGTAGTATGTATCAAAACAAGAACTGAAAATCCTATAAACATGGGTCCTAAAATTAATATGTTGTGAGTGATGACCAAATGTTAACCATTACTGTAAGAACAGCATATCTTCCACTATGAGCTCTTTGGCAAGAAACAAATGAGGAAACAGAATGTAACGTTTGTCACTACGTATTAGTTTCGTATCTGTTGAATATGAGCATGTTTTGTTTCTTGCCCATGGTCCGATTCAACAGAACGAAACTAACTTACCCGACTGGTACAGTAATATTCACTGCAGTGTAGAGTCAGTTTACGTATAACAGTACGATTACGAACTCTAACGTGCTGTCGTCTATTTAATCGTCCTCTTGATACAAGCACAAACAAAGGTATGCTGTGTAATACACAGTGGCAAACGACTGCAATCTGTTTTTTTTTCAATTGTTTATTGCCAAAAAGCTCACAGTGTACCATCTCCTCTCTAAATATTGGAACCTTTTTCAGAACAATCTGTATAGTGAAAACAAACGGTAATTACAAAGACTTTAATCAGAGGTCACTAGTGCACAGCTCGATATAAAAAGCTGCTGCCAGAAAGTCAAAAGGATGATACCAACGGGAAAGGAAGCTTTTAATAGAAAAAGGAGCATCTTCTGCGGACCTCTGGAAAAAGAACTAAGGGAGAGACTAGTGGAGTGCATTGTGTGCAGTGTGGCATTGTATGGGGCAGAAACAGGGACATTACGACGAAATGAAGAGAAGCGACTAGCAGCATTTTAAATGTGGATATGGAGAAGGATGGAGCGTGTGAAGTGCGCATACAGAATAAGAAACGAAGCTGTTGGAAAGAGTGGATCATGAAAGAATGATGCTGAAACTGATCAGGAAGAGGAAAAGGAATTGGCTGGGATAATGACTGAGAAGAAACTGCTTCCTGAAGGATGCAATGAATGGAATGGCGAATGGGAAAAAGTTTCGGGGCAGAAAATATCAGAAGGTAGACGACATTAGGATGTATATGCGAAGACTATGAGGAAGACAGAAAATAGAAAAAAATTGAAGGATGCTGGGTTTGCAGTGAAAGACTGCTCTCGGGCAGAAAGCTATAAATGAATGAATATAACAACATGAATAACTCTTGAAGCGTGACACACAACTAGTTTAAGGATATAAACTCGTTAAGTTTTGTTACAGAGCAACGTAATTTATTATTATTATTATTATTATTATTATTATTATTATTATTATTTTAATTTGGCGTTCTAATGCTTGATATATGCATAGATATTAATTACATTATACATTTCGTGTTATTTAATTGAGAAATGAATAAAAATGAAGGTGTTCCTTAGACAATTAAAATGTGAATAATAATCCAACAATTAATTCACCATTATCATCATTCATTACGAGTGTAATGTGGATTCACCACTTGTGGTGCAAGCTGGGTAGTCTCTGATGAACTAAGTGGTCTACGCTTCTCGATAGTAGTGACATCTACGAGCAAACCGGGGCGAATAACGGTAAGATAAGGGCCTTGCCACTGGACAAAAAAATATCACCCTCTTAAATTATACGTATTATTATGAGTCAATATGATCATTTCCTGCGGTTGAGCGTTCATCACGCTTACCTGTAAGTATGAGGTTCGAAAAGTTCGCTATTTAAGCACAATAGAAATTCTTAGCACGTCTTCTTTCATAAGGCACTGAATCAGGGGATACCATGTCACAGATTTTCTTACGTCCAAAACTCTGTTCTCAATGAGAGACCTCCTTGCAAAATTCAGCGGTCTTTTTCGCCCAAGTCAAAATTCAACCCTTTTTCAATGTGACGTCCTGTCTTAAACAAAAGCCTGGAGTGTGTTGACTCTACATCCCGACAATTCCACGCTGTTAGCCTAGTGAGCAGATAAAAAAGTATGAAGATCTCGAATACCGCAAGTTTAGGACACACTATATTCAAGATGATGGAATGAAAATGGTGAAATAATACTACGTAGAACGAGGATGATTTATTGTTACCAGTTACGAATATCGCGAACATGCCCTGAGCTGCAGAGTGATCGATGGCTTCATGAATGCCCTAGTTAATGTTAAGTTTTGAAGTGGGCGAGAAGCAGCTGATATACACGCTGCCCTCTATCTTCTGGCTTAGAATTCAGTTACATGCCATAAACCTGTAAAATAACAGACTTTAATGTGACCGATTTTCCACCAGTACAGTAACTTGAATTCTTCTGCTGATATTTTTACAAATTTAATAAGCATTTAGAAAATTTGCTTACTTCATAAAATTATGAATATTATAGTATATCTACAAAAACGTATTAAATCGTATGTCAAAAGATGAGTAAACAATTACTAATCCAAATGCTGGAATGACCATTGGGTTGACAGCGCAAAAGGAGTTTTAACACAAGAGTTATACTTTCCAAAATTGTACCATCGGTTAAAATTTAATGCAGCTAAGCTCTGTGCTGGCACAATTTTAATCAGGTCATGGCAAATTTCGCAATTATGTTGAAAGGTTCAAAGGATAGTTCTATCTGTATATGCGAGGAATTATAACAAGCTTAAAAATTAAATTAAATTAACAAATTTTGTTATTTGAATGTCCTAAGTTTAAAACAAAACTTTTTGAATTGATTTGTAGACTAAATTTTCGTAACATTAAATTAACCACACCATTGCAATGCCTCGCAACAAATGTTATTATCTAGATTTTACACGGTATGTAAATTATGCTCATACACATTTATGAATGTAAAGTATAAATTTTCACTTGAAATTCGTGTCATATAAATTGTAATGAATTGAATTTATAATTCTAACATCCCTCTCGATAAAATACGATTGCATGTATCATTGGAGAATCAATAAATATAATAAGAAACGGTTCATGAACCGTCATCCTAATTTAAGCGATCTTCTCTACATTTTGATTAACATTACTTCGGACTTAACAGACCAAGGTGACATTGCAAAACTGCAAGAAAACGAAGCCATAAATAGAAAGTAGGCCTATATAAACAGCTTCAATCTGAGAAACCTTTCCTTCTAATGAAAGTACTTCCATGGTAGAGACTAGAATATTGTTGTTAATCTCACCGCAAAAGGTTTGAAAAGATCTTGAAGATGCGTAAGTTATTTTTATTATCTGATGTTAATGTGAAATTATAAGATTTAAGCCTTCCATGTTCATATTTATGATGGGTGGTATGATTGCCTAGGATTGAGACGAGTGAAAGCTCAGTTCTTAAAGACAATCAGCTGACGCTGTTTGATAGACTAAATCAATATTCTTCAGTGACACGCGCATGTAGCCTATGTTTAACGGTACAACAAATACAAGTGCAGTTCGGAAATGTATTGATTACACTTATACATTATACCAGGATATTATTATTATTATTATTATTATTATTATTATTATTATTATTATTATTATTATTAATGAAAAATAAAAAAGTGCTCGACAAAGAAAAGGAATTAGACTTCGAAAATCTGCTACAAATACAGTTTTGTCCATCACAAATTTCAATTTAGATACATTGATATTTAAAGTCATGTCTATGGCATGCATAATAAAATTGATGCCGTAGACGTTGAGGTAGTCTTCTCTTGAAATAAAACCAAGATGACGCAACCAAAGAATTATAAATTATTTTTACCTGAGCATATAAATCAAAATTTTGCATCAATGTACTGCGGAATCTCGAAACTTGATATGGTATAGAATCTAGTAAACATACTTAATGCGTGAAAGCATGATCAATGAAGGCCTTCACAAAGATAAATGAATCTTGTTTTTGTACATTTTTATTAACTGGAAGATATAAGAAGAACGTGACACAACTAGACGGAGCAGTCTTCTACCTCTTAACAATAACGGTAATTAATTATGCGTATAATTAAATCCGAGGAACAGACGGACGCCTGCAGAGGTGCGGAAAGTGATGCTATCAACACATCTGGCAAGGTGATAGAAGAGTTGTCTTGTCTCCACGGCAATTCAAACTGTGTGGTCTGAGAGATCAATCCTTCTCCAAACTACATTTCCCCTCTATTATTTCTGTAGCATAGGCGTGTATGTATATATACGAAACAATGTTCTCTTTTGTTCGTTTCCTTTTGATGTGGGATGATATTCAAACGAGGGAACACAACACAGTCCTAAGTTACACACAATGAAATGCGTCGAGCGCAGATTTATTCAAACTACAAAATTGGTCTTCCTTCATTTCTGCCTATGGTATCAGTGACCATGATCAGGGAATAGGTGACCCCGGCATTGTAGCCCTAAACGGTCATTCTTCTCGTATCGACGTCGACTAGTTTACATTCTAAACAATGCAATGACTCTCATACTGATAAGCATAATTTTATTTTTGTTACCAATTACATCTATAATAATTATGAGTTGATGTGGCCATGGGTTCGAAGTCTATGTGTCCCCTGCAATGGCTGAGTGAACAGACCTTCAGCCAGTTACAGGCAGTCCGGGTTCGATTCCCGGTAAAGCCTGGGATTTTTCATAGTGATATTTGTGGCGGCCAAGTTGGGTTTTTCTCGGGATTCTGCCGTTTCCCCATATTAGGCATCTACATCATTCTGTCACCATTTCTCCATCATCATTCCATAGCATTCCCCGAAAGTCGGCTGGCGGCACATGGAGTGGGTTGACCTAGGGACGAGGGGAGGGGGGTTGTCTCCTCGAAACCTGGGTACTCAGCGAACCTTAGTGTAGTCAGCCGCTGTGCGGTTGGGAATGTGCCTAGATTGAGGATTAGCGCAATAGATTTTGAAAGGTCGCAGTGATGGGTCGTTAGTGCCCCCCTCCCGAAATTCCATTTCATTCGAAGTCTATGTAGGATATTTATATGTATATATTGTATTTGTATATGTCCTGTGTTTTCGAAAAGAGGGAGACACCATTGTACTGGCCTACATTAAGTTACATTCATATGGAAACTTGAATGTAAGTATTATAATTTGTCGTTAACAGTAACATAAGCAAGAAAACTTTGGAATTCACAATGAATATTATTTACGAAAGAAAATTTATCAATTATATTGTTTCTTGAATGCTATAATCAATTAATAGAATCGATAGACTGCTGTTTTCGTACCAGTAAGTTTTGTTTATATTCTATGTCATGGAGTATGTATGTTTAGTCAGCCGTCCGAAGACTAGTTGGAACCAAAAGATACCAATAAGGCATCACTCATGAAGCAACTAAGCCAGGAGATAAGGGAGTAGTCCACACCTGTGGAGTAACGGTTAGCGCGTCTAGCCGCGAAACCAGGTGGCCAGGTTCGATTCCCGGTCGGGGCAAGTTACCTGGTTGAGGTTTTTTCCGGAGTTTTCGCTCAACCCAATACGAGCTGGATAACTTTCGGTACTGGACCCCGGACTCATTTCACCGGCATTATCACCGTCGTAAAATAACCTACTAAAATAAAAATAAATAAAATAAGGGAGTAGAGTGTACAGTTTCTTTTCCTTTCCATTGCATACGTCGCTGATCAGTAACTTACTTACTTACTTACTTACAAATGGCTTTTAAGGAACCCGAAGGTTCATTGCCGCCCTCACATAAGCCCGCCAGCGGTCCCTATCCTGTGCAAGATTAATCCAGTCTCTATCATCATATCCCACCTCCCTCAAATCCATTTTAATATTATCCTCCCATCTACGTCTCGGCCTCCCTAAAGGTCTTTTTCCCTCCGGTCTCCCAACTAACACTCTATATGCATTTCTGGATTCGCCCATACGTGCTACATGCCCTGCCCATCTCAAACGTCTCGATTTTATGTTCCTAATTATGTCAGGTGAAGAATACAATGCGTGCAGTTCTGTGTTGTGTAACTTTCTCCATTCTCCTGTAACTTCATCCCGCTTAGCCCCAAATATTTTCCTTAGCACCTTATTCTCAAACACCCTGATCCTATGTTCCTCTCTCAGAGTGAGAGTCCAAGTTTCACAACCATACAGAAGAACCGGTAATATAACTGTTTTATAAATTCTAACTTTCAGATTTTTGGACAGCAGACTGGATGATAAGAGCTTCTCAACCGAATAATAACACGCATTTCCCATATTTATTCTGCGTTTAATTTCCTCCCGAGTGTCATTTATATTTGTTACTGTTGCTCCAAGATATTTGAATTTTTCCACCTCTTCGAAGGATAAATCTCCAATTTTTATATTTCCATTTCGTACAATATTCTGGTCACGAGACATAATCATATACTTTGTCTTTTCGGGATTTACTTCCAAACCGATCGCTCTACTTGCTTCAAGTAAAATTTCCGTGTTTTCCCTAATCGTTTGTGTATTTTCTCCTAACATATTCACGTCATCCGCATAGACAAGAAGCTGATGTAACCCGTTCAATTCCAAACCCTGCCTGTTATCCTGAACTTTCCTAATGGCATATTCTAGAGCGAAGTTAAAAAGTAAAGGTGATAGTGCATCTCCCTGCTTTAGCCCGCAGTGAATTGGAAAAGCATCAGATAGAAACTGACCTATACGGACTCTGCTGTATGTTTCACTGAGACACATTTTAATTAATCGAACTAGTTTCTTGGGAATACCGAATTCAATAAGAATATTATATAATACTTCCCTCTTAACCGAGTCATAAGCCTTTTTGAAATCTATGAGTAACTGATGTACTGTACCCGTATACTCCCATTTTTTCTCCATTATCTGTCGAATACAAAAAATCTGATCAATAGTCGATCTATTACGCCGAAAACCGCACTGATGATCCCCAATAATTTCATCTACGTACGGAGTTAATCTTCTCAAAAGAATATTGGACAAAATTTTGTACGACGTCAACAAAAGTGATATTCCTCGAAAGTTACCACAGTTGGTTTTGTCCCCCTTTTTAAAAATAGGTACAATTATGGACTCCTTCCATTGTTCTGGTACAATTTCCTTTTCCCAAATAGCAAATACAAGTTTATAAATTTCGCTATATAATGCACTCCCACCCTCTTGTATTAATTCTGCTGGAATTTGATCGATACCTGGAGACTTGTACTTTTTCAGATTTTCTATCGCAATTTCGACTTCTGAAAGCGTGGGTTCGGGTATAAATGGCTCAGCAGTTTGTATTTCAATATCGTCCCGATCATTTCTATTTGGCCTATGTACATTTAGTAGTTGCGCAAAATAGTTTTTCCATCTGTTTAGGATTGATGGAGAGTCCGCAAGCAAGTCACCATTCTCATCCTTGATCACGTTTACCCTTGGCTGATATCCGTTCTTAAATTCCTTTATACCCTTATATAAATCTCGAATATTTTTATTCTTACTATTTGTTTCTACCTCATTCAGTTTTTCCTTCAAGTAACCTCTCTTTTTATTCCTAAGTGTACGACTTGCTTCCCGTCTTTCATTGAAATAATTATCTCTCTTCTCCTCAACTGGATCCTGTAAGAATTTCAATTTTGCCTGTTTCCTTCTTTCTACTACCATGCAACAATCTTCATCAAACCACGGTTTCTTTTTCTTAGTTTCATAATAACCTATGCTCTGCTCAGCTGCAATTTTTATACTATCTCTGATATTTTCCCACACGCTATTAACATCTAATTCTTTCTCAACTTCGTCGGAACTTTCTAAAGTGGCAAACCTATTCGAAATTTCGACCTGATAATTTTGCTTAGCTTCCTCGTCCTTTAATTTCAAAATATTGAATTTAGTAATATTAACTTGTTGCTCTACTCGCTTGGCTACTGATAATCTTTCTCTTAATTCTCCAATCACCAAATAATGGTCAGAATTACAGTCTGCACCCCTGAAAGTTCGAATATCTACTATACTAGTATGTCTCCGTTTATCTATCAAGATGTGATCTATTTGGTTGTGTGTCAATCCATCTGGAGAAGTCCAAGTATATTTATGTATATCCTTATGGGGGAATGTTGTACTTTTGACAATTAAATTTTTCGATGTGGCAAAGTTGACTAATCTAACTCCATTGTCACTACTAATTGCGTGTAGGCTCTCTTTTCCAATAGTTGGTCTGAAAATATCCTCCCGTCCTACTTTAGCATTGAAATCCCCCAATAAAATTTTCATGTGATATCTAGGGAACTGATCAAAAGTATGTTCCAATTCCTCATAGAAGCTATTCTTTATATGGTCGTCTTTCTCTTCTGTAGGGGCGTGAGCATTTATAACTATGATGTCGCACCATCTACCCTTAAGTACTAAATATGATAACCTGTCACTGATAAATTCGACCTTTTTTACTGCTGATTTTATTCTTTTATGAACAAAGAATCCTGTTCCTAATTGGTGATTATTGTTTCCTTCCCCATAATACAACAAGTAATCTCCTATTTGTGATATGCCATTCCCATCTAACCTAACCTCTTGTACTCCTACGAAGTCTATTCTATATCTAGCTAGTTCTTTTGCTACTAATGTTACCCCTCCTGTTCTATAAAGACTAGTTACGTTCCAAGTGCCAAATCTCAAATCCTTATTCCTTTGCTGTGGTCGTGCCAGAGAATCAGTCCTATTCCGAGGCTTATTATAGGGATACGTAACAAGCTGTTTTTTACGGTGATGGGTTGTTAGCCCTTCGCCCAACCCCCAAGCTGGAGGACCACCCCTTATCGGCTGTCCACGACTGCTTATTCAATATATTCGCAGCTACCCTCCATATCTGGAGGCCGTCTCCTCTATCCGCAACCTGAGGACGCGCCATGCCGTGGTGATAGGGACCCACAATACATGGCGCTGGATGTATGCAACAACTATCATTGTATACAAGATATAAACGATTACGGAGCTCGGGGCATTGAGGGGATCAAAGCATTCGTGGAGGGATATGACTCATTCTGCTAGATCGTGAAATCAATACCGATGAATTTTCAATGGACGGGTAGTAAACACGGTTCTGTGTTCACATAAACTTTGTACTGTTTACAAATATCACCATGACAACATCGAAGTCTACACTGGAGACAAAACAATGCTTTATCATGATCACTTTCACTAAAACTGTGGTTAGAGGAAGCACTCTGGCAATACACATCACGTTCTATGATAAATTACCAAAGGAGGTTACAGGCCCCTATAGGCTTTTTTTTTAATTTACTGAGTATGCCCCAACGAGTATAACTCATATATAGAGGCTATACAATAACACATACATATGTTACACAATATAATTGAAAAGTCATGAAACTACAGTCTGTGAAAAACAAACAATAACACAAGAATTTATGAAAGAAAGAAAGCAAAATAAGAACAAATAGTAAGATAACATAAAGTATTGGGTAGAAAGAAGAAAAAGGTTGAAACCATGAAATAAATAAATCACCTGAGAATTACAATAAATAGTCTTCCCAAAAACGTATTTTTAAACAATTCTTAAAACACCGGCAATTTGGTAAAAGTCTATGTTCTAAAGGAAGTTGGTTAAAAGTTGTTGTTAAAAATGGTTAAGTCCTTTCGTTCCATAAGTTACGGAGCTATGCTGAGAAAAATATATGTCTTTTTGTCTTGTTAAATAAGTATGTATATCTTTATTAAACTGAAATGTAATATTACTATGTATTAAATTGTTAATAACTTTGTACGTGAAAATAGCAGCACCTAATTTGATAATTGATTCAACTGGCTTATCTCCTTTACCATCCCTAAAAATCTGTAGCAAAGTCGCAGAATCACCCGCTACATGATTATATGTCTACAAGTTCAGTAGATCCAGATTTCACTTCTCGCAAGAAAGTAAAGAATAATCTTCCTTTCAAAGTGAATAGATGTGTGTTCTTTGTCTTTTTCCTGTTTTCATAAGCCTTGGTTCATGCTGTTGACATGACCAGAAAGTACCGTACCGAGTCTTCTGGTTGGCTTGTAGTGGTTTAAAATATACGAACAAGCCTTGCAGTAGGGATGATGATGATGATGTGATGATAATGATGATGATGATGATGATGACGACGACGATGCTAAAGAGAATTATCGACTTCTTGTAGAAAGCAGAATGTTTTATAGACAACACTGTTACGATCAGCAAAATTGATTGTGGATAAATTAAAGGTTCGAATGTAAAACCTTCTAAGAAATTGTATGCTGTTCATGTTTTACCTTTTTGATTATGGAAATTGGTAGTTTACGTGACGAGATTACATGCTACCTACAGTGCATGCCACCCAGGGCTATTAATTCGACAATCGCTACTATAATATTACCGGGAACGTGTCCAGATGACTGGTCATGACGGAGATGGTTCACACAGCTGATAATAAAACTCAAAAGTACGGTGAACAATAGTAGAAATATTATTTTAAAGTTAAAACATAAGTACCGGTACGTTCTAAATTTATATGCACAACACACACACATACTATGTAACGTATATTACAGATTCAGTGCTTCGCTTTATCGATCAAGATACTCTTACTTATAACATCAAATCTCAAGTATTCTGTACTATTGTACAGCGAAGTAGGCTATGTTGTGACATTGAAGTTGTAGTGTTATACTGGCAGTGAAGAGTTTTTGAAGTTAGTAAAGAGTACAAGTATCATAGTGTCTTAGTAATGGGCCCATATAAATTGGCGCCATGATTAGGCCTATATTGTTTCGAAATGATCCACAATGATAAAATAATTCAATAGAAATAAAATCACGCATTCCGAAATTAATTCAATAAATAATTATAGGCTAATTATAGATAGGAAGTTCGTACTAAACCATAGATTTCAGGTTGTGTGCAGCCACGCATATAATTAATTTCGGCTCTATTGCACTAGTCAGCTGTCATTTAGCTCTAGTAGCTTATCTCTTAGTATCGTCTCCTCTTCAATAAATCTTATGCATTTTATTCTTCTTCCTTCTAGCACGGTACGGGGGACACAAAAGTCAGTTGACAAACGGGGAAATATTACTAATTGTAAAACCGAAATCATTTTTGTATAAAGTAACATAATGATGTGTTCCCTCCAAGATGTTCGTAATCTGAGTGATATTTTTCATTTGTACTGTTAGGTTGGCAATACATATTCTCCTTTTGTACTCCTAGAATTCTTCACCTCTTATCTCATCAGTTTTCCTGAATTAGTTACTGTGGAATACTTAAAATGAAAACAGTAGGCCTACATAAATTGAAATAAACTCTTAAAATAAACATTAAAAATTACGGAACAAGAAAAAAAACTAAAGCACTAGCCATCAAGTATAATAAATTATCTTTCCTCTTTAATAGTAACAGTATAACTACAGAAGGTCATAGTACGTTAAACAACAATGCTACACTTAGCATGTGTTTTGTTTCGTTTATTGTTTGAAGCATTACCTGCTGGATCGCATCCTATAGCCACAGTCTAGTACAGAGTTTCTCAAACTATGGTCCGCGGACCACCTGTGGTCCTCGAGGTCCGCCCTTGTGGTCCTTCAAAAAAGGCAGAAGAAAAAATAAAATTCAAACGAATTGCGTATCACTCTATAGCTGAAAATCTCAGCGTTTGGAAATGACACATGTCAATCGTTTTTCAGTTTTTCTCCCAGTACTGATATTTTATTAAAATTATTACCCTATCAGTCTACTGACTTCCCAATCTACTACTCTCAACAACAAAAGAAGGGATTTAAAACACTATGAACGTGGCGTTTCCCTGCACATCTGGCGCCGCGCCTGTAATCCTGCCAGGGACCACCCGAATTCATAACAGAGGACCGAACCTTTTCATGTATTTATGACTTTCTTAATAGTTTTGCCGGCACCCAGTCTGCACATTGAAATGGTCACATGCTGTACGTCGTACACCAATAATACAACTCTGAGGTCACAATTTTAAACTTATTTTCCAAGCAAATATGACTAATTTCCATGGGTTCGTGATCACTTTCACTGAGATATTGAAACTGACCAACTTCCATTGAGTGAAAGAAAACAGTTAATTGAAATCTCTCGAATGAGACAGAAATTAAAATGAAATTCCAAGCGGAAGATATGGTTAATTTCTGGACCTCATCACAAGTGAAAAGAGAATATAGTGAACTATACAATGGTACTTTGGAGATTATAATTCAGTTTGCTTCTACGTAACTATGTGAGAAAGGTTTTTCAAAAAAAGTAGGCTACCGAAATCGACTCGATGTATGTGACGATCTCCGACTTAAGCTTACCAGCATAAGTCCAAATATAGAGCTGTGCAAGAATCGGCGCGCTCAACCATCTCATTAAGTGTAACAACGTTTATTTTTTTTTTAGTTAATAAGTTAAAGATTATCCAAACTCTAATAGCTTTGAATTATTAAAGAAACAAAAATGAATTTTCTTCTATTAACATTAGCTTAATTAGTTAATACTAATATAAAATTAATTTAATTTAATTGATTTTAATTAATTAATTAATTCTATTTTAAAATATAAATATACTGATATTAAAATATGCTACAAAAATGATACATTTTGCTTTCGAAGGGAACAAGAGTAAGGTGGTCCGCGGAATTGTTCTGTCTTATAAAAGTGGTCCCCACTTCAAAAACGTTTGAGAAACGCTGGTCTAGTATATACTACATATAGTCACGAAGCTCAATACGTAGGGACAAGACCGTCTCCAATACTCAGACCTTAATGTAGGTATCGATAGTGGACAAAATGGCGCCGGTAGCGGTCCAGGCATGATTATCACGTGGTTTTGTTATGATGTTTTCTTGTGTTAATTACGTCGTGAAATGGGCCGTTCGTGTTGTGTACCAGGTTGTAATAATTATAATAGTGGATCTGTGTCTCAAATTTCAGCGTTTAAATTCCCGAAAAATACAACTTTACTACGCGACAAATGGTTTAGGTGCATAATCGTGACAATTTCCAAGTTACGGAAATTACAGTTTGTTGTTGTTTAGTCAATTGTTCGAAGACAGGTCTGAACTTAACAAATGATACCAACAAGGCACCACTTATGAGGCAACTAAGCCAATAGATAATAGAGTAGGCTGGCCAGTTCCTATCCTTCTGAAATGATGACAATGTTACACAGAAAACATTTTGAACCTAGATTAGTTATTAGGAAATATATTTTTCCTACCGTATTCCTCGGGAAATTTCGAATCTTACGCCTAAAGAATCATATTTCCTAACCAAGTTTCATACCGTACTGTCAGTCATTCTAGCGCCAGAAAGAATCCACATCAACGGAAAGAGGAACAGATGGAGAGAGAAGAAGAATTTTTCAGGGAATGGTGTGAAGGGGATATTATTAGCACTTTTGATCAGTTTCAAAGTGATGTTCAGGAAAGATGTGTGGTTTCATTTATGACTGTTGTTTAAGGTGACTATGTTATTTTCTTAGATATGAAAGATGAGAGTGTAGAAGAAATTCCATCATGAACAATTATACAAAGGTGTTGAACAAGGGAAAAACATTTCAAACGAATTATCGAGAAAAGTGAAAAGAAGTCATGAAGAGTTAGACCTAAGTCTAAAAGTGACAAAACATAAAGGGTGCTATTCATAGACATTTCGCTAGCCCGCGCTACGAGCGTGCTAAACAGGATTCATATCATATCATATCATATCATATCATATCATATCATATCATATCATATCATATCATATCATATCACTAACACTGGTTTATGAATACGAAAAACGTTAGTTCGCTGATCATCCACCGAAAGCCCGCGCTAAGAATGTCTTTGAATAGGGTCCAAAGAATTGAAATTCAAGACGAATTAGGCTAAGGATCCTAGGTTGTCAACATCCATCTATTAAAAAATATAAGCTGATTTATTATTATTATTATTATTATTATTATTATTATTATTATTATTATTATTATTATTATTAGTAGTAGTAGTAGTAGTAGTAGTAGTACAGTAGCAGTAGCAGCAGCAGTAGTAGTACCAGTAGTTGTATTAGTAAACCTTATAGGCCTAATATTGGCTGACCTTGTTTAATTGTGTTATTGATTTTGAGATGTGTTCTCCTTTTGTATGCCCAACAACTATTAGTGAACGTTTGCATTTACTGCAGTATCTTATACGGAGTTCAGGGTATGATTTTCAACTTACTGAAAACTATTTTCAGGCTGCGTTTGCCCTGTTAAGTTCATAACTTCATAGCAATTTGTTTTTACTCGTACCGTACTTATCTTGTTGTCTCTTTTGAAATTTAACCTAACATAAATTAACACTGGACGTTTATTAAAAAAAATAGTAGGGGAGAGTCGGGTAGTATCGGACATCGGGTAGTATCGGACAGTGCGTTTCTTTCATCTACCACCATATAGTAGTACCTGAATGACATGGTTACGTTTCTCTATGCGACATCACAGAAACGTAACCATGTCAATCAGGTACTATCATCGTGTGGTAGATGAAAGAAACTCACTGTCCGATATTACCCGATGTCCGATACTGTCCGACTCTCCCCTAATTCAAGTTAATAAATACGAAAAATTTAACTATTTTGACATAAAGATGTGGCGGAACCTTCTATATAAATGGAAATGGTTGGACCGCAGCGGCGGCCATTTTTTTTCTTTATTAAGGTCTGAGTGTTGGAGACGGTCTTGGTAGAGAATGTGCATCCATAGATAGTTGCTAACCACTAGGATATCGTACTATCGCCTCATTACAGACAATGCGAAATAGTACCGGCACAGTCTATTGTTCCTAGTACCCTCAACAACATAAGCTTCTTGACTGTATATACTAGACTGTGCTACAGCTGCGTGAACTGCCTGCTCATTCAAAGTTATTTTGCAGCTAGGTGGCAGGCAGTGCCCACAGCTGTTAGCATTATCACTTATCAGTATATGTAAAGTCACTTCCTGCCACCTAGCGGCTATTCGCGCATAAGCGTTCATTGGGCAGACAGTGTAAGCAGTGGTTTGAAGCTATTGAGTTATTATTTTGAGTTGAGTAAGAGTTGAAGAAGATAACATTATTCTTTATTGTTTTCAATTGTGATATTGATATTCATTTGAAAGGAGAAGAGATCATGTTGGCTCCTGAATAGCGAGTGGAATTAGTAGCCTACGGCTCTGTGGAGACAATCACGGAACAACAAGAGAAGCTGCAGAGTTTCATCGTCGTCATCCTGACATTCCAAAACCATCATACCAAATGTAGCCAAATTATTGCATAAATTTAAAATAACTTTCAGTGTACTCGACAAGAAACGAATTGGTCGTCCCAAATCTGCTACTGACGGATAGCATTCAATAGACGTGATTGCTAAGATGACGGCCAGCCCTAAAAAGGTCAGTGCGCTATGTGGCTTAAGTAAGTGGTATCAGTAGAGAATCTGTTCGCAGAATATTGAAATCTGTTCGTTTTCATCCCTAGAAATTACAGCATTTACACACAATGCAAGAAGAGGACCACTCAAGAGGCGAACATATTGCAAATGGATCACACAACGTTTGCGTACCGATCGATCCTTCGTTCAGCATGTTCTGTTCAGTGACGAATGCTTATTCTTTCTGGATGGGGACGTTCATACACTAAATGCACGATATTGGTCCAAAGAAAACCCAAGATGGATGCGTGAAGCTAACATCCCTGGTGCTCCAAAACTTATGGCGTGATGTGGTATGGTAACTAGCTGATATTGTTGTAGGAACAAATTTCTTTGATGGGAATGTCAACCAACACTTATTTGGAGAACTGCTGGAGAGCACTGTAATAGAGTTTCTGTATGATTTGCCAATTTTTAAGTAAATAATTACTTGAATGGTGTGATATGATGGGCATTGAAAAATGTCAGTGCCATGCACAAATAAAAACATAAAACATTAAGAGTAATATCAAAATAATACAACATAACATATATGAAGACACTATTATCTTTGTCGAGATAAACATGGAAGTGAAATATACAACGACATATTGCAACCAAGTTTTTCATAGCACGACAACATTTCATACACAGTCTCCTTGTAATTTATTGCTCTATTGGTGCCTAAGAACTGTGAACAGGCGTGCTCCTTCTCTGGTAAACTGAAATATTTATATTTTATTACAGTAATTTCCACTGATGTAATCGCGATACTAAAATCTCAGCATTACTTTCAGAGATACCCACATCTCTAGCGAGATCATTCAACTCATTTTGAGTAGATCTGTGTGACTCATTAGACGGTATATTTGCAAGAAAATCAAGATCCTTCGATGTACGGAATTCAGGAAACCCAGCACCATTTATTTCCTCCTCATCCTCATCAGAAGTAATGTGGTATTCTTTCGGTGGTTCAGGTGTTGGCTCACGTGATATTGGACATATGGAAGACGGAATGTTAGAATAGACCACTGTCCGCCTCTTCTTCTTTTCTTTCTTCTTGCAAATTTCTATTGCTTGGCTTCTTCCAGATCATGGACACTGCAAAGGGCATTAATGTCCTTTTCCATTAATTAAATTTCTTAGGTTGCTGAAACCTGTGTAGTACAATACAATATGAAGAGTCCAGGTTTCATCTTGGTCCCCAGTTTTACAACAAAACAACAGTGGTAGACTTTTCTGATTAATGGAGGTTTTATGAAGAAAATGTCACTTCCCCACACACATAGCAAAAGGTATCAGCACTGTTCACCTAAACTTGTGACATTTTTGTTCACCTTAGGCCTAACAGAAATATATCAACAATCACACCTACATCTGGTACTTATGTGAAAAACGAACTTAAATATGCATTAAAAATGATTGAAGTTGAGCAGGAAAGAAACAAAAAAAAAATCACTGAAAATTAAGTTAAAAGACGTTTACTACCAGAATATTGAAATATAAGGAAGATTAAAAACTGAAAAAACATAGTTAAAATCACTTATACCTTTGACAAACTATTGTTAATTTTTTAACTTGGTATAAAATCCTATAGGTACAGCGGGATAGCCTATACGTAATGGGATCACAAACGCAATGAAGATGTAATGGAAGAATTACAACTAGAACCTGTAATTAATCACGTAAAATATTATCAGAACAACTGGATAAATCATCTTCATCGCATGCGTAGAGATAGAATACCAAAAGTCATGCTCCACTATCGTCCAAACGGGAAGAGATCTCTCGATCCTCCAAAGAAGCGCTGGATTTAAAATTCAACTGTGAGATCGTAACGGGCCATATGACCTAATACTTGAAGGGAAGAAGAAGAAGAAGAAGAAGAAGAAGAAGAAGGTATAAAATCCCTATAAAATTAATCCACTATAACAAAGCTGTGTAAAATGTAAACTAGAGCTAATTTTTAATTTTCTCTTTGATATTCATGATCAGCACAACAAAGTTGATAAGAACTGGCTATTTTAATTCAATTTACATTTTCATTGTTGTACAGTGTAATATTTCGACTTCATTCCACTGTTGCGCTTTTATGCATTATGATCCATATTTTATATTACTGTACTCGTAAGATCGAGAAAATGAGTAAACTGCTTCTGTATCGATAATTTTCTTCACAAACTTAATAAGCAACGATCGAGAATCGAACCTGTGTGCTTGATCAAGTCTGATAAGATATCCACCTGCAATCGTAATCATATTTCTAATATTTTATTGGCAATACTTACCAAAAATAATTACCACAATTTTAGACTAGGTACCAGTTATTAACTGGTTCCCAATATACTAAGTCATAAAATATCCACATGGGTTATACGCACATCTCTGTACGTATTATTCAACAAATTAGCATTTATATTTGGACACCCATATAACAAGTGTTCATTACTTGCTTGTCTTGCTTCTACGTAGATAATTTATTCAAGAAACCACGAGCTATGTAGTTATGACAGAATTCTAAGAATATCTGAATTTACTACAAGAATCTACAGAAGATGCAATGTACTACATGTCGCAATATCCTGTTTCGCACCATACCAAGAATGAACAAGAATCTATCGCTATCAGGCTATCTCCCGTGCGTCGTTTATTTTCAATGCCATGCGACGGGTCTGTCAGTCACTGTTAATGGGGTTTTCTAAAGTTTTACGCAAAGAGTTTAACCGCTTCACATTTGAATCGTGAATTGCAGGAAAAAAGGAAACTGAAATACCACAAATCCAAAGCTTGTGGAATTTTTGTAGAAAGGATTAAAAAGGAATTTTAAGAATTAAATTGTTCTTTACATAGTTTTGCATTATCTTTGGTGTATTTTTTTTCAATGTCATGGCTTAAATATACATTTAAAGTTACTTGTAAGTTAAAAAAATTGTCCTTCTCTGTCTTCTTCGCCTAAAAATTGTTTAAATAAATAAAATATTAGTTATTCGTCGTGAACTGCAGAAACCCCACATGTCCAGGCAATTCAGACTTTTTTCCAGAAAATACAAAAGAAAAAAAAATAATAATATATGTCAACACTAACGCTTATTATGATGCTTCAATGAAAAAATAATCACTTCAATATAGCAAACGCTATTGACAATAATAATTTTTTTGCGCTTTCTGCAAAATTTACTCAAATGTACATGTGGGGTTTCTGCAATTCGCGATTAATTTTATAGACTATATTTCTTTCTTCACTCAAAGTATGGGCAGTGTGATAGCATACTGATTTTGTGTTCAGGAGAGCAAGCATTTAAATCCTGAGGATATACTTACATAGGCCTACAGATTTTCTTTTTCAGCTTATCCAGTTCTTCTACATCGCTCAAGGAAAATTCCAGAATACGGCATCAAATACTTTCCTGGATAATGTATCTTCAAAACTGCCTTTATCTTCATGGATTTAAAATTGAAAGGAAAGGATGGACTGAGCTCGAAAGATTTCACAATGAAGATTTAAGGAAAGGAATAATTTACTACTCTATAATTAAAACTATAAGAGGTGAACGAACATCCAATTAGTACGGAGTAAACTGTGGTTAGCACAATGATCCCCTCCAGCCGCTATAGTTGGCTTACGAAACCAATTTCGCTACTCAATGTAGCTCCCCAAATTCATCATGATGTTGGGTGGGCGCCGGTCCTACAAACTGGCCGAAATTTATGAGAAAATTCTCTTCATTAGGACACGAACAAGCGCTCATTCCGTAGCACTAGTCGACTAGTCCAAGGCATGACACCTGAAACCTCACAGCTATTATGACGCGGAACGTTATACTGGGTACTAGTGTGGTGCATTTCAAGCGCTATGTTCGATTCAAGTTTGTCGAGCGTGACCGAAGACGTTATATACTGTAGTATTGGAAAAATGAAACTACCATGCTTCACGTCAAACGCATCCACTTGTGCCTCGAAACTGGAAGCACAAGTTTTGTAGTAGTATATGTGAAATTGGATAAAAATTATACCGTTTTCGTTTAAAAAATTTACAACTCTTCACTTCCGAATACCTTGTCTTGTGATTTTTACTCGTGTTTTATTTATTTTTTTTTATTTTACGACGCTTTATCAACATCTTAGGTTATTTAGCGTCTGAATGAGATGAAGGTGATAATGCCGGTGAAATGAGTCCGGGGTCCAGCACCTAAAGTTACCCAGCATTTGCTCATATTAGGTTGAGGGAAAATCACGGAAAAAACCTCAACCAGGTAACTTGCCCCAACCGGGAATCGAACCCGGGCCACCTGGTTTCGCGGCCAGACGCTCTAGCCGTTATTCCACAGATATGGACTCTCGTGTTTTATTTCCTGCTTCCTTCATTACAGGCATTTTCAGTCTCACGAGAGAAATTGACCGGTGTTGATTGCACGAATTATTATCAAAGTGTGTCATACTTAGATTCCCCTCAATATCCTGCACTCCGTAATCGCCTACGATGTCGTACACAAAGACAGTGGCGACATCAGCGCTCAATGGTCATGTAACATTGAAGCGTAGTATAGTAAATCGAGAAATATCCAATTCAATCACACGATTACCACAAACAATTTTTCGCTCATACTGAGGAAACTTAACTCCCTTCTATAGCGATTCTGTCAGGCCATATTTGTCTCGTGATTGTCCTGTGTTATCTTGTTGTCATCTCAGGCCTTGACCTTAGCCTTGATATACTCGTAAATAGATTGAGACGCATAAGGGGAACTCGTAACACGGGGAGTATTAATAACTGCCGCTTATCAGAAAGGAAAGAAAACAGTCGCACTGTACTAATACTTGAGTAACCTACTTATCAACCCTTGAGGTGACTGAGTGGTCACTCCTTCACCCTGCCACGCAGAAGGTCCGGATTCGAGTCCCGGTTAGACCTGGGATTTTTCATCGAAAGCGTTCCCCGATACCGGCTGGCGACGCACGGAAGAGTTTCCTGCTCGAAACCTGGGTACGCAGCGAACCTTAGTGTAGTCAGCTGGTGTAGGTTTGGGAATGCGCCTCGCTTGAGGGTTAGTGTAATAGATCTCGAAAGGTCGCAGTGCTCGGTCGTAGTGCTTCCTCCCGAAATTCCATTCCATTCCAACCTACTTGTCGCTAGCGAAGTCATAGGCAACTTTGTGCTACAGTAGAGAAAAACTGGCGTAATGTGTAAGTCACAATTTAACTAGACTTGTCTACTAGGAATTGTACTGTGCTTTTATTGAAAGGAATTGTGAGGAATTCACCAACAGAAATCACATTAGAATGTTCCACAAGGCTCAATAATTGGTCCATTATATTCTTAATAACAATTAATGATCTTCCTACATTTATTAAAGCTATATCAATTATGTACGCTGATGACACTACTTTCTTATGTTCCAGCTCTGTTCTGAATGAATTACACGCTCTTATCAGCGATATTCTATCACAGGTAGCTTTATGGTTTGAATCTAATGGTTTCTTGCTTAATCATGAAAAGATTATAAACATAACTTTTATCCTAAATCATCTAATAAATGACAATAGACAAAACTGTACAAAATATCTAGGACTTTTTATGGACTCTAGTTTAACATGGGAAAAACATATCGGATAAAATATCCACAAAATTATCAAGAGTTTTATGTTTGTTAAAGAAACTAGTGACTTGTGTTTCTCAAAATTATATAAGATATGTCTACTTTTCTTTCTTTCAATCGATAATCCGATATGCCTTAATTTTCTGGGGGAAAGGTACCAAAATTGGGAGTGTCTTGTTTTTGCAAAAGAAAGCCATTATAATTGTATGTGAATCAAACAATTTTCAACATTGTCGACCACTCTTCACACAATCACAGATATTAGCAGTCATAAATTTATATATATATATATATATATATATATATATATATATATATATATATACGATCTAGTCCTTTACACTGGACATAATATCGACAGTTACTCATTAGTGGCCAATATTCATCATCATGAAATTAGAAATAGTGAACTAAATAATATTGCATACTGCAGATTACATAAGACTAACACAAACTTCTGTTATGGGGATGAAATTATATAATGATCTTCTCAACAACATTATAAGTTACCAATCAAAAGCTTTAAAACTATATCTTATAATTGACTATTAATAATTATTTTTTACTCTGTTGGTGAGTTTTGTAACATAAATTCGAATGAAATTGTTTTTAATAATAAATACTTACATTTTGTTACTATTTATACATTAAGCGTGAATTGTTTTAATTAATTTTTATACTGTAGTTTCAAAATATTTCGTGTTTTCATTGTTTTAATTAATGTTTACTGTTTCAATTAATTTTATTTATGTTTGTGTTTTTGAAATGTATCATATGTGACGAAGCCTATTACTTGTATGTCTAATGTCCTAATAAATTGAATTCAATTATTATTGAATATTTTGTTGTAGAAGGACAAAGACACAAAGGATATATCTCGTCTGAGTGCCTGCCTGATGAGGAGAGGTAAGGATCACGGACTGCAGTATGAAGTATGTACATTTTTTTAGCCGGTTAGTCGGCCTGGGTCACGAAGTCGGTAGAGTGCTGGCCTTCTGTGCCCGAGGTTGCGGGTTCAATCCCGGCCCAGATCGATGGCATCATTTAAGTGTGCGTAATTGCGACAGGCTCATATCAGTAGATTTACTGGCATGTAAAATAACTCGTGTGGGACAAAATTTCGGCACACCGACGACGCTGATATAACCTCGGCAGTTGCGAGCGTCGCTAAATAAAACATAATTTACAATTTAGTCGATTATTTAATGACGTTCTTTCAACTATGTATTAGGTTAAAAAGCTTCGATGAAAATTGTGGCAGCGCGATTATATTTGGCAAGATGAAGCCGAGAATTTGCTACTTAATTATCTGAAATTCGCTTTATTGTTGGTGAAAAACTCGAAAAAAAAAACTAGAAAATCAGTTGAAGCGGGAATCGAACCCATGGCCGAGTGCAGTTGGCGTTGGAGAATGATGATAATGTTGATGATAATCATGATGACGACAGTGGTGAAGTTGGTGATTTCGACTCGTTCAGCACCAGTAGGTTGCCGTAGTATATTCACAATAAAACACAGCGTCATACTCATAATGTAACGCAGTCCCACCCAAATACTTGCAGCTTTATTCCTCTTGTACGAATTTTGTACCAGGAGGGGCATTGTCTGGCTACTTAACCCAGCTACAATTTCACGAAAAGGGAAATGAACCTATCAGGTTTAAGTTCAAGGTCATGTTTCACTTGTAACAAGTAGACTGACCAGTCTACTTAACCGGTCCAGCAAGTCACTGACCGCCCGCCCAGAGTTCTGTGTTCTGTCTCCGACACACATGTTGTCCCCTGTCTCGCACATGCTCAAGGTTGGGTCCCAATGTGAGAGGGGTGGTCCAAAATGGTCCATTCCATTTTCGAAGGAAAACATTTGATTTATAAAATACTCTACATGAACTACCAGAAGTTATATCTAAAGATTAAAAAAAAGAACGAACTGGAATGGACACGTAACGAGAGCACGAACGGTTACAATCAAGGTACCTGTAATTTTACAATAAATATTTAGGATGGAAAATACCATTGGAAAGATTACACTGATAATGTTTAAACTACGTATATGAAAATGCTAGGCACGGATAATTGAAGAAACACTATTTCTAAATATCACTCGACTTAGCACGAGATTACTCTTTCAGTGGAGATCTAGAATTTTTGTTATTATTATTATTATTATTATTATTATTATTATTATTATTATTATTAGTGGAAGAATTTTAAGGTGCAAATTATAGTCGGAAAAGGAGGAAAAATGGTTCTGAAAATACATACAAAAAGGTGCAAAAAAGTGTTCATGAAATGACTTTATTAAGGTTTAAACCAGTTGCATGATTGATCATGAACATTCTTTATCCCATTTACTAGGTTTTAATCAACTTGTTATATTGGATTACACACAACATTTAAATGTTTTCGACAGTAAGTCGCTGGCCCTTTGAGCTCAGGACATCCTTGTATGTAGAGAAACTCCGCTCGACATCTACAGAAACCAATGAGGCTTATTTTGTCAGCACTCGTAAAGGGAGTTCAGTCAAAGTTGCAAAGGTATTCATATCCGGACTGTTCTTCAAATTTAATTCGAATTTGACTTTGGCAAATCCATCAAGGTAGTCCCTAACACTCATCAACTTCTTCCACTGTTCCTCCTTCTTCTTCGAAACTCTGAATCATATCAGGCAAATACTTGTAGCCATGCACTGCAAAAAGTTCCAACTATTCTTTGATGTTGAGTAATTACATTGGGCCTGTTTGATGGCTGCTGCGTCTGTTGAATCTAGGGCACATATGAAGCATTTGATTTTATCAAAGGTTTTGTACAAGAAAACTGAGCATCTCATCCAAGTACCTCCACCTTGTTATGACAGGGAATTGTGAAAGGTTGAGCCCAGTGACTTCTTGATACAACACTTGACGACTGGGGGCTTTTACAAGAATCTTCTTCAGAGCAGTAATGAGGTCATTTACCCTGCTGCAATTCTCCCTGATACTTTCACAAACACGGTGTACTCCATGTGCAATACATGTCACATGGTTGAGGTTGGGGTACATGCCCTTCAGTTGTTGGAAAGCCGAAAGTATTATAGCGTGCTTGATCAGTTACAACAAGCCTGACTTTTTCGCATTGTACGCTCCCTAGACACAACTTCATGCATGAGTCATTGAACGACTGCATTATTGTGCAGCTGCAGATTGGCCATTGTTGCTGGGATATGAATTACTGTTGATTTACATAAATTATATTTTGATATTTATTGACTATTGTTGACTTCTGATTAAAAGAGATTTTAAAAAGCTGTTTAAGAAGAGAGAAAATATCTATTTTTCTGTCCAATCTTTCAAAAACGCAGAGAAAATTGCTGAAGCACCAAAAAGGAGGAAAAAAGGTGGATATGTAGTAATGTCATGGAAAAGTGCAAAAAGATGCAACAAATTTGTTTATTTCGCTTCATTTCATGCTCCCAAATACATATCCTGACTTATCTGTATGAAAACAGCTATATTTTTGGAAAAGTGCTGCACCTTATCTTTTCCCCAATTATTGCTATTTTATTATTATTATTATTATTATTATTATTATTATTATTATTATCATCATTATCAACATCATCATCATAATCATCCTTACAATCTATGGAGACTTATCGCTGCTGAACAAACACTGTTGTGTCAAATTGTGCTATTAAGTTTAAAATCGCAATATGAACATAAAAGTAATTATTCATATTACAAAAATATTTGAGAAAAATCTTCAATTATTCCACTGTCACCACTAAAATATGATAGATTATTACAAATCCCCATGCAAATAAAACATCCTTTCTTCATTTGCGTTTATCTTCAAATTGAAACATTGTAAACAATTTTATTATTATACATATAATAACAATAATAATAATAATAATAATAATAATAATAATACACATATAGTTATAAATGTCATTCTAATGTAAGTCGCGTAGCCACAGACGTAGCTCAGGCGGTAGCGAGTTTGTATGGTGATCTGAATTCGATTCCCGCTTGGGTTGATTACCTGGTTGATCTCTTTCCAGGTTTTCCTTACGTGCACAGTAAATGTCAGGTAGTCCTATGGCGATCCTTGGCCTCATATCAGCAAATACCAGCTCGTTGTCACAAATTCTATCGTAGCCTCGTAGTTGATACATTCATTCATCATTCATGTATAGTGTTCTGCCCAAGGGCAGGTCCTTCACTGCAAACCCAGTCTTCTCCAATCATTCTTCATTTCCGCCTTTGTATTTGTCTCCGCTTAAGATTCATAGATCTTAATGCTACCATAAGACATTATCTTCTTCTGTTCCGAACTTTTCTCCTGTTCACCATTTCTTCCAGTACATCCTTCAGTAGGCAGTTACTTCTTAGCCAGTGAGCCAGCGAATTTCTTTTTCTCTTCCTGATCAGTTTCAGTATTAATCTTTCTTAACCCACTCTTTCCAGTAGAGCTTCATTCCTTATTCTGTCTGTCAATTTCACACGCTCCATTCTTCTCCGTGTCCACATTTCAAATGCTTCTGTTCACTTCATTGTAATGTCCATGTTTCTACTCCATAAAATTCCACACTCCACACAAAGCACTTCACTGGTTTCTAGTTATTTTTCCAGAGTTCGCAGAAGATGCTCCTTTTCCTATTAAAAGCTTCCTGCTATCTTCTTGACTTCCTGGCAGCAGCTCATATTACTACTTATAGTACACTCCAAGTATTTGAAACTGTCTACTTCTTCTGCTGCTTCATTTCGAATTCGCACGTTTACCTTTTTTATTTTAGCTTTCTAGTATTGTATTATACTAACATGATTTTTGTAATTCTCAATTATTGATCTTTAATATTTATAATTGATTAAGTGGCGATCTTACTCGTGTTAATTATGTAAGCATATGCGGCTTACAGCTGTTTCGGTGCTACTTGACACCATCCTCAGAGCCTTCTTTTTCTCGGCGTCATCTCAACAGGCAGCAGCTATTTCGGTGCTACTTGACACCATCCTCAGAGCCTTCTGTGACTCGGCGTCATCTCAACAGGCAGCAGCTATTTCGGTGCTACTTGACACCATCCTCAGAGCCTTCTGTGTCTCGGCGTCATCTCAACAGGCGGCGAAGTTGAGATGACGCCGAGACACAGAAGGCTCTGAGGATGGTGTCAAGTAGCACCGAAATAGCTGTAAGCCACACATGCTTACATAATTAACACGAGTAAGATCCCCATTTAATCAATTATTTATATTCAAGTGTTAAAAGTAGTGTACGGAAGATTCAACATGGACTTTAATATTTCTTTCATTCCATTGAGAAACAAAATAAATTTCACAATTTGAAACTATACGTTAGACTTAGGGAACTATGTTTTCGATCATAACTTTACAAAACTCCCATCCTACTCCACTTCTTTCTGACCGTCTTCTGCTAGGAAAAGAGGACCCCTAACCGTCCCTTTCTGCCGGTTTCCTTGTTTCGCGCAAGCGAATGCCATGAGTTTGGAGATGTTCTATATTTATATTAAAAAATTTTCGCGATGATCCTGTAGAGACAGTATCTTAATATATTAACTCACATGAAAAGTATAATAAGTTACAATGTTATGTGCACCATCCTTAGCGTTTATTGTGGTATAAAATGCTTCAAAGGTACGACAGCTTGGTATTTAGTGCATGGACAAATTATTTTACTGATAACTTGAACTGTCGTCGACACATGTTCGACATGTGTATTTGCACTGAATTTTTTGTGCTTTCCAAATAATCATATATCAATGTAGGGGACAGAGGTCACGAACAGTACATCTACTGCCAATGTCTAGAAAGAAGAGATGATACAGCCGAGGTCCATGAAGCGATTAATTACATTCGCTTGTGGAATCTCGAACACGGACTCACTATCTGAATTATTCATTCAGTGGCCAACACTTAAGTCTCCCAAAGGTTATTCACAATGACGTGAAATTTCTTTGCATTAATATTTAATGTAGATACAAGCAAAGACTGACACTGGAACTCGACCGAATAATTGAGGTAGATCTACAAGTTGTTTTGTCTATTTTTATTTTCCACGGTCGTATCAAGATCGCAGTATCCAATCTAGAGAACGAGAGAATATTAGCATTATAAATGACTGTTGCAAGCTCTTTGGACGTATAAAACGTGGCCAAAGCAACATCAAAACCACCGAAATGTGCAAGAGAAATAAATAACAACAAAGGTCTTAGCATCTCAATTACACAACACTAAGCCCATACAAGGCAACGCGTAACAAATTACTTTTCATATCAGGAAACTGCTATCTATAAGCATGAGTTAAAAAAAAAAAAAACACACACACACAAAGCACAGATTTTGTGTCCTTATCAAGTAAATCCTTGTCTTTTTGTGTTAGGTATGTTTATAATTTATGTTCTTTTTCCTGTAACTTTCTTCCCTTAGATTTTGAGATTTTTCTGTGTTTGGTCTTTCATTCTTTCAATCAATAATAATTTCAATCTTACCTGTAGAAAAATAGGGCCTATCATGGGTGGAATGACTTATAGCGTCTCTTTTTCATGCTGAAGGCCAAGCTTCAAGACCAAATTAAATTTGCGGTGAATATAGACTGTGTCAGGGGTAAGTATTACATGGCACTCCCATTTCCCTTGTTGGTATTCCTCCATTTTTATCAATCGTCATTAATAATCACTAGGGACCGTAGTAGGCCTACTTTGCCCCACGAGACACTATGTTCACTAGAATTCGTTGTTTTTACTATTTAAACTATCATAAATAATGTAGGCCTACATTTATCACACATTATTTACACTTTTAAGTACCATGTTGTGAATCGTAATGCAAGGCATTTTATTCTTATTCTTCTTCTCCACTTCATGGTTTAGACCACAGCCTGTTCCGGTCTCATAGCAAGTCCAGCGTATAGACAATTATACAGTATGGTGGACACTTCGCGTCGGTACCTTTGATGTAGCAGGACTGATTTCAATGACCTTCAAACCAGTTTGAGCGTGAGATTCTGCTTTCTACCTGGAGTTGGCACTGACGTCACACCAGCTAGCAGTCGACACAGCGGAAATATAACACATACAATTAATACATCTAGGTACATTATGAACTCAAAATAAAGTGGACGGATGAAATAATAAATCCGTCATTAACTGTAATGTCTAGACTCTAGAGTTCCTTTATAATGAGAGTTGAGACGTTGACCCCATCAACAATTAAAATATGTAATGATATGATAGCGCTGAAAATGGAAAAACAGAACTCCTATGAGAAGTAAAATCATATACCTACATTATATTGTATACGAATATTAAACGAATTTGATACATAATTTTATAATGTTTTATGTTATTTTATAATATAATTTATTATATGTAAAACATAAAAAATATTATTACACCTGGTTTGTCACTGACAAATATGGAAAAGCTGTTAACTTGAATTTATTTGAAGCAAAGCGTTACTGGATTATGCAATAAGGTAGGCGATGTTTGGATCCTGTGACTCAACTCTTACAATCAATTATTATCTTAGCGTGTGCTCGATTACACTAACCTCTAGTGCTTGAAAGTGGAACTAAACGCCGGAGCACAGAGAAACAAAACAGGAAAATTCGTTCAGTGTCCATTCTTGCAAGTCCTTCCATCTCTTTTGGGGTCTTCCGATGTCTCTCGTTCCTTGCGGTCTATATTCATATGCTACTTTCGCTATTACAGTTGCGAGAACATTTTATCTTCGTCTTCTTCTTATTCTTCTTCTTCTTCTTCTTCTCTTCATGGAGTAGGAGAGTCTCCTGTTCCGTCCTCAATTTTCCACCTTGTTCTTGGCCGACCAATATCTCTTCTCCCTTGTGGTTTATAATCCAACACCTGTTTCGGTATTCGTTCCTTATCAATTCTTCTTCAATGATTCGACCAACGAATTCTATATTCCTTTATTTTATCTATAATTGGGAGCAGGTTTAGTTCATTCCTTATGTCATCATTTCTATATCTATCCAATCTTGTACATCCTTTTACTCCTCTGAGAAATTTCATTTCCGCTGACTGGATTCTATTAATATCATTTTTCTTCAAGGTCCATGCTTCACATCCATATAAGAGAGTTGGTATAGCCATTGTCTTATAAAATTTTATTTGCGTTTCTTTCCTTGTTTTCTTCTTTAAATTCTTGGCAATTGTGCCACATATAGCCTGGAAGCGTTGTGTTTTAATATACTTACTTACTGGCTTTTAAGGAACCCGGAGATTCATTGCCGCCCTCACATAAGCCCGCCACTGGTCCCTATCCTGAGCAAGATTAATCCAGTCTCTATCATCATATCCCACCTCCCTCAAATCCATTTTAATATTATCTTCCCACCTACGTCTCGGCCTCCCCAAAGGTCTTTTTCCCTCCGGCCTTCCAACTAACACTCTATATGCATTTCTGGATTCGCCCATACGTGCTACATGTCCTGCCCATCTCAAACGTCTGGATTTAATGTTCCTAATTATGTCAGGTGAAGAATACAATGCGTGCAGCTCTGCATTGTGTAACTTTCTCCATTCTCTGTGTTTTAATATTCACATCCTTATCATAATCATAAGTAATATCGCAACCTAGGTATTTAAAATGGCTCATCTGTTCTATAACAGTATTATTTATTATTATTTTACTTCTAACTGGATGTTTTCCTCTGAAAGCCATTACCTTTGTCTTCTGTATTTACTTACTTTACTTTTGAGGGCCTCTCTACTTTTCAGTGGTTACCCTTTATTCCCATTTTCCATCTGCGTCTGTCATTCCAATCCTGCTCATTTAGCCCCCTATCATTCATCATCCTCAATATTCCAGCCCTCCATGAATTTCTAGGCCTTCCTTGTTTCCTTCTACCAGCTGGAGACCACTGAAGTAGCACGTTTGGTCACCTCCTCTCATCCATCCTTCTTACATGACCATACCACTGAAATTGTCTATTCTCAATTCTTGCAATCACTGATTCTTCCATGTTCATTATCCTTCTAACATCTTCGTTTCTTCTCTTTTCCAGCCTGGATATTCTAGCACCTCTCCTTATGCCGTCCATTTCAACTGCCTGTATCTTACTTTTTTGGCCTTCCGATAGACTCCAACCTTCAGCCCCATATGTCAATATACTTTCCACTATAGCCTCAAGAATTCTCTTTTTTGTTTGCATTGTTATTGTCCTGCTCCATAGCACTCCATTCAATATCTTTATTGCTCCTCTACCCTGCATTATCCTATAATCTATATCCGCTTTACAATTTCCAGTCTCATGCAAATCCGACCCCAAATATTTAAACTCCTTCACTATTTTAATTATTCCTTGGGGCAACTTTATATTTCGTCCATCTCCACCTATGACCAGGTATTCGGTTTTACTCATATTAACTTTCAGTCCACCTGCTTCAAATGCTTCAAGGAGTTTCCTGACCATAAATTTTGCATCTTCTCGACATTGCGCAATTATCACCTGATCGTCTGCAAATAGCAGCGAGTGCACTGTCTCATTTTCAACTGGAATTCCCATTCCTCGACATGAATTATTCCACTGCTTCAGTATCTGCTGGATATATATTTTAAACAAGGTAGGGGATATGCTACAGCCTTGTCTCATGCCTTTAGTTGTATAGAAGGCAGCTGATAGCCTTTTTCCTATCTTAACAGCAGCTTGAAAGTCTTTATATAGCCTCTGAATTAACGCTATTAGGGGTAAACTAACACCAATACCTTTTATTTCTTCCCACAACTGCTTTATAGGAACCGAGTCGTATGCTTTCTCTAAGTCAATGAATACTAAATGTGTTTCCTTTCCTTTAGCATACATTTTTTCACTTATCTGTCTCAAATTAAATATATTATCCATACAACTCCTCCCTGTAGTAAAGCCTGCCTGATCTTCCGATATCTTCCCTTCTATTTCTTCCTCTAATCTATTCTTAATGATACTATTAAAATCCTGCTAATGAAAGGCATGACACTTATTCCCCTGTAGTTATTGGGGTCCTTCTTATCCCCTTTTTTATGGGTAGCGGAGATATATGATATTTTCCAGTCGTCTGGAATTTCATCTCCTTCAAGAATTTAGTTGAAAATCTTAGTAATAAGCCTTACTAACAGAGGAGGTCCATATTTCCATAACTCTGTTGTAACACCACCAGGTCCACTAGCCTTACCACTCTTACTTTTCTTCAATGTCTCTCTAACTTCTTCCTCTGAGATCGGCTCCACTCCATTCCTAATAGTTATATCTTGACCACTTTCCTTTTCATTCCTTCTCTCAACTAGCAAACCTTGAAAATAGTTCTCCCACTGATTCATAGTTATGAGCTGTAATACTCTTTCCCAGGATTCATTCTTACTTGACCTAACCAGTCTCTTAACATTTCTTTTGCATTCCCTATATTGCTCCAAATCCTCATTAGATTTTGTGCTAAGCCATTTATTATACAGAGTTTTCTTATGATTTATTGCTTCCAGTATTTCCTTGGTTATTCATTCTGTTCTCCCTCCACTTTGTCTCTCCCTTCCTAAAGATTCTTCTGCCGCCTCAATTATAGACTTTTTAAGAAATTCATACAGTTCTTTAGCTTCCCAATCTTCGTTTATTACCTTCAATTTCAAGATTAATCTACTCTGATATAAAAACCTTATACTTTCGTCCTGCAATAGATTAACCATATACATATATATATATATATATATATATATATATATATATATATATATATATATATATATATATATATATATCGGTTCTTCTATTACATTCCTTCCATTACCATTTTCCTTCTTTACTTGTTTAAATTTCGCCTTTAATGGGAATGCAACTTTTGCAATAACCGCATGATGGTCTGATCCACATTCTAATCCTCTCTTCACTTTCACATCCTGTATTGTAATTGCTCGAGTTTTTTTGTTTTGTAATAATATAGTCTATTATTGACTTCTGGTTTTTTGATGGATTTAACCAAGTAAATCTTCTGTATTTAACCCTTAAATTGGCAAAATTTCATTTCTCACACTAATTTATTAAACCGTGTCGGACTGTAAAGAAAACAACTATGGCTATGTCCATATTTTATATGTTGTATAATATCATAGTACGGGTGGATCGCTCGAATGTACCTAATTTCAATTGTATGTGACTGGTAAATGGTTGAAGATAGAAACCTACAGTAATGTTTATATGAAAGGAACACTCAACAAATTTCGATATGCACATCACCATATCTCTACGTGAGCTCCAGCTGTCACTGTGCGATATCGAGGCGGTGAACGATTTCTTGCCAAGCACGTTGGAGGATGTCTTCTGGAATGCTCTCAATAGCCTCTATGATGCGCTCCCGAAGATCACGAAGGTCTCTGACTGGGATGGCGTACACTTTATCTTTGACGTAGCCCCAGAGAAGGAAATCGTATTGGCGAATTCCACTCGTTTGGGTTTGTCATCCGGCTCCAGACGTTGCATTAACTGCAATTTGTATGCGTACAGTTTGAGATGTTTGTGGACAATTCGTTGCAATGTTGATTTTGGTACTTGAAGTTCCCGCGAAGCTCTTCTTAATGACTTACGCGGGCTTCGCTCATACGCGTCTTGAACATTTGCAACCATTTCGTCGGATGTTCTACGACCATCATCATGCTTCTTCAACACCGATCCTGTAGCTAAAAATGTATCGTGCCACTTCTTAATGCTTTTAGCAGTTGGAGCATCATGGTTAAACACTCGCCGATACTCCTTTGAACTCTAACAATTGATTTAAACTCCGCATACCACAACACAGTTTGCGCTTTCATCTGCGGTGTCGTCATTTTGACAATCGATACAATCTACGAAAAGAAACCGTGTCTGCGCACCATCTACCGACAGGATTCGAAACTTGTTGAGTTTTCCTTTCAGATAACCGTTACCACAAGATTCCATCTTCAACCGTTCACCAGTCACATACAATTGAAATTAGGTACATTCGAGCGGTCCACTCTGTATTGTGAAATTTTGTTTAAATTTAATTTTCCTACCATTTTTTCTATTGTTCTATTAAAATTATAGCATAAAGCCTATTAACCTGTTGTATCCTATAAGATACTTTGTGAATTTAAGGGTTAATAATATTATAGCCTACTTATTTTTGTAAATATGTTCGATCAATGTAAACCTACTCGTACATCCTTTATAACAGTGGAAATAGTAAAAATAGCGTATTCTAATGGACACTGACTACTTTCAAAAGCCGGTTCTAAATGGAAACTGCTTTTTGTCTCTAGAATACGATCTTTTTTTTTTTTTTTTTTTTTTTCAAATATTACCTACTTTTATAGAATATGATTTTTTATTTTTAATATATCAATTTTCTTTCATTATGTTAACCCTGGACTGCTCACCCTGTTTTAAACATTACTGCTTAGCTGGGGTTTGTTGTCACCCCAAGACTTTTCTCTCCTCCCTTCCTCCACTACAGGCAATTGAAACTTTTATTGTCGTTGAACAGCTCAAGCTATTATTAGATTATTAGACTAAACTACAGAAGAAAATTGTGTCATCTGGGGTGATGTGTCACCCTGGGGAGCATTGCAGGGTTAATAGGCTAATTCCTTTGGTCCAAATTATCTTATTTAACACTAAATTGTAATTGTTTAACTCTTAGACTTACATGTATCTAAACACATCTACATTTTACTCTTACTATTATTATTATTATCATCATCATCATCATCATCATTGGCGCTACAGCCCTTGGTGGGCCTGGGCCTCCCTTAGTAATTGTCGCCATCCGTCTCTATCTTGTGTAGCAGCCTTCCAATGCTTGCACCCCAACTTTCTGGCATCCTCTTTCACTCCATCAATCCATCGCAAGTGCGGTCGACCTCGTCTTCTCTGACCTCCCGGATTTATTACAATTTTTTTGCAAGGTTCACTTGGGTCCATGCGTATTACATGTCCTGCCCACCTCAATCTGCTAGTTTTAACTGTATTGATTATATTTGGCTCTTATTATTATTATTATTATTATTATTATTATTATTATTATTATTATTATTATTACATTTTTTCTGTATTGCTGTTATAATATTTGCTATATATGTTTATACTGTTTGAGTGGAAAACAAGGCCTTAAGGGCTTAACTCTGCCAGTAAAAATAAATAAATCAAGTAAATAAATAAATAATTTAAATTGTAGGAAAGATCATCGTAGTGTATCTCTTTACCACTAGAATACGAGGCGCATCCAGAAAGTAAGTTTCCCTATTTAAAAAAAAAGAACACACACTTTCAGGAAAACATTTATTGGCAACAGGTACAGCAATGTTTCAGCTATTTTTCAACATAGCCACCATCAGAATTGAGACACTTGTATCGTGGGATCAAATTTTGTATCCCTCTGTCGTAGAACTCTGCCGCCTGTGAATGGAACCGGCGTGTGACAGACGTCTTCAGCTCTTGGTCATTGCCAAAACGCTCACCGGAGGACAGGAATTTCTTGAGGCGCAAGAAAACGTGAAAATCGCTGGGAGCAAGATCAGGACTGTAGGGTGGATGATCAAACAACTCCCAGCCAAATTCCGTCAAAACGGCTGCTGTGCGCCGAGCCGTATGTGGACGAGCATTGTCATGGAGGAGCACAACACCTGCAGTAAGCATTCCACGCCTCTTGTTTTGAATGGCACGTCGCAATTTTCGCAGTGTTTCACAGTAACGGTCAGCGTTCACTGTTTCACCTCTTGGCAGGAAGTCAATGAGCAGAATGCCCTTCTTGTCCCAGAACACCGTGCACATCACTTTCCGTACCGACAGCGTCTGTTTGAATTTCGTCCTGACCGGAGATCCACTATGCCGCCAATGCACTGACTGCTGCTTGGTTTCCGGTGTGAAGTGCGAAATCCAAGTCTCATCGCCCGTGACGATCCTGTCGAGGAACTCGTCGCCGTCATCGTGATATCGTTGCAGAAATGTCAGTGCTGCTCCTAAACGTTGCATTTTATGTTCGGGTGTCAGGTTTTTCGGCACCCACCTGGCACACACTTTTTTGAACAGCAGGTGCTTAGTGACAATCTCATGCAACAAGGATCGCGATATCTGCGGGAAATGGCTGCTCAACTCCGTAATCGTGAAGCGACGGTTCTCCATGATGCACTGCCGCACCAGCTCAACACGATCATCATTGATGAGGGACGGTCGCCCACTGCGCTCTTCATCATGGACACTTTGACGACCTTCGGAAAACTGCCTACACCAGCGACGCACCATCTGCTTACTCATGATATTCGGCCCATAGACCTGACAGAGCTGCCTATGAATTTCAATTGGCGCAATGCGGCGGCGGGAGAAGGAATAAGAGCTTCCATTTCGGACCACTGCTGCCACGCTACTGGCACCAGGCAGGACCTGTCCGGCTGGCATATGATTGATACGTCATAGATATGTTACGCATGCGCAATTGACACGGCTAATTACGTTTACTTTCAAGGGGGGAAAATCGGGAAACTTACTTTCTGGATGCGCCTCGTACATTGTGAATAGTCTGCGGAGTCTACTTTTGAATCATGAATAGATCGCCAACTGCACACAAACAAGACGCAAAGATTCCCTAAAACTTTGGTTTTTCTGTACCTACGCATACGAGATGCGAGGTGCGAGCTCCGCCTTGCACAAATCCGGACTACACGAAAAATAATGAGTGATTTCTATAGCTGCGAGGTACGCAGACCTCGCACCTCGCATCTCGTATGCATCGGTACAGAAAAACCAAGGCTTTACAGTACTTGTGTCGCGCGCGAAACATGACGTCACGTCAATATAGTCTATGAAGAACACCTTATCTCCGTAAGACCTGGGACAAAATAGGGTCCCTAGTAATCACCACTGTCGTAACCTTAAATAGCAGATATTGAAGGAATCGATGAAATTAAAAACTGGATCATGTAGAACAATTTAAAAGAGAACGTAACTCAGTGGAAGAAATGGTCTGGAAGCTCCAGCGCAAATACAGTTCCACCATTGCCGAGATTTGAACTCAGGTCCGGGACTATCATAAACCAACGCTCTACCAGCTGAGCTACCAAGGTGCTGATCCTAACGTTCAATAAAGGAGTTTGTAGGCAATTCAACTGAAAACTTCCTAAGTTGCAAATACCGGTCATAACAAATACGGCGTAATTAGACCGAACTTGTCAGTTTCCTTGGGATGTGTAAATTAACATGAATCCACCCCCTATCTCGTAGGCGTTCTTATTATTGCAACGCGATATAAGGATATAAAGTTGTCATCAACGGCAGTGGATAGAAGTAATAACCACCCCCATATCCAGCAGTTTCTTCCCCTCTCTCCAACAATCCATGATATTACGCTCAACTTGAAAATGACGATTACATTTATTGCACAGTACATGTAAATGACAGCTATCATCTTGAGAATAAGACAAGCGTACGAAAACGTCTTATTCAGCTTCACTAATCCTTGACACTCGCGACATTTTCAAAAACGGCAGGAAAGGGTAATTACATTAAAAGAACAACGGCTCGTGTGTCGTCGGAGATCTGACATCCAAGAACACTTGATCTAATAAGCAAAATTTTGACTTCTAATTTTCTACTGGCACAATGCTGGTTACGTTATAGAATTTTGTTTTAAGGTCACTTTATTACAGAGTGTATTTTTATATTTTAGAACCTATAAGCCTGAAGTCATAGTATTCATTGTTACCATACGTGTTACTGGAACCGAAGTTCTAGGTTCAAACCCGCCGAGGGCAGTGTATTTTCAAAACATTACAAAATACTTTCCATGGATTCCTTCGGAAGCCAATTTCCGAAGTCCAATAAAAAAAACTATGTTCCTGATCGCCTGCAGGATGATGTTTCGTGAGACTACAGAGACATCTCACGTGAAAAGTGGAAAATAAAGTACAAAATCTTAGGGCGGGAGAAATAAGCAATGGACTACAGCGGTGGTCAACAAAGATGACGTCATAAGAAATATAGCCCGCAAAACACAGCAACGGGGAAGGTAGAAGGAGGGAGATATATGAAGAGAAGTCACGAAACACCTTCACTATTGCAAGTTTGCGTGCTCAAAGACGGACAGTGAACATTAGAGAGCTGCAGATTGGGATTTAGAACCGGTTTAAATTCGACCGGTCAGAGATACAACCGGCTAGGTTGAACATCCGACCAAATATTCGATTTTCAAGCGGTTTCTCTCTTTGAAATAGTCAGGGGTAACATGGTCTTAAACTCCTTAGAACAGCTGCTATCACCATTTTTTCAAAGTGACCAAGTAGCCCCAACACCGGAGCTGCTTGGGCACCTCAATTCCTCAATTTTTATATATTTTTTTATTTTTCTAATAAATGTATTGTGCTCCTGCACATGTCAGGTCACATGTTTTGATGTCGTCGGTACACCCAATTTTATTTGAGATCGATATATGCAATAGTTTCCGAAATATTTTGCAAAAACGCCCAAAAAGCTGACCAAGTAGCCCCGTTTACAGTACCTAAAAAGAAGTTATTATTCATATATACAGTACTGCTTTTTAACTACTCGAAGTACACATACATTATTATTTCATTAAGAAGTAATTTGTGAGAAGGTAGAATGTCAGTTTTAAGAAAGAATATAATTAAAAAAAAGTACTTTCAGGTTTCTTATGGATGTAGTTTTACGCTGCATGTTGTTGTTCTTGAAGATAGGTAATTCTAATTTCTGGATGGCTCAATGACGTGATATGCCTTTCATTTATCCAAAAGCCGCTGCCGTCCTCCCACAAAGAGAGCGAAACAAATCGAGCCTTCGGTAAACCGAACAATAAGGTACTCCGCATGGTGGAAGAGCTTTGCATACTGCCTACAACACCAGGCGCTCAGTATCGTTGTACAGTGCAATTTATATTATTCTGAACCGGTTCTGCAGGACTCTATGAACATACCCAAACTAAGGAGAAATTAAATTAAGTTTATGTAAGTATATATTTGTTCATTTCTTTTTCATTTCTGTATGATTTGATTTATTTTTTCTGTTAATTTATATATAATTTAAACATTAAGATGGATGTATAATTAAGTCATTAAAATTAGGAGTCAAACTACACGTAGCGAATTTTATTTAACTAGCAAAGAGATGTTCGTTTTTCATACTCGAAATTCTTTTTGATTTTACAACTGATACTGTCGTGTTTACTTGAACATTGGGTAACTTTGAATGAACAAGTAATGGCTAAGGGGAGGGAGGGAGATCTTTCCTTATCCTTCCACCCTGCTTGTGTGCTAAGGGGTTGACTCGCCAACCACTCAAGTCAAGAAATGCCGACCACCGGACTACAATGAAGTGGAAGTTATATGGATGATAGGCCATCGAAATAAACATGAGTAACGCATAATTTTCAAAACAACATTGCAGATAACTTGGATGAGATTTATAAGAGTTGTAATAAGCAAATCAGTTACCACAAATTATCAGTAATAACATGGAAAAGGTGTAAAATCAACCACATCGTAGATGATCAGAATCAAGTAAAAAATATAGGCTAATCTCAGCAATTAATTTTATTACAAATGAATTGATTTAGCAACGCTGTGATCAAAAATTTGTCAATAGTAGCTGGGGTCACCGTTGGTCGAATTATGAGCTCATAAATATAAATCTTCTACGTTAGAGATCCTGGCTTAGGTACTGAAAATTCAAGATGAATTTAAAACTGTAAACTGTATATATACATTATATATATATATATATATATATATATATATATATATATATACACTTTACATACAATAGAACTTCACGAAACAAAAATGTAAGTGATAGTCGAAACGATCACACATCAATATGACGTCAATGAGTGGTTTGAAATTGTAATGAATAATTAATATCATTACAAAGAACTGAACTCACTTGGAAATTAACACCACAGTTAAGTACTCAAGACTTAGATAATGTTAAATTGACCACTGTATTTCTATGTTTGTACACCCCACATTTATTACTAACCTCATTTGTGTACGAATAATAACAAATTCATTATTTCGTATTTTCTTCCCCTTTATGTTTTATCGCGGATGACTGGACTCGAAACAACACTGTTTTAAACGCATCATAATTTCAGTCATCCAATGCCAACTTACTGTAATTAATGACGTCACATTATTAACAGAAAGTGTGATCAGATTTCTCGAATGTGAAGCGCATGAACGTTTCAAGTTACAAATCGTTTGAGATGATTTCATTGTTGTATTTTTATGTCAAATAAAGATAAACAATGAATTTTTATTAAACATTATTACTAGGGACCGTATTCTGGCCAAGGACGTACGAAGATAAGGTTAGTTGTTCATAGATTAGATTGACGTGACGTCATATTTGGCGCGTGCCAAAGGTATATACAACGTATCAGGGAACTCTTTCAACTTGTATGTCCTGCAGTTGACGTTCTATTTATGATTAAAAAACTATACCTCGCAGACTGTTCACAAAGCTATGTAGCGATAAAGACAGATACTACGGTGACTTTTTCTACGATTTAAATTAATTATTCACTTATTCAATTGATTTATTTTTACTGGCAGATTTAAGACCATAAGACTTTCTCTTCCACTCAACGAGTATAAAAATACATAGCAAATATAAACAACAGCAATACAGAAAACAATGGAATAATAATGGTAATAATTAGACTTCGTGGAATTGCCACGAGAATCGTAAGGTTTACTGCGCACGCGGTATAGACTGTATGAGAAGGGGGCGTGCAAAGGGTGGAGTATGTCTCTGATGTAAACACTGAGCAGTATACTGCGGTTACAATAAAACCTGTATCCTGCATTCAAGAAATATAATGAATGATCATTGAAGAAGGAAATATCTAAACATGTAAATACACAATTATTTTATAGTGAGATATATTAAATCTTAAATGTAAGATATTCACATCATCCTTGAATATGTGCATTGCAGTGAAGAGTTACGTACATTTTGAGCGACTGCAAAGTGAACCTCCTCCGATGGTCACTCAAACAGTTTTTATATTGGGAAAATGTACGTTCAACATCACACGATGTAATAGGTGCATATTTGAAGAACGGGAAGTCACTACTTTTTAGTATACCAACTTCAGACGTCTTGTCGTGACCTGATAGTACATCATTTATAATACGAAGTTCTGAATAGGCATAATTATTTAGCAATAACGTTGCTCAACTTACATTTCACTTTTCTGAAATTAGTGAATTGTTATTTTGGATAACGGTTTGTGATACTTTGAAGAGAATGAACAGAATATCTTGTTCAGAAGGCAATGATTTTACAGCTGCAACAGCGGAACTGTCTGTGCTATCCAATCCATCAATTATCTCCATTATTTTGCCATAATGTTCTGCATAATAATTAACAGCATCCAACCATGTTCCCCAACGGGTCAAGACTGGCTGCGGGGGTAAGGGCATTCCAGGGGCAATTGTTTGGAACAGCAAGGGGCTTTTAAAAATATTTTCTTTACATGCGAGATAAAACTGTTAATATTCTTGTAGGATAATCGAATCTCCTCCGCAACTCTGTGCAGACCATGAGCCAGACATGTCAAGTGAATCAATTTCGGGTACAGGGTTTATATCGCCTTCGCTACTTTCACCATTTATGGAGCGGCGTCAGTAACGAAAAGAAGAACATTTTCCCGCTTGATGCCACTGGGCCATGAAAGATGCATTATATTTTCAAACAAAGCAGCTATGGTTTCGTTGTTCACTTTTTGTAACTTTTCACATGTCAATAGATTTCTTACAAAGAATCTTACAAAAAATGGTTTGTTCTTTAATACCGTCATTAGGGGTTACTTTGATATTGGGAGCTACTTTGATAACCACTTCGATCGATTACTAAAATCGAATTCGCGCGAAAGATATCAGAATATGGCCAACTTTGGATCTCGTGTTGGCAGCTCTGTTAAACTAGTTATGAGATAGCGAGGATGCTATATAAATACTACATGTTGTAGAGGAGAAATTAAATATTTTGTCGTTTTTAAAGTGAATGAGGATTTCTGATACCTGCAAAACTTTGAAGCTACACAGGTAAGCATATTCATAAATGAATATTCAATTCTATTTCCAAATAAAGTAGTTTTTTGGCATTTAAAGTGTTGCTTGTCGTTCACTTGAATGTTGCAGTATGCACACCAGTTACGTTGAAGAGTCACGGGGTAACTTTGATCAAGAGGATGGGGCTAAATTCATAAAATCTAGTCAAACATTTAAAATTGCATTTATATTGTTTTAGACGTTATCGCTGTCCGTCCAGAGCTACTATGGCGCGAGATTATAAAAAGGAACCAGTTTCTCGTCAGTACAACAATTTTTCAGATTCTTCAGAGGAGCCTGGAGACATTTTGATAAAGTGGAAAGAGAAAATCCTCGATTTTCAACTGTACCGAAGGCTAATTTTCCAAGCTTGTTGAAGAAAGCATTGATCCACATGGATAAGACAAAGTTACAGACAAATACTAATAAACAATCATTTCCTGGAGATACAAAACAGTCTGAAATAAAACACATTTTGATAAAACAGTTCCTTTTCTACGGGCATTTGTCCTCGTAATAAGAAAGAAGTCCTCAAAAAATTCCGGAACCTGTAGAAGTTGTTGAACAACAGGTTGAGAGTTGCCTCATGGCATTTCTTCAAGAACACTGATTTGGGAATTCTAATACAGCTGGCTCTATGATGAGAAAAAAGAAACGACTCAATGTTGAATCAGGGAAGAGTATAGTTACTGTGTCTACTTCAAACAACAAAGGCAGCAATGATGATGAAGAGCCTCAGGTGATTTGTGTAAATAGGCAGATCAAAGTTTCAGGCCCCAAAATTCCAGAAGTTGCTAACATATGAAATAGAATCAAAAAACCCAAAAACAGGAAATTTCATCCTTGCTAAATGTCTTTATAGTAAATATAAGAAAATCTTCATACATGTCTTTGAAATTGTGGACATGGCATCAAAAGGGATAGTGATTCATGGTCTCAAAAGAGCTGATGAGAGTGAAACAAAATTTAAGCCAATTGACAGAACATTTCTACTATTTCAATGCAACACATCATCAAGATTTTACCTTCTTCAGTCGCAGAACTAACTGACAATTCCATGATTTATGTCTTCCCTATTGTTCTTGAATTCAAGTAAATTCTAGTTTTGTTTCCATTATTTTTATGAAACGTTAATTTAGTTTTTAATCTAGATTTAATTATTTACGAGATTGGTAATGTTTTGATAGAACAAATTTGATTTCAACAATTTATATAATTTTCTATGTCTATTATAATGTATAATGAGCCTTTGTACTTTTCTTACAAATGAAATACTAATGTGGTATTTGAAATGCCCTTTAAATATAATTTCATTTGCTTAATTTGCCCTGATTTACCTCTATAATAGCAAATCTCACATCTTTAGTTTGCCTCTATTATGTCATCTTCGGGTTACTACGGAAATCTGGCTTTAAATAATGGTATATCAAAGTAGCCCCCATCACAGTTTAGCTTTGATAGTATGGTCTTTATTTTTTTTTTTCACGGGTACAAATCAACACATTTATTTTCTTAGAAATAGGATAGCAAGGTAAAGACAATCTGATATCTACATATTTTTTTATATGTTAAAATACTAAAAAATTGAACTGTAACCATAAAAAATGTAAGTTAAATCTATCAATGTAGCCCCACTTGACAGTACTAAATACTTAGTACCAAACTCCTCTATAAACACACGCAATTCTGAAGTATTATATCGCGGCATGTTTGATTGAATTCTTGCCTGTACTGAACAAATGTTAAGCTTTGACTATTCCAACCACAGTAATGCAAAAACAAGTGCTTACATAGGTATACATTAGCTGTAGCTGCTTTGTCTATTGGGACCGGTCGCAACTCTTAACATGAACTGCTTATACTACGAGACCAGGAGGTCGTTCACTTCCTCTATACTACCGTACACCGGCAACCTGATTGCATGCTGCGTGTGGCAATGCAACGAAGTCTAGCAATAATAATAATAATAATAATAATAATAATAATAATAATAATAATAATAATTATTATTATTATTATTATTATTATTATTATTATTTTATTTTAGGTTATTTTACAACGCTTTATCAACCTCTAAGGTTATTTAGCGTCTGAATGAGATGAAGGTGATAATGCCGGTGAAATGAGTCTGGGGTCCAGCACCGAAAGTTACTTAGCATTTGCTCATATTGGGTTGAAGGAAAACCCCAGAAAAAACCTCAACGAGATAACTTGCCCCGACCTGGAATCGAACCCGGGCCACCTGGATTCGCGGCTAGACGCACTAACCGTTACTCCACAGGTGTGGACAATAATAATAATAATAATAATAATAATAATAATAATAATAATAAGAAGAAGAAGAAGAACAACAACAACAACAAAATGTAGATGGTAGCTCGGTCGGATAAGGCGCTTGCCTGCCGATCCGAAGTTGCGTTCGGGCGCGGGCTGGATTCTCGCTTGAACTGATTACCTGGTTGGATGTTTCCGATGTTTTTACCAACAGTAAGGAAAATGTCAGGTAGGCCTAATCTATGGGGAATTCTCGGCCTCATCTCGCCGAATATCATCTTACTATCACAAATCTCATCGACGCTAAATAACCTTGTAGTTGATACAGCATTGTTAAATAATCAAATTAAAAAAATGTGGATGTGTTTAGTTATATGTAATTCTAAGAGTTAAACAAACACAATTTAGTGTTACATAAGATACTCTGAACCAAAGGAATGAAGGAAAACTGAAGTCATAAAAGTCATGTTCTAAAAAAGTAATATTTGAAGAAAGATCATATTCAAAGAGACGAAAAGCACTCTTTCTGACAATCGGCTTTTGAAAGTAGTCAATATCTGACAGACCTTTTACATTTAAGTACACAAAAATACGCTATTTTTACTATTTACACTATCATAAAGAATGTAGGCTTACATTGATCATATAGACAACGCTGTATATATGCCTAATACTGCAAATAGGCCTAATGTTTGCAAATGTACGCCTACATTCTTTATGATAATGTACAGTATATAGTAAAAATAGCGTAGGCCTATTGCAATGTACATAGTGTAAGTAATTTAAATTGTAAACATTAGCGTAAATGTTAAAGTGGTCCATGCTTTGTTCTGACCAACCTGACCAAACAGGAGCAATCAGTCAAAACCTTCGCTTGCTAGATGCACGCGCAAATACTCCAATAATACTTAATCTTGTAGTCTCGTGGGACAAAGTACGGTCCCTAATTATTACATTTCATGTGCATCATTCTAGGGTAAATTGACTCTTAGATACAGGATTTGAAAAAAAAAATCCATCTTATAGTTTGGAAGAAATAGATTTTCACAGACAGGAAGACAGACGAGTGTCTAAAACAGTTTTTTCGATATCAGGAATGTCGAAAACATGTATTTCAGCGACACATTTTTGTTTAAACTTAGAGTACACCGAGAAAGTAATGGGATGGGGTTTATGCGTAGGAGGTATCATATGGATATGACCAGCCAGATGTGCAATGCTCACGAACGTGAACAGGTGTCGGGGTCATCTATTTGGGGAGACTCGCTACAAACAGAAATGGTCGTCTCTAACATCTCCTGGATGCATATCTATCTACTGAGTTACCTTATAGCCTATTTAGACCTCTCTCAGAGACGTAGAAGAGACCTATCGGTCGCCGAATTACATAAGTTCCGTCAGTCCTTACGTAAAATGGGAGGAGGAATGAACATTTTCGGTTAAATGTAGCTTATAGTCCATATATTTAAAAACCAACAAACTCCCTGAACTTGGCACACATTATGAAAACTGGCAAAGAGGAGGAGGCAAATGGATAGAAAGAAGAAAGTGAAGTAAAAAAAGGGAAAGAAACTATATTTTTCTGAGAATGATTAAAGTATCAGAATTATTTTATTAACTCCGCCTCTTTTTGTGCTAAAGAGATAGACACGACAAACATATTAAAACTGAGTGCTGAGGGTTAACATAATTCGCCTTCACAGCTATTCTATTTTATTCTAAAGAAAAAAGAAGGGGAGTACGTCGTTTACTTCTAACACTGACACTTGTTCAGACATGACTTCTTGTAAATAGTTTTCCTATTCTAGCGTAACATACTTCAATCTCCAGTAATTTCACACCTATATAATTATTACACGTTTAATTTGTACTTCCGTAACTAATTTCTTCTTTGTTCTTAACTTCTACTACAAATTGTCTAGCCTTTATTAATCAGGTAATATGTAGTACTATGGTTTTATTGTAAATGTAATTATAAATTTAATATTAATTGTGCCTGATGGCCTTATCTCTACCAGATTAAATAAATAAATACTAAATAGGAACTAATATAAGACATTGATTTAACACAATCATCGATCGAAAAACTTGGTCCGGACTATGAATGATTATAATAATTAACCACAAATTTGTTATCAGCATTAATTTAATAATACAATCTTGAACAAATCGGCGTAAATATACAGATGATTGAAGGAAACAATTCTTATTGCGGACTATTTTTTATTGGTTAAGAATAAAAACGATTAATAATAATAAATTAGCCATGAAATTTAATTGCTAAAGTCTACGATATAAAATGTAGCCTATACAGAGAAGTATAAAATTATTTATTTTAGGGTTATGAGCTACTGATCCACTCCGGAACAAAATTTATATCGACAATGCGATACTGGAACAAATGAATTATATCGATATTCAGATTTCATGAATAAAATTTCATAAGAATATGTCTAGGATTTATATACAATAAAACTACGTTTAACCAAGCTTTGCTTAACCTAAATCCGGATTAACCGAAATGGTGGAGTAAAAATACATACCATATGTTTTGAATCACAACACGCATTTTTTTATTAGTTATCTAAAATATAACTGTAATATTCCGAAATTCTGTCAATGCATGCCAGTGAGACAGCTACCGTCTTGTTTTCAACCCACAGCACGCTACAAATAAGGATGAATGTCTTTTAAGGAATGCAGTAGGTGGGAAATCTGTTTTCCACACCCTCAGTTCATTTGATTTGTGTCCAGTAGCGGCCAGTTGGTCAAGTAAAAGTTATTCTTTGTGTACGTACCTTTTGTTCCACATACCCCTTACCCCAATAATTGAGGACCTAACATTCTAAATGTGCTAAGTGCCAAAAACAACTTTCTGAGATATTGATGAAAAACACTGCGAAATGCATGTTGAGATACCTACAACACCGTATTTTGGCGCACGAATGAGTCACTTACAGTTGTGCCACGAAAAAGACAATTTAGTATGATATTCTCAAATGGATTTTCCTCCCTTAGACTGAATAAAATGAAATTTGAAAAATTTAGAATGTTAGGTCTTCAACTTGTAGAACAAGTTACACCAGAATGATGAGTGGTGACAACTGATTCCGCGTGTATGTATACTTCTGTAATGGTTTAGATGTTAAGCAATAAGTTAGTGAACTACCGAAAAAATACCCATCCCCTTTAGTTTCGATAAGCGGGCTACTGTATCAAAATTATAAATGTAGACCTATCATAATATTGCTGCTTTCATTAATTCGGTTTTGAAACTCTAATCAGTAAAAAAACATATTATTAAAGTACGCAATATATTTGGGGAGCGTTGCGTTTAAGGTATTGCGTTACGAGTCGGGCGGTCACAGGTTCGATTCCAGATGGTGTCACAGATTTTCCCATTGATCTAATCCTCCTGCGGTTAACGCAGCTTCTAACAGAAATGAGTACCAGAGTATTCAGTGTCAATTTTCTCGTGAGGTATAAGTCTTAACATCTCAGCGCCCTAGGGTCTTTCGGGGTTTTTAATGGGATAGCTTTCTTTTTATACAGTACCTATACTGACAAAACAAACATTTCTACATTTCTGTATGGTATAGATCGATCCCTATTTGAATGCAACTGGCAGCCAAGCGAGATACTTGTGTGACGCTATTAAATTCCATGATTAGTAGATACAAGCAGCATGAACAAGATACACGCATTAGGATCAATAGTTCTGCTGCTGCTTCTACGTTAATACTGACAGTGAATCACACATCGAGAATTTCTGCTGTTTAAATGTACTTACTAATCCTTCCCCAGTTTTTATCTCCCATCATGTAGACGTAAACAAAAAATCGACAGGTGCATAATTTACTATGCCGTATATCTTTAAGTAAAACTATGTGTGGGTGCGATTACCTATCGACAGGTGCACAGCTTTACTATGCTGCATATATTTATGTAGAATTACGTGTAGGTAGTGCGAAAAATGAAATAAGGAGAATACAAGAACAAGGAGAATATAAAGCGAATATAAGAACAAAGCGAAGGCAAGGAGAACAAGGCGAAGACAAGGACAATAAGAAGAAGACCATGAAAACAAGGGGTAAGCTATATAAGGAGAACAAGAGGAACACAAGAGAACAAGGGGAAGACAAGACCAAGGGAACACAAAGAAAACGATAGGAATATGAGGAAAACAAGAAGAAAATGAGAACAAGGGAATACAAGGACAAAAGGGGAACTTAAAAACAATGGGAATAGAGAGAGAAAAAGAGAAATACAAAGAGAACAATAGAGAAGGTTGCATTTCTATTTGACGGTCATTTACCAAGTAGCTCCCATACCTAGTGAGGAGAAAAACGTAGTTTTGTGTCAAAATTAGAGTCACTCCGATCAGAGATAATCAAAGGATGGACTGGGCAACTTATAGCGAATGTTGGACCTTCAGGAAGCAGGATGAGCGGAAAATAACAGCCAGGGAAATGAAATCAATGCACATACAGAACTCTCGACAAAAAAAAAAATTAATGGAACTAAATTTTACAAAAGTCCCAATTAAATCAATCGTCAACGAACAGAGACAAGTATGAAAAAACAACTTCGACATAATGCTTTACTTTAGATGGCCGACATAATTTATAAACTATCAGGAAAACGATTTTTGAGACGACCTTTTTAATGGTAGTTTCGAACGGATTAATAGGTCCCATGTCTGATCAGGTTGTTGATTATGATTAGGATTTTTTCAGTTATCAAAGACGTGGCCCAATACTAAAATGTCCAAAGTACGAAAATACCGATAATGTTGTAACGCCCAGATAAGTATAATGTCTAAATGGAGAAAATATTCAATTCATAAAGCCCAAATAGAAGAAGTCCAGTCTAGACAGAGGGTTTTTACTTTACTTTTAGGACGACTGAGTGCACTTAGCCTCCTATCAAATGGGTACCAGCGGATTTTGCCACATACAAAGGGGAGCATTATGTTAACCACATACGTGTTCGTGTCCAGTGTGACAATACCGGTAGCTCCAAATCTTTCACTCTTATGTGGCGAAGTCCAATGTTATTTGGAGCGTTTTCTTTATATATATATATATATATATATATATATATATATATATATATATATATATATATAATTTCAAATGAAAACAAATCATAATATTACAAATATAAAGGTACGGTACTTAAAACATAGGCTACAAGTTTCCAAGTAAAATAAATCACAAAATCGCTTGCCGTCAACCATTTTCATACTAATATCCGAACATACGAGTACGTGCTTGACCTTGTTTCAAATCAGACCACACCTCTTAGCGACTACCAAGCTAAGTCATCACATAACCATTGACCCCTCCCCCTTTATTCCTTTAAATATATGAGTTGTCAGGTGTATAATTTAGTAATTGACAAGGTAACAGCCTTCCTACAGGTTCAACAAGCAACTGGAAGGTCAAAGAACTCCTGAAAAATACCTGTTGTAATTATATTTTGAAATGTCAAAAGTCAACATACTCTAATGACCAAAGAAAGGCATAAACATAAGATTTAGTGATATATGTCAGCTGTAAAACTGTAGGCATGATAACGACTGGCTCGAAGAAATAAGCTTTGGGTAGGACTTAAATTATTTTGTAGCAAAAGGGAAGAGATTACAGCGTAGTTTTTAGAGATCTTCTGCATCCTTTAAAAGTAAGAATTGACTTTTACTTTTGACATGTAGTTTCTAATAGAAAGTAATGCAATGATGAGAATAAACGAACATAAGACATAAGAAAGTATAGATAATCTTGAGATTGAAATAAAATGAAATGGATGAGAATGTTTCGTATTATTTCTCACATATGAATTAAAGAATTATTTAGCGTGTTATTAAGAAAAAAACTCGTTTCTAATGTCAGGAAATTCCAACTCAAACTACTGACTCCATGTAACATTATTGCGATCATATTTATTCACACGAAGATTATACAACTACTAGAGTCGGAGGCAGCTTGGAAGGCAGTCGGCTGCTATATGCGCCGTAGCATTTCTGGCGATTTATGGCATGTGACGTCACAAGCGTGTATTGTAGAACCAATCGGAATTAGTCAGTAACAAGTGCTTCCCGTTTTTGTTTGTTCACGTGTGAATGTTTCAATACATTGAATAAGTAAAACTAACATTGTGTATGTGTAAGATAAATAAATGGAAGGAGAGACTGTAAAAAGACAAGTACTGCGCAGGCAGACGCGGGAAAAAGTGTTTTTAAGGTGTATAATTATTTTAAAAACGATGACGAGTATAATGCTGCCGGTCATCATGGTGCTGGCTGCAACATTGCCAACACGCAAGAAACGACTGTAGAAGCATGTGGTGTGGGTTTGCGAACAGTGCAAAGACAGGGGCGTATTCTGCGGACTACCGGGGCTACCGGCGGTAGCCCAAGGAAATTACAAAAGAAAAAGTTTATAATATAACATAATGTAATAATTTTGTATTATTAGTTTTACCACAGTAATTAAAATTAAAGTAATTGTTAGATTCATATGTGCTCTCTGCTCTCGAAAAGAAACAAGTTGTCAAGGCGGCATCACTGGAGAAACCGCTTGCTACGTGAGGTAGCCTGTGACCGTACCGCGCACGCTGTCCGGTCGCACAACTGCCCATCCCCCCCGCTCTCTTCTGTTTCCAACGTGCAGTGTAAGGCCGGGTGAGTTGCCGCTCTCGTGATCGGTTTCTTCGCAGGCGCGAAGCAACAGTACGCTTAGCACGCTAGCTCATGACTGTAATTGTGTTCTTGCAGTGCAGTATTTTAAATTTGTGATTTGTTCGAGTGTCTAAGAGTTATATTAATTGTGAATTATTAAGTTTTTAATTTCCCAATTAAGTGATATTGTGAAAAATATGGCAGAACAAGTTTCTGGAGAGGTTTGTGTTGAAAATGACTGTGTAATAGAAGGTTTATTAAAAGTGCCTTTTAACCGTCGTACATACAACGAGGAAGTTGAAATTGTGAAAATGGAAAGACCAACTCCTGAGTTAAATTTGTCCATGGACGTAAAAGAAAAACAGCGTGAGTACACACGCCATTTCACTTCAACATCATATGGTAAGTGGAATTGGTTGTGTGGTAGTTCTAAACTGTCTAAACTATTTTGCTGGCCATGTTTGTTATTTAGCCGCGAAACTAATGTGTGGTCAAAAGAGGGTTTTCTAATATCAACTCCCTTCGAACGGCAGTCCTAAAACACGACGAATCAAAAGCTCATATTTGTAGTAGCATGAACTTTGCAAACTTTGGGAAGACAAGAATTGATTTACAGCTAGATAAGCAAAAAGCTCTACATATCAACCAACACAATGCTCCTGTGGAAAAAAAATCGGGAGATTTTACTGCATCTTATTAACGCAGTCTGCTTTCTAGGAAACAAGAATTGGCTTTTCGGGATCATAATGAGAGTGTGGAATCAGACAATAGAGGAAATTATATTGAATATTTACGTTCCTTAAGTGAATTTGACCATTTACTGGCCAATCATCTTGAGAGTTCAACAGTATTTCGTGGTACTTCTCCCGCAATTCATAATGACTTAATATTTGCTATAAGTGGGGTTATGATAAAGAACATAAAATCTGAAATAGAAGAAGCACCTTTTGCGGCCATTGTTGTTGATGAAACAAGTGACTGCTCTAATCAGAGTCAATTGTCCACTGTTTTAAGATACGTCGATAGTACTGCCAATGTTCAAGAACGGTTTATAGGATTCACAAATGTCAGTTCAGGCAAAACTGCTGCTGCTTGGTTTCAGCATGTGGAAGGTGTTATAGCAGAATACAATGTCGGCAATAAGTTAATTGCACAGACATACGATGGTGCTTCAGTTATGGCGGGAAATATTAATGGCTTAAAAACAAAAGTTCAAGGAAAGTATCCTCAAGCACTATTTGTCCATTGTTACAGCCATGTTCTCAATTTAGTTTTGCAACAAACTACTTCATCCATTCCAGAATGCCGCATTTTTTTTTCAAAACACTGTCGGGTTTAGCTGCATTTTTCTCATCATCTCCTAAAAGATCAGAAAAACTCAAGAATTTATGAAAAAGAAACTCCCAAAAGTAGCACCAACTAGATGCAATTTTACATCTTGGCTTGTAAATACAGTAAAGTAATACAGAGGACAACTGACTGCTTTCTTTGAAAATATCATTTGTAATGACTCTGAAGAAAACTGGGTTGATGATGTAATTATGCAGGCTCAAGGATTTTTGTATTTTTTCACACAGTTTCAGAATATATTTCTTCTTGAAGTCTATGCTGGAGTGTTCGCACATACAGATGTGCTCTACAATATTCTTCAGACAAAAAGTCTAGACATAGCATACTGCTTGCAAGAGGTATCAAAGTTAAAAAATATTATATTCGAGTTCAGACGTAGTGGGTTTCCGTCCATATGGAGTAATATGGAAAATGAAAATTCTTCAGCCAATACAATGGAACCACCATTAAAGCGAAGAAAAGGAGATGATGAATTGAAATACAGGCAGCTGTACTACAGCATACTAGATCGTATGCACATGTAAATTACTGACAGATTTTCTGATTATGGAAAGCTTCAGTTCACATATCTTCTAGATTCTCAAAAATTTTCTGCTTATAGAGAAAACTTCCCGAATGAGGCACTAAACAAATTATTTCAGTCCTATAACAGTCACTTTGATCAAGTACGTTTGAAAAATGAACTAAGTGTAATATATTCAGCAGAAATCTTTGATTTTTCGAACAAACCTATCCATGAAATATTATCTGCCATATATGAAAACCAGCTGAACCAAGTTATTCCTGAAGTCCTTAAATTGGCAACATTAATTGTGACAATACCAGCTACGTCAGCATCAGTAGAAAGAACATTTTCTGCGTTGAAGAGAATAAAATCCTACTGTAGATCAACTCATACACAAGAACGTTTATCTGGGTTGGCAATGATGTCCATTGAAAAGTCATTTCTACAGAAACTTCGCAAGCGGCCCAACTATAATTTCAATGACGAAGTCATCAAAGTATTTTCGTCCCAATCAAGACGTCTGAAATTCATATATAAATAGGTAAGGAATTTTATTATAGGGACTTTAAAATATATTTTGTGTAATAATAGGGTCAGTGGTAGCCCAGGCCCTTAAACCAGTATACGCCACTGTGCAAAGAATAATTATTAGTGAAGGAAACAGAGTTTGTTTGGTGTCATTATTACAGTAATCAAGGGAGAAGGTCATTATTAGCTTTTGAGAATTTAAATTTTTTCCAGCCCTATTTGTACTGCATTTTCGCGTGAAGTACGATATGGCAATGTTGTACGCTACCTAGCTCACTCTGTCTCTCTCTCTCTCGGCGCAAACTCTAGCAGACGACCGCCTTCCGAGATGCCTTCGATTCTAAATGTTCTCTGCTGTGAATCAATAAATTTTTCGGCTACAAATTCAAGCGATCCGGATTCCATCCCCAACATGAAATGAGTATTTAATTCTTCTGCTGTGCTGACCACGTAATTTTGGCACTTCCAAGTGTTATTGGTTCAAAACTATAAGAGTGAGATAAGATCAGAGATCTCAATCTCTGATTGTAGATTACTACTGATAATTAATAAACATGACATAATTATTCATTCCCTGAAAAAGAATCAATCATGACGCAGATTCGATACCAGTAATTAACGTCGCTAGTATGAACTCACACTTCAAAAAAATGACGCGACTATATTACGGAAACTAATTTGGATGAAACAATTATCCATGCCATTTAAGTTTAAGGTGCCATAAGATTTTTGTGTAAAATGTCTGTTTATAGGTTTCGGAAAAGTTGAGCCTCACATATAGTATGGACTACCTATTACTGTTGTATTTACAAGCAATATTTGGTGGACAATGATAATGAACTCCTGTTTATTCATCATGAATATTAAAGGCTCAGTAATTGTGTTCAAGATTCTTAACTTACAGGTGTGTGTGTGTGTGTGTGTGTGTGTGTGTGTGTGTGTGTGTGTGTGTGTGTGTGTGTGAGAGTGAGTGAGTGAGTGAGAGAGAGAGTGTGTTTGTCTCTCTCTCTCTCTCTCTCTCTCTCTCTCTCTCTCTCTCTCTCTCTCTCGGGACCGACCATAAGAAGAGAAAAGACTTGCTGGGAATTAATTAAGATAGTGATTTTTCTTTTAGATTTCACAAGAAAGTTATTGAAATGTTTTGCAACAAGGCTTTAAAATCAGAACCAAGTGAGTTTTGAATGTAAGTAAAAATTGAATATCCACTCCTAAGTCTAAAACCTACCGAATCCTAATTCAATTGCGATGTCATGTCTTTCTGAAACTGAATTTTCGGCAGTTTTACAGAAAACAGAAGCAGACCATTGCCTAAAGTGGTATGTCATTTTTTTTTCGATACTTCCCACCTAGATTAGAGTGATATCTGTCCTCACAAACATATGAAGCGGTGAGATCAGTAACCATTCAAGTCCATTTACACACGTTTCGAGAAAAATGCAAAAAACTTTTTTTATTTCTTACCTATTTATTATTTTTTGCAAGTAATATTTCTGGTTGTTTTAGAGATCAAGACAAAGTAATATACCAACTTTTAAAGTCGTAACACTTGTGTAAATATCCAAAATTTAATTTTAAATTTGCAAAAAATGAATGGCCAACGTGGACTTGAATGGTTATTGATCTCACAGCTTCATATATTCCATACTGCAGTTTTCAATACTTAGCATAATAATTGTTCTCTGTTTAATTCATAAACATTTTCAATGATGTATCTCGTATTAGTACGTCGCCAGGTTCGTTACACATTGATAGTTCTGAATCAGCGAGATTATGAATAGACAGGCAATAGAGGTCACATCATATGTGTGAGAATCTGGACACAGAATTTTGCCTTTAGCACCTTTATTTATGAACAAAGGTATCTTTTAGAGACAATCAAGTTAGTAATGACATAACGGCTTTTACTTTCCCATCCAATGCGAGGCGCACTAGGATTGTCTTTATTTAAAAACTCATTGCCTCTATTGGAATAGAACCTTCATAACTTGGATAAAGACAAGGACAGCAACCGCTGGATCACCAAGCCTTCGCAATTATATTTTTTGTTAGTGGCATAAAGCAGAGATTTTATTTTTTATATAAAATACAAACTTGAAAATCTTCCTTTTATAATAATTGTAGAGACTTTCTCTTTCTTCCCCCCCCCCTCCTTTTCTTTCTTTCTAGTTAAGGAAACCAATATCTGAGCACAGAATGCATGTAAGATGTTACCTGTATTGCCTTGAGAGAAATCCTTCCTCTAGGAATGTGTGTGACCCACCTGCACATCCTAAATACAGAAATTTCTTTTACAGAAGAATTATAAACAAATTAAGACGAGCATCCATTAGAAGTGTAATGACTGGCTGCATGAGATGATTCTATTAGAGCGTCTCTAGTGAAAATCATAAAAGTAGCATTGTCAATGTTTGACAAGTTGTAACATTGTTAATGGAGGGAAATATCGCTTCCTGTCACTTAACTATCTACTCATCTAACCCAACCTAACCTTGTCACAGTCCTCGTTTCCTGCCCTTTTGGTCCAGGGAAAATACTCGTTTTCATTTACAAGAACCTTTATTACACTTTTGGTTCAAGGAAATAAGTCTACTAGTTTTTGACAACTTTTATTGTATAAAATATTCAACGGTCTAATGGATAATTGCGAAATATTGACACAAATCCAGCTTAATGCTCGATCATGACATTTCATTAATTGTTATATTACAAAAAACGAAACACCTCAACACATAAAAATTCACCAGTGTTTGAAATGTGTTCAAAATTCAATGAAGTATGTAAAACATAGGATCTAGATTTCAGTATTTCTTACATTAAATATAAAAATTTCTTACTAAAATACTGAAGGTAGATGATTTTTAATAATAATATTATCTATTTGTTACTCTGTAATTTTCATTTATAGGTACATTTTACATCTTTTACTTTACATTATCTGTATTTATCTGTTTCATTTCTTTATTTTCTGTTTTTTATTTATATTTATATCTGTATCTTTTATTTATGTATGTATTTATCTCTTCTTTTTTCATTTTTTATTTGTATTTATACATGTATCTTGCATCTATATTCTGTTTTTATCTATTTTTCATGTTCTTTCTCCATTTTTTTAATGTTCTCAGCTATTTGTACTGTCTATTCTAATTGGGGCTTTGCTCTGTTATAAACAAATAAATATTGTATGTATACTGTATGGGAGGAAATATGTATAGTGAACATCTATCAGCACTGCAATACTTGCTTCTCATAGGATACACGAACAGACAACTTCTTCGCGCATCGGAACTTTCATGGTAGTACGAGAACCATTATACATTTTCCATTCTCTCACTTCTTTCCCAGTCCATTGTTAGCCCCACATGCTCATCAATGGGTGTCTCCAAGGCTGAAAGGATGTGTAAGATTTCTTTGCTGTTTACATCAAATATGGTATTTAGGGTTGTGTATTTTTCAATTTTCACAGATTTTAAATATTTTTTATCTTTCCACTTGAAAATCGTGATTACTTCGTTACTTTTAATTATCACAAAATGTGTTATATATAGGCCTATATATGAAAATCCATATTTGCATGCATATAGATATCTAAGTTAGTAACTTAGTCTCAGTGTAAGTGTTGGATTCAACTCCATATTTGTATCATTCTCATACTGTTGGTCATGGCCTTGCAAAGAGTTTTATGATATGGTACTGTACGCAATATTGGCAGGGAGTCAATTGATCAGATGTTGCAATGTAAAACTCGGGCCGTAATTTACTATAGATGAAGCCTATAGCTGACATGGTACTACACTGTACTCATTACAGAAAACAAATCTCTTAGCAATTTCATGTTCTGCGAGTAAAAATTATTAAAGACATACCACATGCAAATCATTTATAATATTATTAATTTATAACAGTTGCCAAGTTAAATTGGATTCACAGAATGAAACATGTATTGGTACACAAAATTTGTTTTCAAATACATAATATAATGATTAAGAAAGGTTTAGCCTATGGTTATAACGTCAAGGACGTAGATTTCATAGTAAATGATCCTCAGTTAATTAAATTTCATTGTTCTACAAATTCATAGAATGCATACCATATGAAGTTCTGGAAAGAAGTGTCATAAATTACTGACATAAAAATAAATTGATTATGACTATAGAGTCAATATTGAATTACTGAGTAGCAACATAATATTTTACCTCCGATTGAGATTCTGGCTGATATGTATATCTATTATCAAGCAGTATATCTCACTTGATGATATGTGTCAGAAGAAGAATAATTATTTTTATACATCGTAAGTCTGATTAGTGTAATAACAGGTTTCTCATGTACGACGCAAGTCGAGATCTCCAGCATTGCTCGGAAAGCATTAGCTTGGGAGGAAGGCAGCACTCACCGATTGTGCAGCCCCGTTTTTCGTAACAAGATTAGTCTTAAAAGTGTTTATTTTATTTATTACATCAGTATGATAAGTTGATGATTGATGTAATACATAAAATAAACACTTTTAAGTATTGATACAAGTTATCTGAAAGTGAAAATAATAAAATGACTTTCAAAGATTAGTCTTGCAGGCGCTTTAACTGTAAACAGTGTGTATTACTCAGCCTCGTTCAGTTTCGTTTGCTGTCTGATTGAGTACACGTTTGTTCATTCTTATTGTGTGTAGTTTCGTTCACTATATTATACTTGATTAAATTACATAAGTTAGGTCAGATACAACAGTGTTCATGAGTGGGATAGTTATATACAATAGAAGTGATTTAATACAGTTATATGAACACTTTTTAATGATTGAATAAAATTAATAAAATCGGTTAAAAACCAGACATGTTTCGGAGGAATGCTCCTCCATCTTCAGTGGTAGTACTAGCGTCGTGGTACTACCATGAAGATGGAGGAGCATTCCTCCGAAACATGTCTGGTTTTTAACCGATTTTATTAATTTTATTCAATCATTAAAAAGTGCTCATATAACTGTATTAAATCGTCGTGGTACTACCACTGAAGATGGAGGAGCATTCCTCCGAAACATATCTGGTTTTTAACCGATTTTATTAATTTTATTCAATCATTAAAAAGTGTTCATATAACTGTATTAAATCACTTCTATTGTATATAACTATATTATACACTAGGGAGCAACAAGTGTTTATTGTGTTAAACTATGCAAGAACAGAGTCGTATGTGGAATGTCAGCTTGGTTTTATACAGAAACTTTCCAGCGTATATGTTCCCAATAAATCAATGATGAGCAGATTACTAGAAAAATTTAAAGAGACTGGATCTGTGTTAAACATAAAGAAAACTAGAAAACCAACCGTTCTAACCGAGGAAAAATTAGACGAGATAGGAGTGGCCTTAGGAAGAGGTTCCAGAAAGTAGTTGCCTCGTTTAGCATATCAATGATTGTGATTTCGTCAAGTACTTAATAACGTGTTCAAAAGGTGCCAGGCTTCTCTAGCAGCAGAAGGACATCATTTTGAGCACCTTCTGTAAATAAAGATAAGCTTAATCTAGTCACATTACTTCTTGGTTTAACGCACAACTCAGAGACAAGCTGGGGCATGACATGGTGACTGTGCTAGGTGTATGCAGTAGACATGCCATGGGAGATATGGACAGGCGATTGCATTGTACGTGATAAACCCTGTATGTTACTAGTTACTTGTGGGATTCAGACCTGTCTTCAGACAGTTGACTAAACAATATACTATTACTGTACTTCAAAGATGTATACCGTACACTAATGAGATACTTTTGAAATTTTATAACGGGGAAGAAAATATATGCTTGTTATAAGCTTAATGTTTTTCATAGTAACATATCTTCAAATTTTAAAGTTAAATTCTGGAAATCAATGTAAATTAAATGAGGAATATAAAATATATATATATATATATATATATATATATATATATATATATATATATATATATATATAATTCTGTGGCTTGGTTCTAAAAGGGCCAATGTCAATTTTTTGTGCTTTTGAGTTATATACACTTTCGAGCTTATCTCGGTCTGTTCTACCATATACTAAAAGGACCAATGTCTGCTGCAGTTAATGTGGAAGGTACAGAGCCTTCACAAGCCAATGTCATAGGCTCACTGTACAAAATCTTACTTTTATAACGGCCAATGTTGACACATATATATATATCGTCCCTCCTCTGGCAAACTAGCGAAAGTGAAAAATAAGCGACCCTGCACTTAAGGTCTATATTGTATTATTTAATAGTGCAATATACACCTTAAGTGCAGGGTTGCTAATTTGTCACTTTGGCTAGTTTGCCAGAGGAGGGACGATATATTACTTTCTCGTGTTAAGGTAAAAGCTGTGTAATCAAGTAATCAAGATGTAAATTAAATTTTGTTCTCTCATGTTTGTGCTACTAATATTCAACAAAATTAAAAATATTTTAGGTTCACTACTGACGCACGCACGCATACACACACACACATACACACACACACACACACACACACACACACACACGATAAAAACTTACAAGAAAGATTTTATAGACTTTCTAAATAAAAATGACTTTAACTTTTATGATGAATGAATGCCAATGCATTTTCCACTAATGTTAACTACATTCATAATAAAAGAAAAATAACAACATACCAATATCCACAGGAAGAGATTCTTACAGTACAATTTTAATTATTAATATAAAATAAACACACGGAAATTCAATGCTACCTTAGAAAGTAAGAAAAATGTAGGTCAACTGATTCGGAAAACAGATAATGTATATCTTGATTACACACTTTTAATTAGAAAATTGATAAATTTTGTTAGATAAACAATTTCCCTGTGTTAATTGAAACTATAATGGTAATTTACTTTAGTTTATGACTAGTTAAGGCTTAAAAAAATCTGAAGATAGACGACATCAAGCCGAAACTAGTCATTAAGTAAGGTAAATTACTGGTACCATCAGTTTCAATTAACACAGGAAAGCGTTTATATAACAAATTTACCAAATCTTTACAAACAATGTATTAGTCTGAAGATTACTAGAATGCAATATGTAACAACTAGTATGTAGTATTACTTTAGATGTAATGAAATGTGCTGGAAAAGAAGAAGATAAAAAACACACACAAACAAAAGCAATTCTCATATCACGTGGAGTCCTCAGGAATTGATATAGGACCTAGAATTTGTTCCTCCTAATTGTCTGCTGTTGGCTTGGGTAGCGTAGTCGGTATAGCGCTAGCCTTCTGTGCTCGAGGTTGCGGGTTCGATCCCAGCCCAGGTCAATGGCATTTAAGTGTGCTTAAATGCGACAGGCTCATGTCAGCAGATTTACTAGCATGTAAAAGAACTCCTGCGGGACAAAATTCTGGCACACCAGTGATGCTGATATAACCTCGGCAGTTGCGAGTGTCGTTAAATAAACCATAATTTATTTCATTGTCTGCTGAATGTGAAGACCTTTTCAAAGAATAGTTGACCACCTTGAGGTTACTGGTTGGTTTAAAAAACCAGTTTGGGCTGGTGGAAGACCCGTATGAACCAGGGCACTTGATTTGTAATTGCAGATCCTCAATCACTTTGAAGACAATGACAGCGACAGCATCCGAAGGAAAACACACTAGAGGACATGCCACATGTGACAATGTGAAGTGTTTTACGAAATCGGCTGCTGCTTCCCTATATTCACAAGTACAATGTGATTTTCCTCCACGGAAAACTTTTTTTGCTTGGTTCCTCCAGATATGTGTAGTGATTAGCATTTCGTGCTGCTGTATTGTTTGTGAATGTAAAAATGAAGGTGTGTCGAGTTTCATAAAAATCACCACTGTGCTGAAGAAAGGCCCACAATATAGTATTGAATCAGAACACTAACAACAGTTCAGTATTGATCAAGAGCGGCTTCTTAAGGAAACATTTTTTAAGCAATAAACAATTTACAATAAGAGTTAAAATAATTTAGCTCTGTCTACTAGATCATAGGAACATGGCTAGTTTCGTTAAAAAAAATCGCGCTTAATGTGGCTTTAAAGGTGGTAATGGTATGCCACTAATATGAGTCAACACAGGAAGTGTGGTGGTGATAATTAATAATTATTTAGAAAAATAAACTTCAAATTTGAATAGGATATAACATAGGGCCTATTTAAAAGATTCAACTCTAAATACTACAAATACTGTAACCTCCTAGTATACAATATAACATAAAAATTACACTACCAGTAATAGAAAGTTATTCATATCTTAACATATTTATTTAAAGAAAAGACACTTACAGTTAGCATTGTATCCAAAACTCACAACAGGAGCCAAAGCTTCTGACACTTCCTTTCTTTCTCGAGTTGGACACATTGTGTAATCTAATACAACTTGAAAAGATACTAATCTCACATGTGTCTCATGGGCCAACAAGGTATAAATCATGCCCATCCCGAATTATTAGAAGTTGTTGTCCCTTTATATGAAAAAATGTATAACAATTTCAACGTTGTATGTAACAAAAATGTGTCATATCATGTTGGTGGAAAGATCATAGTTTTCTCACATAAAAATGTTTCCCCACCCCCCCCAAATGTTTAACACCCTCTCATTCGGTAACTATTGCTAGTAGGATCGTGATTTTTGTCCACATCGATAGAAAATCTAATAATGAATCATTTATTCCTCTAGCGTATTTCCATAGCATGAATGGTTTTCGTGTAAATTTAATTTAAAAACCACTAATTTCAAGCCACTGAATGATGTGAAGTGATTGTAACGTTGTAGTCAGTGAGAGAGAGGTTCATCTAAGAGACAGACCTGAGTTCGTTGACCTCTTACATACGTATTACGAGAAGAAAGAGTAGTGTCTTAGTGGCAATGTTGCCAGACTGCTGAAACTTCCAACTTAAATTCCTAACTAACCGTGCATTTAATAACAAAATGTAATATTGGTTTTCTATTCATTTAAGTGTAGGCCTACACTATCGTCCCATTCAATCTGCAGGGTTATTTCACTTCCATCTCATATAAAGGCATATTAAATTCACATTTTATCAGTCTTATAAATGGTATGCCATACTGCATACTGGCTCGTTTCCCAGTTTTCTTAAGCATACCTGACTCACACTGGCCCACTTTACGCATTAATCAAAAGTCAAGTTTAAATGTTTTATTACATGGTAACGATGTTGTAATTACACAAAACAATGAAGATGGCTTTACATAATTTCAGGAACATGTGTAAATATTATGATGGTAAGTCTACAGACGCAGTAGACCAAAGGAGGTACCATTTTTTTCTGTAACAACTACGTATTACAAATAGTACAGAGTATTGAGTACATGGTTTTACTTACCGACATCAAATATTTTCCACAGAATAGCCTAGAACTATTTGCCTATTGTACATAGCAATGAATGTATCACCACCATATGTTTACATCAGATGTCACGAGCGAACAGATCATCATTTAAATGTAAAAAACTATTAGTAATTGATTAACTAGCGGACTTACTCGTGTTAATTATGTAAGTCTGTGCGGCTTACAGCTGTTTTGGTGCTTCATCACACCATCCTCAGAGTCTACTAGATCTCGGCGTCATCTCGAACTTCTCTGCCTGTTGTGTGGGTGCGTTTGATTGTTGAAAAGTGTTGAAAAGTGGAGTCAAATAGTGTGTGTGTACTGAAATTGATCTGTGTGTTGAGAATTTTATCGGGGAGTGTTTTAGTGTGTTTGTATATTTCGTATTGTTCTAGTGTGTTGAGCTTTTGGTTCTTGGGTTGTATGTGTAGGTTTTCCATGTCCGCATTTATGTTATTGTATGTATGGTTAGAATTGGTTATGTGATCGGTGTATGTAGAGAAGTTCGAGATGACGCCGAGATCTAGTAGGCTCTGAGGATAGCGTGATGAAGCACCGAAACAGCTGTTAGCCGCACAGACTTACATAATTAACACGAGTAAGTCCGCTAGTTAATCAATTACTTATATTCAAGTGTTAAAAGTAGTGTACGCAAGATTCAAAATGGGTAAAACACTATTGTTAATTACTTCGAAATATGATCTCTTTCGACAATATCTCTATCTCCAATGGCACTAAAAATGCTTTTTGCTGATCTGGTCCAGGCCCCCAAACATTCAATGTCCAGAAATGTGCACCTGGATCTCTCCAGCAAACTTAAGTTCTTAAATTATTTGTGTCATCAGCAGGGAACGGATTTATATGGACTAAAAATATATGAAATATGTAAATATATATGTAGTTATTTTTACCAAAATATGGAATTAAATATGGATTTTTACCAAAATATGGAATTAAATATGGACTTAAAATTATAAAAAAATGACTATGTACGTTAAATATTGGTACATTTTAATCAAACTAAACAAAAAATATAATGGACGTACCTTATCTTCCAATGTAGTTTCAACAAAACACAATTTTTATTGTCTGTTACCATAACAATAGGTTACAAACATTTCTTTCAAGTGCTGAAAAGTGAATCTTCTTCTATTGTCTCTGAGGATAGATTTATACTGACTAAAAGAGCGTTCGACGTCACAAGAAGTAACTGGTACATAATTCAATTTCACAATGTCTGCTGGGGATAAGTCCAAGTTAATCTTCACTGTTGATTCACCACTCATCACAGCAACAACCTTTTGTAGTTCTTCATATCCAGGGTTTTTTGAAAGTACAGTGTCCACCTTAGCTCTTACTGCATCTGCAACTTTACCTCTACCACGATTCAGTTGTTCCACAGTACTATTTATAATTTCAAAACTTTCAGATAGTGAAAGGTGCCTATTTTGGAGACTTTTGAGCGTTTTTATGATGCATGAAAATGTATGCTGAATGTGAGCTAAGTCATTCTTCACACTTATGTCACAGGTAACTGTTTTCGCAGTATCAATTGAGACTGCATCTTCAGAGTCCAATGCAAGGAGAACATTGTTAATAGAGTCTATATGTTCGGCATAATATTCAACTGCTTCTAGCCATGTACCCCATCTAGTTAAAATTGGCTTTGGTGGCAATGGAATTTCAGGGTACATTTCTTTCAACACGTTAACTCTACTGGGAGCTTTGAGAAATACTTTTTTCACTGATGAAATCAACAAATCTACTTTAGGGAAATTGTCTCTGACCACTTCTGCCACACGATGAAATGCATGCGCCACACAAGTAAAATGAGTCAATTTAGGATATACAACAGATAATGCTTGTCCAGCTTTGACCATATAAGGGGCAGCATCGCTAATAAAGAATAACACATTATCGTACATAATACCCTTTGGCCACAGGATACCCATAGCTTCGTTGAACAGTTTAACTATAGTTTTGTTATTGCACTTTTCTAGAACATCACAATGTAAAAGAATTCGTTCAGAATATTGTTCACTTAACAAACCGATAACTACATTACCAACAAGTCTACCTTCTTTGTCGGGAGTCTCATCAATGGAAACCCAAATTGAACTATCTTTAATTTCATCTCTTATCTTCTGTATTGTCTCATCGTAGATGGATGGAGCATACGTCTTCCTAAGTGTTGACTCATCCGGGATTGTATGTTGAGTATATTTTTCAAGGAATTCCCTGAAGACCTTATTCTTTAGTTTGTAGAGAGGAATATCAGCAGAGATGAGAGAACGGCACAGGTCGATGTTAAACTCAGATCTTACATTCGATGTTGTTGGTTGTGTTAAAAACAATTGTCTCTGCTTGGAATTTAGTTGTTTGTTGGCCTGATGTTTACTAGTTGTAATGTGTTGTTGCACCAGGAAGTTTTGTGTAGATGATACTGCACACTGACACAAATTACAAAATAATATTTTATTGTCAGTTGATAAACCATCTTCTTTAAATTCTGAAATGTAACTTGTTAGTTTTGATTTTAAATTGACTGAATGACGTACTTTTGGCATATTTACCGTCTTTATAGTATGATTTACAAAACTGAACCTATGTGTACTCTGACTGGCATTTAACTGTTGAGCTGCACAACTGAAGTCTGTTAAAAATTTTAAATTAAATTAATACAGTTTTGTAACTTACTTTCCCATTGTTGATAGGACTGCTAATTTTCAAATAACTCTGATGTTAAAGGGATTACTGAACATGTGTTTAAATCTCTATTGTTGAAATGTATTTTTAAAAGTTAATGGAATTTTGTTTTGTTTTATTGTTAAACCTAATATAATATGGACTGTTTTATATGAAATATGGAAAATATATGGAAATTAACGAAAATATGTACTAAACTCTAAAATATGGAAAAATATGGAAAATAAAAGTAGGATTTTTCAACCCTACACATTGTGAAACATAAAGATAATGCAAAATATAAATTATATTAGCTTTATAAGTAAATATGTATTTACATATAAATCCTTTCCCTGGTCATCAGCATATGAGGCAGCAATACATCCTTTCATTACGATATACAACAGATGAATAGATCTAAGTTATTCTGTGGAAAATATTGGATGCTGGAAAGAGAAACATGTGCTTAGTACTGGTACTCTATACTATTCGCAGTATGCAATTTTTAAAGAAAAAATTATGTCTTCTTTGGTCTAGTTCTTGTATAGAATTATCATTACCGTTATCATTTTAATACCTCAACAGGAAATACTAAAATAATGGCATTCCCGGGAAAATCACTAGAGCAATCAAAGACTGTAAGCTTACCAGTACTTGAAGGAAAGTCTTTAGAAAAAGGTACCGGTAAACATTTTACGAGTACCGGTAATTACGTAGTCTGCAAAATAAACAGAAGAAGGCGTACACAAGAAATTATCAGAATTAAAAATGTATGGCACAATTTTAGGATATTGAAGAAGAAAACAAGGAATAAGATCACAGTGGAGTTTTATAAAACAACGGCCACACCTGTAGATTATAAATATGGCACAATCACAAAAAATTCAGTATAAAATACACAAAGAGCTAAAATGACTTTCTTTAGATGAACAAAAGGATGAACAAGATTAGATCATATAAAAAATGAAGACATCAGAAGATAATTGCACATGTACTGTTTTGTGTGATAAAATAAAAGAATACCATAGGTAATTGGTTCCAGCAAATGAATATAATAACAGACATGAGATTAGCCAAAATTGAGGTGAAATATAAATCAATAAGGGCATGAAACACAGGAAGACCGAAAAGACGTTGGAAGAGTCAAGTGTTTAGTCGAAACAGGCGACTATGTCTACTCCATGTACGGTACTGAAGAAGATTAAGGTTTATGACAATTCTGCTTGAAAATAAACCAGTAAAATTTCATAATAATTATGATTTAATGTATTAGAAATCTATACTTTTGAGTACCGTACATTTAAAATTTGTTGAGAAGCCTGAAATTGTATTTACTCAACATTATTATGAATGAAAATCAATACAGTAAATGTTAATACTGTATATACAGTATATTACGATACAAGGTTGGGAAGAACTATTACAAAATCGAGGAAAAGTTTGAAAAACGAACAGAGCTAATTTTTCACTTTACGAGATTTTGTAATGCATTTCACAAACGTGTATTGTACAACATTTTTTGCACGATCAAATTTTTAGAATTGCAAATACAATATAATTTGCATTGAAAATTTAGAGCAATATTATTCCGAAGCCTTCACAAAACTATACTACTGTATAATGGTAACTAAGTAACAATAAGTGCAATGTAATGGGTCTATTTCAGTGTAGTTTTATGTTATGAAGAATGGTTTCCCTAGCAACAAGTTTCTATGTGGGAATTCTGACTTTCCAAGACTAACAACAATAGCTGTTGGAAATACAACAAAAAACACAATTATATATATTATATTAGTATATTTTTGTATGTTTTAGATATTATGTATGTCAACATTATTTTTACAAGCTGTGTAATTATATAGAGTGTTTATTTAAAATATTAAATCACATTATAAAGAGAGAATTTGAAAAGAAATAGCTGCTCTATAACAAGGTGTAGTGGAATAACGGTTAACATGTCTAACTGTTCAAATCCTGGCTGGGACAAATTATCTGGTTGAGATTTTTTCGAGTTTTCCCTCAACCCATTAAGAGCAAATACTAGGTAATTTTCGGCGCTGGACCCTGGACTCATTTCGCTGGCATTATCACCTTTATCTCACTCAGATGCTAGAATAACCATAGCAGTTTATAATGTGTCGTAAAATAAACCAATTAAAAACAAGCAGTACCATTCGGTTATAGTCACATAATTAATATCTTTGCAGTGATTTAATACTTACTGGTAAATTTTATAGATGATTGTTAAGTTATACTGTTCAAATATTTAATAAATAATAAGGTCCAGGAAGATATGTCAACCAGACTAATAAAGTGTTACTCTATGAGGGGCCAGATGGAGAATGAAAAACTCTATGATTCCGAAGATTAATGAAAAATAAATTATTTTGTGAGGAGTAGACTACCGATACATTTGTAACTATTATTGAAGCTGGGTATGACAGAGCCATAAAGAGACAAAGTGGGACAAAAAGGAGATGAACAGTCATAAATTCCATAATTTATAATGTCCTCCTTTTCACATTACCACATTTCGTTTATAATAAATCACAAGTCATAGAAAAGTCTTGTGATAAGGAACCTCTACAGTCTTGATTATTAAGACCAAATATTACCAAGAAAACTCTCTTTGGCGTCTTCCCATTTTCAACCTGTCAATACACCAACATTACACAATACATCCATTAAATGTCTAAAGAAACATGGAAACAACACTTAATCTGTACCGTAAGTATTAATGTCATAAATAAAGCCTACAAATTGAATTAAAGGAAGTGTCAAACTTCCAGTATTTTCACATTTTCTAATGGTCAACAGTGAATTATTACAAGTTTCTAATAAAATACTGGATATATGTGAATACTCCGCGGATATATTTTTTTTCGGAATTTAGCGAAGAAAAAATGGGGTGCGCACATTATTTGAAACACAAATTAACTTACAGCCATTTATTTGTATTTTTTAATTTCCTCTCCTAAAATTAGGGTGCGCAGATTATTCGCATATATACGATATATACTTTGAACACATACAACCAGTACTAAACTGTAACTGAACTCATTAAAATGCGCATAAAAATTTCGTTTCAAACCTGTATGTGACAATTGTGATACTAGGTTTCGTTTATTGATTACCAAGCCATCTATGTTTTCTTCTCAAAAGCCTTAGTGACACACAAAAATATATCCAAGCCTATTATATTACATTGTTTTGTTTCAATGACCTGCAAGTAAAAGAATATATGTATATATATTGAAATTATGTTATATAGTCCCTTTTTGTTTTAACCAAATGAATTGATTTTCTGTCTGTAACAAAACAAAGCCCTTGGGTAAGAGAAGAGAGGGGGTGGAAATGGACCACATGCTGATTCGTTTACATCCCACTCGCTAGAGATCCTGCATTTGATGGCATCAACGCATAACAGATAACTCAGAACCTCTTATTATAACCCTTCCAGTTTCTTTAAAATAAAAATAAAGACATGTTCCCCCTCCCTTATCAATGTCTCAGGTCTCTCCACGGTGGAGGAAGAATGGAGAGAGGGGACACTGTGAGGTACTTAAAGCATGGGGTAGGTGTTCATTAACGCAGTCTGAGAAATTTCATCCTCACCAGCGTATCTCCTCATTTCTGTAATTCCTTTGGTGAGTACTACCATTGTTAGGTCTGTATGATTTGAGATAGAATTATCATGTAGTATCTTTATATAACTAAGATCGTTAGGTAATTTACTTATTTTTTAATCGGTTTGAAGGAGAATTTTAATCATTTAATGTATGCGATTGTGGCTCAGTGCATATCAATTGCACTTCTCAACCAAGAGGTCCGTGGTTCGATTCCCGGTGTGGATGGGGATATATCTCCATTCCACGGGGCTTGGTGTTCGTTTCTTGTCTTGTACTTATATGGAGAAGTCTCCCTAGTAGCCATGCAACACACAGTCTGGTAGGTCTGCCATGTGAAAGAGTCTTATGTTGGTTCAAAGAAAGGCCAAAACATCTAGATGATGTTGCAGCGCCTCAGGAAGAAGAATAACATATATATTGCTCCAGAAATACAATAGATGTCACTTTTGATGTATTATTGTTGTGAATGTTTATTCTCGAACAAATTAAATAGTAAAACTCACACTGACTGTTTGTGTGTAAAGACAGAGTGCAATGAAAGCAAATTTAAGGAAAGTTAATATTGATACTAATAAAAAATCTGATTAGATATTGAAGCATTATTTTATTTCTTTTATTTTATTGGGTTATTTTACGACGCTGTATCAACATCTCAGGTTATTTAGCGTCTGAATGAAATGAAGGTGATAATGCCGGTGGAATGAGTCCGGGGTCCAGCACCGAAAGTTACCCAGCATATGCTCGTACTGGGTTGAGGGAAAACCCCGGAAAAAACCTCAACTAGGTAACTTGCCCCAACTGGGATTCGAACCCGGGCCACCTGGTTTTGCGGCAGACGCACTGACTGTTACTCCACAGGTGTGGACCAGCATTATTTTAATAATTCAATGTTTTTAAATGATAATAAAACACCGCTTTATCAGAATCTGTAATTAATTTAGGCAAAACCTTCGAATTGTGTTGGTTGATAATATTATATGATAAGAGTTAACATTCCAAGGAATACCACAGAAAAGTAATATTGCTAACAGGAGAGTAAGATCTGGATGTTTCTATAATCAGAATCACATTTATTTTATTTTATTTTTTTAACTAATGGCGGGTATTTGACTGTACGTCATTCACCCATATGAAGCTAGTTGTGTAGACAAATTTACCGACAGAGTCATTGCCCAGTGTACGCTATAAGAGGCTGGTCTATGCTACACCCAAGATGAGATGAGATGATGATGGAGATTTGTTGGGATGCCACAGGGGAACCAGAACAAGTTATAAATTGGGGTACACTGGGATCGAATCCAGGTCCACAGGATTATAAGTCCAGCGCTCTAACCACTAGAGACCATCGTGGCGACTACATTTAAATATAGAACTAAGTAAAATAAGATAAAAGTGTAATAACTTTTAAATTAAACCTTGGAATTAGTATCAGTATGAAACTATTTTCTTTTACAGAAACAACATCCATCTATCTTTCCAACTTTGAGGGATTGTATAACTAAGTGCTGAAATCTATTTAATGTAGTGAAAGACAGCGTAGGAAATTTTAGCTCAATTCTTGTGTAAGACTGAATGGTACACTGGTTAGTCATGTGAACAATACCTTCTCGTTGAAATGTATTCAGAGTCTGAATGTTTCATGATAAATGTGAAATATTTCCCTTTCTCTAGAGTGTCTAGAGTATTACTATCTCAAAAAGTACAATTACTGTATATAAAAAATCTACTTCCATATTAGGAAACAATACACATTTTTAGATTGCCTGAACATGATTAGACTACCTTATATTCTTGTGGTACTGGGTAAGGTTAACTCAAATATAACCAAAATTCTTGAGGTAATTTAGAAAAATTATTTAACTGCTTGTACCGTATCTTATTATATTTTAGCTAACATACGTCAGCTCTAAGTACCTAAAGGTTTAGGTCCAATAATGTCAATAATTATTCATTGATTCTGGTTCACGTTAACACTTTGTTTAAAAAACTTAAAATTGTTAAACGACACGTTAAAAGTGTTAAAATTTTTAAAAAAGGTTATGTACCTTAGACAGACGGCCCGTTTCAATGCCGGTGCTGCATCATCTTCAGTGTCTTACGAACTACTGTTGTTCTTATTGGTATCGTAATTATTCTAATTTAGTACAATTAAAGGAAAAATACCATTATTCGAAACTTGTTTGATATTCATAATAATAGAGTATGTACAGTATATGCATACTGAAGGATCTCAATATTTTGGGCCCGATCATTTCAATTTTAATGCGTAGGTGAGGAGGGGGGAGGAGGCTCACAAGGGTGAAGCCCATTTTTTCAATAAATAAGTTACTCTAATTGAAGAAACGTTTGCCTATATAAAAAGTTCTTGGAATTATGAATTTTCAAAATTTTCATTTTGCAATTTGTACCAAATTGCTGTATAAAAATTACTACCGATACCAAGATCTTTAATATTTTTTATATAGTTTCTTGTCGTAACAGTAACATTCATATTAACAAACCCTAGAATATCTGTACTGCAAGAGGAACAAAACTTTTTTGTATTTTTAAGAAATTTGTCATTGAATGTTTTTTGTTTCAAAATAGGCTATCTGTTATAGATAGGATAAAGATTGAGCTACAGTTTGTTGATCTTACTAAGAAAAAAAGAACCATGCAAGATTTCATGCAATTATCTAAAAAATTCTGGAAGATATGATTTAAATAATTTTGAAAAACTGAGTGATACATTTACAGATTGTTGCGTGGTATTGTGTTTACATAACAGCAAATTTTAACGTGTAAGTTGGTCAATTTTATAGATACTGTATCTGAAAATTTATTTCATAGATGTAAAGTTAAAATGTCATATTAAATTACTATAAAAAAATGAAAAATAATTTTTTGACCCTCGAGGGTATATTTTTAAGAAAATGAGCTATGAACTTACAGATTGCTGGCTAGTATTGTGTTTGCATGGCAGGACATTTTAATGTATAACTTGGTCAATTTTACTGATATCTTAAAATTTCTTTCACAGATAGATCGATAAACCTAAAAGTTCATATTAATTTACTACAAGAAAAATGAAAACTAAATTTTTTTACCCTCGAAGGTGTACAGTATGTAACCCTTTAAATAACAACTTTTATAACTTCACTGTGTTAAATACAATAATTAAATTAATATGGTACGCAACCTTAGTGGCTAATTTCGTTATTTAACACAGTGAAGTTATAAAAGTTGTTAGCTTAACAAGTTTAACAATATCCTTAGTGAGACATAAGTGTTAAATGACTAATTCACTTCCTTAAATGCTTAAAACACGAGAGTAATATTCCTAAGAATGAGGTGTTGTTTTAGTTAACAATATATATTATTGAATGCTGAAGAAAGAGGTGGCATCATGCAATATATGTCATGCTTATTATTTGGATTTCTAAGTATGTACCGGTAGATACTCAGTACCGGTATCATTGGCGCTAACTTAGTAACATTTTTGGAAAGATGAAATTAGTAATACATATCAGGGACATGTTCAGGACGGAGAGAGAAATATCTGCTCCATCTTTTTAATTAACGCAAAAGAATGGAGTTATATTTTGTAATTTGTTTCTTTCTTTGAATTGTTCTAATATTCTTTCAAATTGCATTATACAGCTTTAATGTATACATAAACTTTGATTATGCAATCTTTAGTTGTTTACTTAATCTCAAAATTCTTTACTTCAGCGTATTAATTTTTTATTTGTTTTAATTTCTATATACAATATTATGTATAACTTTAGAATAACACGTACTTATATTGTTATTTATTTTTAAGATTTTTATATGTTTAAACTTCTCTAGCACTTATCTCTCATTGTTAAATGTTTTTAATTATTATATTACTGCCATTTTTAATATCTATTATTGTTCACGTGCTTACTAATAAACATATGTACCAGTAATGGCCTAACTATGCCTTATCTTAAAAAGTGGTAATGCACCTCTAATGAAATGATAACTGTTTACGCCTGGAACATAATATCGATGGTGTTGAACAGCAACTCATATGTCAAAAAAATTAACAAAATCAAATTTCACTTTACCCTATCAAAAAAGTCTTTTTGAATTTTCTGCAAAAACATCTTACGTGATGGCACGGATGCAAACTTTATAAAAAGATATTTAAATAGATACCCTCTTATGGCAGATACTTGTTTGTCATCAAGATATTAAAATGTTTTTTCGCTTTCCTGTAAAATTGAATATTTTTACATACGATATTGCTATTCAACACCATCGATAGCCTATGCCCATCATATGTACAGTAACAGGAAATGAAAAACTAATAACATATTGAAAACATTAAAAAATAGTGCGAGGAAAAATTTTAAAAGCAAACAATACGGTATATCTGTTACAGCAATGAAACAACTGGCAGCTGTAATTCTTTTCCTCTACCTACTCAGGATGGCTTTCACATCACCTGCCATCCAATTGGAAGATGATAGATATCTTGATAAAGAGGTGAGTAGTGCAATGTAATCAATAGTTTCTTTTAAATCTTTAATTTAATAGAGACAATCTTAAAGCCTGACATTTTTTAACTGTGTAAACATTAAAAAAATTAAATAACTAGCCACAAGAGTGTAATGTTTTTACATTCAAATGGTCCAGGTAAACAAAATATGCTTACTGGTTCTTAAAAAGTAATATGCTGGTATTACATTCAAAATATCTGAATTTAATCCTGTCTTGTGTAAGACTTTCGTGGCTATCATATGTCACTACAGTCAAGTGGCAGTAACATCATATATAATGGCATCATAATGTCATACCGAATCTTTTGTAAAACACTGCTCCAAAACTGTCACATCCCTTCAAGGATGAATAACTTTTGCAGTTCAGAGCATTGTTAAATCACATAAGATATGTGGAGCTTATTAAATGCCTTCAGCTGTAATTTTGGTGTAAGTCAGAAATGAACATTTCATCCACTTCCGCATTTTTTAAGTTTCTATCCTTACACAAAATATATGACTGTAGATGACAGCTCTTGCTACTAATTGTAATCATTTTTAAAAATCGAATCTAATAGGGACAGCATTGTTCTAGTAGTAGTAGTAGTAATAGCACAGTCTAGTATTTACAGTCACGAAGCTTGAGTTGTGAGGGTGCTAGGAAGAATAGACTGTGTCGGTACTATTTCGCATTGTCTGTACTGAGGCGATATTAGCGATTCTAGTGGTTAGCAACTACCAATGGAGGCATATTTACTATGTATTGAGCTTCGTGACTGTATATACTAGACTGTGGTGATAGTAGTAGTAATAGTAGTAGTAGTAGTAGTCATCGTCAGTGGTGCACTCAAGAATATGGTTGTGTCACTGAGCAACATTAAAGCTATATCCTTATACGAAGTGTAGAAGATTTGAGAAGTACAGACTGCATCACTGGCTGGTAAGATGGTTGGAGCTACCACACATTCCCCAGATAAACTTATAGAACTTCGAACATAATCGTATGTTCGAGCTTTTTTAAAAATAAAAGTATGTTGTAAAAAGTCCATTCACATATAGGCCTATTTAAAAATAAAAAACTCAAAGACCACACACTTTCCACAATATAATAGATATAGACAGAGACACGTCAAGGCATTAAAAAGGTTTTTTCTTCTTTCTTTCCCCTATTTTATTTGGGAGGATCTTGAGACCCCTTACCACCACTGTGGTTGTATCACTGGTGGTAGCAGTAGTGATAGTAGTAGTAGTGTAGTAGTAGTAGTAGTAGTAGTAGTAGTAGTGGTGGTGGTAGTAGTGGTAGTAGTTATAGTAGTACCTAATAGAAGCAGCAGTAATACAAGTGACAGAAGCCATGTCACAACACCTGCACCACACTAACACATTATAATGCTTTTCATGTGACTTAGTTCACACGTCTCATTTTCTTCATGGGTATAATATTTTGTCTGGGTGCAAGTAATATTTAACTTACCATAACTAACAGCGACTGAGTCTTAACATTACAACTAGGCAACATAGATTAAACACAAATGGCTCGTGTTGTTATGGGTGGCTAAAAAGCCGCGACCTCCATGAACTAAGTTGCATGAAAAGGGGTTATGCCTGCATATTGAACATAATACTGTAACTGTTCGTGTCTCCTGACCTGTACATGGAATCAGAGATGCTATTTTAGAGTCGCCGTAGTTGCGTGGTTCCGTCTACCGCACTATTGTTAAAGGCTGGCACCACGTGCTCGCATGGTTGCCGAATTTGCGCAGGAGTCATCGTGTCTTTTGTTTGGAACACTGACACTGCTTGCTGATCTTATAACAGTAAATGTGACAATGCTGCAACTCCCTCCAACAGCATAACGTCACCAGTAGCAAATCTCACGCAAGCATCAAGTCAGTTGACTCGTACTGCTTACTGAATGATGCTGCAAACTACAGCGACTCCACTATAGTTCGATAAATCTTTGACTATATAATCTAGTGACAGACCTAAATGTGTTAATTCAATGTGTTGTATGGAAATTTTCAGATGAATGCAGTGAATGCTAGAGAACTAACTAACTGGATAATGCAACTGCTTCTACACAAAGGGGAACCAACAATTTGCACTCATAAACGCAATTCAGAATTGATCAATTCATTGCTTGGACTGCCTAAAGTATTGAATGACGCTGGGAGGAAATAGGTAATTATCATAAGCAACCCTTCAACATCTGCGAAGAAGTTACAATTCCAAGAACTACAATATGAGAAACATATCTTGAATGTCTGTTCTATAGCATACAAGTATATAAATATTTAAATATCCTTTATATGCTGCAATACCTTACTAACTGCACTCTGTAATTAAAGGTCTTATGAAATTAATACCGTATTAATTTTTCTTTTTTACACACTGTAACATGCTATATTAAGTCTATTTCCTTGTCTCCTTCCATTTCAATCTCATATGAAGGCTATTTAACACTCATGTGCTTTCTCTTTTTCTTCTCAGGTGAAGACAACAAGTCTCTTCTTGTTATTTTTATTTCATAGTACAAAAGTAATATTTCTGTCAATTTTAGATTGAGGAATTTGTTCGAAAATTGAATCAAATATTGTTCTGAATGCGTGAAACTGATTAATGAATTATACAAATAAATTAATAAATTTAGTTTAATTAAATACTGCAACTGTTTTTATTAACATCCTACCATACTTTTCCTTAATAGACATGGAAACAATATCACAGTTTCGAAATGAGCGCCATCGCCTATTTACTTTACAAATCGTAACAAAATCAAAAGTGAATTGAAAGCAATTGTAGGTATATACGCAAGTGCATACACTTCCCACACAAACACACACACACACACACACTTTTTTTTATAATTATATTTAATCCCGTGAATTAAAACTCTTGACCTTCATAAGTTATTCACAATCTGAGAAAGATGGCTAGAATGGAAATAGAATGAAAAGCAAACAATGAGGGAAATATAAATACTTTGACAAAATCTGTCTCACAATAGATGTATACACCAAAATCTCACAAAATTCACTCTTGGAACTATTCAAACATATTCCTGTATTAAAAACTAAATAAATTGTGTTGGACTTACTAAGTTAGGTAAAACTAGTGCTGAGGAAATTCCGGTGATTTCGGAAGTGAAAAATGTTGAATTTAAAAGGGATTTTTGTGGTGATGCAGTTCATCGTTATGCAAGGCAAAATAAAAGCCTAAACTAACCAAACGTACCCTGTCACAGGTTCGCAAATGCAAAGTGTATAAGAAGAATATGAAGGGAACTACTTCAGCACTAGTTTAGCCCTAAGTTGTATTAACAAAGATAATGCACATGTTGCACTAAGTTATTCCACGTTTCAACTTTCGTAATGCAGATATCTATTTAATTTACACAGTGGAACTTCAATTATTGTTTTTAATTTGTTCCTCAAAACTGTAACTGTTATCGAAACGACAGTAATTGAATCATTTAATGTTTTAGTAAAAGATTTGAAGTCAATCGGAGTAAGCCGCTGGAAAAATGAAGCATGGGACAGAACCAGATGGAGGAGAATCATTGAGGCGGTCTTGGCCTAAGAAGGCTGTTGTACCATAGAAGAAGAAGAATGTTTTAGTGACAATTCATTCTGAAAATAAAATCTAACCACATATAGACATATTTCTTCCAGAGTTATAACTTCGAACAAAATATTTATTACACTCAATATCATCCCTTAAAACTATATCTTAATCCAACAAAAACGATTAAAATCCATTACATGTCTTATAGGAATATAACAGAAATGCTTAATAATAAATTGTGTGTAAATTAAATGAACGCCTATTTCGCGTTTCAATAGTGAATTCTCCATTTCCATTATAATGTCGTTATTTTTTTTACTTGATTATTTAACGACGCTGTATCAACTACGAGGTTATTTAGCATCGATGGGATTGATGATAGTGAGATGGTATTTCACGAGATGATGCAGAGAATTCGCCATAGATTGCCTGACATTTGCCATACGGTTGAGGAAAACCTCGGAAAAACCCAACCAGGTAATCAGTCCAAGCGAGAATCGAACCCACACCCGAACCCAATTCTGGATAGGCAGGCAAGCACCTTAGCCGACAGAGCTATGCCGGTGGCTAATGTCGTTATGAACTTAATTTACTTTAATTGTTCCAATTGTTAACGAATGAATCGGAATAGACTTCCAAAAGCCGTGCTTAAATATCATCCCCAAGGGAAGAGATCTTTAGATCATCCAAAAAAGAGGTGGACTGAGAATGACTCACTGAGACCATAACGGTATACTTCTTTGGATGATGGTGATGATGATGATGATGATGATGATGATCCAAGCTCAGCTAATTTTGTCAAATTTGTTTATTGATGATTGTTCTATTCGCTGTACATAGAATTTTTTTTTAAATATGAATCATATTAGCTTATTTTCCTCAATGTAATTAATACTGGCAGTGCCATTTTAACATATGGGCACAGAGGGCAGTTGCCCTGGGGCCCCACGAGCATAGAGGCTCCAGGCTAATCTACGCACAGAGCAGAATTTAACATTAATTTTTCAATCATCCGCCTCAACATTCATACCTCCTGCTAACTCGGTAGAAGGAGAAAAATTACGACTTGTTGCAGAGAGTTGGCATGTCTAACATCCTGAAGATCATTTGACTTAAAGCCAATTATAAAGGAATTCTCTGTAAAGAAATTTCGCATGTGTTTCTGTTGAACACTTGATCAATAATAAATAATTCATTGTAATTTCACAATGTGCTCTCAGTCAGTACGATTTACCAACCAAATACAATTTTTATGTTGAAATTTTTGTTTTTCAAATTCAAGACTCATATTGTATTGTCCAAACATTTGTAATGTTTTTTTTTTATGTCAAAACACTGATTTTATTGGAGGTAGCCTACTAATAAACATAAGTTTATTTTAAAGATAATTTATATTTTTTTTGCTGTTATTTATACTCATTTTAACATCTCTGGCCATATCACGAGTTAATTGTGTAGGTGAAATCCGGAGGCATGTGTACTATTGTTGAGTACTGGTTCTTTGTTGTGAACTAGATGGTGTCTGTAGATGTTTACTGATTTATGAATATGATTTTGGTGATGAATGAAGCTGGTGATATTCAGGGATGGTGTGGTCCGAATTTCCTAACATTTGCCTTACAGTTGAGGGAAAACCCTGAAAAACCTCAACCAGGAAATTCAACCCAACCGGGAATCGAACCTGGGTCCTCTGCATAAGAGACCAGCATGCTGACCCCTATACCACAGAGGTGGTCTATTTACATTTTTACTCCTGTGAGTGGTTGCGTAGGCAGAGCTTAGTGCACTGCTTTGCCAGGGGCATATAATGCTGTTAAGACGGCCCTGAATAATGGTAATATTTAACTTCTAAAGAAGTGCCACAACACTTATACGTCTCGTTTATAGTTTTTACACTTGTAGTACTTTCTCTGAAGCCATTTTGCGTAAAATAAAACAATACTCTTGATATAGTCACTGAACTTTACTGACAGCTAAGACGTAGTTCTTCTGTAATCAATAAAGACTGTGAGTACCCAAAGTCCAGGCCTAACTGCGTAACTCACATTATGAAACATTCGGGCACGTGGCAGGATGCTCGAGATTGTGTGAATAAAAGTAAATCAGGAGAAATGCACATGATCTGGCAAAAACAACAATAATAATTACTTGGTAGAATTTTGATGATAATCGAATTTATTGTATTAAAAAGCTAACGATGGTTAGCAGTGGCGTATACTGGTTAAAGGGTTTGGGCTACCGCTGACCCTATTATTACACAAAATATATCTAACAATTACTTTAATTTTAATTACTATGGTAAAACTAATAATACAAAATTATTACATTATGTTATATTATAAACTTTTTCTTTTGTAATTTCCTTGGGCTACCGCCGGTAGCCCCAGTAGCCCGCAAAATACGCCCCTGATGGTTAGTAGAAACGATAACAGTCGAATACGATAATTAGTAATCAAATTTCCACTGTAAAACAATAAGCTATTTATATTCAAAGACTGAATATGAGGTAGCAATATAGTTTAACTTACACTTAATAAATTGAGAACTTTTATTTTTATTTTTAATGTCCAGGACAAACTAAAATAAATATACCGATCACTTGTACGGATTCCAGTTCTCCACTCTACTGAAGACTTTGTTAAAGAAAATCTTTCAGTTTTACCATATCGATCAAGTAATTTTAAACTGCTTTAAGGAACCTTATTCATTGAGGCAGGACGTGAAAACAAATCATGTTCACAAGAACATCTTTAAAAGAATTTGGTAAAATGTTATTCGAGCAATAATTATATTCTAAGTAATAATTTTCTAAAATTATAAAATTTCTTATATTTCTTCTTATCGTAATGAAAAACACTGATAATTACATATAGTATTTATTTATTTTGCACAACACTGCATAAAAATTCAACTTCAATCAGGGTTATCGAAATTAGGAACTATGGACCCTGATTATTTATCGCTAGATTTGACATCACATCATCTGATCTTAATACTAGTTAGCAATACCAGTTGTATAGCATAAAGGCGCAATAAGTGAAACTCTAAGCAAGGAATAAGATTTTTCTTAATACTTCGTTCTTGACAAGGATTTACCATCTCTTCCATCCCTCCCTTTCTTCAACTTTGCTAGAATATAACTAAAGTTTATGATAAAAAAATACAACCCATTTTATGACATATCTCATATCTAAATCATTTTATTCGAGAGTTGTTGAGAAGAACGAAATCTATGCAAAGTGATCGACATATTTCGAAACAGACCAGTTCCTAAGAAATAACTTATAACAAAAAAAAATATTTTTATGATCCTTAAAAGTAAACAATAAATGAATAAGTAGATAAAAAATACAATAGTTAAAAAAGAATGAAAATGAGAGAGTGGGAGATGGCGAAGATACAAGACAGGGAATTAGGGAAAGAAATAAAGAAAGAAAGAACGAAAGAAAGAAAGAAGGAAAATAGAATAAATATTAAATCTTCTGTATTGAGTACTAAGGCATTCATTAGTGTCCAAGGACAGGTATGTAAATCACAATTAGGGTCTGGATTGCTCCATTTTAATTTTTTTCTCCTTGCTTTCTGGATCTAAAATGGAGCCAATATGCAAGTCGTACTGAACTTAAAAAAATAGCTAAGTGGTACTTCAAATAGCTAAATTGGTGCATAAGTTGAAGCTACTAGAACTAAGCAAAAGGCAAACTCTTTAGTGTTCAGTAAAAAAGAAAAATTGATGGTAGTAAAATAAGAAACCTTTCAGAAAATTACTTGATATCTTGTACGTAAAATAAGATATTAGAATGGTATGTTGTATGCTGTTTGGATATTGAGTTACAGGCTGACAAGAACTCTTAATATTCAAATAACAGTAGGGAAGTCCACTTCAGTAAATGTTTTAGAATAAAAGATCTTCAAAACTGAATCTGATCTTCTGTTAAGTCAACACTGAGGCTACGCCTCTGAAGTAGCATAGTATATAGGTACTTCTAAGTTAGAGAAGATTTTTCGTTGCACTTATGAAGATGCCTAACTTGGGTGCAGTTATCCAGAGGAACCAGTTCACAGATAACTGTTTTGAGAAGCTACAGAAAAACTGTTAATAAATACGTCTTTCTAACATTGCAGCGGGAAGGATTTTCTTCATCTAGGAAAAAATTCTGAAATATAATAGAAAATGGCTTACTCCAGGAAACTTGGAAACATAGTTAATTGTGTAATGATACAAAGTTAGGTGTAAAAAATAGTATAAACTTAAGTATTTACCAGTACTATGCTAGTTTCATAAATTGGGATAAACGCAAATATATAAAATAAAATATTATGAAATACCAAAATTGTGCTTCTTCTATAATACTAAAACAGTTAATTATTAATTAAGAAAAATTCGCTCCAATGCCGGGGATCGAACCTGGGACCCCCAGTGTAGGACCAAAAAAATTAATCTTTATGTAGACTAAAACAGTGTTTATACAAAAAAAAACTGCAATTGAGATCCAAATAATAATGCACTCACCTGGACAACCAGAGTCATTGCATTAATTTCTGGGAGAACATATTCAAGTCACTGGAAGAAAGTAAGAGATGTACCGGCACTGAAGATGATAAACCTACGAAAGAATTATTAATATGTTAAAATTATATAAAACTCATAAATATCATTACGTATATATAATAATCAAAATCATTGCAAATTCACACAACAAGAAAATATGTGATAACACTGTTACAGTCCAATTGCAGTTCTGTCAAACAGCACTGCACATTGGGCTAAAAGTAAATTGTGAGAAGAAAAAATTAGAACATTTTACTTCAGTTTTAGGTGTCTTTCCTCTTTTACTAATTTTATTGTTAAGCCCAACTTAGGAATTCGTACAATAAATAAAGCATTCACCACCAAAACCAGTGCTTTTTTTTGGCAGAACACACTGGAATGCGATTCTGGCATTATGTTTTGCATCACTGAATCGAGAAATGTTCGAATTTCGTACTGCCAATATATTGTGAGGCTTCTCCCAACTCAACTTCATGGGCTCTTCACTGACAAGTACATTCTCATAGGGGCAAGTTAATTTTTTTCTTCCACCATGTTAATAATGTCAAAACAAGTGCTTATACAAATTTTGGCCACTCAAGCGCAATTGCGAGGGCCATAAAAAATAAGTTTCCCTGGGACCGTTTAAAGAAATAAAACGTAATTTCATTGGAAAAATTTATTGGAACAGATATAACAAGTGTTGAACTATTTTTCAACATATCTATTCCCCATCAGAATGGAGACATTTTTGTCATACCATGGGATCGACAGAAAGTGCAGACGGCTGTCACACACTGGTTCCGATCCCAGGGCCAGACTTCTACGACACAGGGATGCAAAAGTTGATCCCACGGTATGACAAATGTCTCAATTCCGGTGGGGAATATATTTAAAAATAGTCTCCATTGAGACTCCTATATATATATATACAAGCTCGCACACTATTTCTTTATCCAATTTGCTCAGCTCTGAAGATGACCACAATACAGCGGTCGAAACGTCAGCCACCAACACCAAGACAACACGGTATACGCCCCGAAGTTTATCCAGAGACCAAAGCCTAATTATGTTTTTTAATATGATTTTTTTTTCTGAACTCCATTCCCAGTGCACTGGGTAGTAATCATCTCCTCATCTGCTTCAATAAACTTTACACAGAGTTCCACCATCTTTTTCTCTAGAAAAAAAGCACTGAACAAAATGGTCAGTTTTACAAAAGTTCATCTCAGCTTATAATACATTAGAAATCCGTCTTCCAGTCAGTTGCATAACTGCTGTGATCTGTGAGGGTTGTTACCATTGCATTACTGTTACAGGCAAAGGAAGATACAGATGTGCTCTTTAATTTAAATACACCTAATTACATTTGTTTCAGTTTAACAGTTCACAAATCTATTAAATTAATTTAAGTCAACCAGTAAGAAAAGCTTTAATTTTTATACAATCTTTAACTTTGTGTGTATTTAAAAGAAACTGTATTTAGGATTCCATTACAATATAGATGAACATCCCTGGTTTATGTTACAATGCTCCAGCGCTCATATTTACGTCTTTCCTTAAGAAATGGATTTTTATTCAGCACAGCATAACTACTGGTTTCTACCTATTATTATGCGTAAAGAGATATGTGAAATGATAAAGAGGCAGAAAAGAAGCAGGAGAACAAGTGTGCCATTATGTACTGAATAGGTTATTGATAAAGAACTGCTCAGAAGATATCCTAGGGACAATTAAAGTGATAAAAATTAGTGTTTTAAGATCGATTTTCAAATATGCAATAAGTACGCCAAAAAGAGAGGCAGATTTCTATCGAAACATTCCGATTAATTAGTTAGTTATCAATATTCTAAAAGTTCATTTATGACTCACACAACCCCATTGTTTCCGGGAAAAGCCCGGAATCCGAGGCGATACATATCTGATTTTACTTATTTTGTGCAAGGGAAAGTACTATTTTTTGGTCCAAGGAAAACACTCGTCTTTATTCACTGATTTCTTAATTCTCTTTTCATTCTTGTGTCCACAGTTTCTTTAGAGGAAAAATGATCAAGCCATCATCTTACAACATAACTACTGACGACACTGGAGTACTGTACTACAAACATAGTAATTTCAAAATCAATGTCTAATCTAGAGTTTTAAGTTCTAAGTATCTGTTAAAATCATTAAAGAAAACACAGAATATTGTTAGGATGCCCTAACAATATTACAAATCCATAACACAACGTTTTATACGGTTTACATTGCGTAACAATCCTTACTTTCGAAACAAGCCATTATAACACAAATCACGATAGGCCTACTAGGACTAGCAACTTACAAACACTGTGATGAGAAAATAATGTTTTCATAACGGTTTAATTTATGAATATTTGTTAAAAGCATTAAGGAACATACTTAATACTGTTTATAAACACTAACACATGCTCACTTACGTGCTTTGTATTTTACCGCCTTGGCAGTCAAGCCGCAACCACCACATACAGTTCGGAACTGCTCACGAAATTATAGCGGAACTTCACGACCATGTAAAAAATCAACCAGAGTAGTGCGGTGCATAAAAAATAGAAGACGGTAATAAAAAGAAGAGACGAGTGGAATGAATATACTATCATGAATGGACGAACATAGAATTGTGAAGATTTCGAAGATGGTGGCCTCATAAAGGGAGAAGTCCTCGGAGACCTAAGAAAAGATGGAGTGACTATTCTGATAAATAAAGGCTTATAGCATAACAGAAAATGATGAACATTTTGATAAATCTATATGAGCTATTGAGGAATCATCAGTTTCAAAGAAGTAAATGTATAACTACATTACAAAATAATAGTTAAGGAAGTTAAGAAAACTACACAGATTCAGAAATTCAATTAGAGCAAAATAAAAAATTCAAACATAAACAGGAGTGAAAAAGTCCATATCTGTAATACTCTATGTCAGCGTTGTCAGACACAGCCTAAACGGAGCGGAGCGCTCCACTATAACTCGTTGCGTGCTCCGGTGCTTCCACAGACATAAACAAGTTCACGCTCCGACTGGACGTCTCTAGCACCACAACCGGTTTCGGAGCTTACAACTCTTGACACTACTGCTCTACGCGCATCTTGCTCCTTAGAGGGAGTGACAATGCAACCTGCAACATATCATTGCTCCTTAGCAGCAACGGACCGATGCGACCCATAACACATAATAATGAGAAAAATGAAGTTTGAATATCATTGATTATGTATTACTCAAGTAAGGTATGATCTCATCACATGACATAATCACCAACCACTTAAAACATTCCACGCAATTATAGGGATTCTACGAATTCCCTGCCGTTTTTTATTGCTACAATTTGGTTGTGTAAAATAATCAGGGATGACACACAAGAATAAAAGAAACCCGAAACCAAAGGTCATGGTAATATACATAAATAATACGAATAATAACATAAATAACACGAAAGAAAATAACTTGGAACCAGACAAACTCATAAATGAAGAAAATAAAGCTACAGATTGAATTTAATATCTTGGAATTTTCATGACACTACCAAGGGGGTAACAAGACCACCCCACATGAATAAAGCGAATTACTTCTTAAAGTAGATAAATTATTTATGTTATTCTTATTTAAAAATTATACTAGACTAATAAAAAATGCAAGGAATTTAAAAAATAATTATAGACAAAAATGGAAACAATATTAAAAAATCATCAGTAGGGTAATCATATTGTTTCCCTTGTTAGTGGGAAAGTTAATTCAGCTTTATTAGTTTTTAATAAAATAATTGACATTATATGCTCAACTTTTACTTAAACTGACTTATCTCGAGACCTAATGCTAGAATTTAACATGTCCAATATTTCGGAATAGGAAAGCTTGAAGAATGTTAGATTTGCAGTGAAAGACCTGTCCTTGGAAAGAAAACTATGAATGAATTAATATTTTGGAACTGTATAGAGGTTCTATCATTAGGAAAAATTATGACCTGAAGATCACATACTCTGTTGGGCTTGTTATTCCTCACTATTCTAAACAACTGAAAGTGCAAATTGAGACTTTTTTTAAATAATAGCATATGTCAACATTTTGTAGTTTTTCTACTTTGACAGAGACATAAATTAATAGTCACGCACACATACAGAATGGAAGTGAAATAATCCTGCAGATTGAAAGGTATGATAGGGTACACTTAAATGAATAGAAATCCTATATTATGTTTTTTTGATTAAATGCGCGGTTAATTAGAAAATTAAGTTGGAAGTTTCAGCAGTCTGGCAATAGCGCCACTCACACGCTGCTCTTTCTTCTCATAATACAGAAGTAAGAAGTCAACGAAATCAGCTCTGTCTCCTTACCTTCCACTTCCCTCTCTGGCTATGACACTACACTCTACATGTAAACTGTCCAACTACTGAAATAAGCCAGAGGGATAAATGCTTCTTTATTAGATATTCTATCGATATGGACAAAAATCACTATCATACCCACAATAGTTACCGAATAAGAGGGTGATAAACATTTGGGGAAAAACATTTGTTTTCTGAGAAAACTATGAACTTTCCACCAACATAGTATCACACTTTTTTGTTACATACAATATGAACTATTAGTTCTGAAAATCTGCAGCGTTATGTCACTTCCCCATATATATTTGAAACAATAAGTTTGAGACTCCCTCTTACAGTATGTACTAAATAAATGCGGAGAAATACAGTATATGAAAATGGTTATGAAACTAGTTACGACATACAAGGTCTTTAAAAAAACGGTCCAGCTTTCATTCAATTTTATTTCAAAACTACTTAGCACGTCTGACTTTCTCTTGTTGCGTATGTGACTAGTAAACTTGGACAAATGGTGATCACGTGAAAACATGCACTCCATTGGCAATCAATTTCTGAATTTCTCCACAACTTGTGGTTCTCTGATGCCGAAATTGCAATCTTCATTATTATTATGTATGATCACTATACACGGTATCTTCAGGACACTCCATAAGAAGTAATCACAGGGACAGATCAGGTGAGTACGGTGGACAGACCATCCATGACAGAATCGTTCTGAGAAATGATCAGACAGCACTCTGTCCTGAAAATACTCAGGATTACATTTGCAGTATGGGACTGAACTCCGCCCTAATGAGAAAGGATTATTAAAAAATTAACGCCCATTCATTGGAGAAAAGGAAGAAAGTCTTGTCAAGTAAACAGCAATAACAAAAGGTATTAACTGTAGCTGTCAAAAGTACTGCTCCAACAATACCGTATGATGGTACCGCATCCCATATTGAGCATTTTAGGAGATGTAATGGCGTCTCTATTATGGTATGCAGGTGTTCACTGGCCCAAACACACATATTCTGCTTGCTACAGTACTCAAGTCTTACCACAACTGAACGACATATTCTGCAATATCCCTACATGAACATCTTTGCGGAAATCAACTCTCCCTGCTTTATTGGCTGCATGAAGGACATGATGTATTGGAAAGAAAGAGTTTCACATTTTTTCAAATCATCTTGGCAAGTTGAGTTGACTTACAAGTTTTATCTACTTAAATAATGCACTGAATGTTTTTCAGTGTTCCAACAGACCTCTTCTTACCAACAATACATTTCTTTTTATCCAGCATGCTCCCTGTATTTTTTAATTTCTTCACTAATATTCTGTTTATTGCAGACCTGCTCGATAATTATTTGCATTCGAATTTTGCTGAAAGATAACACTATTTGTTTGGTAACATATACACATGCTATAGTAATGCGTATGCTTTATCTGACATTGTTGCATCATGATTATCATTTTCCTAAGTTTATTGATTAATGAACACTCAAACACCAAAAAAAAAGTGTCAAATTTATTTCGTAGTTTTGAACTAAATTCAATGAAAACTGGAGCATCTTTAAATATGATATATAGGGTGTTTCCAAGGTGGTGTTACAAACTTTCAGGGATGATGGCGAAGGGCACATGTATCAATTTGAGATAAGGAACGCTGGTCCGGAAATGACTGAGTTGAAAGTTACAAACAAAAATAGTTGTGTGGAAATGACATAATTTTATTCCTCTGTACACCTTATTTATGTGTATTTATCTGCACATCTTACACATACTGTATTCATCTGGTGTTGATTACGTTGTCTGCTTACAGTATTCCATTCAGTGCGCTGTCTGAGGGATGGGGACAGGAAACTACACTAAAGCAATGCAGATAGCGTAATGTGTAACGGACATGGTCGGTCCTGATATGCACGTCTGTAGACAGCAGTGTATGTGTACAAGTTGCAGTGTCCAGTCGATCAGTCCTAGTGAAATGGAGGAGTACACGAGAGCGGAATAAGGAGACCTGATTTTCGAATATGGATGAGCCAATGGGAACAGTAGACAAGCTCACAGATTGTATCGGGCAAGTACCCACGTAGGAGACATCCGGCCCATACCATCTTTCCACAACTGTTCCAAAGGTTAAGGGAAGGAGGGCACGTGGTGCCATAATACAATTCCATTTCCACACAACTATTTTTGCTTATAACTTTCGACTCAAGTCATTTCCGGACCATGGTTCCTTATCTCAAATTGATACACGTGCCCTTCGCCATCATCCCTGAAAGTTTGTAACACCACCTTGGAAACTCCCTGTATACAAATATAAAATATCATCACGTTTGTTGAGTATTGTTGTAAATTAAAGTTTTTCTCCAACACCTGGAGACTGAGGTTATGATGCTAATGCTACACAAAATGGATTCATTAAAGCACTTATTATATAAAATGAAAAATCATTATACACAAATCTGAAGACATAAATTCTTCAGTCTGTTCCTTTACATCTTATTAGATTGTGCAAGGAATTTTCTATGTAGTCTGACCCTTGAGTATGCCTAGTCAGGGTGCGAATTAAGATTTTTGATGAGGGGAGGGGGATAGAATCCTAGATAGAGAATACCACGCATAAAATTATTATCCTCATTCAATAAGCTCAACACTTGGTCACACTGAGTTGCTTGTCTTGCATCTTGATCATAATAATAATTATATCCATGTGCAGACTTAAGAGATAAGATGTGTAATTCCTAAGCTATTGATTGTTGTCAGCTTGCTGGTGATGATAATACATCAATACTATTTTCTTTGCTTACTTTATACTTTATAAAATATTATTCTCATATTAAAACAATAAAATTATATTTTGTGAAGGAGGGATAGAAGTTATCCCTGGCAGGGATGTTAATTGAATTTATGAGAGGGGGATAACTTTCCAACAGGGGCGAAATCCCCCCCCCCATCCCACCGTTAATTTGCATCCTGTGCCTAGTAAGTAACTTAGAGGAAAAAGGGAAGATTCTCACATTATCAGCAGACATTTCTATTGTAATGTACCACATACATTTTGATTCTTACCTTCTTTCGTAAATGATGCTCCATTATCCCTTTGTCCCTCTGTCTTGACACATGCTTCGTAACTCTGGAAAAGTTCATATTGACCAACTGCATGACATTATTTCTTGATTTCTCTGCAAATATTTACTTGAACATTTTATAAAATGCTAGCGTTTGGTTTGCAAACATTGTTTTTCAATAAAAACCAGCGTTAGATCAGGTGATATTGTTGGCTCTTTTATTAAATTAATCCGTCATAAAACAATTCTTGAGGTATCTACATATTGTATTGGCCTAATCTAGTACGCTATTTTTTCTGTATAAAAACAGCCAAGTGAATGGAATGTGCGGATTGTACCATCAAAATTCATGCTGCTTGCTCTATGGTGTTTTGCTGTTGCCTATTGCCATATTTTATTAACATTATAGCTTAAATGTTTTCAAACACATGTGAGTTTATTTGGACATTTAGTATATCCACGACAGTTGAATCTTTTCGTGGCCAAACAGCTGAAAAAATAAAGAAGCAGGTAGTAGAAATGGACAGTGAGAGTGTTGCTTTCATTTTATAAGTTTTTTTCATTCCATACTATTTTCAAGTGTGGATTATATTATGGTTGTGAAACTTGACTCTCACTTTGAGAGAGGAACAAAGGTTAAGGGTGTTTGAGAATAAGGTGCTTAGGAAAATATTTGGGGCTAAGAGGGATGAAGTTACAGGAGAATGGAGAAAGTTACACAACACAGAACTGCACGCATTATATTCTTCACTTAACATAATTAGGAACATTAAATCCAAACGTTCGAGTTGGACAGGGCATGTAGCATATATGAGTGTTTCCAGAAATGTGTAGAGAGTGCTAGTTGAAAGACCTGAGGAAAAAGACCTTTGAGGAGCCGAGACGTAGATGGGAGGGTAATATGAAAATTAATTTGAGAGAGGCAGAATATGATGCTAGGCATTGGATTAATCTTGCTCAGGATAGGACTTATGTGAGGGTGGCAATGAACCTCCGGGCTCCTTAAAACCCATTATTTGTAAGTAAGTAAGATTATATTACATTCGAGGTCATACTAGATTCAGGCTGATATGATACAGTAGAATTTCATTTAGCCAAAATAAAGGGGGCAGAGCCATTTCGGATAACGTGATTTTTCGGATATCAATGAGAAATATTTTCGGTAAAAGTGGAAAGGAAAAGAGGTCATTAAGTTATAAACTAGCATAGAAATTTTTACCATCTTCTCCCAACATTTCCGCTAATAACCTAGAATTCTCTTGAAATACTGGTCCTGACAATGGCATCTCCTTCACACGTTGCTTAGTAAACCAAAGAAACAGGGCCTCATTTATTTTTTTGCGAATCAAGCTTCTTTCATTGTTTTCTGATTTGGTATTTTTCAGGAATGTTCCAAAAGTTTGAATCTATATTTAACTCAATCAGAGATGGCTGGTACTCCTACTTTATAATCGGAAGCAACATTACAAAAGATTGTGCCACTTTCCACACGTCTCACAACTTCTAATTTATCCTTTATGGATACAACATGTTTTTTTTACTCAACATCACACTCGTGTAACTAAAAAATAAGACATACGCGATAACTGCAAAACAAATAAAATGAATGAGAAATTGGAAACTTACCTCAAATGCATTTATGTCACTTCCATACATCAACTAGCTCACCACAAAGAACTTTTTCCAAAAAACCATTTACAATACACAATATTTCTATACTAGGATCACGAAAGTATAGAGTGTAAAAAGTTGTTATTTTCATATTGTTTAAATATGCATTTTTTTGTCTCATGAGTCGATGATTTGCTTACATCAATTTCCTGTGAAAGATGTTCAAAGGAGTTTCTTGGCAAATGTTCCAATGCAGCCATAATTTTATATGTTTTTTTTTCTGAGAACTACAGGGATATTTTTTTTATCTAATACTGACCCTGTAGTTTGAAATTTGTCATGTAACTACGAACAGCATTCTTAGCATGAATGTAGATCTATTCTATAATCTTGTGGACTCCATGTCGCGCAGAATGAGGGTAGTTGTTGATGCAGGTGGTTTGTGGGTGAGATAGTAATCACCAGGGAACGGATTTATATGGACTAAAAATATATGAAATATGTAAATATATATGTAGTTATTTTTACCAAAATATGGAATTAAATATGGATTTTTACCAAAATATGGAATTAAATATGGACTTAAAATTATAAAAAAATGACTATGTACGTTAAATATTGGTACATTTTAATCAAACTAAACAAAAAATATAATGGACGTACCTTATCTTCCAATGTAGTTTCAACAAAACACAATTTTTATTGTCTGTTACCATAACAATAGGTTACAAACATTTCTTTCAAGTGCTGAAAAGTGAATCTTCTTCTATTGTCTCTGAGGATAGATTTATACTGACTAAAAGAGCGTTCGACGTCACAAGAAGTAACTGGTACATAATTCAATTTCACAATGTCTGCTGGGGATAAGTCCAAGTTAATCTTCACTGTTGATTCACCACTCATCACAGCAACAACCTTTTGTAGTTCTTCATATCCAGGGTTTTTTGAAAGTACAGTGTCCACCTTAGCTCTTACTGCATCTGCAACTTTACCTCTACCACGATTCAGTTGTTCCACAGTACTATTTATAATTTCAAAACTTTCAGATAGTGAAAGGTGCCTATTTTGGAGACTTTTGAGCGTTTTTATGATGCATGAAAATGTATGCTGAATGTGAGCTAAGTCATTCTTCACACTTATGTCACAGGTAACTGTTTTCGCAGTATCAATTGAGACTGCATCTTCAGAGTCCAATGCAAGGAGAACATTGTTAATAGAGTCTATATGTTCGGCATAATATTCAACTGCTTCTAGCCATGTACCCCATCTAGTTAAAATTGGCTTTGGTGGCAATGGAATTTCAGGGTACATTTCTTTCAACACGTTAACTCTACTGGGAGCTTTGAGAAATACTTTTTTCACTGATGAAATCAACAAATCTACTTTAGGGAAATTGTCTCTGACCACTTCTGCCACACGATGAAATGCATGCGCCACACAAGTAAAATGAGTCAATTTAGGATATACAACAGATAATGCTTGTCCAGCTTTGACCATATAAGGGGCAGCATCGCTAATAAAGAATAACACATTATCGTACATAATACCCTTTGGCCACAGGATACCCATAGCTTCGTTGAACAGTTTAACTATAGTTTTGTTATTGCACTTTTCTAGAACATCACAATGTAAAAGAATTCGTTCAGAATATTGTTCACTTAACAAACCGATAACTACATTACCAACAAGTCTACCTTCTTTGTCGGGAGTCTCATCAATGGAAACCCAAATTGAACTATCTTTAATTTCATCTCTTATCTTCTGTATTGTCTCATCGTAGATGGATGGAGCATACGTCTTCCTAAGTGTTGACTCATCCGGGATTGTATGTTGAGTATATTTTTCAAGGAATTCCCTGAAGACCTTATTCTTTAGTTTGTAGAGAGGAATATCAGCAGAGATGAGAGAACGGCACAGGTCGATGTTAAACTCAGATCTTACATTCGATGTTGTTGGTTGTGTTAAAAACAATTGTCTCTGCTTGGAATTTAGTTGTTTGTTGGCCTGATGTTTACTAGTTGTAATGTGTTGTTGCACCAGGAAGTTTTGTGTAGATGATACTGCACACTGACACAAATTACAAAATAATATTTTATTGTCAGTTGATAAACCATCTTCTTTAAATTCTGAAATGTAACTTGTTAGTTTTGATTTTAAATTGACTGAATGACGTACTTTTGGCATATTTACCGTCTTTATAGTATGATTTACAAAACTGAACCTATGTGTACTCTGACTGGCATTTAACTGTTGAGCTGCACAACTGAAGTCTGTTAAAAATTTTAAATTAAATTAATACAGTTTTGTAACTTACTTTCCCATTGTTGATAGGACTGCTAATTTTCAAATAACTCTGATGTTAAAGGGATTACTGAACATGTGTTTAAATCTCTATTGTTGAAATGTATTTTTAAAAGTTAATGGAATTTTGTTTTGTTTTATTGTTAAACCTAATATAATATGGACTGTTTTATATGAAATATGGAAAATATATGGAAATTAACGAAAATATGTACTAAACTCTAAAATATGGAAAAATATGGAAAATAAAAGTAGGATTTTTCAACCCTACACATTGTGAAACATAAAGATAATGCAAAATATAAATTATATTAGCTTTATAAGTAAATATGTATTTACATATAAATCCTTTCCCTGGTAATCACTATCACAGGGTTTTTTGTTTATATAGTTTTATTTATATTTGATGTGCTTCCGGTTTTGTTTTAGGATGTGAAACAACTATTATTTTTGTTTATACATACCAGATCTGGGCAATAATACTTTTAAAAGACAGTCATAACTATGTTTATTAATAAATGTCATTTAATATTTAAAAATCATCAATGAAAAACTGTCGACCTCAGTAGCATACTTGGTATAGCGCTGGTCTTCTATACTCGAGGTTGCGAGTTCAATCCCGGCCCAGGTCGATAGCATTTAAGTGTGTTTAAATGCGATAGGCTCACGTCAGTAGATTTACTGGCATGTAAAAGAACTCCTGTGGGACAAAATTCCGGCACACCGGCAACACTGATATAATCTCTGCAGTTGCGAGTGTCGTTAAATAAATCATATATTTTTTTTTCAATGAAAAACTAAAATAAAAAATAATTTTGCTCTACCGGGAGGTGAACTCACAAAATAGGTACAGAAAGCAGACATTTTACTCCTATGCCACACACACACCTTGTAAAGTTGACTACATTGTAGAGGAAAACTTTCAATGTACAAACAGAACAGCAATGCCTTCAAGTTAGTTTACACGTATGAACCGCTCAGCAGAACTTAACATTTGCAACGACTAAGAGTCAGCAAATTCATTTTGCCATGAAGTGTACTGTAACTAAAAAAAATACATTTTCACTTTGAAAACTATCAAAACTGAACTAAGTGTGTATAGAAGACAGCAGAAAATGAGCCGACTCCACTATGACAGGACAAAATACTGCCTGAGGAGCAGTGATTGACCCTGACTTTTCCCCATTATCTATAATTCCCTTGCTGGGCCTGTATAACCCACTCCATGGTCAGACTACATAAAAGATTCATTATGTAACAAAAAATCTGAATCCTTCTCACCCTTCCCACTAGCACTTGTGACAATTTGGCTTCCCTGAATTTCATTATGTTATACCTAACTCGTAGCTTGCCATGTGTTGCTCATTATATTGTTCATGATGTTGCCAAACTTCCACTGAAATCTACCATGCTAAGGAAATTAACAGTGCTAATGTTTCTGACTGTTTCCATAAAGGCTCGCATCCACTATTAAACATTTAACAAAACATGTTAAATTGTTTACCGTTAACATCCCAACATGTTGATTGAACATGTTAATGCTAATTTCATTTAACACTTTGTCCACACTGTTAAACATGCTAAACTTGACTTTCTTCCATAAACAGTCTATGAGATTTTAATGTAGATAGTTTCTTATTTTCAAACCTTAGACAATGGACTCAGATGATGATTTGACTTATGTAATTGCCTTTATTGCTTGTTACAAGGCCTTTAAAGGAAGAAAATGAGAATGTGGGTGTGGCAATATCTTAGTAAAAGACTATTCAGAAGACATTCTAAACGAGCTTAAAGTTGAAGATCAATTTGAATTCAAAAACTTGCTGAGACTGTCAGAACACGGTTTTAATATAGTGCTGCAAAAATATTTACTGTTACATCAAAGTAAGACACAATTTAAGAGCAGCCATTTCATCTCAATTTAAACAGCATGATTGACTGACTATCATAGGACCTACGACATGATTGATGTTAAAGGAGCAGGTAATATCGTATAGGCTAATATGCTTTCCGAAGTTTTACGAACATTAACATACATCACCAAATATGACAATTACTGACGTCAACATAGCATTAACGTTTAGCGTACGAGAGTGCAAAAACTCTCTACTGCATTCTCGAGAACAATTAAATAATATAATTCCAGTTCTCTAAAACAATCGGCCTTCTTTGTTTTGTCTCTGTATTCTTTTGCAGACACATCCCACAAACAAGGTCTTTTCATCAGTGCATTAATTTTATTCTAAAGTATTATTTTCTTTCGTCCACTCCATTACTTCGAACAACTTACAGCCAACACCAAGGACCAGTGATAGTATAAAAATGATCAAGATACACGCCACAAAATCGGAAGTTAGTTGTTGCTATGGAAACTTACGAACTTTGCTGAACTGTATTGACGCTGCATGAGCAAATGAACTGACTTGACATGTTTTCCATTGCTGCTTGAAAACACGCCAACATGTTAAAAGTGTTAACTTCAACATACTCAGTCAACATGTTTAGTCAATTGAGACTTGAAATGTCCATTTACATGTTATATTTAACATGTTGTTGTTAAATGTTTAATAGTGGAGGGGAACATTAATGCTTAATGTCATCGTGGGACTTTAAATGATTATACAAGGTGGGCCAAAGTTACTATCCATTTTAATAACAGTTAAGAACTTCAAAACAGCTGCTAAAAAGGGCTTTTGATGAAACTGAGTTGAATCAGATACTGTATGGAAAGTATTGTACAAATTTCACGAGAGAATTCCTGTGAGGGGAGTATGGTCTTTGTGGGGAAAGAGGAGAAGGTAAGGAAATAAGGAAATGTCAGCTCCAGGGTGAATGGGGTGGTATCATTGGTCAGCTGGGACAAACAAGGCTCAGTCATTGCCCAGCGCATACAAACCCAGTTCCGTGTCGAGGGTTGGTTGTAACAGAGGAGGGAAACACTCGCATCTCTTGCATTTCGTAAATTGCAAAATTTGAATCAGTTATTATTGTCTCACTTGAATAATTTTTAATGTGGGTCCACTATACAAAAACAACATCCACCATTTGAATAAACAGTTGAAGGAAATGGGAAACCTACAGAACAAAATGTGTTCAGGTAGATTGTAACTGATGAGACTATTGAAGCATCTGAATAAGTTTGTGCAGAGATCCAAAAATCAATGCATCAATGTGCTCAACAAGTAAACGTTTCAAAAACAAAAGATGTTGAAAAAACGTTTATGTATTACTGTCTCTTCTTCTTCTTTTTCTTCACTTATGACCTGTTACTATCTCACAGTTGAATTTTCAACCCAGCGTTTCACTGGGCGACCAAGAGATCTCTTCCCATTTGGACAATAGTGAAATATGGCTGGAATTCTATTTGTACACATGCGATGCAGATGAATTATTTATACATTTTTTTCTGAAAATGTTGTATGTGATGCATTACAGGTTCTAATTGTAATTCTTCCATTACATCCCCATTACGTTTATGATCCCATTTGGTATATCCTGCTGTGTATCTCATAAATTTCATTTCATTAGCTGTTATTCTGCTTTTGTCTTTCTTCCTTAATGTCCATGTCTCACTACTGTAACAAAATACTGGTCTCACCAAGGTCTTCTATAGGCGAATTCTAGTATGTCTTTGTACTAAGGAAGGTTCCATAATATTGTTTTATTCCCACTGTTTTGGTGTATTTAAAAATTTTCTCTGGAATGTTCACCTTATCAAAAAAGAACAATGTGTACCCAAGATATGTAAATGCATTTACTCTTTGTAATACAATTGAATCCAAACATATTTTGATAGGTACAGGGTATTTTCAGCAGAAGACCATAATTTTTGTATTATTGCCTAGTAACTTAATTTATTATATGAACCCCACCAAGATAATTATCACAAAAGATACAATTTTTCTGAAGACATTCCTCAGAGATTGACAATGACAAACAGTTTAGGTCGTATATAGTGTTTAGTGACGAGGCCACTTTTCATGTTTCTTTCTGAGTATGTGTACTGACACAATGTGACAAAATGGATTCATGAAAATCTAGAAGTCATTCTTGAACATTAGCACAATAGCACAATAGCCCCGATGTGTGATGTGTTCTTGCAACAGATAAAGTGATTGTTTTTTCTTCTTTGTGGAATCCACTGCGACCTCGCAAAATTACCTCAATATGTCGGAAATGTTTACAGTAACCAAATTTCCCAACATCTATGTAATCTTTCGGTAAGATATTGTAGTGCTCCTCTGTACTTTTCTGGTGTAGTTTGGGAATTCCTACATTAAACATTTTCACACAGATGGATTGGAAGGCGAAGATGAAAACCATGGTCATCACTCATCATGCTCTCCAGATCTCACATCTCTGGACTTTTACTTATAAGGTTATGTCAAGCAAAGAGAGTATAGTTTACCATAAAACAACATTAACTATTTGAAAGACAGAATCTAACAGGCTGCCAGAAGAGCCCATATCTCACTTCGGTAAATACACAAATATTTTAACTTGTAAAGTTATTCTTTCATTTAGTATTAATGGTTGTTTCACATATACATCATCTTTCATCAATCTTGACACATGTTACAAACATTTTACTTCCCAGATATCATTACAAGTCACTGTATTTCCCATAAGTTTCTGGCAGATTCACTAAAAGTATCTGTCAGCTTGTGACAATGGTGAAAGTGACACAGTGGAGGAAACACATTCTAGGGAATGCAGTAAAAACTTACTCAAGTTTCATTTTTAAGCAAAAATCACTTATTATTTCAATGTACCGAAGTACATGTGATATTTCCATGCGGATATTCTGCGTCATCATACAATGAAAGAGTAATGGAACGGAGAAAAATTCTCTCCGGCGCCGGGATTTGATGGAAATATCACATGTACTTCGGTACATTGAAATAATATATGATATGCATAAATCACGAAGTGATTTAAGACGGCGCTTATTCCGTCAGATCCCGGCCAACTAGTCACTCATAACGAGTGCACCTCAGCACATGTGTGGACTTCGGTCCTATGTTCATAGACATCTATGACGTAGTGCAGAGGGCGGCCACTAGAGGGAACCCAAGAGTTGGAACTCAATCAGAGACAATTCTGTCCGACGTCGGGGTTGTATCCGGTGTGGCTTAGTGGATAAAGCATCAGCACGTAGAGCTGAAAACCCGGATTCAAATCCCGGCGCCGGAGAGAATTTTTCTCCATTCCACTACTCTTTCATCATAAAAATCACTTGCTAAACAGTATAATCTGCTGCTCTTTGATGCTCTTAAACATGTCTCATTATAATAAAGACAACCTAAGAGGTAGTCATATTCTTTTGTTAAAATGCCAAGAACAGAAATTTACTGGTACTAATGCCAGATCTCGATGTTACTCTGATGCTGTTATTTTTTATAAGTAACTTTCAAACCCCTCTATTTCCTAAAATAATGAATTGATTTAGCAGTAACAATGGTGTCTGCAGGATTATGAACACATCTTATGGGTGGATTTGTGAAGTAAACACTATTAAATTATGAAAAGAAAATATTCATAAATTTATTTATCAATTATAAATAAAATCCATGTAAAACTACAGTTTTTGACATCTATAATATCTATGCCAATAAATGCCAAGACAGCTACAGGTCAACTTGACATTTTATCTGTTTGAGGAGAAGTATAGATACAATTTCTAAAACTCCTAATTACCTTTTCAGCTTTATCAACAAACAAAATATACATAAATTAAAAATGCAATAATAACATAAGACAATTCAAGAGATGAATGTTATTCCGTAAACATTTTTACATAGGAAACCTGATTTACGAAAACATTTTCAGCTTCTTTTTATGTTGTATTAAAAGTTTCTTTCTTAGTTTCTCTACTTCTGTAGCTGTTATTCATTGGCACACACAATATTGTAAAACAATATAACAGAATAAGTAAATTTACTACGAGGTCATTTATATACACAACAACTGGAATTCCATTATGGGATATTTCGGGGAGAAAAAAAATCTGGTGTTTCTAACCATCTAAAATCATATCACAACATTCTCAGTTCCTTATCACTTAACTCTATGATGGCAATCAATATACTTTGGTATTATAATTGCTGTAAGGAACACACACTTTGTTTTATGTACATACTTAAAAATAAAATTTAAATTACAGATTTCCGTTTCCTCACTTTGTTCTCTATTTTATCATACCTTCACATGTTCGTTGAAAACAGTTCTTCTCCTTTCATTAGAGGGTCAAACCCTCGTTTTTATAAGTACCATAAAACCACTGGACTGATTGCATGTCTCATGTAGCCTGTTGCTTAACAAAGAAGTCTAGAAAAGAAGTAAATAGTCTAATATGGCATGAGAACCCAGTTTCATGCCAAAAATGAATTGGTAGTACAATTCATAACACATAATTCCTTTACTGGACAGGATTAAAAATAATATATAAACACTAGACCTCACAATGTTTAAATGTCTGTTGTAACTGCTTAAAGACATCAGTCAATATATGTGTGGCAGCTTCTTATAAGTAATGGAGAAACAATATTTACTAGCATCACTTCCACTGTTAAAAAGTGAATATTATGTAATATATCACACTGTTCAATTAATTGGTATTTACCAAAATTATAATGGAACTTGCGTGTTAGGTCAAAATTTGAGACTGAAACCTGGACCACTCGTACTGCGGCCTTTCTCGAGAAGACCCATATGAAATCCTCCTGCAGGAACGTCTTCATCTGTGTCACCCTAAAAATAAAATTTATGGTACATCAATTATTAGTTAGGCAATGTTATAATATAGGAAATAGTGAGGATTAGAATAATTGGGAGACCTTTAAAAAATTATGACATAAGAACTTTATCAGTGAAATAATTTATTAAAATGTAATGGGAACACATGTTCTATAGTAGTGAATTTCTTAAATAAATAAATTAAGCCTATTAGGACTACTATACGAGGCCTGTTTCAATATTTCAAATACCTGACAGGGTTGGAACCCTAATCCCCTTCAAAGTAGGCCCCTTGTGCTTGCACACACTTAGCCCACTGATCCTTCCACTGCCGGAAACACCTCTGGAAGTCTTCTTTTGGAATGATGTTCAGCTCCGTCGTCGCGTTCCGCATTATCTCTTCTCTACTCTCAAAACGGGATCCTTTCAGTGGTGTCTTCAATTTTGGAAACAACCAGAAGTCGCAAGGAGCCAGGTCTGGAGAGTAGGGAGGTTGGCGAACGGTTGTAATTCCATGTTTGGCCAAGAAAGTGTGGATCAATTGGGATGAATGTGCGGGGGCGTTGTCGTGATGCAAGTGCCAGTTGTTTGCCGTCCACATGTCTGGTCTTTTGCACCGAACTGCATCACGGAGTCGCCAGAGAACATCGTGATAGTACTCCTTTGTCACCGTTTGTCCTTCCGGTGCGTATTCGTGATGCACAATTCCACGGACATCAAAGAAAACAGTCAGCATCACCTTGATTTTGCTTCGCACCTGCCACGCTTTCTTCGGCCTTGGAGACTCGGGATGCTTCCATTGCGACGACTGTCTTTTTGTTTCTGGGTCGTACCCGTACACCCATGACTCATCTCCAGAAACCCAGGATCAGAGTTGGCGGTGTCCAGAAGGTCCTGTGCAACGTCACGACGGAGGTCTTTTTGTTCCGGGGACAACAACTTGGGCACGAATTTCGCAGCCACTCGGTTCATGTTCAAATCATCACGCAAAATTGCATGTGCAGAATCTTTACTCACTCCAACCTCTTCGGCAATCTCCCGCATGGTCAAACGATGGTCTGCCATCACCAAATTTCGCACCCTCTCAACAACAGCTGCACTCCGAGCAGTTTGGGGCCTGCCACAACGCTGCTCACTCTCCGCTGATGTGCGGCCATCTTTGAATCGGTTGAACCACTCCTTAATTTGTGTTACACCCATCGCATCTTCCCCAAACACCTGCTGAATCTTACGAATTGTTTGACTTTGAGAATCACCAAGCTTTTGACAAAATTTGATGCAGTATCTTTGCTCAATTCGTTCAGTCATCTTGCAAGAAAACTAAATCCGACAAACACTTAGAACAGCACCTTACTTGGCGACCAACAGCCAGTGACTTGCACAAGCTAATGCGGTGAAAAAATTCAAGCATGCGCATTACGGTTCCTCCTTCCACCATGCACAGTGGCGCCGCCTTAGAATCACTACTTTGCGCGGGAAAATTAAAGGTCGGATACTTTTTAGACAGGCCTCGTATAATACTGTATATTGAATTTATTAACATAGTGTCATATTTACTCTGTAATTTGCCAATTATAGATACATTTTACATTTCTGGCTATGAAATCTATACTTAACTCTTTTTAATTTATTTTTCTTTGGTATTTTTTATTTATATCTATAGCTGTGTCTTTTATTTATGTAGTATCTATTTTTTTAAATTTGTAATTGCTTTCGTATCTTGCATTTGCATCTGTTTTATCTCTTTTTCCATGTTATATGAAATTTTATGTTTTTTTTAACAAATATCTGTACTGTCTATTGTAATTGGGGCTTTGCCCTGTTATAGAATGCTCAATATATTAAAATCACCACACAAAGTATAATCAAATAAACGAAAAGAATAGCAAACAGTTAAACCCGTGGAAAAATAAACCAAAAAAAATCATACATATCTTAAATAAATAAACATGGAGAAAGAGAAAATAATAACGGCAGGTATTTGATCTCACCATTCACCTCTTGTTTCTAACTCACGAGATGAAAAGCAGGAGGTGAGGATGCAGAGGGAATAATGTTAATGATATGTATGCTTGCATTATATAAAGCAGTAACGATACTATTAATTGAAAAATATGCAGACTTCATCAGTTTCTGATCACTCTCTTGTGCTTAGGAAATGAAAACTTATGCTATTAAAATTGCAATTCTTATTAGATTAAGCAACTTTTAATAGTTACTTTATTAAAATAATTAGTATTTTTAATTTCCATATACATAATAATATTGTTACTAATGGTTTTGGTATGACCAATAATCTGCCTACTAGGATGCTTATCTGACAGATATTTATCATAATCAGCACCCATGGTCAAATTTCGTTCAGATCCACTAGGATCTGAACCTGGGTTACCAGTGAGTAAAGCCAATAGTCTAGTTATTCAGCTATTGGTGTCTCAAATTAAACAAAAATTAGCAATCCGCTAAGAAAAAAAAAAAAAGATGGCAGACTATTTGTTATGATATAAAAACTGTGTTTCTTGTTTGAAGTTCTATCCCACTGTTGTACTATATAATATTGTAATTTTTCAAAATTTTTGCACAGTTCTGCATTTTGCACTTTTATCTTAGTAATTAAACCTATTAGGATAACTTTCACTGGACTTTAAATAAGTCCATACCTGTGGAGTAATGGTTAGCGTGTCTGGCTGCGAAACCAGGTGGCCTGGGTTTGATTCCCGGTCAGGGAAAGTTATCTGGTTGAGATTTCTTTGAGGTTTTCTCTCAACTCAATATGAGCAAATGCTGGGTAACTATTGGTGCTGGACCTCGGACTCATTTCACCGGCATTATCACTTTCATCTCATTCAGACGCTAAATAACCTAAAATGTTGATAAAGCGTCGTAAAATAACCTACTAAAAAAACTTTAAATAATAATAAACGCATTTGCAGATAATTTACGATTTTCGATATTCTGCAGATTACTGGGAGTCGATTGTACTTCAAATTAAAATATCTTACTCTTATGTCATTCATTCAAGCATGACATGCTGAAGCTGTAATTCTTTTAATCTCCATAGTCATTGCCCTTGGTCCACCATAAGAAGTAGACTACATAGCACCACAGGATGATCAATGATTAATGGAGCAATGGTGGAATGCTAGTAGAGGAAATAGGTGTAACCCATGAAAACCTACCACGAAGCACCATCTTTGTCCACTATAAATTCCAGTTGGACCCACTAGGATCTGAACCTGGGTTATCAGCGAGAAAAGCCAATACTCTAGTCATTCAACTATTGGTGTGCCTCAAATTAAAACTTAAAACAGTAAAATGTCACAGACTGCGTGGAAACAACAATTAAAAACAATGTAGTTGTCAATCCTATGGTCATATGATAAGATATTTTTCCTCAGATGTTCGAAGTGACAATTGAAGGGTTCCGTCAGAGATAGACATAAGCCACACTCTGTGCATTTTTTAGTTTTACTGTTGTTATATCACATTTCCAACAGATGTTTCCAAATCCTTATTCTTCGCTGACATTTAGTGACATGAAAAATATTTATAAGTCACTGTTCTTATCTGTAAACGCAAAAAACGAGTTGGAGATACAGCCACAAACCACACAAAAATGGCGACAGCTCAAAAGAAACGGTTTGTATCTGAAGAAAATAAGTGAAATTCTGAAACTAGTGCATCTAAAGAAATAGGTGCAACTAAGCAGTAATTTGGTTCACACTGCTTTATAACTACATATGTCTCACAACACACCGAACAGCTTTACAGAAGTGTTTTAAAATGTTATTAATTAAAATTGATTGGCTCATTTTCATACCATAATCTGTAGTTGAATGCTGAAACTATATATTATTGTGTGAGTCATAGTTCGTGTGTCCTTAACATAGATTTTATAAAGCCCACAATTCTTATTGTGGCTTGTGATAGTCTCTCTGTTAAAATATGTTCCGTTTTGTTTCTTGATAGAATATTCCAAAAGCACAGGAAAATGAAGTAACCCTCATCCAAACATCCCAAAAGTAGAAAAAAGGAATAAAAATATGAAAAGCTGGTCTCGAGCAAAGTGTAAAAGAAAGAGGAATGATAGTGCCAGTGTTATTGCAGAGAGTTCTAAGAAACCAAGACAGCATCATTTGTGATAAAGAAAATGAAGAGAGAAGATTTTAAGGATGTTGAATGCTTAAAAAGCAATATTGTAACCAAGACTATAATGCCAATAAACCAATCCTTCTGCCACAGACTGTCAAAATTACATTTGAAAAACAGAAAATTTTCCAGTCTTACAGTAGTTTTGATGAAAAGGAGAGGAACATCAAGCACTGGGACTAAGTTCTGCTTTAAATGCATTCAGTCTTCCAGAGAAATACCGAAACAAGTTAAAAACAAATAGAAATAAACTGAACGATTTAAACTAGCTTATGAAGTACATTCCAAATGCTAATCAGAATTTTTTCTTGCCTATTGAAGTGAGAAGAACTTGAACTAACAACTGTAATTGGGTACTGAAAACCGTATTATAGATATAACTTCACCTTTGCTCATTTTTTTATTTATCACATTACTGGAGCATTGTATACAAACAAAAATGAGAGCCAGTGTACCAGATATAATCACAAGACACATAGCAATACACACTGTTTATTAAAATAAGTAGTATTAGTATAAAATATTTATAATATATCATCTTTCATATCTTAAATTATAACATGAATATCAAAACAACACTTTCATAAATAATATTTGACAATTCTAATGCGTTTCTTGATTTTGAGATGTCATCAAACTTTAAAAATGCTTCCAAGGGTAAAAAATGATTTTGTGGCTTATGACTATCTCTGACGGAACTCTTCAATTATAACATCGAGCATTTGAATATGTTGTTGTTGTTTTCTAATGCCAGGCGTTTGACAATAAAGTCATTTGACCTCTTGCACTCCAATATTTTTCAAAGATATTATCATGACCAGCCAATGAAGCACAGATTTTGAGGTGTTCCGAATCCATTTCTTGGTTTGAGTTGCACAATGGGCAGTTAGGGGACTGATATATTCCAATTCTATGCAGGTGTTTAGCCAAACAATCATGGCCTGTTGCCAATCTAAATGCAGCTACAGACGATTTTCGCGGTAAATCGGGAATTAACTGTGGATTTTGACGCAGAGAGTTCCATTTTTTCCCTTGGGATTGAGTTATCAAATTTTGTTTGTTGAAGTCTAAGTATGTAGATTTAATAAATCTCTTCACAGAGTAATACGTAGATTTAGTAACAGGTCTGTAAGTAGCAGTGTTGCCCTTCTTTGCTAAAGCATCCGCATTCTCGTTTCCCAGGATTCCACAATGGGATGGTATCCATTGGAATACAATTCTTTTATTGAGTGATATTAATTGAGAGAGCATTTTAGTTATTTCTGCTGTTTGAGATGAAGGTGTGTGTTTAGAGACGATTGATAGAATAGCTGCTTTGGAGTCTGACAATATAACTGCATTCCTAAATTTATTGATGTGGCATAGAAGATTCCTGAGACATTCACTTATAGCAATGATTTCACCATCAAAACTTGTTGTTCCATATCCAAGTGATCTATAAAGTGAGAAGAGACAGCATGTAACATCTGCACTGGCACCTTGTTCTCTGGAGATCAAGGATCCGTCAGTGTATAAATGAAGCCAGTTTTGTGGAGGGTACCTAATATTAATTGTCTCTAAAGACAATTGTTTCAGTATTTCAGTGTTTACTTGTGATTTCAGTATTTCTTCTGTTAAATTTAGATTATATTCTATATTTAATAGAGTTGAAGGGTTTGGTTTAATTTGTAAGTTTTCTTTTAAATTCGGGATATTGATTTTCTGTTTTAATTCTTGAACAATGGATATGAAACTTTTTTGAGTTTTCAATCTACAGAGAGGACTGTATGAATGCCAATTGTTTCCTGGTAATCTGATAAGTTTTTCATGGCAACTATATTATATCAGCCAATAAAGCTGCAGGAATAAAAATTCACTATATGCGATTGACGGTCATTGGAATGTGCTTTGCCCAGGCAATGGGTAAGGGAAATTGAAAGATGCGTAAATAGAAATCATTGTTTTATTATGCACAAAAGGAAACAAAGTACATTACTCACAGCTAACACCCTTCAAAATAATGCCCCAAGGCTTCCACACATCTTTGCCAACAATGATGCAGGCGTTGAATACATCGGCTCTGTGCAATTCATCTATGTTTACTACCTCTCATCGAAATGCTATTAAGATGTCCTCCCTGTTTGCAACCACTTCCCATGCAGTGACTTATTCAATTGCGGAATGAGATAAGCTAACGCACCATCACCCAATGCTTCTCGTAGTTCAGAATGACACTGACGAGCATTTCCGTCATGAAGAACTGCAATTTTCATGTATGACCACTGTTCAACTTTACTTACATCCATCTTGGACCAAGCCTCTAGCATACTAACTTTTACGTGTACTGTCAACGAGCCACCAATGCACATAGACACAATCTGGCGGTTGCATCCCGTACAGTGTACAACAGGTTTTCAAACATATATACTGAACTAACCACATTTTCAGTTATTCGGAAGATATAACATAGTTGCCATGACTTATGAAATGATCCTCGTATATAAAGTAGAACAAATAAAGACACTGGAAACTCAATGCAGTCACTCAAAACGAAAAAATAAAGTGAACTTACAAGTTGCTTGTATTCATGCCCTCCAGGTGGAGGTTTCGGGCTTGCAGCTGCAGCTTTCCTGTGACCCAGTTCACTTTTAGCTGGCCAAGTTGGAAACATTGCCGGGTCAATAGGGAGAGGGGCTTCCTTGAAATATTCATGATGTAGAGCATCCTCTGCAGTTATTCGTTGAGACGGATCATATGTTAGGAACCTACAAGTATTACAGCAATAATGTTAAGTACACAAGTAAAAGATGGCATGTAAATGACTTATTTCCGTATCACATCTTTTACATTGACAAATTACACTAACTAAAATAGTGACTATAACTATAAATGTATTATAAACTCTCATGCGGAAGACAGGATTGTAAATACTGTCACAAATAATATGACTTATGACTAAGTTGAAATTAATTAAAATTCAGCCTTACCTGTTCATGAGATCCATTCCAACATCAGTAATCATGGTCCCAAAACGAGAACGTAGTTGATTAACAGGATATTCTGTGAATGTCATTTTTTGTACAGCTGGTAACTTACTGTAACCAGGCCAGATTTTTTCATTTGGAGTCCCCAAGTCCTGTATATAAAAATTTACAAATAAAATACATAAGCATAATTTAACAGTTTTAACTGCAAAATTAAAATCAAAATTAAATCTTTGAAAATCAGACCTGTTGAAATTTTACTAACATGAGGAGCCTAATATAAAAGATAGATAAGAGCCATTTTTATTATTTGTCAGTAGAGTCATATTTTTGTTTCATTGTGTTAACTTCTAGTATAAGGTATGAACATTTTTTGTGTCATAATGGTAACTTTATTAACAAAATAACTCAGGGCTTCACTTAAAAATATTAGTTTAAAGCACTTTAAAACATACTTAAAAATTACATTATCCACTTTAGAAACTAAGATTGATTTTTGTCCGTTTTGGAAAAAAACAAAGATGCAAGTGTCTATTTTTTAAACACACAACTCAGAATCAGGATAATGTTGAGAAAATGCTATGGAAATTATGATTTTATTCTAAAGCTAATATTTAACTGGAAAACTTGGAAAAATTAAATTTGGAATCTTATTTCTATTGAATTATAATAAATCACTTTCACTCTTTAGTTCTTATTTTACTGCAATCCTGCACAGCTAACTTCTTGTTCATTTAAAGGGTCTTTCAAACAATCACATTCATTATGAGTGTCTACATTTTTATCAGAACTCTGGATTACAGTATTATACTACTGAAGAAAGGGGTTTTACGAAGTGTTTACAGGTGTTATGTGCTGTCTCTTCTCACTTTATAGATCTCTTGGATATGGAACAACAAGTTTTGATGGAGAAATCATTGCAATAAGTGAAAGTCTCAGAAATCTTCTATGCCACATCAATAAATTTAAAAATGCAGTTATATTGTCAGATTCCAAAGCAGCTATTCTATCAATAGTCTCTAGACACACACCTTCATCTCAAACAGCAGAAATAACTAAAATGCTCTCTCAATTAATAACACTCAATAAAAGAATTATATTCCAATGGATACCACCCTATTGTGGAATCCTGGGAAACGAGAATGTGGATGCTTTGGCAAAGAAGGGCAGCACTGCTACTTACAGACCTGTTACTAAATCTATGTATTACTCTGTGAAAAGATTTATTAAATCTACATACTTAGACTTCAACAAACAAAATTTGATAACACAATCTCAAGGGAAAAAATGGAACTCTCTGCATCATAATCCAAAGTTAATTCCCGATTTACCACGCAAATCGTCTGTAGCTGAATTTAGATTGGCAACAGGCCATGACTGTTTGGCCAAGCACGTGCACAGAATTGGAATATATCAACCCCCTAACTGCCCATTGGGCAATTCAAATCAAGAAATGGATTCGGAACACCTAAAAATCTGTGCTTTAGTGGCTGACCATGTCAATATCTTTGAAAAATATTGGAGTGCAAGAGGTCAAATGACTTTATTGTCAAACGCCTGAGATTAGAAAACAACAACAACTTAGTAACTTCTGAAAATCCACAAGTTTCTCTGAGTTTACTTTGACCCCTATTTTAAGTGGTGAAGGATTCATTTCCAATCACTTTTTCTTTAGCACTTTTCCATTGTTCAGGATTAAATTTACGTTTTATAGTCAGTTCAGGCATACTCTCCAACATATTATGCTCCACACTGAATTCAAGGTGCCCTGAAACCCTTATATTTCAATAAAATTTCGAAATAAAAGGGAATGTAATCATTAAAACATGCAAACTCATCAGAATGTAAACATTAACTGGTCGCCATGATAGTTTTAAGCCATTTCCAGCAATTTGATAGGTTGAAATGGTCATGTCCGCATTTGAAACAAACTATGTATGGAGGTGTCCGATTATGAAAGTAACATACTTTAACTTTCACAAAAGCATGTAAATGATCGTTTTTGAAATAAAAGGACTACAGATATGGAAAGAACGCGAAAAATACTATAAGAACCGATCCTTAACTAAATTTCGATAAAAATGGCACATATCCATCTTTGATACCATTATTCTTTCAGGAAATAAAACAACTGGAAAAATGTGCTGCAGAATTCACTGAAGAAAAATTTGTCCTACAACCTTTGCATTACATGGCAACGTTTTTGTGGCCTGCATTCAAACATCTAGCAATAGTAAATGAGACAGAGAGGGAGAAAGTTTAAGCAGGCACCCGAATGAGATATGCTGCTTATCGAGAATTGTCTGCACAAGGAATTCAGGCAGCTTTGTCACCTAAGTGTGGAAGATTTTCTAAATGGAGGAAAGGAGGTTCTTCTGTGTCGCATCTTGAGACAGGTGACACAAACTGTGATGACATTCTGAAATGGTGAAAATATCATTCAAAAACATTCCCATTGCTGTTCTCAATTGCCAGGGAAGTGTTTTGTGTACCTGCGAGGGAAATTTGAATTTAGTGCGAAACAGACGAAGAAACATTTCGTCTAAAAATGTAAATGGTTTACTGATCTTTAATAACTACATGAGATATGGGCATAGTGAAGTCTTGTAATTGAACATTCCTCTTTGTAATGTTAATTTTCTATAATATTGCTTTTCTCCTATTTAAGGGATGATTAAAACATTTACTTACTTACTGGCTTTTAAGGAACCCGGAGGTTCATTGCCGCCCTCACATAAGCCCACCATTGGTCCCTATCCTGAGCAAGATTAATCCAGTCTCTATCATCATATCCCACCTCCCTCAAATCCATTTTAATATTATCTTCCCATCTACGTCTCTGGCATCCCAACTAACACTCTATATGCATTTCTGGATTCGCCCATCCATGCTCCATGCCCTGCCCATCTCAAACGTCTGGATTCAATGTTCCTAATTATGTCAGGTGAAGAATACAATGCGTGCAGCTCTGCGCTGTGTAACTTTATCCATTCTCCTGTAACTTCATCCCTCTTAGCCCCAAATATTTTCCTAAGAACCTTATTCTCAAAAACTCTCAATCTCTGTTCCTCTCTCAAAGTGAGAGTCCAAGTTTCACAACCATACAGAACAACCGGTAATATAGTTGTTTTATAAATTCTAACTTTCAGATTTTTTGACAGCAGACTAGATGACAAAAGCTTCTCAACCGAATAATAACAGGCATTTCCCATATTTATTCTGCGTTTAATTTCCTCCCGAGTGTCATTTACATTTGTTACTGTTGCTCCAAGATACTTGAATTTTTCCACCTCTTCAAACGATAAATCTCCAAATTTTATAGTTCCATTTCGTACAATATTGTAACTTTTATACAAAATAAGAATGTAATTTTATTATTTCAACAATAATCACTTTCTATAATTGAATGTAAACACTCCCGTCAACAATGGGATTTCCACTCCACACAGCAACTCAGTATTTGTTATTGCACTCCACAGACGACAATGACAATTTACTTGGATTATTGAGAACAACAATGTACTCCTAATCTCAACTAATGTTCATAAAGCACTATTTATAAAACAAAACTGTCAGTTCTCAGTTCACAGTTCGTTGCCTTGGCTAGCTCATCTAGCTCATTCACTCAAGTTCACAGTATATCGAACCCAAGTCTTCCAGAGACAGCCCACTGAACTTCGAACTCAGGTCCCCCAACTGCAGTCCACTGCACAACGAACCAAAGACTCCGGATTCGCCGCACTCTCCAGGACGCTCCCCCAGTTGCGGACACACACAAGTCGAACTCACCACCAGCTGCTTACTTCCCCCTCTCTCCCCCGGCCCAGCATACCGCTGTTCCCCTTACGTCTTGCCACATCATAGCGACCAGCGTTTCGTCTCCCGCACGCCCTGTCGGACACGCGCTCGAATCCCGACGCAGCTGTCACAATATTCTGATCACGAAACATAATCATATACTTAGTCTTTTCGGGATTTACTTCCAACCCTATCCCATTACTTGCTTCAAGTAGAATTTCCGTGTTTTCCCTAATTGTTTGTGGATTTTCTCCTAACATATTCACGTCATCCGCATAGACAAGCAGCTGATGTAACCTGTTCAATTCCAAACCCTCTGTGTTATCTTGAACTTTCCTAATGGCATATTCTAGAGCGAAGTTAAAAAATAAAGGTGATAGTGCATCTCCCTGCTTTAGCCCGCAGTGAATTGGAAAAGCATCAGATAGAACCTGGCCTATACGGACTCTAAATTTCTTTTTTTATGAATACTTCTGCTGTTTCAAAGATTTCCAAAATCTATATTTTTGTTGTACTTCATTTGTACTAAAGTCTCACACATGTGATTTTTGCCACTTGCGATGCATTTTCCATGTATTGTTTATGAATTACAAATACATCTGGCAAGGTCGAGATTATTATTATTATTATTATTATTATTATTATTATTATTAGCACACAAATATTATAAATAAATTAAGAAATTATGATGATTATTATTATTATTATTATTATTATTATTATTATTATTAATATTACTGATCACCGAAGTAAACACATTATAAAATACAGATATATATGACCCAATAAACTCCGATATATATACCAGCTGATACGCTGATGCATAAAAAAAATAGCAAGAAAAGAGAAGCCGGAGCATCTGCAGGTGCAAGTAAACACCGGGTCACTCACTCACTACTATTAGTGGCCCAGTCTTATCAAGACCAAGCGAGCAGGCCATGAATTCTGATATCGTCCGGTTATGTAACGACTCGAGCCTGCAGCTGCCTGTGAGTTGAACGGTCCTGATGCACTAAATGTCAGTCTCTGCTGGGAACTGAACCCGAGCCCACAGGATTGAGTCCACTGCTCTAGCCGCTTGGCTACCATGATGTCCCATTATAAATAATAAAAGTAGCCTATTCTCAAATAAACAGTCTTATAGAAATTAGACACAGAATCTGATAGTTACCTTAAATATCCGATTGAGCTGATCCACTTCAGACTTTCCTGGAAATAAAGCTTCCATGGAAAGAAATTCACCAAAAATGCAGCCAACAGACCACATGTCAACTGGAGTTGAATATTCCTGGAAACACAAACAGAAATACTCAATTATGTGACAAAATTAAAATGTAATATCAACAACTGGGCACAACGTGGAATAAGATTACTATATTTTTACAATAAGAGTTATGTAAAAAGAGATTTTCTTAATTCAGAGTTCAATTCTTATGACTTATAATCCATTTCATAAATGTTTTTAAATATGAGAGTTATAATTTTCTGACAAGAAAGAAGCAAGAAGAAAGACGATGTGCATATGACTCTGTTTGGAGAAATAAATTATTACTAAAACTCCAGAAATTGGGTATCTCCAGCAATATGTTCAGATGGATATCAGAATTCCTTAGTCAAAGATTCATTGCTACTAAATTCAATAACTCACTCTCTACTTACAAACAAACATATCGAGGTCTACCTCAGGCCACTGTCCTCAACACAACTTTATTCAATATTTATATAAATGATGTTAGAGGAATCAAACAATAAACCAGGATTATTTGCAGATGATATAATTTTGTGGATTTCTGGATCTCACAGATATAGAGACAAAATTCGAAATTCTGCTCTTAAAGCTCTAAACCAACTACATGAATGGAACACATTAAATTTGATGACACTCAATTTAAACAAAAGTAACTACCAAATATTTTCACTTGGTAAAAAAGAATTTCTGGATTCAGCCATATGTGATATATGTCCTGCCCATCTCAAACATCTGGATTTAATGTTCCTACTTATGTCAGGTGAAGAATATAATGTGCGCAGTTCTGCATTGGAACTTTTTCCATTCTTCTGTAACTTCATCCTTCTTAGATCCAAATATTTTCCTAAGCACTTTATTCTCAAACTCCTTAACTTCTGTTCCTCTCTCAAAGTGAGAGAGGTGAAGATGTGTCTAAGATCAGAAAATACAGTACCTCTACAGTAATTAATCCAGTCAATTGTACCCTACAGAATGATAGTACCATTAAATTAGTAACTACACTAAAACTTAATTTATATGTTTCTCACACATTTTTTTCTGAAGTCTCGGCAAAATTCCTATAATTACTTTCCATGTTCATTTATTTCAGTTTACAAGTTTGTCACACTTATGCGATCATATTATGAACCCTGCAAGGTACGAAACTTAATTTATATGTTCCAATTCAATTTTGCTCGAAATTAGGTTTGCCACAAAAATGTAAGAACCCAAAAATGACCATATTTACTCCAATATATTATGCCATGGAATATAATACGCACACCAATTTTTATCCTAAATTCCAGAAAAAAAAAATGCCGAATATAATACGCATCTGTGCTAAAAACTATTCAAGATTATGTAAATACAGTACAATATGTCAATGGTCTAGAACTATACTGTTCTAAGTCCATTTCTTTCAGAATTTTGTTATGAGAATAGGTGAATGGACCATATACAGAGCCATCTATTGATAGAACATGAAGTAAATTATTTCGATTTTAAACATTGCAAACTAACAAAGCCACCTTGTTCCACGTCCATATTTCTATTATTTTCAGGACCATATGTCCAAGTCGCAACAATACCAACATAAAAGTTAGCACACCATGCATTAACATAATGTTAGAATTCTGCCTAATTCTGATCACAGTCACCGTCAATGCCTAAAAAACTCATATAATAAATGTCCAGCGACCTCATGATGTGATTAGTTAATTAAGTTCTTGCATGTTGAGCCAAATATGATCAAATTAGCATTAGTGGTAAATCGAGTATATCATGGAAGCTGTTTTTGATCCATTTACAATCAAGATGGAAGTACTTTCGTTTCTATGAATGTGGTCGACCTTTTTCTTAATTATAGTGTTTGTCTGTTTTTCATGAGATGTTTATCTGTGCTTTCTGACGATTATTAAACATTATTAAAATGAATTATGATACAGACGACAATATTAAGGTTCTAGACTTTGTTCAGAGTTCTAGCTCAGACAGTTCTAATGCTTAAGTGTTCTTCTAAAAATCAAAATTTGCAGTGTGCACTACTCTAACCAGCTATGACATTAGTAACAGAATAGTTTTTGTTTACTGTGACATGAAGCCATTTCAGGTAGATCAAAAAACTATATCGTAAATACATTGATAAATCCTTACAATTACTTTTGAAAAATAAACTACATAAAAAAGTCATACTGTGGTCAGATGCATGTGTTTCACAGAAACGAAACGTCCACATGGCTATTGCATTAATTATTTTTTGGAAAGGCTCAATCACAAAGTAAAAGTTATTGATACCGGTAATTAATATTAAGAGCCTAGCCATAGTGCTGTCCAAGAAGTTGATTCAATACATGCAGTTATAGAAATATACATTATAAACTCAGAACTTCATGGTTCAATGATGGTTTTTAAAGCTATTCAGAATTTTGGGTTAAGTAAGAATTTCAAAGTTAGTCAAATTGTGCCAACTAAGGTTTTTTTTTATTGTAAATCAGTTACCCTTAAATCAAACCTAAACAAAGTGCCTCACTAAAAATAAAGCACATACAATATGAAAAGGGAATACTACAGTTCAGTGAAATATAAATGCTCATTTTCAGATTGTGAATTTGAGCAAGTTAATAATATTTTGTTAAGTTACCCCTAAAACCAAGTTCGAATCAAATTGATTTCAGTTGTGCTAATTACGCAATTTTATTGGATCTTGTTTTTAGGGGTACCAAGATATTATTAACTTGCTCAAATTTACAATCTGAAAATGAGCAATTATACTTCACTGAACTATAGTGTTCTCTTTTTCACATTTTATGGGCTTTATTTTTTAGTGGGTCAGTTTGTTTAGGTTTAAATTGAGGGTAACTGATTTACAATAAAAAGGATATCAAGCAACTTCACAAGTATTTCTCATTAGAAAATAGGCAGGTATGAAACAGTTCGTTGAAGTAAAACCTATATATGTAGTATTACAATGTAAGAAACTGAAATAGTCTGTAATACATTACTTGTTTGTTGGAGAGAGCAAAATGTTCTATGATCTTCATCTTTGATATAAAAGTTATTACTGATAGCCACAGTGTTCTAAGTTCATCACCATAAGCCCCATATTTCCTATGCTTATAAAATATTCTGATATTTTTGTTCATTAATACGCTTTATTTATGCAGTGGAACTTAAGAATGAAATAGTCAACATAGAATTAAAAATTAAACAAAATTGGCTACCTCAAAACTTGAACAGCTTTTACTGTAAAATAAGGTAAATGGGACTCAGAACAGTATGGTTCTAGACCATCGATGTGTTCATTGTGAAGATGTGGCCGACTTTGAAATTCTTGGAAATTCGAAGCTGCACATTCTTGTCTCTGCAAGTGCTAGCTTCACTAAATCGGTTATGTGTCAATGGGAGAATCAATTCAGAGAGGAAAAAGGAGTATGTAAAGTATATGCAGTGGGAAGAAGTGGAATATTTTAATCAATGAGGATCCATTGCCAAATCTGTGAGCACACTGAATACAACTATCGTAACATCCCTCTAAACTGAAAATATTTTGGCAGTAGATTCAACCTGATACGATGAGAAAGTTGCTGATTGGTTTTTGAATTCTAATGAATGGAAGAAAGAGGAAGTGTTTTTGTAACTGATTTTTTTTTTTTTTTTTTTTTTGTAAAATAATCACATGTTATTAATTATTAATGCTATTTGAGATGTAATTAAATACCATTTCAGTTACACGTTTTTCGTACTTATAGCCTACTTTTTTTTTCAGACCCCATAAAAACGTATAAATGAAGTTTTACTGTATAATAATAAGAATATTTATTGGTTCACTCATTACAAATGGAAACATAAATACTCTTATTATACTGTTTACTCTTTAACACTAAAAAATAAAAAAATAGTCTAAATTCATTCCTATTTACTCCGTTTTATGATATCTCTATAGACATTAATTTAGTCAATAGCACCTAACCGAATGATAGTACCATTAAATTAATAACTATATTATTTAGGCACTGTGCAGAAAGTAAAATGAGAAAATGAAAGTGCTTACTTTAGTGCAGAGCAACAATTCAGGAGCACGGTACCAGAGAGTCACCACTATAGGTGTATAAGCTTTTAGTGGTGACCCATACTCTCTTGCAAGTCCAAAGTCACCCACTTTCAGTATACCCTTATGACTCAAGAGTAAATTAGATGTTTTGAGATCCCTATGTAGGATCCAGTTGTCATGGAGATGGGCCACAGCTCGAAGAAGCTGCTGCATCAAACATTTTACCTCTCCTGAAGACAAATAAACAACAATTAATATATCTTTGTTTTATTACTATGAACATTGCACTATAATGTAACTTTAAGTTGTTTATAAAAGGTAAAAGACTGAGAAAAACAATTTTTTATAAAGGGGGTGAAATTAGTTGATTTCGAATGTGACAAGTATCTGCATTTTCTTCATACAGTCAACTCTGGATATAGTGAACTCGATTATAGTGAACATAAATCGTTGGTCCTGACCCGCATACATTAAAAAGTACATTAATATTTCCATTTATAGTGAACCCTCGCTTCGGTTATAGTGAACCTTGTATCCTGACAAATTTTTATTTGAAGTCACACCTTCTTGTATAAAATTGAAAGAATGTGTTGAGAACAACATTCTAAGTTTCTTACTCCTTTAGTCAAAGGACAAAGGTAGGATTAGTGATTCCTAAACAATGAGCTGTACTGTAAATCCAGGCAACATGTGATGACGATCTTGCCTCACTCCACCGTTGAAGGGTGGCCATTCTGTTCTCAGGCACTCTGCTCTACTGTTATTTCTAATTCTACATCGTCAAAGGGCTGCCTTTTGTTCTCAGAAAAATTTCCATTATGACAGATAGCATCAAAACAACGGAAAATGAAATTTCCTTCTTTTATTAAAAGGGGATGGACATTACGTCCAGAGCATAAATGAAGGTAAGACTTCGATGGCTTTCAAACTCCATCAACCCTCTCCCAGTTTCCATTAAGTGGCCCGGGAAATTCCAAGTCTGAGTATGCAGTCACACCATAACAGCGTTTGTCATTTCTACCTGATCGTCTGTTTCTAGTGTTCCAACAGTGAATGTACTGTATAAAAATGTTGAAACGTGAAGTGTTTTCTTTGAAAGATAAGGCGAATATTATAAGTAACATTAAATGTGGTCTTTCGCAAGCGGATGTGGGTTGACAGCATAGTTTAAGTAAATCAACTGAGTAACAGTATACAATACACAGTGTAATCCATTCCACAAAAATGAAATGTTTTATTTTCTTGTTCACAATTTTATTCATTTCTGTCATTTAAAGTAGGGGAGAGACACTTCGGATATAGTAAATGAAATATGCAAGTCCGCAGAGGTTCACTATTACCGGAGTTGAGTGTAATTTTGTGATGCTGGATTCCAGGTTTGGGGTTCAAATTCAATTGAGAATGGATTTTAAAGGGTGATAAAATCCATAGTATCGTTTCCTCTGTGAAGGAAGTAAAAATGTGGGTCCCGTGTTGCAGATTTACAACATGTAACAGAATCAAGTCCCTGACAGAGGACCCTAGGCAAAATTCGCCAGCCATTTTTCACCCATATTAAATTTCAATATTGAGTAACTTCTGTAGTTGAAAGCATCATTAAATAAAATACGGATATTCATAATTTTGAACAAGAATAATCTTCATATGAACATTCGAAGATACAAAATATTTGGATATGAAATTGCCAATCAGTGACTTGGTATTCGTAATTCTGAAATTAAAAATGTATAAAATGTTTTACTTTTTGATCTGTTTGAAATACACTTTGTATATGGTTATTCTTGACAAAAAAAGAAATGAATGAACTTGTAATTCCTTAAAATATTACGTTTCTTTATTAAGCAATATTCCTGACGTTATTCAAATAATATATTGTCATTTAAGGTGCAGGTACTCGTAAGCCAAAATTCGTGATACAATTCTTTGAAGATGAAGTACAACAAACATCTGGAACAATTTTTTTTGTCATAAACCATTCAATTCCAAACCAATGTGAACAAGCAGATTGAGGGAAAAACAACTATACCTGTGGCATTATTTAGTGTACTGTACAACATAAAAAAATTGACCCAACTTGTGTATTTTTCTTAATACGAGAATTTGAGATGACCTCCACCCCGCCCATTTTTAAAACACAAAAATTGAAAAAAAATTCTCATTTTATAATCGGGTAAATACAGTATATTACTGCTACGAAAAACATGGGGAATGTGCAAAAATAAATGTAAAATGTTACAAGTATGAGGTACTTTCATACCTGGAATAAATACTTGTTTCTTCTGTTTCATTGTTTCCATGAGGGATTTCAAGTCGTGTTCAACGTAGTCCATGACAATGAAAATTTTGTCCATATTGCTGCCTACAACAATCTCCCTTACAGTAACGATGTTTGGGTGCTGGGCCTGAAACAATACAAGACTTCATACATAACAACGTAAAAACAGATACAAGGCAGCCTGTGATTGGTTACACTCTATTTGGAAAGGGTAACAGGCAATGCAATGCTTAAATGTAAACTTTCTTTGCTGCAGGTAACGAATACAAACAATTGTGATTAAGTATTTAAAAATAGAGACATAATTTAAGAAAAAGCACATATAGTATTCTCTCAATATAGCAGAATTAGAATTCAGTTCAGTGTACATTTCAGTTTTGCATACAAATTTCAAATTCCCTGTTAAAATCCCATACATTAAAGAATAACTGAAAAGACTACAGTGAACTATAGTGGACTTTATGTTGTCAGCAAACAGCTGGATACATTAAAAAGATTGATTGATTGATAATGCAAGGACATTTCAGTTTTACGTTAGCATGACTTGTGAGCATTTCATTACCATGTAAAAAAAAATGTCTGAAATTTATATTTTATACAGGGTGTAATAGACTAACTGTTTCTAATTTTCTGTTGTGATAGAGGGCATGAAATGAAACATTTTTTCTTAATAAGTAATGTCCAGAAATGCTTCGTTTTCAAGACGTGATAATGATATGAAGGAAAAAAATGAAAGAATCTCAACTTCGAAAGTGACTTTATTTACTTTCTAGGGTTACACAGTAACTTTATATCTAATACCAGATATTAAGAAAATGATATTGACAAACTATAGGAATGGTTCAAAATCGCGACCGCCATTGTTGACATACAAAGTGTAATGCCGTATGATTGAATGACGAATACTTACTTACACATAACTTTTAAGGAACCCGCAGGTTCATTGCCACCCTCACATAGGCCCACCATCGATCCCTATCCTGTGCAAGATTAATCCAGTCTCTATCATCATATCCCACCTCCCTCAAATCCATTTTAATATTATCCTCCCATCTACGTCTCGGTATCCCCAAAGGTCTTTTTCCCTCTGGACTCCCAACTAACACTCTATATGTATTTCTAGATTCGCCCATACATGCTACATGCCCTGCTCATCTGAAATGTCTGGATTTAATGTTCCTAATTATGTCAGGTGAAGAATACAATGCATGCAGTTCAGCATTGTGTAACTTTCTTCATTCTTTTGTAACTTCATCCCTTTTAGTCCCAAATATTTTCCTAAGAACCTTATTCTCAAACACCCTTAATCTCTGTTCCTCTCTCAAAGTGAGAGTCCAAGTTTCACAACCATACAGAACAATCGGTAATATAACTGTTTTATAAATTCTTTCAGGTTTTTTGAGAGCAGACTAGATGACAAAAGCTTCTCAACCGAATAATAACACACATTTCCCACATTTATTCTGCATTTAAGTTCCTTCCAGGTGTCATTTATATTTGTTACTGTTGCTCCAAGATATTTGAATTTTTCCACTTCTTCGAAAGGTAAATCTCCAATTTTTATACTGATTGAATGACGAATACTTCGAAATATCTGTAATCAGTTACAAAGATCGTCGAAAGCAAGAATAATTCTATCAAGTAATTCTTCTATGTCGATGAGTGTTTCATAAACAATTGAAATAATATGACCCCAAACAAAAAAATCAAATGAAGTCATATCTGGGGAACGTGCCAGCCAAGTAAGTGGACCTCCTCTATCCAATGATTCGGAAAATGTACATTTAAATAATTTCGACAATTTAAGCCGAAATGTGTGGTGCATTGTTGTGTTAAAAGATCATGTTTGTCCGAATATTAATCGAGACATCTTTAAGTAGCTCTGGAATATGGTGCTGACAGTGTTGCTCCTCATAGATTCTCTTTGACACATTAACATTGCCTGAACTGCTCCAAATGCCTTATGCATGTCTGCAAGTTTAATATTTGTATAGCGATGCATTTTAATACCATGAAATTAAATAAACAGATCTCACAGACGATATTTTGTGACATACAACAACAAACTAACTTCAATTATTATTTCATTAGTAACAAAAACAGCTGAAACATAAATGCAGCCATGATGTGAGTGATGAGCTCTGTCTTTTATATGAAGCATTTCCGGATACTACTTTAATAAGAAAAATGTTTATTTTCATTTCCTCTATCACATCAGAAAATTAGGAATAATTACTCTGTTACACCCTGTATACATATACACAGCATGTCGAGAGAATGGCAACAGAAAGATGGCCAAAGGCAGTGCTCATTACAGCCCTCCTGGACAACGGTCTGTTGGAAGACCATTAAAAAGATGGCATGAGACCATTGGGATTGCAACAGACCACTAGGTCTAGTGCTTTAATTGGATGATATGTACAGGGTGGAAGTGAAATAGCCTTGCATATTTTCAGAGCGAATAGCTCATGTTGTATGTAACAAAAAACTATAATACCATAATGGTGGAAAGTTCATAGTTTTTTTCAGAAAAAAATGTTCCCCCCCCCCCCCCAAATGTCTAACAATCGCTTATTCGGTAACTATTTCGAGAAGGATCGTCATTGCTGTCCATAACGATAGGAAATCTAATAAAGAATAATTTATCCCTCTGGTGTATTTCAATAGTGTGCACGGTTTTCGTGTAAATTTAATTTTAAAAACCCCTAAATTCAAGTCATTGTACGAAGTGAGCGAGTAGCAATGTCTTGGCAGATAGCAGCTTACGTACAGAGACTCACCAAGTTCATTGACCTCTTACATCTCTATCTAGAGTACATTAGTAACGATGTTGTTGGACTGCTGAAACTTCAAACTTAATTTTCTAATTAACCATGCATTTAATCACAAAACGTAATATAGGTTTTCTATTCATTTACGTGTATCCTATCATCCCTTTCAATCTGCAAGGTTATTTCACTTCCACCCTGTATATTATATTCAACTTTTGCTTCTTTCGTCGTCGTCTTCCTAACAAGTATTAGGCCAAGTGGCCTGTTACGGTCTCAAGCTAGAATTTTCAGTCCATCTCTTCTTTGGACAACCTAGAGATCTTTTGCCATATGGATGGTAATGAAACAGTGCTTTTGGAATTCTGCAACGATTCATCCATTCGAGATGACCCTTCCACTGAAGCTGATATTTGCTGATGAGCTGCATAATGGGTTCTAATTGAAGTTCTTGCATTATGTCCTCATTTTTTTATGATCCCAGCGAGTATATCCAGCTGTTGCTCTCATAAACCTCATCTCACTTGCTGTTATTCTACTGACATCTTTATTCTTCACAGTCCATGCTTCACTACCATAGCTTAATACTGGCTGTGCTAAGGTTTTATACAAGCCTATTCTTGTGTGTCTTTGTACTAGTGAAGGTTTCATGATTTTATTAATGATCCCCATTGTTTTATTATATTTACAATTTTTTCAGCAATATCTACTTCATCATAAGGTGATAGTGTATAGCCAAGGTAAGTGAAGGTATTTACTCTTTCTATTATTTTATTATTCAAACAGATTTTACTTGGTACAGGGAATTTCCCACAAAATGACATGATTTGCGTTTTTTCAATATTAATTTCCATGTTATATTTTTCACTGATCATATTTAACTTGTGTACTGAATATTGTAAATCATTTTCAGTTGATGCCATGAGAACTATATCATCAGCAAAAAGTAAAGCATCAAGCTGCAAATTTCGATTAATTGGAATAAATCCATGGCGTGTCTGTCGCCAATCTTGAATGATTCTATTTATATATATAATAAACAGAAGTGAAAGGCCACAGCCTTGTCGTACTCCACTATAAATGGGTCGCCATTGTGAAAGTTTATTGTTGCTTCGAATTGCTATGATGGTTGTTTTATATATGTTGTAAATATTTTGTATAATCTGTTGAGGCACTTGATCATCTGCCAAAATCTGAAGTAATTTATTCCGATTAACTTTATCAAAAGCCTTTTTAAAGTCAATGAATGCCATATGCGTTTCTAGATTAAATTCTCTATGTTTCTCAGCCAGTAATTTCAATGCAAAATATCCATCACAACAGGATCTTCCTCGACGAAAACCATTTTGTTCCTCACTGATAATATTGTTGTAATGCTTATTGAGTTTGTTTTTCAAAATATTTGCATAAATTTGATATCCTACATTCAATAAACTTAGTCCTCTATAATTATCCGTAATTTTCAAATCTCCTCTCATATGTATAGGGATTACAATAGATTTAGTCCAACTTTCTGGAAATCCTTGACCCTCCCATATCAAATTTAAAAATCTCTAAAATCTTTGTAGAAATTTATGGCTAGCAAATTTAAATAATTCACTATTTATTAAATCTTCTCCTGGAGATTTATTGTTTTTCAATTTAGCCAAGACTCTTTGTAGTCCATTCATAGAAATTAACTCCATTAAAGGATTAGTTGAAAATGGAAGCGTGAGAGCTTGTGTTGATGTAGACCATAGTTGTTGAAAATACTGTAACCAATTGTCCTGAGAAATAACATTTATTCTTAGATTATCTTTTACTTCACAATTTAATTTCTTAAGAATTTTGTAAGTCTGTGGTTGAGGCCGAGTAATATCATTTTCTAAGTATGCCACAAAGTTTATCCAGTTCTGTCTATGTTTTTTTGCTTCTTTAATTCTATCTAATCTTGGAACCTGCGGTGTGAGGAAGTGGGGTGTAAGCGAGAAATCAAAAACAACAGATAATGTACTGAGGCTTGTCTCTCATCATTGCACGTGTTCAATATTACAAGATGTTCTGAAAATAATTTCACCCTCAGTACTATGTTCGTTCTTCCAGTGTGTACAAGTGCAGTGTGGTAGTGTTTTCTATACGTTGTAGCAACAAGTAATAGTTGTGTGTTTTTTTCATTTTTAATTTCATCTAGTACACAAATCTTAGGGTAAAGAGATGTGTGCTGGTACATTGGGAGAATGGATAAAACTTAATTTTTTTTCATTATAACTTACTTTTCAAAATAGAGTATAAATAATAATATTTTCTGATATACGTTTCACTGAGATTTCACTGTATCATTTTTTATTTTATTCAAGTTTCTTCCATATTGATTTTATTTGGTGCATCTGAAAACTCTCAAGTGACATGAGGTCTTCTTACCTTGAGCAGAGTGTTAATTTCACGTAATGAAGTAATAGGAAAGCCTTCTTTTTCCTTTTCCATTTTTAACCTCTTGAGAGCAACAACTTCTTCTGTACGTTTGTCCCTAGCTCGATATACCACACCGTATGTTCCTTCTTCAATTCTGTAAAGAAATAAAGAGCAGCCTTCTTTGTAATTTAATCTGTGTCTGTGTGTATGTGTGTGTGTGTGTGTGTGTGTGTGTGTGTGTGTGTGTGTGTGTGTGTGTGTGTGTGTGTGTGTGTGTGTGTGCGCACGCACTGCATATACATACATGTTATACAGAAATTACAAACAATGAGTAATTCTGAATATTTGTTACAAATTAAAGTAGAATAGTAAGAAATTGAAACAAAATGGCACAAAAATGAGCCAAACCCAGACAAAGGTTTTTTGCAAAGTCATAAATGAAACAGTCACAGTATAATGTTCAATCATCTCAGGTCCTACCATTGTTGTCTAAGGCATACAGTGAAATAAATCTTACACACAATTGATTGATTGCAAGGGAATTTCAAATTTATGTCACATTTTCAGGAACATGTACAACATTAGTTTATATTGTTAGACTTCACAGAAAGGATACCAAGTTCATATTAGCATTGAATGTTGAAAAGAAAAATACCCCAATGTATTTTAGATAACCAAAAAAGAATATTTAATTATCACCTTTCAAGAACACAAAATAATGTACAGTATTTTTTTTTAACCAATGCCACCAGGTTGTCTTTTTGACATTTCTAGTCTTCGCTCCTGGCATTGGCATATTGTAACCCACTTCTGAGGTCGGGGTGCCTGGAAGGCGGAGTTACATTACCCAGATGATATGATAGGATGATTATGATTATGTGGTGCCAGGAGAGGTCTTAAATCTAAACTTAACCTAAATTCCAGACAATGGACGAACACAGGAATAACCTCTTTAAGGAAAAATTCCTGTGCTCTAACTGGGGATCGAACCTGGGACTCATGAACTATAGCCAGAAGTTCTGACCACTAGATCATAAGGCTGGTCATAGTGTACATATTGTCTTTGAGATAATGCATTCAAAATTTAGAATTATTCATAAACCAATTGCTTGTAGCATGGGCAAAAACTGACAAATTGTCACAAAATGCCTATGCATTGTACAATTTTGTGAGAAAACAAGATGGGATGTTTTCATCTTCTGATATCGTCTTTCAATTATTGGCTATATTGTTAATTGCTACACTGGGTCACAAGCTGAAGCTGTTCAATTAAAGGAGAAATTATATCAGTGCTGTTTTAAATCTGAAATAGCTTTTCTGTGGTAAAATAAAAAGTGTGTGTTTAAGTCAGAAACAGTACTGTTCAATATTCAAACCTAGACACATGCACTTGTGCTACTGGTTCTATGTGCACTATAATTCTTGAGTAATAAATTAACACAATAATTAGTAAAGCACTGTCAAAGTTCGGCATTTTTGTTTGAACAAACTGTAGTCCTCGTTAATCTGAAATTGAATAAACCGAACACTCGGTTAAATCAAACAAACTGTTCAGTTCCAGCTGAATTAATAGAGAAAAACCCACCATTTAAACTGAATTTTGGATAAACCGTACTAGAAACTGAAATTTTGTCCTCTCACTCAGTGCATATTCCATAAGTTTAGTTATTCCTTGGTTAAACCTAACATACTGTATAGTGTATAGTTCATTTTATTTTATGGAGTGCAGTTTCATAGAAAAATGTTGGTGACAGACCTTCTACTGCCCCCTACTAATTGGTTGTCATAAGTAAATATCTTTCTTACCGTGACAAATATCTTGTCTTTGCCTGTTAGTAACCAATCACAACCCTCATTCAGAAAAATTGACAGGCTTCCATCAAATCCACGTGGAGGCAGAGTTGCCACATCTTTTCCGAATTCCAAGAACCCTGTTAGTTAGCACGAAAGTATCATTGAGAGTGTATTCTGTAGTATTCACTGAGTGGTCAGCTTGTGATATTACATTCTTTTCTTCAAAACACGTGGCGTCCAGATGAGGATGATGGCCATGAATCCTCTCATTTCGAGTGTCACCAGGATTGTGGCAACTGTTCAATGTTGGGACAAGGGGACAGGATGGACTAGTCAGCGGTGTTTCTGTAGGAAGTCATAAATTTGTAAGTGGGTGTTCAAAGGAGCCACCGAACTGCATTCCATGATATAAAATGGACTATACAGGAGCGTTTCGTCTTTTGAAACTTCAGGGCGTAGCTTTATTGATATTCATTTAATGTATGTAATATATATTTCAATTATTATAATTCTAATGCACTAATACAGTACCGTATAAATAAAGTTTTGTTCACTTATACTTTGATTGGTGATGCGAGATCCTCCTACAGTCTACACAGCAGCTCTGGACGTGGTCTCTTCAGAGAGTATCTTCAAGTTGAGGGCAGTAGTAGTCAAACAGCAATTACTGACTTTTTAATGATAAGAAAATAATGTTCCCATTAGCTTTCTGCTGTATATAGTCATTATTCTTTATTTTAAATTCCATAGTTTGAAATACCTTAATTCTAACTGAAACTTCAGGCTGCTGCAGTGCCTTTAAAATGTACTGTAGCACTGTATTGCGCTTATTCAGCAAGTACGCCTACTGTTACTGAATTGTATCGTTGAAATGATGATCAGAAAGATATTTACTGTAGGTAGTATGATTTCTAGAAAAGTTTTTAATCATTAAAAAAAAGACAAATAAATATTGTGTACGTATTCATTTGTTGTTAGCAGAAGAGAAAACGATACTAAGGGATATGCTACTGGAGCTAAATGACAGTTGTGAGCAGTATGGGACGAAGATAAATGCAAACAAGACAAAGACCATGGTTGTCAGAAGAAAAATAAAGAATGTAAACTTGCAAATACTAAATGAGGCAATAGAGCAAGTGAACAGCTTCAAATACTTGGGGTGTACTATAAGCAGTAACATGAGCTGAAGCCAGGAAGTCAAAAGGAGGATAGCAATGGCAAAGGACACTTTTAGTAGAAAAAGGAGCATCTTCTGCAGACACCTGGAAAAAGAACTAAGGAAAGGATTAGTGAAGTGCTTTGTGTGGAGTGTCATTGTATGGGGTAGAAACATGGACATTATGACGAAGTGAAGAGAAGTAACTAGAAGCATTTGAAATGTTATGGAGAAGAATGGAGTGTGTGAAATGGACAGACAGAATAAGAAATGAAGCAGTGTTGGAAAGAGTGGGTGAAAAAAGAATGACGCTGAAACTTATCAGAAAGAAAAAAAGGAATTGGATGGATCACTGGCTGAGAAGAAACTGCCTACTTAAGGATGCACTGGAAGGAATGGTGAACGGGAGAAGAGTTCGGGGGCAGAAGATATCAAATACAGTATATGGATCATATGCAGAGACTAAGAGGAAGGCAAAAAATAGGACAGATTGGAGAATGTTGGGTTTGCAGTGAAAGACTTTCCCTTGGGCAGAACATGTATGTATGTGTATATGTGTGTGTGTATTCATTTACTGATATGGTACGCTGTACTGTGTTTATGAAACAACCCTGGAGTGCTGACTACCCACAGTGACAGAAAACAACTGAATCGACTTATTTTGCCATTTTAGATGATAGGGACCTATTTTTACCAAAACTTCATTAGGTCGAACTTTGTTAAACCCAACTGACTCTTTTCCAGTCCACTGTACAATAATTTCATACTTCTTCACTACTATGACAAAAGACCTTTAAATACAGAATCATTCTGCATTGTGCCCTGTTTAATGCTTAATGTCATTTTTAATAAACATGTAATTTTATAGTCTGCCTATTAAACAAATTATAGGAAATATATACCTGTTGAGACACTGAAACTCTTCTACACTTCTACATCCTTGAATAGCAGGAAGGTATGGTGGAAGTTCCTCTTTCATGACAACATCGGACTTTGGAGAGTCATCTCGAAGGAAAGGAACTCCATTCTCTTCCTCCTCATCATCAGAACGTTTGTCTACTGGTTTGGCAGCAGAGGCTGGCTTTTCACTTTCTTCGTTACTCCCATCTGATCCTTCCCGTCCTTTCACTGATGTAGGTGAATGATTACGGCTATTATAACCAGTTTCTTCATCAGTGTGATGTCCACCTGAATCGGTGTCAGCTGTAACATATAACATATATTTCCACGAAATTGAAAATGAGAATTCATATCTGTATAAAAATATCAAGAACAACACATGTTCAAGTCAAAATGTATACCGAGAGATATGTTCTGCACCTTCGCAATAGATAATGTTCACAGTGAATCTATATCCTGGTTGTTTTGGAAGTTGTGGCAATGAATAAAAAAAACCCTCACTTCCACCAAGGCTCGAGGCAGGACCCTTCTAATTTGTGACTAGCTGTTCTACTGTGTGCCCGTTTTATTTTATATTGCTAAGCACCACTTACACTATTTGAAGCTGTGTTACTGGCTTGTAATGCAGTCCACAGAGGCACAAAACAACACCTTGAATAGTCACATAATTATCAATCAATGTTAGTACATTAAAATAGAAATAAAATACATAGCTTTATTTAATAACATTTTACACAAGATGTTACATCGTTTAGGTTTTTCCTGAATCAAAACATATGTTTTTTCTTTTTTACACTTCAGTCTCTCTCAATTTTCTAAAATAGTTATGCAATGTACAATGAAAGAAATCTGATTGGTGGAAAATTTTTGACAACTTGTTTTGCATTAGTCGGGCAGAGTTTGAGAGTACATGAGAAGCATGAACACTCGATTTATAGTAAACTGAGAAACATCATTTCAATCACCTTATTAATCACAAATAATTCTCACTTGTACTGACTGTCAGACCCAGTATTTTAACTCTCTTCAGTACAACTGTGTAAGTTCGACTTTTTTACTTGGTTATTTAACGAAGCTGTATGAACTACGAGATTATTTAGCATTGCGATTGGTGATAGCGAGATAATATATTTGGCGAGATAAGGCCAAGGATTCGCCATAGATTTCCTGACATTTGCTTTACAGTTGGGGAAAACCTCAGAAAAAAACCCAATTAGGTATTCAGCACAAGCAGGAATCGAACCTGCACCCGACAGCAACTTCGGATCAGCAGGCAAGTGCCTTAACTGAGCTACACAGGTGGCAAAGTTTGATCTTAGCCAACATACACAGTGTGAGGCATATACCGAAAAGTCATAACTCAGCTGGAAGAGTAAGTGTTGCTTAGCAAGAGGAAATAAAATTTGTACAGAAGAGTTCATTAGTATTCTCAGTCAAGTAGATATCAACTTGAATTATTATTGCCTTACGAGGACTTCGGATGGGAAACAAAAGATATACTGATTAATTATGCAGAAGGCATTGTAAACTGTTGTTGTGTGTTTATTATAGCATTCACTTTATTTGTATAGGCTTTGAATAAAGAAGTAGATATCAACTTGAATTATTATTGTCTTATGAGGACTTCGGTTGGGAAACAAAAGACATACTGATTAATTATGCAGAAGGCATTGTAAGCTCTACTATTGTTGTGTGTTTGTAATAGCATTCACTTTATTTGTCTAGGCTTTGAATAAACTATCTATTCAGAAATAATTTTAGAAAATATGTCTTATACATCAACGAAGTATATGATTATGTCTTGTAACCAGAATATTGTACGAAATGGAAATATAAAAATTTGAGACTTATCCTTTGAAGAGGTGGAAAAATTCAAATATCTTGGAGCAACAGTAAGAAATATAAATGACACTTGGGAGGAAATTAAACGAAGAATAAATATAGCAAATGCTTGTTATTATTTGGTTGAGAAGCTTTTGTCACCTAGTCTCCTGTCAAAAAATCTGAAAGTTAGAATTTATAAAACAGTTATATTACCAGTTATTCTGTATGGTTGTGAAACCTGAACTCTCACTTTGAGAGAGGAACAGAGATTAAGGTTGTTTGAGAATAAGGTTCTTAGGAAAATATTTGGGGCTAAAAGGGATGAAGTTACAGGAGAATGGAGAAAGTTACACAATGCAGAATTGCACACATTGTTTTCTTCACCTGACATAATCAGGAACATTAAATCCAGGCGTTTGAGATGGGCAGGGCATATAGGATGTATGGGCGAATGCAGAAATGCATATAGAGTGTTAGTTGGGAGGCCGAGGGAAAAAGGGGGAGGCCGAAACATAGTTGGGAGGATAATATTAAAATGGATTTGAGGGAGGTGGGATATGATGATAGAGACTGGATTAATCTTGCACAGGATAGGAATCGATGGTGGGCTTATGTGAGGATGGCAATGAACCTGTGGGTTCCTTAAAAGCCATTTGTAAGTAAGTCTTATACATCTGTGATGATGAATGGACGCAGTGTAGCAATGTGGGAAGTAGGTCATCCTGTAAGTCAGATAGTAAATGCCATCCAGCGAGATGTAAGTATGAAAACATCCATGGATAATAAGTGTATTATTCTTCTTAATGTTATGAAATAAAAGTGTATCAATAATTTGAAATCAATTAAAATGTAATGATGGAGTGAAAATGGCATACCAACTATATTTAGATTTTTTAAAGAATTTTATTAATCCAGGAGACCTTTGTATCCTACCACACGTTTCCTCAGTCCTCAGAAAACAATATATATTTCTCTCGGGAATACTAACGAACGTTTCTATACATTGTACCAAAGACAATTCACTTCTGAATTGAAGAGGTGGATTCCAAAGTGTTCTAAGCCCTTTTTTTTTAAGATTCTAACTTGCTTCATTCACGTTTCAATTTATCCTATTCAAGCCTATATATAACTATGTAAGTTTACTGAACAGACTCTCCTAAGTCTTGAGTTAGGTCCGTTTGAAAAGAATATAAGCAGACACTAAGAGCGTCAAATCTATTTTAACAGTTTTTGCCATTTTTCTCATAACTTGTAATTTGGATTTTGACCAGTTTGGAATCCAATTCTTAAACTAGAGGTAAAATAATCAAAATCAGAATATACTGTAATATGAAAATTACTTACCCATGGTTTCCTCAATTAAATTTAAAATTTAGAGACGTATATTAAAGTTTATTCAGTTTTAAACACGTAAACTGTCGCAGTTTGCTCAAAGTAGTATTTTGTGAAACAATTTATACTGTACCTCCTTAGATCAGTAACCTCTTAGAAATATAATATAAATTACAGTGCATTTAGTTACTCATCATTATGTCGTACCAATTTTTGTGTTCAAAATGTGTCCTCGAAAATGCGACTAAGATCTGTGTAATATTGTAAAATGACAATTGTAGACACATTTAACAAGTTTTCAACGAAGTGTAATAATTTATAGAAAATGTTTAACAAGAGATGCAAGACTTATACAATGGTTCTTCACAGCAATGTATTACACACATATTTTAGTATACCATACAATCAAAGCAAGTTTACCATATGTAAATCCACAAAAACAAGTGTAAAAACACAAAAAGTGCACACACAAACCAGGTTAAATCTTAACGCTAGTATCATACAGCAATAAATAACAATTACAAAACTTTGAACAGAAATATGACAATTCACACTAGCTGAAATTACTTCTAGCAAGTGCCCTTCATATTAAAATTTCATTACTCTCAATTATCAATAAGATTAACAACTAATTCTGAATTTCCTACATTTGATAACATGACATGCTTGACTGATGTTACAGAGGAATGATGTCATAGTAAATAACAGAAGTAAAGCAAAAATAATAAGAAATTAAAACTTAGCTTGAAAACATAAAAAGAGCGGGCAAGACGACAAAGAACAAGGTAGAGTTAAATTTGAAAACTAATGACAAAGTCATACATAGATAACATTTTCGAATCAGTCCAACCCAATCCACATTATTATAACTAAGGAAAAGTGGAAGTAAAAGAGAAATAAGAATTATATCTGCATCATCTCCGATAAGTATTCGATAGCATTATGGTATGTTTTCTATGTTTTGTGATAAGCGGTATATACCCTGCACTAATACCTGGATTATCCATCACTAACATGAACCAATTAATGTGCATGATTCATTTCAATAGCATTTTCTGAAAAATTAAAAAAAATATGAATATAGGTAGCCGAACAATTAATTTTAGAACGAAATAATAACACAATCACTGAAAGTATGTAAGCAAAAGCATACTCTATAATATTATACTAATTTAACCTCTTTAAGAAAAACACTAACTTCTAAATCTAAAAATGTCTTAATTATATCCCAAAAAAAAAAGCTGAATATATAAATCAAGTATTACATCACGAAATATCTATTTCCCTTCTAAAATAAATTTTCTATTGCATTAATATTAGCAAATAAATATGTTGTTGTTTTCTATTGCCAGGCGCTTGACAATAAAGTCATTTGACCTCTTGCACTCCAATATTTTTCAAAGATATTATCATGACCAGCCACTGAAGCACAGATTTTGAGGTGTTCCGAATCCATTTCTTGGTTTGAGTTGCACAATGGGCAGTTAGGGGACTGATATATTCCAATTCTATGCAGGTGTTTGGCCAAACAATCATGGCCTGTTGCCAATCTAAATGCAGCTACAGACGATTTTCATGGTAAATCGGGAATTAACTGTGGATTTTGATGCAGAGAGTTCCATTTTTTCCCTTGGGATTGAGTTATCAAATTTTGTTTGTTGAAGTCTAAGTATGTAGATTTAATAAATCTCTTCACAGAATAATACGTAGATTTAGTAACAGGTCTGTAAGTAGCAGTGCTGCCCTTCTTTGCCAAAGCATCCGCATTCTCGTTTCCTAGGATTCCACAATGGGATGGTATCCATTGGAATACAATTCTTTTACTGAGTGATATTAATTGAGAGAGCATTTTAGTTATTTCTGCTGTTTGAGATGAAGGTTTGTGTTTAGAGACGATTGATAGAATAGCTGCTTTGGTGTCTGACAATATAACTGCATTCCTAAATTTATTGATGTGGCATAGAAGATTCCTGAGACATTCACTTATTGCAATGATTTCACCATCAAAACTTGTTGTTCCATATCCAAGAGATCTATAAAGTGAGAAGAGACAGCACGTAACACCTGCACCGGCACCTTGTTCTCTGGAGATCAAGGATCTGTCGGTGTATAAATGAAGCCAGTTTTGTGGAGGGTACCTAATATTAATTGTCTCTAAAGACAATTGTTTCAGTATTTCAGTGTTTCTTCTGTTAAATTTAGATTATATTCTATATTTAATAGAGTTAAAGGGTTTGGTTTAATTTGTAAGTTTTCTTTTAAATTCGGGATATTAGCAAATAAATATAAAATTTAGCCTTAACATAAGCACAGCATTTTGCTAAATAAAATAAAAACAAATAACTCTCTACTGCTACAAACATGACAATCCCCAATAATTTACAATATATCTCTAAGTGGTTGAGAACTAACAAGCAGGTTTGTCTGCACCTGTCTTAAAAAATTATATGTCTTCTGTTTTTGTGGAACCCATCTAGTAGTAAAATTTCAGATACCAATACATTGTTCAGAGGGTGTCAAAAACTGTTTCACAGTAGTGAGTAATATACAACTTGAACAAGATATTTCTCTCCAAATGTCATCATCTTTCCATCCATCTTGATACTACAGACGAGGCCCTGATAAATGAGTCACATTGGTATAACTGTTCCACATTACAAGTACAGAGAACATGCTGTACAAGTTAATCTATCCAGAGAATAAGGCAGAACATCACCAGTGGACTTACCTCCCTTTTGGCTAGCAACTTTCAGGGTTATACAAATGCAGAATCTGTTCGATCAATTGGATAATGACCTAACAATGAGAGAGGAAAGAAATGAAAAAAAGAAAACATACTTAATTCTTCTACATGGAATTTTCGTGGAATATATGCGAAATATAATATGTAAAATTTTTGGAATTTCCTCATATTTCTCTGTTTTCTAGACACAAAGTTATTTCCCCCCACCCCCCCGACATTACAATTTATACAATAAAGCTGAAAATACAGTAGCTATGCATTAAATAGTTTAAAAAATTTATTTCATTTCTTTCAATTTAGTATTAAAAATATCCTGGTAGATGTGAAATGAACTAAATAAAATTATTATACAACCAAGTTCATACAGAAGAAAGTCAAACTATGAAACAAGAATACAGCAATAAGACAGACAAAACGGTTAAAACCAAAGTTGCTGAATGCTTGTTCCGCCATATTTATTAGTCATCGTCATCGTCGTCATCATCATCATCATCATCATCATCACCATCATCATCATCATCCACTTTGCAGTTTAAGCCTCATGGCCTATTCTGGCTTTGGAGAGATCTTCCCATTTTCTTGGACGTCCAATTTTCCTTGTCTCTATTGGGATATAATACAATAACTTGTATCTCTAAAATCAATGTTCTCATTAGTCAAAGCCATCTAATACAACGCAACAGTCCATTCACATTGGATGATAGCCAGCTTTAACTCACTGTATTGCCTGATAAGCCTATATGTATGGCCATGTCAATCATATTCAGTACTCTGAGTTGAAAGGCAGCAAAAATTACGTCGATTACTTAAAGTTACAGTATTCAAGAATATAATGTATTGTTATCAACCAAATTAAGTGGTTCAAATATATTTCTCCTCCTCCTCCTCCTTCTTCTTCTTCTTCTTCCTCTTCCTCCTCTTCTTCTTCCTCTTCTTCCTCTTCCTCCTCTTCTTCTTCTTCTTCTTCTTCTTCTTCTTCTTCTTCTTCTTCTTCTAGAATTGAGCCTATTGACTTGTTCCAGCTCTTTATAGAAACTGCCATCATCATTTTATGGGAGAATGAACAAAGTTCAAGATTTTTCTTGAATTCCCTGACATTTTCTGATTTCTCCATAATTTATCAAATTTCCTGATATTTCCCGGTATTCCCAGTTTCCCCTATGGATGAACACTCTGAGACAGCTGGACCAAGTTAAGAAGGACGTTTGAAGAAGAGAAGAAGAATGGTATGAAGTAGATGGAACTCAACTGTGGGAGGATAGTGGAAAATGGAGATTCTTATAAAAAACTTGACCCTTGAAAGGGAACACGAGTTAGAAGGAGAAGGGGAAGAAGATGAAGATGACGATCATGATTTCAAAGACGAAAAAAAAGTGATAATACAGGGAGATTTAAATCTAGGATCTCATGCATATTAATTGGTCTATAAGGTTTGCCACTTGGCTAGACCTATTGGCAGAATATAAGTTGCTAATGAATTAATAATGCAGTGTCAAGAAATCTACAAGTCTACGAGTAGCATGGGCTTAAAAAGTTATCCTTTGGAAAAATAGCTGACAGTCTAAGTACATAACCTGATGTGTTAGAATCTACTCTTCTAATTAAAATGTCATGTTTCCAGGTCACAAGCTGTAATATTTAGTTCCTTATGAAGTAATGAGAGTGAATTATGCTGTCAAGTGTTGAGATTTAATTTCTCTAAGAATTCAAATCTAGTTACAAGTTCCTTTCTCAGATACATAACATTATTTGAGACAAGAAAAGCTGATCTATTCTGTTAGATCTATTATATCTGGCTAATCTAAACCCAACAGGCAACCCTTCTGGATCTCAGGCGACAACTACTCTGAGATTGAAACCTGTAAGCACTTTCTGAATATTGGAGAAATTAAATTTTATCACATGGTTGCAAAAATACAAATTCTTCATTACGTAACTAATATATTAATAATTATTTCTGTTTATCCAAAAAAAAAAGATGTTTACAATTTATTTTGAGAGGAGTTACAAAAATTTACTTCTATTACCAGTATGCTACCAACTGACAGATCGAAATAATTTGATTACAAATATTGGAAAAAAAAAAGAGTTTAGTACTACATTATACTGTAATGAAATGATATCCCTATTGACTTTCATAAAGATTGTTCCAAGGGTTTAAACTTTGTAACACAATCATTTATAAGTGCATAGTGCATTATCACTTATCAAACACATACATACATATAAGAAATAACATTGTTTAAGTTATTTCATGAAACCCAGGCTTAGTGATCATCTTCAGTTTTCAAGCATGAACATAAGACAATTAATTCAGGTACACAAAAAACACAAAATAAAAACGAAATACAACTACTTATACTGAAAGCAAATATGGAGTGAAAAATATCTTGTGTTCATTAGTTCATGCTGAATGTTTAATGATTTTGACTGTTGTAGCATGACTTCGTTTCTTGTAGAATGTGGATAGTTATAAAGCTAGTACAGTACTCGAATAATCTCCACATATTTTTTTGCAAAAATTGGCAGCTGAAAATTCAGTTGCAGGATTATTTGCGGCAAGGTTGGTACCCTGACTTTCAAGCAATAACTTATGTAGCTTTAAGAAGTGTGGAATTACCAATTCATTGAATGGAACAGAAGATGACATGCTGTGGTAAGAAGGCGACAATGATGATTTCGACTTCAACAGCTCTTTTGCCAGTGATGATGAAAGTAATGATGAATGAGGTAAGTTAAGAGAATGTAAAAAAAAAAATAATAATAATAATAATAATAATCTGCATTTTGATAGCGTGAATTTCCGTCAAATCTATAAATCTATTTTCCCAACAATATAAAATGCCCTATATTTTGTACAATGAAAAAGTAAAAAGCATAATTTATAGTCTGCTGAATCTTCAAAGAGTGAAACTTATTCTTCAGTAAATTAAAAGAAGTTAAGTAACCCAAGGAACACAATTGATAATAATACACAACACAACATAACCAAACAAAACACGAAATCAAAACATGCCATTTTTAATTTTAAGATAAACTCCATAGGAAATGAATGAAATTAAAAATATTTCTCTTCTAACAACATCTTAGTGCACACAAGCAAAGAACACCAAAGAATGCAAGAGCAACGAAACTTCTTAAAATTACTGATCTGTTCACTTTTAAAATTAAACTTAAAATATGAAAGCTGGTGTAAGTAATCTATAACAACTAACACTGTAAGAAGTATTGTATATAATAAGGCAATAGTAATAATAAGGCCAAGGCTAACCAGGTGACTATTGATCTCACGTTCACATGCCTCAGCAAAGGTGAACAACAATTTAACCAGTACAGAGGTAACATAAAATCAACACGATGATCCCCACCAAGCCATTATAGCTGGCGTACAAAACTGGATTATGCTATTGAATGTAGCTCTCCAAATTCCTCGTGATGCTGGGTGGGAACTGGTTCCATACATTGTCAGGAATTTGAGAAAATTTCTTCCACTACAGAGACTCAAAGCAGTGCTCATTCCATACTGTTAGTCCTAGGCAGAATGTCTCAGATAATGTAGCCATGCCACAGGACAAAATAAAGTAACAGTACATATATTAATCTTTGAAGATTATCAACTTATCACTTGATGTAATGGATTTTTGCCTTATAAGAATCCCCCACATAAGATATCAAATCATCTGAATAGGAGAGACTAGGAACAGTTTAGAGCAGCATGTCTGCTGCCATAAGAAATCAAATATTTTATTATGCACAAACTTTTTTCATCGAATATTTAATATGCACTTATTTTGTAGTTATGAATATAGCAAAATTACTACTCCTTATTCATGCATTGTTTTGTTTCATGTGTAATTTATTTTCATTTTTTGCTCGATGAAATATAGATTTTTCAGAATTACTGTTGTTTTGAAAATATCAAACACAACAGACATTTTTTAGATCAACAGTGACTATTTCCAACATAAAATGAAGAAAGCCATACACTGTTTTTGGAAAACGGTTATCAAATTTAATGTTTTGTTGGTTGATTTTTTAAAGAGCTGTTTGTGACAATGAAGTGGTTAGCAGTCTAGCTTTCCAGTATTTGGAAGGATATCACCACAGTCTAGTACATACAGTCACGAAGCTCAATACGTAGGGAATATGCCTCGATAGATAGTCGCTAACCACTAGGATCACTACTATCACCTCATTACATACAATGTGAATCAGTACCAGCACAGTCTATTGTTCCTAGTACCCTCATCAACTCAAGCTTCATGACTGTATATACTATGCACTGCATCACAGCTCAGTAGATGTTATTAGCCCATGAGGACTTTGTTGCTACAAAGAATGCAATATTTTTTTCGATAATTTTTTCAGATATAATATTCTTAAAATTATATTACTGAAGCTTCAGTGTTTTTGCTAACTTTGGTGTTCATATATAACAAAAAGAAAAGGTCACTTTGCATGCAAACTGCTTATAATTATTATGTAAGGATTTTAATAAAATTGTGTAATTATTAGAGGGATGAGTGCTACTTGAATTATATACTGCTTACTGTTTACTGGAGAAGCTACTTCACCACAGGAAAAGTACCTCTTTTGTATTTTTCCTTTAAATTAAAGAGCAAAACTATGTGAGCAAATGGAAGTGAATAACTGTGATATATTCTGCACGATGTCAATAGTGATGTGCCAAATTAGTATTTTTCCATTAAAAAGTGACATACCCAACAACTCACTCATACGCACCTTTGTTTTCAATGGTAAAGGAAAACGCCATTGTCCGATCGTGTGGATTGGTTTGTACTGCCAACATGACCAAGAGAAATAGGTTATGTTGCTAGGAAATAATTGTGGTATATCATTTACTGAGAAGCACAGAAGTAACGAAATCACACAAAATATGCTAATGAAAGTAATGACAAGAAATTAACACTACGTAAAAACAAAATGACAGGCAAGATGTGATTTTTGGAAAAATAGGTATCACTAGATATTTATTTTTCAAACGACCATTGTAAACCACTGAAAATGTAAGAATCAGTGCAATGATATGACAATAAAGATGTAACACTGCATAATCAAAATCGCAAGGGAAACTTAGTTACTCAGGGGGGAAAAAAAACAAGACCTACAAATGTCCTGTTCACACTTAGTCAACTTGCAGAGCTTAGTTTCTTTTGCAGGGATGCGGGGAGAGAATCTGAGATGAAGGCTAAATGTAATTACAAGGAATATGATTTGTGATAATAGGACAAGTGTCACTTTTTATACGAGTTTCATAAGTCAATATTGAAATCATCAGTATATCCACAGTAAGTTAGTTGTATACTAAAATTTTGAGTATTATTAATATACTCTTATTTCAATGAAAGAACGAGAGTACCAATGAATGATCACCCCTCCAATCCCCCACGAAGTGATCCATTGTGCTTTATGATATGTTGTTGTTTTCTAATGCCAGGCATTTTACAACAAAGTCATTTGACCTCTTGCACTCCAATATTTTTCAAAGATATTGACATGGTCAGCCACTGAAGCACAGATTTTGAGAAACACAGAAAACAAATCTCAACTAGGAAACTTGTCCCAACCAATACTTTAACCTGGGCCTGCTAACATAATAAAACGTGCTATCATCCATTCAACTCAAGAATGAATCCTAATGTCAATATATGCACCTCTCAGCAAAAAACAATATAGTCTAATATCATATAACACATCTATAAAGTAACACAGCCCACCCACAGTTGTGACATTATGACAGTGTTGTAGTCAAACATGAAAGTGTAAAGAGTAAAAAGAAAAATTTTGTTTTGAAAGTTTCAATACTTTTCTTAAACACTACCCTTGCTCCATGTTTAACATTTTTAAGTTTTGAGTGACTTTCTTTGTGAATATTTGATGTATTTATTTCCACTTTTTGTTTTCTATTTGATAAGTAAGATCCTATTCAACACCTTCAAACTTAACTATTTGGCACTAATGAATATAGCTTCTACAGAATGCAATAAAGAAAAATATCATATCTTTTTAACATGCTTAAAATGTTTCAAGAAAAGACCTGATAAGATCTGCACAATTCTACAAGTTTTTAGAGAAATGCTGCCAACATGCATCTAACATGTAAACTACCACTTAAAGAATAATAGCACATACATATGAGCCGTTCAGATCATAAGTGGTGTAAGTCAAAATTGGTTAATGAGGTTTAAAGTAAAAATTCTGTAAAATGCAGCGCAAAGTAGCAATATGTCCCTCATGCTAGCCACTGACTACTAAAAGTTTAAATAAATCGAATATTAATTGCTACTTTGCGCTGTATTTCACAGAATGTTTACTTTAACCTTCATTACCCATTTTTGACTTACACCACTTCTGCTCTGAATGGCTCATATGAAGAAGATACAAGTAATATAACTAAATAGACAAATACTTGAAAAAAATGATCAGTTTCATACAAGCATTCATATATTTCCGTTGTAAAAAAACTGTCATTAAGTGCCACATACTTCCTCTCTATATAGTGGCATTAGAGAAGATGAATAATAAATTGAGTGATGAATTGCTGGGTAACTTTCGGTGCTGGACCCCGGACACTCATTTCACCGGCATTATCACCTTCATTCATTCAGACGCTAAATAACCTAGATGTTGATAAAATAACCCAAAAAAAAAAAAAAATTGAGTGATGAATGTCAGTCATGTCCTATGAAGTTAGTAACACTATCTCAAGATCGCTTGGACAGCCTTCAACAAAGAAGAGGTTACAAATTACTTATGGTAAGTGTGAAAGAAAAATGGCAAGCAGATGTAGTAATGTACCCTCACACTCATTAGTTTACTGGAGTTTGCTTTTTGAGATGGTGGTAACTATTCACAAACAGTGAAACAAAAATTTTGTGCGAGCTTTCTAATTAAATTCTCCCACATTGTCGGTGATTTAATAAATATATTTTATGAAATGGGTTCTGTGCACCTTGCAGCAAGATGTGGGAGCCTCACTCTCTTAAGATAAAATGACCAGTTTCATTTTAAATAAGACACTCTGGAGCTCTTCTGATCAGTAAGCATACTGGTGCAGCAGACTTGCAGAGAGATAGGAGGATGGAAAGACAGACAAGACAGCATGTAAAGAACACTTTTTTTAGTATCCCAGTTGCTATAAACGTAAATTTTTGTAAGAACTTCTAAATCGATGATTTGCAGTATTAAAATACTTTCTACATAATTTGCATAAAACAAGTACAAGGGCATAATAAAAACATCACTCCCTGGTTACACTGCTGGGCTTTGCGGAGGTGTCAGCTGTGACCCTTGTTATAAGAAAACTGCTCTTTAATCGAAGCATACAAATTTTCTCCAATTCACTGCTTCTCACTCCAGATATGTATGCGAGTGAAATACTGCACTATCATATCTGCAATATTTACAGTACTATTCTAGCGATATATTTTCCATTATAAAATTGAAGAATGTGATCCCTGAACTTATTTAGTCCATTTGGCCATTTTTAATGATTTACACACATACAGGGTGGAAGTGAAATAACGTTGCAGATTGAAAGAGAGAATAGGATACTCTGAAATGAATAAAAAAAACCTATATTACATTTTATGATTAAATGCACGGGTAATTAGAAAATTAAATTTCAGGTTTCAGAAGTCCGGCAACATTGCAGCTAATACACTCTTCTCGTGATACAGATGTAAGAGGTCAACGAACTCGGTGTGTCTCGCTAAATGAGCTGTTCTCTGGCACTGTGTTGCAAGCAACTTGCACCATGTGGTGGCTTGAATTTAGAGGTTTTTAAAATTAAATTTACACGACAACTGTCCACATTATTGAAATACACCAGAGGGATAAATTATTCTTTATTAGTTTTCCTATCAATATGGGCAAAAATCACGAACCTATATTCGCAATAGTTATCGAACAAGAGATTATTAAACATTTGAGAGAAAACATTTTTTTCTGAAAAACTTTAACTTTCCATTAATATGGTATTACAGTTTTTTGTTACATACAACATAAGCTATTCGCTCTGGAAATCTGCAAGGCTAATTCACTTCCACTCTGTATATGATTGTTTTAAGACTTTTATAATTATATGTTTTAAGCATGTTTTCTTCCAAAACGATGCCAATCCTTGTCTAAAAGTTTATGTTATTGTGCACGTCACTTGAAAACTCACTCAGTCCGTGGACTGGTGGATAAAAAAACTAGCCCAGTCCTTTAATAAAAATGAACTGAATGCGTTTTGGGATCACACTCTTCAATTGAAGGGATCAGGGAAAAAAGGAGCTAACCCCACATTTATGAAAACTGAGAAAATGTATCACATTCCGTATTAGTAGTTTTACGTCTTCCATCAGATAGTATTTATAGCAGCAAAAATAACTTCACAATATCCAAAGCTTTTTATTCCAACACATTCTGGTGTTATATTTCCGAGCAAAAATGGAGTTAACCCACATTAAAATGGTGGATGGTAAAGACGAAATGTAGTGTTCTAGTGATACAGGAAAAGATTTTGTCACTGATGATAGTGTTAATGATCGAGATTACACTGCAGATTCTTCTGATACTGGAGAAGATTCACCACAGGTACGTTTAATACCATATTTTAGTAAAATATGTTGTTGTTGTTTTCTAATGCCAGGCGTTTGACAATAAAGTCATTTGACCTCTTGCACTCCAATATTTTTTAAAGATATTATCATGACCAGCCACTGAAGCACAGATTTTGAGGTGTTCCGAATCCATTTCTTGGTTTGAGTTGCACAATGGGCAGTTAGGGGACTGATATATTCCAATTCTATGCAGGTGTTTGGCCAAACAATCATGGCCTATTGCCAATCTAAATGCAGCTACAGACGATTTTCGTGGTAAATCGGGAATTAACTGTGGATTTGAGTAAAATATGTTTTGTGGTTTAACACCTTCTTCCTTCAGAGATGATGTACCAGCGTATGTTTACATTTTTAGATAATGAACTATAGCCATCTTGAATAATTATTATTATTTTGTGCACGAGTGCCATTAATTTTTAATTAAAGAGTCATATATGTTGTTTGATTAATCATTTAAGGCCTATAGATTTCCTCAGAATTCTATGTTAATTATTTAGGTAGTAAATCCATCCTGACATTTGTTGTCGAGATATTAATTTTATTTTCTTTCTTGTAGCCAGAAATGGATATTTCACGAAGCATAGAGCAAAACCATGTGAAATGTTCAGTAAGTACAAAGAGGAAGCATAATATTGAAAACTGGCAGTCAATTAGGAATCTGATTTGATTTAGTTGACCTGGTGTTGCATCAGTTTTGGCACCAAGACTTGGGATTGTTCATAAGTGCAACATCAGATGCCGTTACAATGACGTGAACAAAAATATTTATATGTAATACTGCTCAATTTTCAAAAAGAATGAGCAAAACAGTAGAAAAATAAAGGTCAACAATAAGTTATATCTCAGAAGAAGATTATAGTACCTAGGAAAGTTGGTAGTTCTTGTTCGTGAACAAAGTTATTCAGCTTTTGATTTGTCACAAAGATACTTAGAGCCAATCTCATTGACAGTAGGAAGCACGCTGATTTACTGGAACTTCTGCAATTGATTTCTCTAGATTATCACCCATTCTATGAAAGGTTACTCTTATCAGCAAAGCTATTACTGATAATGAACCTGAAATGGTCGATGACAACAGGATGAATGATCACATGAAGTAGAACACATAATATGTGAACTGAAAGCTATAAAATGTATAACACAGTGCATACAATAATTAATTCATAAAACTGTTAACCCTTGCATTATGTTTTAAAAAGTCTGAGGAAAAAAGGAGCTAACTCAATTTTGTAATTCCTTCTTCTTTTAGGTATTATTTTACTTTCCTTAAAAAGAGAATTTACATAGAAACTCTCTCCCCAACAAAACTGAATATTCCACATAATACTTCAGCAGAGTTTCAAGCACATTCACACACAATCCTGAATTGTAAGATTTTTTAAACTTTCAAATAGCTTTTTCTCGAAACTAACTTACTGTGGGTTAGCTCTTTTTTCCCCGAGCCCTTCAATTGTACTATGGTCGTAAGAAACAATATGAAGAAATATGCTATTTTCTGGTATGTACTGAAAATACAAGAAATTAGCTATAGAAAAATGAAAAAACCTACCAGCTTCATCATCTTCTGAGTCAGTGCTGCTATCACTATCCTCTTCTTCTTCCTCCTCCTCTGCTTCACTGGAGGCTTCTTCCTCTTCATCTCCTGGGCTGTGATTCTCTCTACCACCAGGCTCTGCAGCAGAGTCACTGACTTGTTGCTTTCCTTCTTCTTCAGTCTGGAGCTGTTCTTCTTCTGAATCTGACACTGTTACGACATTGTTGGCAGGGTCACCTTTCTCTTGACCTTCTGCTATAAAAATATATATACACAACACATTCAAAATAAAGAAATTATACTGAATATGGAAAAAGTAAGCAACTATTATATTACATGGGCTTATTTGTAAAACCTCGTAAAAATTGTACAAGACAGCAAAATAATTTCTTAATTTTCTATACCCCAGCTAACAACTGTTACGCATTTGTTATTTATAAAATACACAAACATTTGTAACTTACGAGGTGTTATCAGCAGAATGCACTTTGCAAATATACAGTAGAACCTCGACTTTTGGCAACCTCTATTTAACGTTTTTTTCACATTTAATGTTGAAATTTCACGGTCCCAATAATTATTACATATGATTAATGTATTCAATTTAGTGTTATTCTTTTTGCTGTGAAACTCGCATTTTACATTAAAAATTGTTTTTAAATGATTTTTTTTAATCTCGACTAATGCAAAAATAAAAGCATTTCAATTCAATGCGTAAAATACAATTTTTTTAAGAGTCAATGAATTGGTAATGCTGCTACCTCACCACCATATGATTTCTCCTCTCTCACCACATTTACATGAAGTTCGCATTCCTGTTCGTCTAATTTCCACCCTTTGCAAGAACCAATCACAAGTAAAATAACACTCACAGCAGAACAGGACACAAACAGTCTACTAATTCCCACCCTTTGCGAGAACCAATTACAAGCAGAATAACACACAGCAGAACAAAACATAAAAAGTCTGTCAATTTCCACCCTTCGTGAGAACCAGTCACATTCAATGATGGATGTAGCAGCCACCCATGACAACTGCTTCTTGTCTTTGTTGTGTTTGCTGAGGTGTGTGGTGTCAGAGCTACTACAGTGAAGAGATGGAATTTTTTATCATTACTGTATCATCTAGAAAACAATGGCTGCAGAAAAGTTAATTTAATTTGCAGAAAAAGTTAATTTAATTCGCAAAATGGAAAAGAATCCAAATGCTAAGATATCTGACATGGCGAGAAGAAGATTTGATTGGTACCCAGCTTCCTCTTATGTTTTCCATTATTTTGTACACTGTTGTCCATAATGTACTTATTGCAGCTTTTTTTGCAAATAAATTGCATTTTTGCAAAAGTATTCAAACATTTTTAAACAAAAACAGCAAACCCCTATTTAGTGTCAACCCCCATTTAAGGTTATTATTCCGTGTCCCCAGAATAACGTTAAATAGAGGTTCTACTGTACATAGATTTCAACAGTCAGGAAAACTTGGAACTTATAAACTTTTAAAAGGAAACTGGTGATATGCTGTACCATGAAAGAAATGCAAAACATGAAACTTAAAACTGGAAATAGTGAAACTTGGAGAAACAAGCCTAAGGATTATTCAGAAACCAACCTTCGAAAGGCTGATTACAAAAAAAAAAGAATGCTGCTCATTTGGTTCAGTAGTGCATAAACAATGAACATTGAAAATGGAAATGTCATCATTATTTGTACCAGTTGTGAGGTGCAAGCTGTGATTTCTTTCCTCCAACAGAAGGACTCAGTGCCACAGAGATTCACTGTCAATTGTAGCCTGTGTATGGTGATAGTGTTATAAGTAGAGAGCAGATGTTGACAACCTGAAAATCGCTGAAAAATAACCAATGTGTTCTAAAAATTAAAAGGAAAACCTTAAAAATTAATCAATTAAAGGCAGGGGACTGTACACGAACAGATAATAAACACAAACGAGCATTTAATTTTTGAAATAAATAAAAATAAAAATAATTCTCAATTAATACAAATTCATGAGCAAAATAAGAAAGAAAAAAAAATACGTCATCAATTAAAAATAGCCCACAAAAATTCAAGTAATGTATTGCATATTGTGTGACAATATGTTGTGCATGCATTTGTACGAGGCGCGTCCAGAAAGTAAGTTTCCCTGGAGCCGTTTACAGAAAGAAAACACAATTTCATGGAAAAACGTATTGGAACAGATACAGCAATTGTTGAACTATTTTTCAACATATTCCCCACGGAACTGAGACATTTGTCATACCATAGAATCAACAAAGAGGTGCAGATGGCTGTCACACAATGGCTCCTATCCCAGGCAGCAGACTTCTACGACACAGGGATATAAAAGCTGATTCCATGGTATGACAAATGTCTCAATTTCGGTGGGGAATATGTTGAAAAATAGCTAAAAAATTGCTGTCTGTTCCAATAAATCTTTCCATGATATTGTGTTTTCTTTCTGTAAATGGCTTCAGGGAAACTTACTTTCTGGACGGCCCTCGTACAATATAGTTTACATTCAGAAGGAAATAATATTATTGAAACCTTCAATAAAGTTACATTTTATCCCACTGTAAACAATGACACTCTGCAATTTGAGATCACCCTAAAGCAGAAAAAACATATATATTTACATATCAGTATTAATCAGGAATTAAAATTTTTAAGTCCTTTTCTTTTTCACTGTTCATTCTCTCATACCCATCCTGTTCCTGTCAGTTTCTGCTGTGGGACCTTACATTAAAATGAAAGATACTAACTTCAGAACAGGATGCACTGGAAGGAATGGTAAACGGGAGAAGAGTTCAGGGCAGAAGAAGATATCAAATGATAGACAACACTAAGATATATGGATCATATGAGGTGACAAAGAGGAAGGCAGAAAATAGGAAAGACTGGAGAATGCTGGGTTTGCAGTGAAAGACCTGCCCTTGAGCAGAACACTATGAATGAATGAATGAATGAATGAAACTTCAGAATTATTCCGAGTGTTGATGAGAAAGTATATCAAAATGCTTTAAATAACCCAAAAAGAATATTTAACTATCGCCTTTCAAGGGAACAAAAAGTATAGATTATATGTCTCTCGAATAATGTCTTCTAAATTTAGAACTTTTCATAAATCAATTGCTTGGGGCTTGGAGAAAGCTCATAAAATATTGTCAAAATTGCCTGTCTATTGTTAATTGCAGTGGTTGACTGACAGCTAAAGCTATGCAATTAAAAGATAAAATATGCCACTAGTTTCTTATATCTGAAATAGTTTTGCTATGACAAAATAAATTATAGATTTAACTATGAAACATTGATTTTGGAATGCACAAACTATTACGCACTTATTTGTGCTACTGGATTCTATGTGAATTATAATTCCTGAGTAACAAGCTAACATGTTAAATAATATGTAAAATATTCAATAAAACATTGTCAAATTCTGGAATTTTTTCTTGATTAATTGTTCAGATCGTAATTGTATTCCACCAACATAAAAAGATACATTATATTCGGGATTATTCTTCATTCTACTCTGTTGTAATGAAAGTGAAATAGACAATAGAACAAGATATATTCAAACAGAGTCTCTTGTTTTCATGTGACAGGAAACACTTTGCACAGGTCTGGATTCCAACAGCTAATAACCTGTTTTTGTTGTATGAAATCTGTTTCATACTGTACGTTTCAGGTTTCACATTTCGCATTTCTTTGATGTGTCACAACCCTTAGAGTAAAGTCAATTAAATAAAGTAATCAATGTATCTCTCAGAATAATTGCACCAGGCGGGCTGACATCATCGCTATAAACAGAAAAAAGAATCAAGGAATGGTATTAAGACTCAACTATCAGATTTGAGAGGGATACAATGCAGCCCCAACAAACTGAGGAGGAAAAACGAGCATTTATGAACCTTGCTTGCCTTATTTCAGCAGATAGTATAACACCTCCCTCAACAACTGGTCAGTTCAAGGATTGTTTTTGGAGCCAGGGGATCATTGTCTAAATTCACCCATGACCAGCTAAAACTTCTGGGATGCAAGCTTTTCACTATGAAGAAGATTACAACGCAGATCTTGAAAGACAAATCATATTGTATTTTATTTTTAAGTTAATCTCTGCTTTGTATTCTGGATCCTAGTGGTCAGCCGTAGATGTCCGCCAGATGTCCTAAATTGTGGAATTAGGAGTGCAGATTCTGCATTTCCATCTTTATTTTAATAACAATTAATTTTTTTTCTTTTAATTATATATACTGTATATATTTTATGATTATAATTTTTTGTGTACAATTAACTTTTATTTATCAGTGTACTGTATAATCTTCTGGATCCTTGGGGGTCATCCTCATTGGAGGGGGAGATGATTTTGTGAATAAATCAATATATACAGAATAACCTCGATTTTCTGCCTCCTGGCTTTTATTTATTGACAGAGGATGTATATTTTGTTTGTAAACAATTTTACTGATGTCAATGGAAAACAAAAATGCAACATACCACTTCTTTCAGTTACACCTTTGGCCTTATCTTCTTCCTCTTCTACTCTACGTTTCTTCCTTTCCCTGCTGCGGCTACGTTCTCTTTTCTTGGCTATTTCTCTAAGTGTGCGTTCTTTTTCTTTTTCTAGATGTCGGCGTTCACGTCTTGCCTCTAGCTCACGTCGATATACCTCTTTCTGACGAACCATTTCTCGATCTGAAGTATTTCAACAATTGTATTAATTGCAACAGTGTGACAATGTATTTCTTGGTATATTAATGAACATGTGCATGATCACGAAATAAATTACACAGAATACCAAACACACTACTCATAGAAATAAGCCTTATGCAACAATTCTTAATTTAAAGGCAGATTCTTTTTACAGTATTCTATTATTAAGACTGTGTTTGTGTAACAATAAAATATTAGCTTCATAATAATAATATATATTATATATAATAAAAATAGTATCAAAGAAAAGCACAAAATTTAATATATATATATATATATATATATATATATATATATTATATATATATATCAGAGTTAAAGAGTTGCACTGCAAGCTGGACGGCACAGGTTCAATTTCAAATAAGATCGTGGATTTTCTCCATTGATCTAATACTTCTTGCTGCATTAGGAGATATCCCTATTGCTACTAATGACAATTGTCCAGAAAAGGTGGAAACCTTAAACCTCTTGCTGCCTTGTAGGCCTCAATGTTAGTGGTGGAGTGTGATTTGAAGAACTGTGATTTTGTTGCTATGATAGGTTTGTCACTGGTTCTAACTGTGACTACTGTTCCAAAATAAAAACTCAGAAAAATCATCATCTCTGCTCAATATGTGACTCACAGTGAAGGTGATGATATACATGTATGTGACAGGCCAGAATACAGACAAACTGCAAGTCAGAAGATGAACTGGAAGAACAACATAACTGGGATCTAATTAATTTTCGTCCCACTCAAAAGGTTAACCTCCACAACTCTTTGATTCTGAAGCTATGCACTAACTATATTCTTCCACTTCATAAACATTCTTGGGTGATTATATGTGCCCACACATAGCAATAATGCTGCTCAGAAGTCAGAGCGTGTTTTGTTTTCTGTATATTCCCAGTCCTAATCATTATTGTTGATATAAGACACGGCACCAGTATATCAACTCAATTCCCAGAAGAGCAATAAACATAAACATCTGTCAGTTAGTGATGAAGAAACATGGGTATTCCTCGTAGTTTGTTCAGAGATAAGTAGATGGCAGTGAAATTGAGTTTTAGATGACTTGGAAATCTACACACAGGAAATGGAGCTCCACAATCACCAAAAATCATCCGAACACAAAAATCACACTGTGACGGAATCACTATTACCCATCACAGTGATTTTTCGGAATCTGTCAGAGTTCAGAGCTGTTTCAGCAAAATGTTGTCACACCTCACCTCTACTTCATAGCCTATAATAGGGATGCCTTTACTATTTCTTTGTAAACAGTAACACAAAGTAACAGACATATTGAATCACCTAGAAAAATGGTTATCTAAGGATGTGCGTACCTCCAGAGCCCAGTAGGTAGTACACCATCCTGTTGGAAAAAGATACCTGGTTGGAGATGCTCTAGTTGAGGAAAACAAATTCCTCTAGCATATCCAGGTAAGTATTGGTGTTAACAGTCTCTTCAGCGAAGAAAAAGAGACCAATGATTTTATTGTGCATAAGACCGCACCACACATTAATCTTTGGACTATGGCGATCTATTTCTCGAATCTTGTGAGGCTTTTCAGACCCCCGAATCCGACAGGATGGATTGGAATGGCCCATTTCCTTGGCTACCACAATCACCCGACATAACCCCCTTGGATTTCTTTTTATGGGGTTATGCAAAGGATATTGTGTACCAGTTCCCAATATTCAAGTCCTACGACAAAGAATTCAAGACAGCATCACATCAGTTACTGTGGAGGTACTACAGCGGACATGTCAGGAAATCGATTATCGCCTTGATATCCCAAGGGCGACAAGGGGGGCACAAATAGAAGTGCATTGAGGTGATAAAAACAAAACTTTGAGAGATTCTCTTTCACATGAAAAAAGCAGAATTGAGATACCTCATTTCATTATTTAGTTATTTACATCTGAAGTTGTAAAGATAATTTATGGACACGGTGTATAACTTATTTGATTTACAATCTTAGTTCTTAGGATGGAAAAAAGAAAAACTAGGCCTGATATCAAAACAGAAACCCACATGAATAACTTACGGACATTTGTTCTTTTCCACATACAATAACACTTATTTGTATTCAAAAGTCAGATTAAGACACAATTTTAATTTTACATATATAAAGATGCAAAGGTACTCAGTGATTCAGAATAAAATTGAATTATTTTATTAGGATATATGTGACACATATATAAATATTTTGAGATACAGAATGAGAGGTTGGCAATGCCTCAGTTTCTTGTCAAAGGACAGAGATGGTATGACCTGGAAGATGTGCAACACCTCCTGCACTTTGTCATTTGTAAGTTTTCGACCAAGATTATAAATATTTCAGGCATCTACATAAGAGCCAGGAAATGCATTGTGTACTTCTGTAATGTTTGCATCACTGGCATGGATGGTCACTTTGAAAACTACTCAGATTGCCTTTCTGCTGTTACAAGGACATAATATGCATAAAACATACACTGTAATGCTAAAATATCCACATAAATTCAGTTTTCTGGATATGTAGTGTTGTACTAAATTAAAATAAAATATTACTAACACAAAGCACTGCTTCATAACAGAAAGGCAATTAATCGGCTCACAAATGAGCATCAAAGTGTAGATATTGCATATCTTCCAGGAGATACCTGTAATACATGTCTGTGAGAAACTGACACTTCGCCAACCATCCATCCCTTATCTCAAAATGCAGTCTGATCCATTTGAGAAGACATGAAATAAAATCGCTTTAAAAATTATATCAGAAGTGACACAAAAATTATTTTAGTTCCAATATGATGCTAAAACACAGGAGTTTTTTTAATCATTGTTTTTAAGAACAAAATAAATCAGATTATTACTTAGTAATGACTGAATGAACAATCTGTCTCTTACTACATATTATTAAGAAATAAAACATAAGCCTTAAAAATCAGTTCTATCTATTAATATATTCAATCTTTTACCTGTCTGCTAATAAACCTAAAAGTTAATACTTAACAGATTAAGATGATTCATAGGATTATTAACATGTCTACAAAGTTGCAACAATATACTATATTATAGCATTTATAACTATCACATATGAATCGTGAATTGCAGAAACCTCAAATTTAGTTTTTTGATATGATTGTAATATTCATACATTAGCTTTTCAAGCAGTGCAGAAATCCCACACATCCAGTGCTCAGTGTACATTTTACAGCTGCAATAATTTACAATGAATTGCAGGAACACCATAAATCCAGGGCATGTGGAATTTTTTAGAACCTAAAAAAATTTTCAGTTAGCTTTTCTTTGTCTTTTATAGGAGTGAAGGAATTTGAATAATTAAATAATGCTATTTACATTTTACATGTTTGTGTACTTTTTTTTCAATTTCTTGGCTTAAATATACATTTGAAGTTCTTTATAAGATAAAAATATTGTCCTCCATCTTCTTCACCTAAAAATTGTTAAAAAAAAATAAAAATAAAATGTTACTAGTCGTGAATTGCAGAAACCTCATATGTCCAGGCAATTCAGATTTTTTTCCCCCCCCAGAAAACACTAAAGAAAAAATTAAAGTTCATTTATGTCAAACATTAGAGCTCATTATTATACTTTAATAAAAAACAGTCATTTCAAAATACCAAATGTTTTTGAAGATAATTAGTTTTTTGTGCCATCTGAAAAATTTACTCAAATGAACATGTGGGGTTTCTGCAATTCACGATTTAGATATCAATGAACACTCACAATTACACCTAGATGTTAAGAGTAAGTTGGTGATATTAAAAACGTTATGCACTTAAAGAGACTTTTGTCCATAACTACTGTCTACTATGATGGACATTTACACTCAATTAGAATCAAAACTAGTGATTCTTTTAAGAATGTAAAATGATCTGAACAAATTACAGAAAATACTATTCTTCATTTATAAATATAACAATACCTGAAAAAGAAACAATTAGTACCAGTAGTAAAAATAAACATACTGAAATACAAACAGAAGATGCAGTGATTGAACTAATGCGAACAATAAGTGCAATATCTTAGTAAATAGCAACAAAAAAGAATAAAGTGAGCTTAAGAACTGATGACATCAGAATAAAAATTATGCTCCTCTTTATAGTTACACTACATGGCTGGCAGAAAATTCTCTTTTCTTTGAATGTATATTCAGTTTGATAAATAAAACAATCGAAGTAAAGAAAAATTTAGGGGAATGTGGTGTGGGGAGAGAAATCGAAACTCTGACCAGAAAATGACGCAAAATTGATGTAACAGATGACGCAACTTAAGTAGGTACTGTAACTAAGCGTTACAGCAGAGATATCATATGAAATAATGGGCTGCCATGATCATGTTTGTCAGAAATTTTGTTCTCCAAAGGTGAGTACTAATTTATCACCATTTCATTCAGAAATGTATTTGCTGTTATAAGCTTACAATGCAATGAGTAATGCCGGTTTAAATCACGCAATGGCATTTGGGCAGTTCATAATTTTAAACAATTAAAACTCGAAAGTAGATAAACAGGACGGAGTGCCAGCATTAAAGTGACTATTCTATTAAAATATATCATTGGCTCATACCTCAAGTATAGCTATAAATGAAAAACTCAATAACAAACATCAAAGATTCCAAATCAGATACCTGAATTACAGAGGTTTCAAATTATTTGGATGTGCCTGAGACTCCTTTAGTTCAATGTGATCATAAATATAACTTTTTTTTTTCTTTAGTCTAATCCCATTACAGACAGTGGTCCCATTACTAGCAAATTGCTGGTCTGGTTAACTATACTTCAGAGTTCAATGAACTGCCAGTTTAAAAAACACAAACAAAATACTACTACTCTTATCAAGAGGTCTGATTTATTTTATGATTGTTTAATAAACCTTAAAATGAACAAAAAACTGCGCGCGCGCGCACGCACGCACGCACGCACGCACACAAGTAAAAAAAAAGTGCTATTTTGTATAACATTAATATTAACATCCAATAAAAAAAACTGAAAAATATTATAATGACATTTATACGCAGGTATTAACTCTGGTGACTGCATTATTAATATAAAGCCAATATTTTTACGACAAGAGTAATTATTAACAGTGATTATATAGTCTATGCCTGAACATGAATAATGATCTGGGATAAATGAAGGAAGTGGCAGATATACCTCATATGCAAAATACTTTTCTAGCATATTTATAGCAAAACTAATAAAGTGCATGAAATCTCAGTCAAGCAAATGACCTAAGAATTGATCCTAAAATCTTAAGTCACATGGAATATTTAACAATGCATTAGTCTAATAAGCTCTTTGGCTGCGAAAAGGAAGATAATATTTATATTACAAATGCATAATATGTTCATCTACATTTTAACAAATAATGTTAATGAACAACAATGCCATGTTTTCACTGACAGCAGAAGGGTCTTGAATGAGTAGTTTTGAGACTACTGAGTCACTGACTTTATAGTATATGGTACAGGGCAACTAATCACAATTTAGTACCCATAAGTCAATATTTACCTATGATTGAGGTTCTGGCTGATAAGTACATCTATTATCAGGGAGTACATCTAACTTGACGATATGTGTCAGAGGAAGAACAATTGTTTGTATACATCTGAAGTCTGATTAGTGTAATATGTTACTAGTCAGCGATGTATGCAATGGAGGGGGAAAGGAACTGGGCATCCTACCCCATTATCTCCTGGCTTAGTTGCTTCATGAGTGATACCTTAGAGGTTGTCACTTATGAGACTCAAACCTGTCTTCGAACAGTTGACTAAACAACAAACAATAAATCAATAGTAAAGTGAAACAGAATTACAATTTGTATTAGAATGATTTCACGCCTTCTTAGTGATCAAGAGAAACTGTATTTGATAGTAATTCATCAACAGCATTTTCATAATTTAGCATTATCATAATCTGCAACATTTACAGATTAATCACATGAATGCATGCCACTGCATTAGTGTTGTAATCGAAACTCATTTGTTAACAATTTTTGTCATTCTACTTTTTTCCTAGTATTGAGAGATATCTCAGATACCTACAGTTTTGTGACTTATAAGATTTTTTTTTTTACTAATGGCGGGTACTTGACTATTCGTCATTCATCCATATAAAGCCAGTTACGTAGACCAATTTACCAAAACAATTATTGCCCAGGATGCGCTATAGGAGGCTAGTTTATGCTAAACCAGTGGTGAGATGAAATGGAGATTTTTTCGAATGCCACAGAGAACTGGAGCTCCTGGAGAAACCTGTGTTACCTGAATCGAGGACTTGCCGAAACAAGTTATATTATATCGAAGGTACACAAGGGATTGAACATGAGTCCACAGGATCGTAAGTCCAGTGATCCAGCCACTAGACCACCATGGCGGCTACTTATAAGATATTAGAACTACTCTAAATAAATTTAAAGTTAAAATATGAGAATGGTTGCACTTTTATTGAACTTGCCAACATGTACTTTATTTATACAGACGCAAGAGATTGTCCTTTAACAGCTGCTGAGCCCTACAGAGAAAGACTTCCTAACAGACGTCATGCACATCGTTCCATATTTCATTCCAGCATATCAGACTGTAAAATTGTGATATGTCAGAAATCTCTAACAGCATATGAGAATCTTATTTGCATCAATGCTATCTCTGTATTGCTGCTGGAGTTGCTAATTCCAGCAATTTCTGTAAAAACAGTGAAGTATAATTGAACCTTTTTTTTATGGAATTTCAGTGCATTTCACCCTAAGTTTCTTGCCTTTAAAATGTAACTGCATACTACAGTTTATCTGAAGCATTCACAAGCAAAAGCACATGCTGTGCATTAGGAATTGTATTTAATTAGTATAATCGCGAATTGTAATAGAAACAATTACAAATCAGTAATGAGACTCAAGATACATAACTTCTCTTTCACCCAACCCTAATACCATGTTTACTGTGTTAACAAAAGTTACAGAAGTGCGTCAGATTCAAAAGTAACTCGATGGTAACAGTCATCTTTGAAAATAACTTCCATTATTGTTTTGTATAATTTCGAATGATAGAAGTCAGTGGTGTGCATCTCCTTTAGAGATTTTATGCTGTAAAATGGAAATTTGAATCTACAGATCATGGGTTCCGTATCTCGAGTTGCTTGTACAGGATCCCTCTACACTGAGTAAAAATATTGCAGCATTGTTCATTGACACCCTGTATATGTCTATTCAAGGTGATCCACATAATGTGTTACAAGTTATTTCTCTTAAATAGATCAATAGAACTAAATGTTGATTTTTCCAAATCTCATTAGAGGGGATCTTTCAGATTGCGTCATAGACAGCATTCCATTGGTCTCCACACTCATGTGACATGAGTGGGGCGGGAGAAGGTTGCACTTCTGATCTAATACTTTGAACAGAATGGACTTTTTTTTTCTGGTTGTTCCAAACAAAATGGACAACTTTTGTTTGAAACAATTTTTTTCTAAATTGAATTCTTAAGATGTACAGCTTTATATAGCTCCCTCTACAGCGGACTTGAATAATTTCACGGGAAAAATTGTTCTGGGGCTGGGCATCGAACTCGGGACCTTTGGCTGAACACGTCAATGCTCTACTGACTGAGCTACTCAGGAACTCACCAGACCCCAGCTCAATGATTTTCCTTTATATCCACATATCTAAAGTGGATTGACAAAAAGTCAGAGATCCAACATTGAGTGCACACTTTCTGTGTGACTAAAATTGAGCTGGAGTCTGGTAGAATTCCTGGATAGCTCAGTCAGTAGAGCATTGGCGTGCTCAGCCAAAGGTCCTGGGTTCGATGCCCAGCCCCGGAACAATTTTTCACTTGAAATTATTCAAGTTACAGCTTGTTTGAAAATTATACAGACCCCAGAAAAACCCGAACTGCAACCTTGTCTGCTTGTGAACCCGAGCCATCTGCATGTCAGTCTGATGCTCTAGATCACACAACCACTGGAGATGTTTAATACAGTCTTAATACTCTTTGTGAACCAGAGAATACCATCTATTTTTAAGAGATTAGATGCTTGAAAACAAATGGTTATCAGAATGTTACTTTTACCTTTCTTAACAAAGTTTCTTTCTCTGGTTCATAGAGAGTATAGTATTAAGACTGCATTAAATTCTTGCAGTGACTTGTGGTCAAGAGCACCAGACTGTCACAATGGCAGCCCAGGTCCGCAGGTAGACAAGAATGCAGTCTGGGTTTGTCTGAGGGTCTGCATAACTGTAACTTATTAAGATTGCACTTTAGAAAAAAATGTTTCTAACAAAAGTTGCCTGATATGTTCAGGAGAACTAAATATTAAAAAATGTTCATAATTTCATTTCTAATATTACACCTGCCTGCCCCCATTCCTCATAAATGGGGCCCAATGGAATGCCATCCATGATGCAATCTGAAAGATCACCTCCTCTAAAAAGATTTGGAAAAATGGCATTTAGTTTTATTGATCCATTTGAGAGAAACTAACTTGTAACACTTGATGTGGGCCACCTTGTGTGTGTAAAAAATAATTATTACTGTATACTGGAAAGCTATATGACATATTAAATCTGGTAAAATTGTATTTAAAATATATGAATACTAAAATAATTATAATTAATGAAAATACGAAAAAAGACAATGAACACAATAAATAAATTAACGAAATGGGGTTTACCTGTTGTACACACAAGAGGAGGTATGTTCTAATGTTCAATTACATAAGATAAGGAGGCAATTACGGCACAAAAATCAATTTGCTTAAACAAACAAAAAAATTAACGTGACCAAAAAGATGACAATGGCTGTGAATGGAAGGTGAACTACATGAATGACAGGGGAAAGGATTAAGTGTGAAATCTGTTTGTAACAAATCACTATAAATGATACTTTAAAATTACTGCAAGTTATTTAACTTCCGAAATTCAGTTATCAATATTAATATTCAATTAAATTACTGCAACAACACAGCAGTTCTATAAAACTATCATTAGCGATGAAAATAACAATGATTTACTACAAAATATTATCACAGGGCTGGTAAAAATACAAGTGTCCTTCAGCAAAGGAAAGTAAATGATTTAACTACCGTAGAAGAGAAATTCAGAAAAAAAGATAGACACTTATGTAAGACGCAAGTATTGAGTTTTCTTCATAAAATAGAAAGCATTATTCAAACAAAGAGTTTTACACAAATATAAATATTCAACAATTAATGTACATTTCACTTAAAGTTTCAAGGCAATCAAAGCAATCTTAATAATTAATAGCAGCAATAAAAAATAGTCAAAAGCGACCCAAATGCATTATAGGCTACAACAGCATGTTAACATAATACATCAAGTAAATATTTATACAAAGAGTAACAAGAATACACAGCCAAACTCTGGGGACCTACTCCACATTCCTAAAGGAAGGAAATATGTTATGTACACATAGGTACGGATATTCTTTGTTTTCATGTTAGAGTTCTTTTTTACTGCCTGATAGTGGCATCTGCTGTGAGAGTTAACTGTGGAGTAAAATATACTGAGAAGTGCTGGGTCATGTCCAGTGCTGTAGTTGGGCCAGAATGGATTGTCTGGTTAAAATTTTAGTTGACTTTACCGTTCCAGTTAAAAATAATTATAATGCTAATTATTAGCATGACTTTACCATTACAGTACAAATAACATTTTAATTCTGGCTAAATATTTATTAGTAAAATGATTTTGTATTTTTATCGGTTTCAGTATTCGAGCAAATTTCAATTTATGGTAGGCTTCCTTTAAACAGAAACACATCATGTTATAAAAAGATAGAAAGAGATGTAAGCATTCTATCTTTTTTTTTTCTATGCAGTCCAGCGCAAAGCAGGCAGACAGAGAAAGCACTCTGTTGTATGAAGGTCAAATTAATCTCAAGAAACGCCACCAAGCTAGTCAATTTCCCTGAATTTGGTTAACACAAAAACTGGTCTCCTGAGATATATTACTGGAGTTGATAAAAGTGTGTGCAGACTCTGCGATATTTTTCATTTGCTAGAAAAGTGACTCTTCATAACTGCTTTCCAGGCATTTATTGACTGTGAAACTGAAACACATGAACCGAAAATTTTAAAACAAACAATCGACACTCTGCTAATTTCAATATCAAAGTGCGAAAGATCATTCAGCACAATGAATGAAGTAAATTCAAAGAAGAGAAATGCTCTCATCGTCTCCCAGACAAGTGGGTTGATATTCATTGGTAGTGTTGGCCCTCCACTTCAAGAGTTCAATCCACACCTTATCCATAATTGTGGTTCTGAGATGGCAGATGAAACAGCAAATAGGAAATGACAGCCAGTGAAAGAAGTTACATATGAGGCAATCGTGCATCTTCTGAAATAGACTGTAAGGTGAGTTCCACTTAAAATTTTTTTCCAACTACAGCACTGGTCATGCAAGTCAGTTTGGTTTTGAGTTTGTTAGTGAGTTGACGTATTACTCAGTTCTGTATTAAAATTGTTATAATTGTGCATGAGTTACATTATTCACTGTATTAGTTATGCCACGACACAATAATAGTCTAGAGCAAAGAATTTTTACATGCAATACATATGTAAAAACGAAATTATGCAGAATTGAAATAAGGCAATACACAAGAAAATATCCTGACAGTCCTATTCCAAGTAAGGAAACATGATTTCTATATTTATTTTGATAGCCTGTAATGTAGGCCCTAATTTTTCCAAAATTTCCTCATTTCCGTTGTGGTGGAATAGTATAGAATATTTATGCACTAATTATTATTAAAAGTATTGCAGAAAAGTATGAATTTCATTAAAACTAAATGTTTAGCCATGATGATTGTAATATTTATACTGAATAAGAACATGTGAAAGTATTTTAAACAATTTTTTTTTTTTTTAAGTTACTGTGGCTCAATTGATGTTTCATTAGATTTTAACTGAATCTGAAATATAATCACTTTCCAGTACAGGATACTAAGATTGTACTGTTACAGTATCGTTTTATACAGAATGAACAGGGGGGAAGGGTAATTTGGATACAGTGAGGTCATTTTTGGTTTAAGTTAAAATTTATTGAATAAAACTTTATCTAATCTTCAAACACATACAATTGCCTATCATGGAGTGTTACAAATTTGTGTCGATCACACTGATAAGACCTGGTAAAAAAATAATAATCTGTCTCTTATTTACCAGCATATGAAATGACCCATCATCATATTCAAAGCAATAATGTTGGCAAACCAGCTGAGATACAATAACCAAATTCATATATGTGTACATTACACATGTTTTGAACTTTTAAACATAAATTTTATAATATATCATTAATAATTTGTTAGTACCAGTATATTACAATTTACAAATATGGGATATTTGGGTATAAGTTAAATTTATTGAATAAAGCTTTACCTAATCTTCAAAACACATGACAATTTAATATATAGTATATTGTCTATTTCACAATAATTGTCTATCATGGAGTGTTAAAAATTTGTGCTAATCACACTGATACTGCCTGGTAAAAAAAAACTGTTTTTTTATTTATCAGTTTATGAAATGACACTTCATATTCAAAGCAATATTGTTGGGAAAGTAGCTGTGATACAGTAACCAAATTCATGCATGTGTACATTACACATGTTGAGAACATGTTTTTAATAATTTTAGCAATATATCATTAATAGTTTGTTAGTAAATTATAATTTATAATTATAATTTATAACTCGGGTATAATTTTAGGTTAATTGATAACTAACCTAGTTTTTGTTCCAGATCATGCCATGTACGGATTAGTGAAAGACAAATAAATATTCTAAGTGTTTTCTGTCCCTGATTTTAATGGGAGTTATTTTAAATTTATAAAATAAACCTTATCAAGAACTTTAAGTATTAGTTGAATTTTTTTTATCTTGTTAGGTCTAATTACAAATTTTAAATGACTGCCTAACCTCTACATTCTGTTCTAGGATACATATACTAACCTAGGTTGAGATAATTTGATTGATTTATAAGAACTTTAAAGCACGTTTTACTTCAATAATACACATTATACCCAAATTTCCCCATCCATGGGGTAAATTGAGTATAGTTAAACTTAGGGTTATTATTCTGATAAAAAGAGGCCAACATACTTGAAAATGCAATAGAACCATTCTAGAAGGCCATAGTGTCAAATATAAAAAAAAAAAAAACTGACTGAAAAATTGTATCATATTAACAGACAATGGGTCTCTATAAACTTAAAAAAAGGCTATTTTTTTTACCCAGATTACCCCAACCCACCCTCCACCGGTAAATCTCTGAGCTCTTCATTGGACTTAAAGAAATGGAACTGGTAGATGAAGTCTCAACCCCTGTTGACAATCTGTCAGAACAAATTAACCTCTTTTTCTCATCAGTCCATTCACTGTAAAGACATGAGACTAAAAACTCTCTCTATATTGGCACTGCTCGGAGTGAGAAGAAATATTGTGCTATGCGCAGAGATTTGCCTAAGTGCTCATCAGTAAGGCAAGAATAAAAAAAAATTCATGAGTCATTAACTCATCTCAATGTTCCCTGTCAGTTTTTATGTTACACAAATGACTTGACATGAATTAAATTAATTAAATTTTATAATAAACTGTCATCTACAACAGTATCTTCATATTTCAACCATTTAACAGACTTTTCAACTATTGACCAATGTGTTGGTTCTTTTCATGGTTCCATGAAAATGTGGAAAAGTTAAGATTGTTTATCATATCAAGAAGTTAAATATTCAGCTACAGCATCATAAAATGCAAATATAACTATACTGAAACCTCTTCAGTGATTGACTGTCACAATCATTTAACAGTTGTTTAACATTAAAACAAATAAAATTATCAGGTTTTCACATATTGCCATTAAAAATCGGGACAATCCTGATTAATCAGGATGTATGGTTACCCATGTGTGGGAAATGAAGGCAGCCAGTCTCAGCATCTCCTTTCATAAAATTGGAAGGTAAATAACTTTTTAACTGGTTTTATCACATAAATTGTTAAGGAAACTATACAGTTGCATCACTGCCACTATACAATATTAATACATAGCAACAAGTATGGTGCTCGATAAAAGCATAAATGCCATATGCTGGTTAGCACTCAATGGCTTACTCTATAGTTGTAGAAAATATCGAATAAAAACTCAACAAAGTTATTAGCCAAAGTGGGATTCGAGCCCATGCCCATGCATAATTTCAGAGGATAAATCAAGTTCACTAACTCCAAGCAATGCTCGTATTCTTTCTGTAACAAAGCATGGTTTTACTTCAGTGGTTATGTTAGTAGCCAAAATAACTTACTGAAATAGAAAAAAAATCAGAGTATGATGTGAGGTAAGTGCTCGCAAGATTATCGAACTCTTTATCTTTTGAAGATATGATACATTCAGAAAGATATCTCACTGTAACATTGACTTTCCATTCTTTTGCCGAAGTTGACTAAGAATGAAAATAATAATCCATATTTCATCAAGCAAAACACAACTACACATACTATCAATGACAGCAATTTACACAGCTGTTAGTGATCACAATGTGGATCACATTTTGTAGTATCTGAGGTTCCTGATTTGAATTCGTGTAGGAAATTAAAGCATAAAAATTCTCATCTCTTATACTAACTTATTACAGTATAAACCTGCTTATTCAAGATCCGATTATCCAAGGCTCCTTGTTAACTGAGGCACTTGTTTCGTTGATGTAATTAAATAAATTAACGGTAAAATTTGTAACATTGCCCTCCAAACTTCATTGTAAACTGAAGGCAATATGCAGCACACACATGCTGTACAACTGATCATTAATCTTTCTTCGGCAGAGATGGGAACCGTTCATGTATCTTCGTACTTAGTTCCACACAAAGTTGTTGCTTTGTCTACCTGACCAATTGTGAGTTGTATCTCGCCAGTTACGCACACATATCATTTCTGAGTTATTGTTCTGTGGTCTATGATTTGTTGAGTGGCAAACGTAACGAAAGTGATAATGAAGGCGCTGAATATATTTCTCACACAGATGACCTACGTGCTATCGAGGCTGCCCTGGCCTATATAGAAAAACAAGATGAGTCCACGGTACATGATTTGCTTTGGCTGAGGTGGTGGTGCAACACAGCTGCTAGCAAAAGGGTAACAAGCTCAAACAACAAACAATACAGGGCTTTTTTGCAAAGGAAGTTTAACTGGATTTAAAAAAAGGTTATTAGAGACTACTCTATTAAGTATTGTAGCCTACAAACAATTCCCATTTTTATAAGACAAGTTGAATTAATTAAAGATATGCATTACGTCGTAGCAATCATTTCATCATTTCTAACCCAAAACCACGATTTCCTGCACGTTCGTGTTATCCGAGTTTTTTGCTATCGAGGTACCCTCGATCACAATTACCTCGATTAAGTAGGTTTATACTGCATAAAGAAGAGAGAAATTAATCAAATCGAGCATCTGATGTAAATAGCATATATATATATATATATATATTAAATGCGAAAAAAAATAACAATTTAGTGGCAGATGGCTCACAACACTATATCAGAGATGGGCTGTATAAAAAATTCAGTGAATGAGAATTCCTCTGTGAAATATCTAATAATATTACTTTCCCTATTACCAATTCAAAATATGCAACTATATATAGAGAGACCAGATTGAATGGACAATAGAACCCCTATTATCAGTCACCCTATTAACTGATCGGCGGATTATCTGAGTTTCTCTCTCGCTCCCCCTATTTTTTTTTTTTTTTTTTTTTTTTGCTGCAGAACAAAATATGAAGTTCTGTAGATTATTAGTAGGCTACGTATTTTTACTTTCAAGGGTTATTAGAAGCCTTTACCAATACACAGTGTGTAGCAAGAATGCTTCCACACACTTCAAGTAACAGGAACAGTTATATGTTATTTGTGGAGGAGGATTTTTTCCAGCTTGTAAGATAGTCACTATATGCTTTCAAAGAAATGACCCCAAGAACTTTCACATAATTGCAAACTCATGCACCAAACGTCTTTGTTCGAGTGGCTGTACTAGTTACCTTCTTTGCAAAATATCGTCGAAAGAAAACGTGTTGTGATTAGTATCGAAAAAAGTGCATATAATTGTATCAACTGATGCAGCTCAAGTCATCGCAGCTATTGAACCATTAGATCTTACTGGAATCTACAGAGCTCAATTATCTGACTTAAAGAAAAATCGAAAAAAACTCCACTACGACATTCAACAACCACAATATTGAACAGTTAGCGGCTCACATAGCAGTGGGCCACCCAAGCATTCCATCAAAAGGACAACTTCTCCTCACCTGCTCCTTAACACACGACTACCGCATATATACAGATGGATCACGACACAAAAGTAATCAACTGGAAGAACAAGTAGGCTGCGCATTTGTTGCCTACCACAGTGATAATGAAACATTTTGCACCAAGATAAAACTCTCTCCTCATAGCACAGTTTTTCAGGCAGAACTTCTAGCAATTAATGAAGCTATGAAATGGTGCATTAAGAACGAAAACTCAGCGCGCATATTTAGTGACTCCCAAGCTGCCCTTCACTGCATCGCTGACAAGTACAACCGTCACCCATTAGCGATAGAGGCAAGGGAATTACTTCAAAAGTACGCGCAGCACATATGCCTCACTTGGGTCCATGGACACAATGGTGTAAGAGGAAATGAAAGAGCTGATGAGCTAGCAAAAGCAGCAGCCTCCAGCAGCGAAACTCCGACCTACAGTCTACAACCTATATCATACATCAAGAGACAAATACGACAACAGACTCATCAAAATTGGAATACTAGATGGACGACAAGCACAACCGGATCACTAACAAGAGACACCTACTTCCCAACAATCCATGACCGACTCAAAAGCCATCACTTCAAACCTACTTTCGTGACAACGCAGTTTCTTTCTGGACATGGGAAATTTGGTACTTACTTCGACAGATTCAACATTCCAGCAGACATCGACTCTACATGCTCCTGCCGCGAAGACCTTCACAGTGTGAAATACCTTCTATTTGATTGTCCTATTATTGAAGCAAAGAGATTTCACATAAAGGCACATCTTCTGGACTGCAATACCGAATACAGGACTCCACTATGTGAAGTAATCAAAAAACCCTGTTGCTACAGACAATTTATAGACTTGCTAAACTTCATCTTTAAAAGACTTTAGATACATATTTCACCATTATCTGTGTCAAAATAAATAGTATAGATAAGTAGTTTACCCATAACAAAAAACTAAAACCCTAGCATACCGCTTGGTGAATTAGGGTTCTTTTCCGCTGATATTTAATAATAATAATAATTGAGAGGTTTGGGAAAGGAAAAACTGTAGCTCATGTCGAATGAGAACATAAAACTGACATTACAATTGTGCACAATTTAATAAAATAAAAACAGTGATAAAGAGTATAAAGTACGAGAATATATATCTACAACACGACTTCTATCTTTCCACAGACAACCATCAGAATTCCCTTGGTCCTTAAAACTCGTCATTGATAGCAAAACTTAATTTAGTGAACTTCTGATCCAGTGGTATGTTAAACACAAGACCACGGAGAAAATTACGAAATTATAGGCCTAAGTATTAGTTAGCCCTATGCACATAATTTATGAAAATCTTTTATAGTACAGATTATCTGATTTTTTCGATTAACCATTCAGTCCATCCCTTTCATTACCATGGATAATAGAAGGTCTGCTGCATACATATAAAACAGCATATAATGCAAGAATTGTACATTATGATTTTGTAACATGAAGCGCAATCTATAGAAAATCTCTCTGAGATTTGTTCTGTCACATTTGCAAGGTCATTGTTATGTCACCTGCCACACAAGCGCAGAAACGAAATAATGATAGGTTATGCATCAGCCGTCTCCTTGTTAGTCAAATTGCTGATACCATTGCATACAGTGCAATACGTGCTCTGGTTCCCAGAATTTAATCAGTTACAAGTGTTCAGTAGCATGCAAGAAGGAAATGAAATGTGGATCATCCCATACACAAATCCATTTATGAGTGGGATAGAACTCTACAAGCCTGGAAGCTTGATTTCGAAAACAGGAAAATATCCTAAAAGCATGTAACCAGTGAGAGACTGTGAATCAGGTGCATTAGTCATTTGTTGGAAGCCCACATAAGTCAATCAGACAAGCTAGTAGGGAATTGCAAGTTCCTCATTCAATAATTCACGACATTTTTCATAAGCATCTCCATTTACATGCTTACAAACTCTAACTCTATCAACTTAAAGTAGACGATTGACACAAAAGAGCTTATTTTGGTGCTGAGATGACATCAATGAAAATAAGCACGCACTGCACTTTATGTTGTGGCAGCCACACCTCGACTGACAAGGAAACAACTAATGTATAACCTGTTCTCATTCCATTTCTGCACTTATGCAGAATGTGACATAATAATGATCTGGCAAGTGTGACAGAACAAATCTCGGAGAGATTTTCTATCGATTGTACTTTACTTTACAAAACTATTAATGTACAATTTTTCATTACATGCTGTTATTTATGTATAAGTTTGGCCCAATAACCTTGTATTTAAGTTTGTAATGTATATAGTCTGCTGAATAAATACTTCATTCCCATCTGGAACAGACATATCAATTTATTTTTATTCTAACATAGGATACAGCATATTCAAACGTGTTGTAAAATGTCAAAGAAAATAACACTGATTTTCATGTGTCATGTAATGAGCCACCATGCCACCATGGGAATTTTTGGACAAGCTTATTTGGCCTTCACTCAGTCTAAGGGTTTAGTTCCCTAGAATAGTAAGGACAGTGACATGTGCCTCTCACCTCTCACTCTACCATAGCTAGCATCTTGCACAATTCTATATTCTAGCCTGTTGCTGTTGAACCATGTTTGAAACAACGCTCAATGACATCTCTTCCCCTTATGTGGTACCTACTAGTTTATATTCATTTTCGGCCTTCCCTTTCAATAGAATGGCAATAGGTAGAGACAAGTGGCCTACTGGTTTTGAGTTCACATAGATTCTTTTCAACAGCCCCAAATCTTCTTGCAAAGAGTGCACTCAATTATATTAATGTTGTTTTCCCTCTTTTTATCTCCTCTGACCTGATTGAATAAATCAAAACTTACGAGCTTTCTTGAAAGGAGGGCCAGAATACACATACAAACTTCTACATAACAGATAAATCAAGCATACATAATATGAATAACAGGAAAATGCGTATTTTTCAAGATACACTATGCAAAGACACATCTGTGTTTCAAGTTCATGTATTGGTCACTTTATATTGTGTGACTTGCAGTACAGCAATAGTACAACATGGTTTGAACAGACCATATAAACATTTGAAAACAACACTAAAACATTATATGGCAAGCAACTGTTCACTGCTTTGACTACATGACACTGTATACAGCTGTTGATATAATTGTCTCATAACTTATAAACGAACTAAGATGACTCCAGATAAATATCAAAACTATTTGAGAATGGACAAGTAACGTTTTAAACTTCTAATTCAAAATAAAAATAGTTTCTTCCAGAAATCTGCAAGGCACTATATTTTACCCTGATAAATAAATACATTATTTACAATTTTACATACTTACACAATTATAAACATTTAGACCATGAGAGGAGATTTAATACTATGCTCTAGAAATGAAATTACGTTAGGTTTGCTTCTGTATTTACACAAACAAGCAATATCCCGAACATTTATTCTCTAAATTCAATTCCTTTTTTGTAATTTACTGCATTACATATCTTCTTTTCAGTGTGTCTAAATTTCCCTCTGTATCCTGAGCAAGATTAATCCAGTCTCTACAATCATATCCCACATGCCTCAAATTCATTCTTATATTATCCTCCCATCTATGCCTCGGCATCCCTAAAGGTTTTTTTCCCTCCGGTCTTCTAACACTCTATATGCATTTCTGGATTTGCCCATATATGCTACATGCCCTGCCCATCTCAAAAGTCTGGATTTAATGTTCCTAATTATGTCAGGTGAAGAATACAATGCATCCATTCTCCTGTAACTTCATCCCTCTTAGCTCAAAATATTTTTCTAAGCACCTTATTCTCAAACACCCTTAACCTCTGTTCCTCTCTCAAAGTGAGAGTCCATAACCATACAGAACAACCGGTAATATAACTGTTTTATAAATTCTAACTTTCAGTTTTTTTGAGAGCAGACTGGATGACAAAAGCTTCTCAACCAAATAATATTCCTATACTTCCATGTTAATTTATTTCAGTTATACGTTTTTTGTTTATACGTTTTTTCATGCTTATACAATCGTATTTTAAATCCCGAGAAGTACATAACTTCATTTATACGTTCTAATTAAATTCTGCTCGAAATTAGGTTTGTCATTAAAATTTAAGAACGCGAAAATACCGTATTCAAAGTTCTCTGTTTCCGAATTGATTTAAAATTACAAACATGGAAGACGAGATTTATTGTCCTCCAAGAGGGACTGGGTGTGTGTCCTTCGGGTTGTATTGTTTCTGTGTTGTCTCTAGCAGCAGATATTTATGCTGTCCAATATAATATGTACACAATTTTTTATCCTAAAATCGAGAAAAAAAACTGGCGAATATAATACACACCTATACTAAAAACCACTCAAGATTAAAATTATATTATCAAAATGAGTTATAAAGGCAATTCCTTATCTCTAGCTATACATCACATTCATCCTCATTTGCAGTAGCAGAAGTGAAACTTCTGGTCAACATGTTTGGGTTGGTGTCAGAACACTGATTGACAATGACTAATGTAAAGCAACTCTTTCGTCAGTAATTACTGATAAATTCTTTTGGTTTATTTAAAGACACGCAATTGTTGAGAGTTGTATTCACAAAACCTCACAATAAAAAAAAATGTTATTAAGTCATTGTAGTACCGGTAATTAAAAATTTTCTCATTAGTGATTGTTATCAAAATGGACAAAAAGATTACAAATGAAAAGTGCACAAAAGATGAGAAAAAGCAAACTCGCAGTGGCTGTTTCTGTCAGTTGATTCCCACCATTTCTCATAACATAAATAGAGCGTTAATTTTTAATTTGTTCGAGTTTGAGTGTTTGACTGAGAATATAATATGCCCTAGTTTTCAGGACATTTTGTTAAACAAAAAAAAAAAAAAGTATATCGTGAATATAGGTACAATGTGTATTCATTGTTAAGATGTGGTCGTCTCTGAAATTCCTGGAAATTCGAAGCCGCCCATTTTTGTTTCCGCACGTACTAGCTTCAGTAAATCGGTTATGTACCAGTGGGAGAATCAATTCAGAGAGAAAAGACAAGTATGTGCAGAGATAAGAAATGGAACATTTTAAACAACAAAAATCCAGGTTCGAAGATTATGATCGCATTAGATACAATTATCCTAACACTCCTCCAAACGGCAAATATTTTGACTAGATTCAACCTGATATGACGAGAAGGTTGCTGGCTGATTTTTGAATTCCAATGAGTGAAGAAAGACAAAGTGTGTTTGTAAATGCCTTTTTTTTTTTTTTTTTTTGTAAAATAATCACATGTTATAAATGAAGTTTTACTGTATTTAGTTATGTATGGATATAGAGATCTAGAACAAAGAACAGAGTGAAGCATTCGTAGGCAAAGTTATGATAAATGCATTATCTTTAAACTAACTATGAATAGTTGATCTAGATTAATATAAAATTATTTGAGAATGGACAACGAATGTTTTCAACTTATTAGGATAATTAAGGCCCAGATGTTTATGACATGTCATACTTTTTTCTTTTATGTTTTTTCCATAGCAAATACAAGTTAAACATGATTTCATCCAATCTGATTAGAATTATGTAATTTTCATTGGCCATGTAATGTCATATTTTCGCTTTTTAAAGTTTTTTTAGTCATTTTTCATATTATGGTCAATATCTTCAATCATTTTTCATATTTTTTTTTCTCCCATGCTTTTGTATTTTTTTTTATTCCATTTATTTATTTGCTTACAGTTGTCTCAGAGATGGGTTTTGAACATCCCTGAATTGTTGCTTGTAATTTCTCAGCATTTTCTTTCTAAAAATACTTTCACAAAATATATATTTCTGTGAATTAGGAAAAAGAGAGATGCGTAAAAAGGGACAGATGCAAAGAAAGCAAATGGAGAAATTATGATGGCTGTCAGTTTTCGTGCCAAGGTCAACTGCTTCTGTAAATAACTTCAGCAGGTAGAAGAGTGTTCATGGGGGTGCCAAGGGGAAGGGGTGATTGGAAGGAACAGCCATCCCTCAGTTCAAGATTTTGAAAATGTGTCCAAAAATTTTGTTTTTAGGTCATATTATTAGTAATATTTTCACCTTTTTTTTAGATCATAAAGGCTTGCATAACATAAACATCCAGGCCTTTAAGGATAACATTCACACTCACTGCAGACAGTCTACATTCTTTCACTTTTTTCAAGTCCTTCAATAGGATATCCTGAGGTTGTTAATTTTCCATTGTATCTAATTCTGTCTTTCTTAATAATCTATGAACTTCCAAGTAGTTTTGCACAGATTCCTTCTCATCTCAGAATCTTTTATAGCCTTTGATGCTACAATCCACAGACAGGGATTATTGTATATTTTTATATCATAATGTGTGTGTGAGTGTATATAATTCTCAGGAGTCAACATCGAAGATATTCTCCTTTATGCTTCCCAATATTTAGAAATAAGATCTTCATGAAACTTCTGAGATTCACGGGATGCTAAACGTTTCATCTTCATTTCTTCCTTTTCAGCCATTAGGAGAAGTAATCAGGCCTATGAAGATGTTTGCTCAAAAAATCGTGACCAGAAACTAGTCTAAACACAGTCACAGCAGAGTTCCACGATAGATCAGGGATGAAGTTGTAGCTGTTTGATAAGTATTTCCATTTTGAACATTGATCTTTATTTGTTACTCTGTGCTGACAGTTGATGTTGATTTTCCTTTTGATGATTCTTTCAGTAAACTCATAAGAAACGTTTTGATTTGTTTCAATTTTGAATTTGGATCCTTTCTTTGTTAATATGTCATCCTTATTATTATCATCATATATTCCACTGAAATACACTGCAGTACTAAATTTGTTTTTAAATTCTGAATTTGTTTATTCAATCTGTAAATTTATTTAATTTCGCCCATCCTAGAACATACAGTTGAACTTATGGTTTATATTGCTACTTTCGAGTCTGACAATATAACTATATTTTTGCATTTGTGCATATTTTAAGGACTGAGTGAATGATCTCAATTCCTCTATCATAATTTGTAAATAAATTTCCCAACACTTCTGTAGAAATAAAACAATTGGCAGGTTGTAGCAGCCCCAGCTCTTTTTTCATGACTGAAAACAGAGCCATCAATATAAATGTTGGTTAGTTGCTAATGCTAAGAATGTAGGATTTCTTCAATCTTTCGTCTTATATCCCAGTATCATTTAACTAGTTGCAAGTATAGATTCAGTATTGATTTTAGGAATAGCTATACACAAGAGCGTATAGTATTTGTTCATTACCAAATTAGGTTCATCACACAGTACACATTGTGGAGAAGAGATGTTCATTTATGCAGATATGCTATTAGGCAGTCATGACTAGGCTGTGGAAATTCATGCAATTGCATGTTTTTATAGATTTGGCATATTGAAATATTACAAGTGGATCTTTGCCGATCATGATTTTTACGTTCGAATGAAGGCAATTTTATTTTGCATAAATGCATATTTCGAGGGTTTTCCCTTCAAAATGCATTGACATTTTTATTTTGCATATACAGTAAAACCTCTCCTTACGGACACTCCTCATATACAGACAGATTTTAATGTCCCAACTGAAATAATATAGAAATAATGATAAATTTAACTCTCGTTTATGGACACTCTCAGACACGGACAGTTGTTTTACAGTCCTAAAGCTTGCTTTACCTCCTGACTGCGGACAGAACTTGGATTTCAATACCTAATGTGTTACAAAAATGGAAAATTTAGTACAGAAATTCCTTAACATTAAAGAAGACAATAAGGATCTCGTAGGTTACCACTAACCCAGTCGGCTACCCCTTGTTAGCTGGAAGTGGGTGGATAAACAAAGTCATAAAATTTAACCCATCTGATGGGTCCAAGTTTTGCACAATCATGAAATTGTATTCGACATATGATAAAGTTAGTAGAATTAGGTACTCTCTTCACTTCAATCAGTTTTTCTTTTTCGAGAGATATGGCACCTGAATGTAAAGGTTAAATTGAAAACTGTAAATTACAGTACTGCATAACTGTAGACCTAGAATAAAATTGCAAGGCACAGTATTTTATTTTCCTTTTTCGGTCTTACCTACTGTAGTTCAATGTTGCAAAGAATTTACTGTAGTATAATGTATTTAGAATTAAACTAAAGTAATACATTTCATTTAAAATGTGAAGGGATAGATAATGCATATTATAAATTTACTGTTAGATTGGAGAGCCTCCCTCCCAATAAAGGACACATCCCAGATGTGGACAGATTCTTACGTCCCAGCTATGTCCATAAATGAGAGATTTCACTGCATTAACATCTTTCCTTATTTTCTCCGACATATTATCTAATTTCAAAATTTCTCTCTGATGAAAACAAGAATTATTTCCAAGAAATATAAAAAAAATTTGTGAGAAATTAAGTTAATATAATTATTTAATTCTGTTAAGGAATAAAATTGCTGTGACGACAATGGATACCTCTTCCTAAGACACCTATGACAATAAAGTCAATTATTGCTATAGTCATGAAATTGCTGTGATAACAATGCTGCTAGGGCGCTCTGATTTCATAGAAACAAAACTGGATGTACGGTATTTAAACACCTGCGACAATGAAGTTACGTGAAGTGTAAATTTTAGTTATAAGTTTTACTGCACAACCAAACTTACAAGCATGCATCAGTCATGTCATGTCGAGAGATAGTTCTGGGCATTTAAACTAATTTTGACAGATAAGAGAAGTTTCACAATACAGAACTTGGAGAATCATTGGTTGTTTATTGCCATAATAATTATGTGAATGGTAAAGCAAGTTAAAAAAAAAAAAGCTGGAAAGTTAGAAAGTTAAAAATGTACCAATTCAAATATCTATGTAAAATTAATAAATGCATTTATAGAAAAAATAGATTCAATAATCATTATGATGGCTTGATGATTATTATTTCTTTAAATTATTATTTTCATTTATATATTATTAAACCAAATAAACCTCTAAGGTGTATTTTTTTACTGCATATATTTCAATTTTTAGCGCATATTTCAACAGTTTTTACTATATTTAGGCCTTCATATGTATGCTATTATCTTTCCTGTACTTGTTCGTTCCCTACATTTCTCTTTTGTGTGTTTGTTATGCTTTGTCCAATGAGGCAGTCCGTTATTGGGGAAACTGAAAGAGTGTCTTTCTAATATATATATGCATGCATATTTTCAGGTTTTTTAGTACATGAAGTTCCGTGGTCTAGTCATGACCCATATAAATTCTAAAGAAGGAGAATGCTGAGGCTCGTGGAGAGTTAAGTATTAAGTGTAAATGTGAATCTAGTTACTTTGCAGGTATTGTCTGTAGAGAGTTGAAAGGGTAATTGCCTGATTCTTCGGCATATCAAAATTTCCTTCATGCATTAGGCTACTATAGGCTCTTGTTGGACAACAGCCTCATAATAATTTTCGCATCTTGAATTAATCTTATCGGACAGTCTGTACAACTAACATACATCGAAATAGTCCTTACATATGACAGTTTTTGTTTGAACAGTTAGCTGTTCAAAATGTTGTACTGTCATTATACTGAAAATCACACAGTGTAAAGTGACATTATGACAAAGTAAAGATAATCCTGATCAGAACTATTTGCTCCATCACATCCACAATACAGTTATCTGCCACTTTTGCTGATCATGTTCTATGAGAGGAACATGAACTCAGCTTGCATGTTCTACTAAAATGTACACAAAGATGAACGAGACAGAGGTTCAAAGACCAGCATCATTACTGAAGGCCGGAAAGCAATAACGTACTTATTTAAAATCCATTCCAAGTGTATTTGTCTATCAATCTATTTTTCCTACATATTTGTCTTGACAATCATGATTATATTTCAGAAATACTAGAATTCTATTTCATCACATGCTCACGAGAACTCTAGTAGGAAGTGTCACTTAGTGTCATCTTAGAAAACTTCAGAAAATAGAGACAGTGCATGTTCAAGTCATTAAACAACTGCAAATGGAATTTCATGCCAAAATACATTAAATAGCATAAATAAGAAGTTTATTAGGAAAACAACAAAGCACTTTTAAACAGATATCAGAAGCTCGTAGCTTAATTGCATGCTGTCCTTGTAATTACTTCAGAAGCTCTACTATAACAATAATATTACACCCGAAAATATTGCACTGATTAAAATATAATGATATGTGTAAGGAAGAATAAGCATTACAATGCTAAACAAGTATGGAATTTTCTCTTTATGATTAATACATTAGAAAGCAAATAATTAGCACAAAAAGAACTCTATAATTGGATAAGAGACAATGTAGTTTTCCAGCCCTGAACTTCTCAGACTATCTAATTCAACATAAGCTATATGCAGTTTTTATAACAGTTTATTTTACACGCCAGTTATAATGTACACAAAAAAGTCTATGTACATTTATACAGTACACATACTTAAGTTATGTTTTCCATTTCTGAGTTTTGTATAAAAATATAGGCATGTTTGATAATTTTTTTTAGTTCGTTACTTAACGACGCTGTATCAACTGCTGTATTTAGCATCGATGGGATTGGAGATAGCGAGATGATATTTGGCGAGATGAGGCCGAGGATTCGCAATAGATTACCTAACATTCGTCTTACAGTTGGGGAAAACCTCGTAAAAAACTCAATCAGGTAATCAGTCCAAACGGGAATCGAATCTACATCCGAGCGCAACTCCGGATTGGAAGGCAAGCGCCTCACCCGACTGAGCTAAGTTGATGGCTTTGATGATCATAAACACAAGGCAAAAGTCATGAAAAAATTGAATTATTTGAATTTAATACTTTCTTTAAACAAATTCACATATTACAAGTCTTGTATCTTAATGGAAGGTCCGTGAAGTGCCAGCTATATTGTATTTGACTGTATGTCACAAATGAGTTAAATGCTAGCACATCAGTTTTCTCATTACAATCACTGGCACAGAACCTAATTATGATAGTAAGATACAACAGTACAATAAAAAAAAAGCAACTTACTACTTAGGTGTTTAAGAGGAATATGGATGAAACTGCACATAGTTTTGACAATTTAGGTGTGTTCACAATCTGATACTAATAAAAATTTGTTTCTGGAATCAAATGCTATCTTCCACAAATGTGGCATCAGTGGTATCTACTATGGTACAATGTTTCATTCAACTTCGTTAATGATAGCAATAGTTCTAGGCTCAGTAAAAACTTTAATAAACTATTTTCGTTATTTGACAGATGTCTGATTGCCTATAAAATAACAATTACATTATGAAAAAGTCAATAGTGTATTATTTTCTGTAGGTTTTATTTTCCTGCTATTTATACTTCTACTTGTAAGGAAACGACATCAATAATCGTTTTGACATTTTTACCAAATATTTCATAATTATACAAAGGTTTAACAGTTTTTTTCTCACTATAACTTCCACAGTTGCTGGTATTTCAATAACCCACAGTCAAATCAACTTTGAGAATTCTAAGTTTAACAGTATAATGGTATTGCGTTTTACCCACCTTAGAAGTTCAAAGGCTGCCATGATGAAACACTTGAAGGCATGGATTTTTCATGTACAGCAGTGGAAGGATGTTGCAAAGCATGACTTCTGTAGGTACCAAATTTCGTAATATTCACCTAACAGATTTTAAACTATTTGCTAAAAGGATTTTTTTAACGAGAAAATATTCTGATATAATTGACCATATTAATAGTTGCATCTTTGTGAAGTATCAAGTTTCCTCCAAAGTATAGAACAGTTTTATACGTGAAGGCAGAGAAACCCAGAATGAAAGATGTACATAATTTAATGTGAACACACCTACAGATGTCACATGTTTAAATAAATATTTGAATGATCTGACACTGCTACTAACGTTGTACAATTTTAAGTTCTCTCCACATTCCAAGAGAGTAAAAGTGAAAACTTGATTCAGTTGACGGATCAGTATCTGCATTTCATTAGCACTACAATTATTAGTCATTTCACAATACTGAGCACCTATATATATAGTTACTAGTTCGAATTCTGATTACATAGTAAATTTACTCATATGAAATTAAATTAAATTTCAGCAAACAAACAGCCGAAAATTCAAATTTAAGTATAAAATTTTTACTTACATTCGAAATATTTACAAGTAAAATGCAATAAAAATTTCTGCCTAATAAAAGCATTTACTTATACATATTGTATGTGGTATCATTATAACTGGCTCTGTTTGTAAAACAAACTATAAGGTAGAAATAAATGAAATGGAATAAGCAGTGAATTTTTCAAATTGGATATAAATATCCATGGGATCGTAGATTGTAAACTCGGGATATTTTATATTAAGACAATGATCCCAATTTATCAATAGAAATATAAGAATTATTTCTTTCAGCTTACAAGGACTTCCATATTCGTACTTCCATTCATCGCCACTGTCGTCCAGGTGGTCTGATTCTGGAACAACAACAAACACAGCCACCTAAAGTTGCTGACAAATTACTCCTTTTCACAAGTGAACTCGCAGTTTAAAGGAAATTTTGCGTATCTTGCTTTTGAAGTATCATTTTTACAAACTCATAAGACGAATTTCTCTGTTTAAACAGTGTTTTACTGCAAACATGCTGACATGCATATCTGACATTTCGTACGAGCTTTGAGACTCTTCTGTGGTCAATGAAAACAGAAACGAACAAAATTTTAAAATATATTTCAGTCTTAAAAGGAGCTTAGAGGCAGGAGTGCATTTTTCAATATCAAGATTTTTTTTTTTTTTTAATTATCATTTATGCACTGGATTACTTATTTTAAGTGAGAAGGTTGTGTAATATTTGTCTTTCACATGGGTGATTTACCATGATATTATCAAAGCAACGAAATTTTGTGTATACAATGTTTAACAATCTAATATAAAATTACAAGTCTATCATTTGTAGCTTAAGATGTAAAGCAGTGATTGTACGAATTTGAGAAACGGAGAAAAATCAACTTCTTAATAATAATAATAATAATAATAATAATAATAATAATAATAATGATAATACTAATAATAGTAATAATAATAATAATAATAATAATAATAATAATAATAATATTGCCATAATAATTATCTTTTAGGCCTACCATTTTACGGCTTTTGGCCTATTAGTCTCAATCACTCATTCATTCAGTCACCCCAAACTTCTCTTCTCTTAGGTTTGTAGTGCAGAAGCTATTTGGGTTTCTAGCATTATCCATCCTCTGTACGTGCTGTATTCATTTCAATCTGTAGTTTAAAAAAAAAATTTGGCTAGATATGTAATTTTTCCAATATTCTCAGTGAATATCCAGCGTTCTTCCTCATATACCATACCTTTGCTGGTCTGAATTTTTTGTAGTCTAAATTTCATTTCCATATGCTAGTAATGGTTCTACCAAAATTTTATAAATACTGAGCTCAGCATGATTTTGCACTATAGATAATCTAAAAATTGAATTTGTTGTTGTGGTAGATCAACTGTCGGACAGAAAAAAAACACACACACACACACACAAACAAACACACAAACACAAAAACACACACACGCACACACCCCACTCACCCATACACAAAGTTTCAGGTTTTCACTTCAATATATATTTTGGAAGTAATTTTCCTTCCATCTGCTGAATGTAGCCGTATCATTTTAACTGCTGTGTTTTGATGTAATCTAAAATTGCACCTCGAAATGATATCTTTTCTCATATAATTGATTTCATTATTTTGTTTTTTTTCTTGAAATGCTTGGTACTCTTCTTAGAAAGTCCATTTCAGTTGCCTGAATGTATTGCATTGTTGTAACTTCAATTGTTAGACTCTATAGCTTGTTACAATCTCCTGGTTGAGTTTGCAACTCAATGTTTCATTGGACGACTAGAGATTTCTTCCCATCTGGATAGTGAAACATGACTTTTGGGATACTACAGAAGCATAAATGAGAAAAGTCTTTCAGTTGAAGGAGGTAATATAGAAAAATAATGTTACTTTTACATCTGATTGAGGTTCTGGCTGATATGTACGTATATTATCAGGCAGGAATCCCACTGGTGATATGTGTCAGAGGAAGAACAATTGTTTGTATGCATTTTAAGTCTGATTAATGGGATATGTTATTAGTTAGCAATGTATGCAATGGAGGATGAAAGGAACTGGCCAACCTATCCCATTATCTCCTGGCTTAGTTGCCTTATGAGTTATATCTTATTGGTGTCACTTATGGAGTTCCAACATGTCTTCAGACAGTTGACTAAACAATAATGTTATTTTATATGTAAGGGACAATAAATACTGTACACCTTTTGCAATTACGAATTAGTAAATGCAAATTTACTGATCAAGCTCTATTCTGAATTAGACAAGAGATTCTTCTATATTGTTACATTACACATTATTTTTACTGGTACAGAAATGGATAAAACTTTATATTTTACATAATTTCAACATAAAATTGAAATCAATCATTCATAAGAATGTTGGAACATTTTTGGTCTTATGGGCTAACAGATCAAGCCAATCATACTCAGAAAGAATAGTAGTTGACAGTTGCAACATTATTAATCTCCAGACTCTACCATGCTTGAAATATAAGAAAACTGAATGTGAAAACATACGGTTCGCGCATTTTATAAACTGTATTCGGCTAAGTAGTTGGTCAGAAATGAAGCCCCTTCATTCCGCCATGTAATATGTCAAATATGCACTTCACTGTAAGGCAGTGACAATGAGGTCATGATGGAAAGTTGGTGAATAAGTAGAACTCTGAGGAAACAATTTTTATTCACAATACTGTATATTTCTGTTCGCAATTTCTGGAATTTGACTCAGTACAGACAACATAGTGAAGCAGTGTCAAAGCCTAAAGCAAGCTTTCAAATTCTACTCATCAAATTCTACTCAATCATATATACTTAGTACAAGTAACCATATCTACGTTATATGACACAATGCAAGTGGAAGCCTTATTGAAGTACAATCAAAAGAATTTGTGACTAAGCATTTCTATTTGAAAATGAAATCGATTACATTTATACACAGAAAAACGCTTATGAATCAGTGTAAACCAAATGAGAACGATTATTGTTATATGCTAGTGTATTAAGTAGTAATTAAATTAGACGTAAAGACGTTAAAACGACGAGAGATTCATACAGTATATTAAAGAAAGTTACACTTCCGAAACAAACTATCTCTGACAATAATTCAATTATATTTTAAAAAATCAACAGTAAGGAAATCCTAATATTTCATTAACTTTGTGCTCTTAATTACGAAACAAAAGCAAAGACAACCACGTACAACAAAAGACAACATGTTAACCATAAATGGCTAACCATGTAGAACAAAAGACAACATGTTAACCATTAATGGCCAACTACAAAATAACTAGAATAAATTATTAATGCAGTCTGCTTTTCTTTGGAGAGTCTGGGGTAAATTTACTTGTTAGTAACTTGAATTCAACCATAACTCCCGAGAAAATTGTAGCAAACGAGAAATGTTTCCACATTGGAAATGAAATTAACTAACTTAATTGGGGTTTTCTTTCCAAATTATCCTTAAATGTACTGAATTTTGTAGGCCTAAAATGCCAAGAAGCATGATAACTGATTTCATTTATAAATGTATAGGTAAAGTAAATGTATGTAATTTTTAATTGGTTATTTTACGATGCTTCATCAACTCCTAGGTTATCTAGCATCTGAATGAGATGGTGATATTGCCAGCGAAATGAGTCTAAGGTCCAGCACTGAAAGTTTTTTAATTGGTTATTTTACGACGCTTTTTCAATTGCTATGGTTATCTAGTGTCTGAATAAGATGAAGATAATAATTCCAGCGAAATGAGTCTGGGGTCCAATACCGAAAGTTATCCAGCATTTGCTTCTATTGAGTTGAGGAAAAATTCTGCAAAAAACCTCAACCAGGTAACTTGTTCCAACCAGGACTTGAACTTGGGCCCACTCGTTTCATGGTCAAGCATGCTAACTGTTACTCCACAGCAGTGGATCGCCGAAAATCACCCAGAATTTGCTCTTAATAGGTTGAGGGAAAACCCCGAAAAAAAATCTCAACCAGGTAACTTGTCCAAATCAGGATTTGAACCCGGGCCTGCTTTTTTCACAGTTAGGTATGCTGTTATTTCACAGTAGTGAACTGTATATAATTAATAATGTACAAATTCTCACAAAACAGCTGTATATATGTATATTATATTAACAAAGAAAACAGAGAGAGCACTAATAATTTTTTAAAATAAAATAGTGAGAAAGTTTTTTAGCCCCATTCAAGACAATGGACAGTGGAGAAATAGGAAGAATATGGAAATAAGAAGTTTGTACCAGGAACCAGATGTTGTAGCAATACCGTAGTTAAAGAGTAGAAGACTGTGCTGGTTAGGACATATAATAAGAAGACAAGAACAATCTCTGATAAAAGTTACTTGGAAAGAACTATCATACGGAAGGAGACCTTTGGGAAGACCCAGATTTCGCTGGAATGACTACGTGTAAAGGGATCTGAAACAAATAGGAGGAAATACGACCATGGTGAAAGACAGAGAAGCTTGAAGAAAAACTGTGATTGAGACCAAAAACCTTCTGAGGTTTGATGCATCACAGTAATTGATCAATTGAATACTACCGTATTTACCAGCGTAATGGACGCACCCCAATTTTTCTCACGTTAAAATTAAAAAAAAAAAAAAAAAATTCCTCATGTAATAGATGCATCTCATTTTAAACAAAGATCGTTTTAATAATATCAAAAATCGTAAGATTCGATGCACTGCTAATGTTTATATTCAAGTTTTTAAACAACAATGGATGGTACCACTACAATCGTGATTGGTTCTTTTTTTTACACGCGCAAAATATAGGTACTCTCCAATTAATAACACAGTATTTTTAGGACATCTGCAGTAATCAGTTGTGTTGATAAAATTGTGTTTCGGCAATGAATAAGAACCAACCGAAATATTCAAGTTATACTGCGAGTTTTAAGCTGAAAATTACCAAATTCGCAGAAGAACATGATAACAGAGCTGCTGGTTGAGAATTTACCATGTTGGAGATAATATGCATAAGTGTCAGAAACATAAAAGAACCACTATTAAAAACCCGTAACAAATCAAGAAAATCATTTCGTAGTCCAAAGTGTGGAAAGTATCCAGAATTGTCAATTTAAATAACTTTGAAATGAACAACAAACTTTTGAATTTCCCTTGGTCACCAATTATCACTTTTTCAACATTAGTCAACAGTAGTAAAAAATGCTAATTAAACAACATTACTGTTTTTATTTTTTACACAATGTGACCAGATAGAAAAAGCACAGGTGAAAAAAAACACACGCACGCACACAAACAAACACACACACACACACACACATACAGAGAGAGAGAGAGAGCATAAATCAGTGAATAACCTTATCTAATTTACCAATAAACAGACACTGAAACTATCAAACATTTGGACTAACCTCTTCTTTTTCTAATCTTTTCTTTTGATTTCTGTATAAATAACCAATCCGCAACAAGCATCTACAGAATACTTTCTAGAACTGACACTTTTCCTAAAACTCTCATTAAAATGGAGGGGAGTTCTTTAAAAAAAGACATATTGGACTGATAACTGCATACAGGTAGTTTAGATCACATTTGTAGCTGATGACTTGTATGAAAATCCCTTTTGTCGCATTCAATGGAAAGAAGAGGAGATTGCAAGATGTATTTTTTGTAGAGTGTAAGGCTCTTGAGGATAGTCTTTGGGATGCTTTCTCCTTGTGGACCAGAAGATTCGAGCATTGACATGAAGATTCTGCAATTTTTCCAAGAAACAAAACTGGAATAGCAATATTACTGAAGTCTTGCTGAAGAACAAATTTGAGTTCTCTTAGTTACAGCTTCGAAAACAAGTAAATGGAAATAATTTTCAGTTTTCAAATGTGTATAGAAAGCCAAATGGCTGATGTACATGGATTGTCACATCCTCACATATTATCTAAATCTAAATCTCAGTATACATTCCAATGTATTGTGACGGCAGGCCGAATATTCTCGGCACTCGGGGAACTTCGTGCACGTCCGGCAGGAGAGGGGGCGCGAGGTGGCAGTGTGAACGTGACGAAGGGTGAGGGGGAAGTAAAGCAGCTGGTGACTGAGGGGAGAAATCCAGAAAAGCCTAGATAGGCGCCATCTTCTCGACATCTGTAGATTGATCGCGAAATCGTACTCTCCAGAAACTATGGTTTAGTTATAAATACGACACGCGAGTGAACTTGACCAGTTAGTTGCAGTTGCAGTCGTTGCTAGTTTTGGACAGCAAGCAGTGTGTAGCAGTGAAGTCAGCTTCGAGACCGGAATTCGACTTGAGTGTGTCCGCAGCTGTGTGAGCGTCCTGGCCATTGGACTGTCGCCGGAAGTCCTGAGTTTGAGTCCAGTGGACCGCAGTTGGGGGACCTGAGTTCGAAGTTCAGTGGACTGTCTCTGAAGGTCTGGGGTTCGAGATACTGTGAACTAGAGTGACTGAGCTAGAAGAACTAGCCAAGGCAAACGAACTGTGAACTGAGAACTGCCAGTTTTGTGTTGTAAATAGTGCTTTGTGAACATTAGTTCAGATTAACAGTACATTGTTGTTCTCAATAATCCAAGTAAATTGTCATTGTCGTCTGTGGAGTGCAATAACGAATACTGTGTTACTGTGTGGAGTGGAAATCCCATTGTTGACGGGAGTGTTTACATTCAATTATAGAAAGTGATTATTGTTGTGAGAATAAAATTACATTATTAATTTGTATTAAAGTTACAGTATTAAATAACTTAACTATTTCATCATGTTCTAATGTTAGATAGTACTGGTAAATCAATTGCAGCATTGTTAGCAATTTTAAATAAAGGATGTCTGACTCGTATGGGTTTATTCATTAATTTATTTATCATAGTGGCCCTTCTGAAATATTCGTAATTTTTACTACTGTATATTCCCGTAAGTAACATATTATGATTTGTGTTATCTACTGTGGTTTATATTAAATAAGTCTAAATCTCAATGTTTAAGATAACTTCGATGAATGTACTGCGTATTTCCATTAGTAACATATTATGATTTGTGCTATCTACTGTGGTTTGTATTAAATGAATCTAAATCTCAATGTGTAAGATAACTTCGATTAATGTACTCTGTATTTCCATAAGTAACACACAGTTTATATCATACTCAGATACTTGTTGCCTCCTACACTTCCAGATAGACCGTTCACTGCTTCTGTATTCTAAAATCAATATGTTACGTTCATCGCTTATAAACTGGCCTCTGTGAATTGGAATAAAACATATTATGGCTTTCAATATTGCTTTCAAGCACAATCACTGCATAAAATTTCTTAACAAATGTTACAATACAACAATAATTTAAGTAGTACAAGAGAGACGAACTAACATTATTTTATAGAACTTCAACAATACGAAATAAACTGGAAGGTGCAAAAGTGAACAGTGAATAAAATACTGAAGAGGTTACACAAAGGTTAAGGATGATATCATACAATCCATTATCAAGTAATTACGTACATTATGCTGTCATTATTTAGTAATAAAATTAATGGCATTTGCAACCATAAAAACACACTAGCATTTTATTGGTCAAGATTCAAATATCAGTCTAAACTCATATGCGTATCTTTTACAAAAGCAGAGAATTAATGATAAATTACAAATTTTTATGCTGTTCAAAATTTTTGTTACATGACAATTCTAATTAATGTGTACACGTATTTTGAATAATAAAATGACATACTTTCACAGATTAATTCAAAAACTCTATGTAATAGAGCACAACATAAAAACTAGAATGTTAAATTATTTAATGATAAATTATATGGAAAGACCAAGGAGATTTACATTCTTACCAGAAAGAAAATGCTGGTGCAATTATGTTATCTTCTTCTGTGTAATAACTAACAGAAAATTTGAATGTTAGTTAAAAACTTTCATTTCACAACCTTTTTTTGATAAATGTTCTTCACCTCCTCTATATTTTCCACATTTATCAAAGAAAAATAATTGAAAATATTTAAAAGAAAAAGTTTATACTGAAGTGTAAAGCTTAAAGTTAAGTATCTTTACATCCTTAGAAAAATGAATTAATCAAAATCAAAGGACGCAGTAAGAATAAAACTGATGCAGGTATTATAAATGGACGTTTTATTATAAAACTGTTAGCACAGTATTATTATGTATGCACACAGTACCGGTACTTAATCATAGCATTTATTTTAACCTGCAATATATAGTAAAATCTCGTTTTAACATTCATTAGAGAATTATGAAGGGGAAAGTCGACAATGAATGTAACCTAAAATGAACTTAATGAACTAAGAAATATAAACATAAACATAATGTAGTTAAATGGCCTAAGTATATTTTAATTTCTATTCTCAGCTTGTTTACTGCTTATATTAAGTGAGAGTCCATTCTAAGAAAAACTTGTATTTAAGGAGATGGGGGGGGGGGAATAATTAGTGCCCCAAAGATTCGACAAATGTGGTTTTACTGTATTATGTAGACTCGAAAGGAAAATGAACACTGAAGAAATTATTTACTTATACAATGTATTCACTCATAACTTTTAACCATATTCACACAGAGAAATACCAACTAAAAGAAAACATAAAGAAAATTAATGTTTTCTGTAATTTACCTTATTTTCGTAAACAAAAAAATAGCTGCATACCTCTCTCTTTTTTATTGACATTCACACTTTCTATTTTTTTCAAAATTTATAAATTACAACTGGAAGGAAACATAACCTTCTTAGTTATTACCAGGCAATTCACTTTCGTTCCCAAACACAGAGGGATAGAGTAGTTTCTTCTGGTAGCTACATCTGTTACATCACATAGATTCATAAGCAAGGTAGAATTGCAAGCAGGTACGCATGGGGTCATTAAATAATAATGATACAATGTATTATAAATATGCTCCTGTAACGTCATATGACGTAGAGAAAACATTCTCTTAGTTTAAACAAATTTTATGTGATGTTCGTAAAAGATTTGTATTTCATAACCTCAGAATATATGTTTTCATTCTCTTCAACGGGATAGGTTTTAATAAACGAATTATTTGTGTATATTGTGTAAAATGTAAATATTGATAATTTGTATAATGATTTTTGTTATTATTATTATTTTGTCCCTGTAATGTCATCAGAAGTATAGTCAGTGACTCAGGAGAAGATGAGCGCGGATTGAGGAAAAAGGATAGTTAATAGATAATGTTACGACAACACGTGCAATACTTGTACTACTAGTAAGCAGAAACATTATTTCCACTTACTAGTAGTACAAGTATTGCACTATTGTCGTAACATTCTCTGTTAACAACCCTTTTTCCTCAGTCCGCGCTCGTCTTCTCCTGAGTCACTGACAGTGGTGACGTATTAACTAACACTATTCTTTTATCTGAAGAGGTGGGAGAAGTTTCTAAATAGGAAGAACATTTTCTTAGTTTAAACAAATTTTTACTGGCAGTTACAGTAAAAGATATGAATTTCATAATCTCAGAATATAGTTTTTGTTCACCGTAACAGAGGTGATTTCGTTAAACGAATTAATTATATATATTATATATACACAGTATTTACAGTTAGTGTGTATCATGTTTACTTTTATGTTCTACAATATATATTGTATATACTAGTTCAGTATTGTTATCAATCTAATTATATTTTCTGTAATATGTAGCACTAATATTTTGTACAGAGCTAGTTTCGCAGTGTTAGTGCGTTTATATGGTCAAAAAGTAGCTGGACAGATCATTTCAATTTAGTAGCAATCCCACTTACAGTTGTCATGCTCCATTATTATTTTTATGTACCGAAGCTAGCTAGGAGGAACTAGCAAAAACAGAACAGAGTGGAAGTGTTTTGTGAAATCGACATGCTCCATAATGTCCTTTGATTGATTGATTGAAGCTAGGTTATACCTTTCATAGTGTCCTCACGTAAGCATATAGGGTGAGAGTTTGAACTCTAAAACTCCAGGATATACTAACCAATAACTTTTCTAATTTGTTTGGAAAAGAAAATGTGCTGCCTGGTTATTACTTAGGATTTTATCGTTTTCAGCTATGTCATTTTCATCCATTACTATTATAGTCAGTTTCTTACACCTTTAGTTTCGTATTTAGGTAAAAAAGATAAAAAGGTAAAGGTATCCCCGAAACATGCCATGAAGGCACTTGGGGGGCATGGAGGTAGAGCCCCATGCTTTCCATGAACTCGGCACTAGAATGAGGTGGTGTGGTCGGCACCATGCTCTGACCACCTTTTACCCCTGGGAAAGACCCGGTACTCAATTTTATAGGAGGCTGAGTGAACCTCGGGGCTGTTCTGAAAGTTTGGCAACGAGAAAAAATCCTGTCACCACCTGGGATCGAACCCCTGACCTTCCAGTCCGTAGCCAGCTGCTCTACCAACTGAGCTACCCAATTTAGGTACCGATCATAAACTTCTTAGTTCATACTTTGGATTCTCTCTTATTATTATTTTCACCTACTCGTATTATCAATACAGTAATTTTTCTGTACTTTTGTAGTTTCTAGCTTTTATAAGTAGCATTCTTACATCTAAGTTATTTAATAAATACGAAAATAATTCACATTATTTTCTTCTTGTTTCTATTACTGTTTCTAATGTACATTTTTGCTGAATGCCATCTTAATTATTACAGTTTTTCTTAAAATACTATATTATTCATTAAAAAACGCAAAGAATTTAAAACTTACAGTTCCATATGTTTAAGAGTCCAATAATCTTCGAACTTTCCTTTACCCTTTTTCAACATCCGTCATATTTCACATATTCCTACAATTCACACACAATCTTCAATTAATGATGACTTATGGAGACTGGGTATTTTCTCTTAAGGTTTTAAATATACATACATTGTAAAAGGTACAATACAGTTATTTTTTTACTATTCCACAGCCAAAAGTTACTATATGGCCAGGTAGTTGAGCCACACTTCAGAGAATGCTGGCATAGGAAACATGGAGAGTCTAGTCTTTATAACCCATCTTGAGAGGTATTTTCGTTCAAGTATGTGTTTTTGTAATCTACGAGTATATTGATTGTAACACATATTACATGTATTTTCTGAATTTGTCCTTATCTGGATTGCTCTTGGCCCATATAGTCCGGATAACTGGGACTCTACTGTAATTGAAAGGTTCAGAGCCATAGTGTACCAAGCACCATTTATTAAAAACAGAGAAAACTAAGGTTAAAGTTACGTGAATACCATAGTTTAATGAAGACTGACATATCATTTATATTACTTGCTATATGTTTCCATTGAATTATGGTAATAACTTCATTTTAACTCTTGTTTTCTACAGTTTTAGTAAATGGCGCTTGGTCCACTATGGTTTTGAATCCTTCAATTATAAACATACTTTAAGTACACATGAAGAGAGAATTATAAGTTCTGGATTAGAACCAAGTTCTCTTAATCTGACTCCAGCAATTTATATTTAATGGAACTAGACTGCAAACTTTGTGGGTTCAAGGAAGTAATGAACAGAGATCACCTTCAACTCTGCCCATCTTTAAATAGGACAACAGAAAGCAATCGGTATTGGGAAACTAGCATGCTCATGAGCCAATAATGAGCTCATATTTCCACTTGATTCCACTTTCAACTTTTAATGTTTTTTTTATCCAATGCCACCAGGTTGTCTTTCGACATTTCTGGTCTTCTCTCCTGGCCGTGGCTTAGTTGTAACCCACTTCTGAGGTTGGGGAGCCTGGAAGGCGGAGTTACATTACCCCGATGATGTGATAGGATGATTATGATAATCTAAACTTAACCTAAATTCCAGACCATGGACGAACACAGGAATAATCCCCTTTAAGGAAAAATTCCTGTGCTCTAACCGGGAATCGAACCCGGGACCTCTGACCACTAGACCATGAGGCTGGCCAATGTAATGTATTTAGTATACTTTTAATGTATTTAGTGTATTCAATGCAGTCAGTATTGAAAATTGCTTTCAGTGATCTTTTTTTTTCTGTTTGTATTTCAATTGTTCTCTGGGTCAATGTCGCCACACAAAGTACCCAAAGTACCCGCCATTGGAATAAGTAAATAAATATTTAATGAAAAATTTAAAGACAGAGTCATAAGGAAAATCCCAACATATTAGACAATATTTGTAGGGAGATAACAGCAGTTTTCAACAATGAACTTCGTCATAGAAATATCAAGATGTGTATGTGGAAAATAAATAGGCAGCATTCTAAGCAATATCTGTAGATACAGTGCGACCACATTAACATTCAATTGCGGGAGGGGAGGAAAGAATGTTACGAGCAGAGTGGTCGGGGGCTACATGGGTTGGCAATGAATGAAGGAGAGGAGATTGTACAGTCAGGTTTACAGTAGGTACTGTAGAATAGCACAACACAAGTTACTACTACGTCCAGTGCTGATGAGCGATGAATAATGCTGTTTATGTCAATAATAATAATAATAATAATAATAATAATAATACTATTATTATTATTATTATTATTATCAGCGCTTTTTTTCAGCCGGAACGGTCCGGAATGTGTTCCGGTAAACTTTTTGCGATTACAAATTCCGAGATATATTTTATAAGCGAAATTGAAAACTAAAATTGCCGCCACTACCGAGTCCAAGAGTTTACATTTTCTCATTATAATCGTTGCTCCAATAGTAACTCATGCAATCTAGTGCTGCTATCTTCCGTTACTGATCCTGAAACTATAGCTCACAATCGCAAAATTTCTGTTATGTTTAAAATCGATGAGCTCCGTTTGGAACTTATTGTAATATAAGTTATGTAGGCCTAATATTTTTAAAGCTACGTTTTTGTTGTATAATGTGATCGAGTGATAGAGTTTCGGTAAACTTTTTTCCAAAAAAAAAAAAAGCACTGATTATTATTATTATTATTATTATTATTATTATTATTATTATTATTTCATACCTTATTGAGCCCAATGAACATTTAGACCGGAAGCAGATGATTCGCTATCAGAATCGGAATCCAGCCCACCAAGATTAATGACAAGTTGCTCTATTTTGTCAACCCTCATGTGATCGCGTTACCAATAAGCACTTTCAAGTCGTTTTTACACGAGTCACAGCATTCTTCCACTCGTCTACTGTTACACTTGACATGGCTTCTATTGTGCAATTTCTTAGTTTGTGACCAGCAATATCGGCTAATTTCGATTCCTTTTTTTATTTTCCTTATCGTGGATTCGGATTTCCCAGTAAGAGCAGCAGCGCGTTTAGTCACATTTTCGATGGGATCTTTAGGTGCTCCCGAAGACTTTTCTGCATCACTATCACTTTTCTAATGATCTCACGGCCCTTGCTGTGAATAGTTGGTTTCACTTTCGAAAATATTGCATAATACAGTAGTTTTCGCTTACACAATCACGTACATAGTGCACTACACTCACTGCATAGACTGTACATTTACCCACTAGCTTATCTGGGATCAAGAGAGCATCAACCGAACATATGCGGAGTGCCCTCTTACCCTCCGTCTCATCGCCTGTGTTAGTTCGGATACTTTTCGCAATTTTTGTTAGTGTGGTCGCACAGTAACTGTCAATGTTTTATGCTATTTCTGATCTATTAGTTGCATAGTTGCACTTAGGCAATCTGTATTCTTGGGAGTGTTGCATACACTACTAGCCATGTAGGAACTATTAACTGTTGAAGAGCAAGGAAATAATTTCAGTGTGTATTTATCTGAATAAAATATATATCTGAATTAAGAATTATACGGTAATACATAATCGTATTCACACTTATAACAACAAAATGGACAAGAAAAACAAAAGTGGTGTAACTCTAATTTTGAGTGTATATTACTGTAACAATGATAGGTCTTAGAGAAGTGCAACATTCAGATACCTTAATATGCGAACACCAAGTGTGAATGCATTTGTATTGGTATTCAGATAGGAAAATGTATTTCAAAAAACTCACCTGCTTCTAAAAGACGTTCTCTTCTCATTTCCTTTTCTAGACGCTCAGCTTTCTCACGGGACGATTCCCTTGGTGCAGTCACTGTGATAATATCTTCTTCCACTACCCTTCTTTCACGATCCCTTTCTCGGTCTCTATCCCTTCGTTCAACCTTCACTCTTCTATCTGTACTTCCACTACTACCACCACCTCCACCCCCACTAGAAGACAATAAATAAACGTGTTAGAGAAATTTTAGAGGCACTGTGGCAGCTGTAATGCATGTTTGAACCAATAGCAACACATGAGCGTCATAATACCAATATACATTAACTTTCAATGCAAGAACAAAATGATCACATCATGCTTTTCTGCATATATTGATATTTTTATCTTAGTTTTATTTATGTACATCTTGATTGCACACTTTTAACATTTGTATCATTAATGATTTGGAAAATTATATAAACAACTTTTCTGTGTCCATTTAAACTAATAAGGGTTAATGGCAAGTTTCGGCTTGGTAACCACCATCTTCAGATTTCTAGTGAGATCCTGTGCTTCTTTCCGGTTTCTTGGTGCATTTATTATTAGTGTTGTGTTAAACAGAGTATGTGTTCCAGTTGTGTGTTGAGAATGTGTTCTGCATGTGTTTTTTATGTCTATATATTTAATATTGTTCTAGTGTGTGTAGTTTCCAGCTTTTTGGTTCAATGCATAGGATTTACATGTCTGTTTCTATGTTGCTGTAGTTGTGGTTGGTGTTGCTGATGTGTTCTGCAAAGGTGGAAGTATTGTGTGATTTGGTTATAGCTGGGAGACCTTATCAAATATGATGCAAGGAACACATTACAGTCATATAACCAAGTCACACTATACTTCCATCTATGCAGAATATAGTATATCACCAACGCCAACCATAACTACAGCAACAGACGGGGAAATTCTACATACTGAACTGAAAAGTCAGAAACTAAATACACCAAAACAATACGAAATAAACAGACATACAAAAACATATACACACAACACACAACTAAATTTCAGAATGCACACCCTATTTGACATAATGCTACTGATTATAAACACATCCTCACCAAGACACCAAAAAGAGAAACCAGAAACAAGTATAGAACCTCATTAGAAATTTGAAGATGGCGGATATGAAACTGAAATTAGTCATTAACTAAGGTAAAATACCATTAGTTTCAATTGACACAGGAAAGTTATTTACATAAAAAAATTTATTTATAGTCTCTTTAACTGCAAGATAATTTCACGACTGTTGACTGCCTATTTGAAGTTGTACATTGTTGTAGGTACATTGGGGTGATGTCATCTATCAACCAGTTCGTTTTTCTCCATACTATCTAGTATCTGTATCAGCAGACACATCCACCATGTGCAATCAGCAGGGATTGAGATCTTGCGAAATATTATCTTTATCTTTGTAGTGGAAATGAGAATCTATTCGACATTTACTTTCAAATAACTTCATGTTACTTTTTGATTGAGGAAACCACTAAAAACCCTAATCAGATTGGATGGCCTGGGATTTGAACCTGGGACCATGCAAGTCCAGTGTTTTACCACTAAGTCACCTTACTCAGTTTGACATTATACTGCTAATTAATAGGCCTTGCTGGTCTAGGAATAATTATTTCCATTGCAGCCAAAGTTTGTAATTACAAAAAGGGCTACTGTATCTGTATTAGAATCCAGCCAGATTTTCCCAACATTTATTGCACAAAAATCTACAACTATTGTAATTGTAGGAATTGTACCTTAAAGAAGCACTTGAATATAATGGGTTTAGCTGATAATATTGACAGTTGCAGGTACAAATTAAAAAGTGAACAACAGAACATGTTCTTTGTAAAAGTATCTGTACTGGAAGACGTTTGATCTGACATGGTCATCATCAGAAACTCCGATATGGATAGCTTGGAGTCACTAAAAAGCTGCTAACGAAGTAGAATATATGTGTACCCTAAATGTGCTTGGGCTTGCTTACCCTCTGTCCTTTGCAAATGAATCCAAGAACCTTGTCCCTGAATGAAAGAGTTTCAGGCAAAATTTACTGGTCCTTTCTCTCCTGGACACAATTTAACCCTGTAATTCACTATCCTCAACTATCACACCATCAGGGGTGATGAGTTCTACTTCCACACATCTCAAAAATGGAAATGTTCCCATTACTAGACTACTGAAGATGAGGAAGGACAGAATGATATCTGGAGGCATTAGTAACAAACCAATCAAAAGTTAATACTAAATAATAATAATAATAATAATAATAATAATAATAATAATAATACATGCCTATATTCATTACAAAAATTTTACGTCAACTTTCTGATATGAAATTTCTGCGTCATGTTCCTTTTTTGCAATACTGACCTTTAATTTACTAAGAATACTAGATTTTTTAAACTCCAATTAGGTTCATTTTTAGAAAGAATGGAGCATTCTCAACTATGCTTTGGAATGTTTGATGTTCAATATTCTGGTAGTCCTCTCTGACAGTTTCAATAACAATTTCTTAGCAAATATTCCTAATCACTAGTTTATGATTTAGCAACAAGAAAATTGTACCTCCTCTTTTTCTATAGTTTCGAGTTTTTTCTGGTCCTTAAAAGAGCCCATATAATGCTAATAATAACCAATGACGCTCCTTACCTCCCTCAGCCAAAGATAGGCTTTAATACAACCTCCAATTGAATCGAAAACAGCTCTTCTTCTTTTTCGTGTCTTCTTTTCCACATAATTTCGTGCCCTTACAAGGGCCTCCATCTATACTTTTGAAGGTAACTAGCAGTAACTCTTCTTCCAATAGCCCCCCTTAACATATTACATATACCCAACCATCCCACACTGTAGTTGCCGTTTATTTCTGGAGTAAAACTTCTGATAACAAATCCAACAGAAAGGTTCCCCTTTTGTTGTTTTCCTTGATAGAGCTCGTACTCGGCTCTGAAATAGATGTTTCTGCATTTATGACAGGGTGAAAAAAATAAAAAAATCTCGTATGTTGAACACTGTAAAAGTCTTGAATCATACTTGATGTTAAGGAATTGTTAATTATATCATGGGGTGGAACTTTTTAATGCCATAACGAAATTATGATTAATTCTGCCCAAAGTATACTTAACTATGCTGCTGCTGCCATCTCCAACACCAACACCACCACCACCACCACCACCACCACCACCACCACCACCACCACCACCACCACCACCACCGACTATCATCATCATCATCATCATCATCATCATCATCATCAATTGAATTATTACTAAAACAAGACTATCATAATTTTAATAAATCACTACAGTATCCACAGAAAATAATATTCTGTAGCAGGTGTGTCAATGTAATGTAGCAGAGGTTTCATATTACCAGTAATATTAGTGATTGATATTCACACATAATATGTAACTACAATACAATTTCATTGAACTAACAACAAACAGTGGTTTTTATATATAAAAAAAAAGTACAGATGTTAAGAGGAAAAATCCAATCATGCCCGGCAACTTATTTGTTTCACTTTCAGAGAAAGGCACATTAAAACATTAATTTTAACAAGTACAATAAAAACATTTTTTTACTCCACACATCTCTTTTCTATACTTCAGCTTTTATGGACATATATTTCCTCCAGTTTAAGGTAGAAGAAAAGTGTTAGACTGAAAGGTTTGTTTGTGGAGTCTCCTGTCACATGTACTACAAACTAGTAGTTTATTGTATTTTATTTCACATGCTGTACTCATGTTAGAACATATAACATATATATTTTAGGTTCCCACATGTTATATATACTGTCCAAGCAAATAGGATGAGTATCAACTGAAAGTCTGGTGCAAATTCTAATGTGTATAATTGAAATTTGTGGTGAAGAATTATGGTGTTAGGAGCAGGTTTCCCAAAGGAATGGACAGATAACACGAGCTGAAGGAATTCAAGCTTAGAACATTACTATACAGCTGACTTCCATTCTATGCAGTTCAGTTTAGTTCGTAAGTACACATTAGAATAGACAATCTTCCATTTATGACGCACATATTAGGAAGAAACTCTATAAAAAGTGTTGTGCTATATTTCTACGGAAATATTACGGCATTTAATTCAACAATTCAGAATTTAGTAAAAAAAGGATAGAAATCATTTTTAAATTAAAAAAACGATCATGTTTTAACTCAAGAAAAAAATCAGTGACAGGCGTAGGTTAGAACAGTCTCCCACAAAACCATTAATAAAGTTTGCACAACAAGCAAGTGTAGCCAAGATATAAGTTTGGAAAGTGACAAAATTGTTAAAATTAAAGCTTATAACAGTCGTTTATGAATTGAATGAAATGGACCAAGTGCCTAGCATTCCAAATCCAGTTTAGTTTCTAGAAATGTGTTCAAAAGATGTGAACTATGCATTAGAAAGGATGGTCGACAAGCTTTTATTATAAGGTATATCAATAAATTATATTTGTAATATAATAATGTATCGCGAGATTTTATTAATTAAAGCTAACATGTTGAATCATCTCTCAGATGGCTATTACTTGCCCATGTCACTTTTTGACAGTGTCATACTAATCGAAACCTGTTTCCAGGAATATACCTGTTATTAAACACTTATTGCATTTCACTTCTTCTTCTTCTTCTTCTTCTTCTTCTTTTTTTTATTGTTGAAGGATTTCATTTTCAACATTTATGCATAGACATGAATTTTCATACACAGGAATTAAAATGCTGATGATTTAGCTATACAGGAAATGAAACTAGAAAGAAAAATCATATTTCACAAACCAAACACTACTCGAAAAGATCTCAGAAAATAATATGAAGCAGGAGATGGGGGGAGAAGGGCAGAAAAGTAGGCAGATATGGCAGAAGGGAAACAGTGCATTAAAATTCACCAAAACAAAACACCAATATGAGAACCATTAATAGAACAAGTAGTAATGGTTAGATTAAAAACAGGACGTGAAAGTCTCATTGACCAACTTGAAAGAATAAAGCTCCTTGGACGAATGTATAATATGCAGGGCTCAAGATCAAGTTATTATAAATGCTAAATGTCTTCTTTCCTGGAGACAAATGAACAACGAAAGATGGCAGACATTCTTGGAAACCTTAAATGGAACACAAAATCCAAAATATGCTAGAAACTTCCAAAAGCATGGTCAGTAAAAGAATAACGACAAAAATAAGAAAAAGAAAGCATATAATATTAAGACTCAATATTTACAAACACTTATCCACTCCCTCCTGCTAATGGTTATTATGAAAATGGTAGTTATTAAAATTCAAGTAAATCCCCTTTGTAATTGGCACTCTTGCTATATACTATTTTCCTTTTTAGTAGGGCCTACTACAGTTGTTTAACTTCGTGTATACCAGAAAGTCTGAATCTTGTAACAGATATGCATGTAACGCCTTTTGCTTTCGAGAACTTAAGGAACAATATTTATCACACTGAAAATATAACAAGAGGTTACAGATTATATTTATAATATACTAATGATTAATGACCCTCGCAACAATGTAAAGGATGTAATTACTCTCGCAACAATGCAAAGGATGGGTTTAGAATGTCATAATAGGACACATTTTTTTTAATATTTCAAAATACAGAAAGAAGCAGTCATGAAGGACATGAAAAAAATCATACTTATTAAGAGCAACGATTTTCAGTACGTTTTCCACATTAAGAAGTGACTGTGCTGACCAAGGTGTATTCAATGACTGACATGTGCAGCTTTAATGTTGCTGGAAACCACAAAGTTTGAATATTGCCTAGAACAGAGATGATTGTCCATTGTCAATAATATGATGTTATGTGTTGGCTCTTTTAGGTGTAGGTATAGCATTGCAATGATTACACATCATGAGAGCACAATCATGCTTCTGTCTAATATCAGATCGGAAAAGTCCACATAGACTTACAGTAAACTTTACTATGGGTGTGAAAATCCTCGACAGAACTGGTAGTACCTATTATTTCTCACACTGCAATGAAACTCATATTTTGAAGTTCTTTTACTTGCCTTCAGACGCACATTTTAGTACGTAGCTAAAAATAAATGCATATCTTAAAAGTACACGGCATGATTCACGAAGTCATGCAGACACTTTAATGTAACTTCTTTCTGAGGTCATTTAGAGTATAAATGTTCATGTGAATATGGATCCCGATTCTAATTATTATGATAAAAGCAAGTTATTCCCATTAAGGGAAGAATGTAGGTATCGGTAGGTCCCTATCTCCGCCATGTTAATTAAATTGGTGCACTTTATGTACCTTTTTCTCTGAATGTGTTTAAGGTATAATCATGCAATTTTGCACACTAGTAGAAAAGAATGTTTTTAATCATCCTTGAATTTTTCAGATTATGTTAGAAATATTGAGATTTTTCACCAAACATACCTACATTCTCCTCTTAAAGCCATGGAAGTCAACAAAGTACAGCTAAGTTATGACTTCCAAGACAGTCGGCATTAGTAGCAGAAGGGATGTCAATCCTGTGTGCTTGCCGCATTTATTTCCAAAGAAAACTCCCTGACATTCATTTCTGTTAGACACCGAATCAATCCCAGGGCCACAATGCAGTCATAAGGGTTAGGTCAATTAGAGAAATCCATGACTCCATAAGGAATCGAACCCACGACCTTTGGATTTGGAGCATAGCACCTTAACTGGTACACTACCATGTGATCCCAAACATTGTACAATAGCAATTTTAATCATCTTCCCATGGTGAGTTCTGGGTTTATGCAGCTTGTAACCAGTGGCGAAGCTACATGGAGGCAATTGAGGCAATGCCTACCCAAAAAATTTCAAGATAAAGAATTATAAATAGGCCTACTAAAATAAATTTCTCGACCGTAATAATTGTTGTGATTGAGAAAATAAGAAGTTCATACAGGATTCTTCGCTCATCGGCCGCTAGATAGTGGCACATGTCAACGACAGAATCTGTCTGTTGTGCTCGGCCAGGGTGATGGGCATCTGCGGGTGAGACAATTTCTCACTTGCCTCTTCTGCCACTTCAACAGACTTTGGCTTTACGACAGGGATTGGAGGGGACAGAAAATAGCGTGAGGTTGTTTGAATTTCTAGCAACCCCCTCCACGTCGCAAGGAGGCATGTCTCACGACCAACCACAGTAACCAATAAAGAATATTCAAACTTTCCCTCGCGTGCAGTTAGTATTGCCAATTTATGGTAGCTAGATCTAACTATGTTTAACAAATTTTCAGCGGCAACATTGATGAAAGTTTTGTATTGTATTTTTTTGTTAATTTAGCGAGTATTTAAAGCCCTCTTAGCGACAGGAATAAAAATTTTCTCCATTGATAACATATTTATAGTGAATTTTTACTGCTGTTTAAGGACTTTGTCACAAATACGGTTCGCAACGCTGCTTTAGTGGGAAATGTTCCTTTTGATTTATTCAGCGGGAAAGTTACTCAAGACCATTTTTGTTGTGAGAATTAAGTGTGAGTTTACTAGATTGTGCCAGAAATAATGAGTGAGTGGAGACCATTTTTGTATTATTTGTGAGAATTGGGTGTATTTGTCAGACTGAGCCTGAAATAATGAGTGGACCAGACTCTCGTAGTAATTTGTCGAGTGTTCTGAACTTACTGAAAAGTAAGACATTTTCTTCTTGGACATACGAAGAAAAATGTAATGCTAAAAGCAGAAGATTTACCCCGAATTTAGATTTTAAATATTATGACGGCAAAGTATCTAGAAAATTTGTGTTCCCTTGGTATACGCGATTTTCATGGTTGGCTGGCTGTTCGGACACCAACAAACTTTTTTGTCATACGTGTGTTTTATTTGGTGGTGAAAAAGAATGGTCTTTGCATGGGGTAACTGTTTCGAAAAACTTCCTTAGAAAAGCGGAGAAACATCAGAATTCAAATAAACATATACAGAATGAAGAGGGATTCCATTTACTAGGACGTGGGAGAATAGAACATGCTCTATCTGAAGGGGCAAGAATTCAGGCTCTTAAACATAATGAAGCCGTGAAACAAAATAGGCTCGTTGTTGAGAGACTAGTTGACATTGTATGTTTTCTTGGGAAACAGGAACTTGCATTTAGAGGTCATTTTGAAGGGGAAGACTCAGTCAACAGGGGCAATTATCTAGAATTGTTAGATCTGCTTTCTAAGCAGGAGCAGTACATTCGAGATCATCTCCAGTCTACGTCAGGCTTTAAAGGTACTTCAAGTGACATAAAGAATGAGTTAGTTGAATCTATAACTGATATAATTCAAGAGAATATTATCGAAGAGTTAAATTCTTCTGAATTCATTGGCATTCATGCAGATGAAACTTTAGACGTGTCAAATAAGTCCCAGATCAGCATAATTTTCAGATTCTGCTCAAAAAAAGGTCCAGTAGAGAGATTTATGGGATTCTATGATATTTCAATAGACAAGACTGCATCAGGCTTATCAGAATTAATTGTTAGTATTTTGCGAAAGTGGGGAGTAGTTGACAAGTTAGTATGTCAAACATATGATGGGGCCTCAGTAATGGCCGGAAAGCATGGAGGTGTTCAGCAGTATGTTAAACAAACCTGTCCAAGAGCATTATTTCTACACTGCTATGCTCACAAGTTAAACCTCGTTCTTCTTCATTGCTCCAAAACAATAAAATCAGTTCGGCTCTTCATCCATAATCTGACAGCATTTCATACATTTTTTAGCAGATCTTCAAAGAGAACTCAGCTTCTGGAATCTAAAGGATTCAGACTTCCACAAGCATGTACTACCCGTTGGAACTTCCATTCCAGAGCAGTCCATACAATATTTTCCCACTATGATGATCTAAGACAAGTTTTTCAGGACATTTCAGAGAATGATGAAGGCTGGGATAGTGAGTCATACAACTCTGCTGTTGGGTTGTTTGGTATACTCAAAAAAATCCATTTCATTTACTTGGTTTGTCTCTATAAACAAATATTCATTTATACTGATCATCTCTTTGCACTCTTGCAACATAAAACTGCCTGTGATGTAGTTCTGTGCAACACTGAAATAAAGAAAACCGCTGCTGTCCTTAAAGACATGAGATCAGAAAACACAGTGTCTTTGTGCATTGAAAAATGTCACCAAATAAATAGTGAGGTAAATGTTGATGACAGGACATTCCAAATGCTGAAAACGTTAACCTACGAAATTCTTGACACTTTGATTATGCAGATGGAAGTGCGTTTTGGTGATTTCGAAAGTATTCAATTTGTTGAACTTTTGGTTCCAAACCACTTTATTGTGTACAAACAAAATTTTCCTTCTACAAAGTTGAATAGTCTTCTGAAAAAAATACCCCTTCTTTAATGGAGAGAGATTGGAAAATGAATTGATTAACATTTATTCTGACATAGGAAAACACATGTCTCCTGAAAGACTTTTAGATTATATTGTTCTAAATGACCTGGAAAGTGTGTATGTGGAAGTGTTCAAATTAGTTCGTTTGTTTTTAACGTTTCCTGTGACCACAGTTTCTTCTGAAAGGAGTATGAGTACTTTGAAAAGAATAAAAACATTCTTGCATAATACTATGACCAATGAAAGACTCAGCTGTCTTAGTACCATTGCCATTGAGAAGAAGCTAGTGAAAGAACTGATGAGTGACCAGATGTTCAAGGATCGTGTCATTGACAATTTTGCCACCAAGAAAACTCGCCGTTTGGAACTACTGTACAAAAAAATTTAAGGTAAGAATTTCTACCTACCCACTCTTTAAATACTGGCTTCGCCACTGCTTGTAACATATTTGTATATTTTATTTTTCATTCCTGCTATCTCTTGGAACTTAAAAATAATACTCCTTTTATTTTATCTGTCAATAATAACAAATCATAGCAGTCTGCATCAAGCAAAGACTTGCAAACAGGCTTATGATAAAAAAATAAAATAATCAAAAAGAATGCTTCTGTGGCTCAGTGAAAAATACTTCTAGGAGGTAAAAAATTTTTGTGCGAAATGTTGGCACCATTAAGCAATTTTTGCGAACCCTTAAATTTTTAATTTCGGAAAAAAATTTTGTTCTGCCTTTTTCAATATGCCCTAATGCACAGTGTACATGTGAGCCAATCAGCTGATTTTAGAGAATATGGTTGGTCTGATTTCAAAGGAGCAAAACCTAGTTCATAGTGATGTATTTCTCAAAATGAAATACAGTACAACTGCAGTGTCTCGTAAGTTGAAAACCCGTCCTGTCATTACACCTCTTCAAACGTTTTAAATGTTTCCTCAACTTGTATTTTAGCAAGAACCACAATTCAGTATCTTTTTTTGTTTCTGATCTTATAGAAAATGTTCCATTTTTAAATACGTAAAAATGGTCTATTTTTTTTTAACATTTTATTTTTCCCCAAAACCACTTTAAGCAGATTAAAAAACTGAGCTGCTAACAGCTGTACCTGCTAGCATTCTGAGAGGTTAGTTACAAAAAATTAGACTGGTTTAAGGGTTTGTTCATTTTTTTTTTTTAATTTTGCACTAAATTTGGACAAAAATGGATACATACAAATATTCATATTCATATTCTTTATTTGCCTGAAGGTACAAAAGTACAAGAGGCTTCGTCAGTGTAATAATATAAAAAATAATGTGTCAATATTAAAAGAGTAAAAAATAATAAAATTTAACTAAAATCCTACATAATTTTCAAAAAATTCATTCATATTATAAAAGGAATTATTTTGTAGCCATCTCTTAATCTGAAGTTTAAATTGTGTTTCATTAAATGCCTTTATATTTGTTGGTAATATACTTTTATTGCAGTAATTGCATAGCTTGATTGTGTTTTTTGCAACCTGACAATGGTATGTGTAATTGATCATTATTTCTGGTTTCATAGCGATGCAGATCTAAGTACTATACTTGTATAATTAGTAATATTCTTGTTTACATACATTAAAAGTTCAAAAATATATAGATTGTAGACTGTCATAATCTTTTCATTTTTGAAAAGAGATCTACATGATAGTCTGGGTGGTGACACTGTTAAAATACGAACTGTCTTTTTCTGCAGTAACAGAATGTTTGGAAGGTCCGAACTATTTCCATATAAAAGTAATCCATATCTAATAACACTTTCAAATAGTGCATAGTAAACTTGTTTTAAATAATGTTTGGGAATCTTGTACATGAGATTTCTCAAGAGATAAATTACTCTAGAAATTCTTTTACATACATAACTGACATGGCTGTTCTACTTTAGTTTAGGATCCAGATAAATACCCAGCATCTTTACAGATTCATTTATCACATTATTTTGGGTTTGTTTCAAACTTAGAATTAACACGTGAGTTTTTTCATCATTAAAAATAAATCCATTAATTGAAAACCACTTTCTTATTTCAGCAAATACAGCTTGCTTCATAAAATCTAACTCAGCAATATTATTATGTGTGATAACAAAGAAACTGATGCCTCCCTAAAAATCGAAACAAACGATTTCATGAGTGTCAACACACTTCTATGAGTGCATGCTGGCAAATCAGGCCAGATTTGGTGCTACTTTAAAAATTCGTAATTGTTTTTCTCAAATCCATTCAGTAGAAAATTAAAACAAAAATCAACAAACTCCTAAACTACTCAGTGAATTTCTCTAATTTTTTTCTAAGAATGCTCATAGATACTGCTGTTAATATCATATTTTTTATCTACTGAAAGTGGTTTTGAAAAAAATTTAAATGTTTCTTAAAAAAAAAAGAAGCCATTTTTACATGTTTCTACAAACCGAATATTTTCTATAAAATCAAAAGCAACAAATATAACATGCTCTATCACAGAGTTTGAAGAAGTGTGAGGACAGAAGAGACAAACATGGTTTTTATCTATCTAGCTTAAACTTATAAAAGGCAATAAATTTCAAAATTGGGCCCATATTCTTACTAACTTTTCTTTACCCAAAATAACCTCAGAAATTGTGCTTGCTGGTATAAATTCGTGAACAATTCTGTATACGAAAACTTCAACATTATAAAGTAAATTTAATTAACATTATAGCTCAGTAACATGCAGGACACTGGCTACTTTACTTACCTGCTGCCTCTTTCTGCATCACCACCTCCACCACTGCCTCCTCCTCCCCCTCCACCACTGCCTCGTCCTTCATTCCGTCTTTTGTCTAATAGTCGCTCTCTCAAATCCTCTAATACACGTTCACCACGTTCATTTGAAATTTTGTCTTTACTTCTGCTTCCTCCATCTGATATTCCTCTGGAATCACGTTCACGACCACTTCCACTGTTACTAACAACATCTCGTTCACGGTCTCTGTCTCTCTCCCGTTCTCGCTCACGTTCTCTTTCTCGTTTACTCTCCCTTGCTGCTGCAGCTGCCTCACGGCGTTCGCTATTGGCACAAAATAGTAACATATTAACAAATATATTATTTTCATGAGAGCCAAGTATTTAGGTACAAACATATTTCGAGGTATAAAATGATGTATCTGTAATTCGAAATACTGTATTGACCCAAATCTAGCATTATGTTTTTTTTAATAGAAATAGCTATATGTTAACTATTAGGTTATGTTCATTTTCGGCTTTATCCTTCTAAATTTTCTAAAGCTCCTTCAGTGGAGAAGTGAAACTCGGAGTGAGACAAGTGGCCAACAGGAGTGGAGCTCACACATTTAGTTTTTCTCAGCCCCATACTCCCTTAAAAGGTCGCGTTTTTGCGTACCTTTTAAATTTTTTTTCCCTCCCATTTCCTTCCTTTCATCCATCTATCCATCCATGCAATCATTCATTCATTCATTCATTCATTCATTCATTCATTCACAGTACTGGTATTATAATCGCAGCCTAGCTCTTTTTAGTGATAAAAGAAATCAATTCTATAGAATATGCGGACTGAAAAGAATGTTAATTCTTGATTATTTTCGTAGTCACACAATTAACAAAATCAAGAAGCAGGTAGCAGAAAGAAACATGATTTAGTCATTTTTTCAAAGTGTTTCAAGTGTTAGACGCCGTTGTTAATAAACCTGTTAAGAATAATCTGATTGGCTATGTATTGTATACTTTTAGTAGAGCCATCGATGTAGCTCAGTCGGCAGACTCGCTGGGCTGCTGATCCAGAGCTGCGTTCGGGCTTGGGTTGGATCCCCCTTTGGTCTTTGGTTTCTTCCGAGGTTTTCCACAGCCGTGGGACTGAAGCCGGATGGTCTATGGCGAGTCCTTGGCATCAACCCCTTTGATTTGATTACCTGGTTGGGTTTTTCCGAGGTTTTCCCCAACCAAAAGGCAAATGATGGGTAATATTTTGGCGATTCCTCGGACCTCACCTCATCTCACTACATCTCGCCAAAATATTGTAAAAAATTGCACAGAATTCCAAAAATTGTAGAAAATTACTAAATTGTAAAACTATAAAAATTTGTAAAAATTGTAATTGTAATACAATAGACTAATTCATATTAGTCGTGTAATATTCAATGAGGTGGGCGAGACCTCATACATATGAATATTTGATGTATTGTAATTGTAATATTGTAAAATTTTGACTTGCTCCACATCTTAAAGCTTCATTGCTCATGTAAGATCTATGGAATAAAATGAATGAATGAATGAATGAATGAATGAATGAATGAATGAATGAATGAATGAATGAATGAATGAATGAATGAATGAATGAATGAACAAAGTATAATGATGTATAAAGGGAACCATGTTTTGATCCCAACAGGCAATTTGAAAAATCTGTGTGTGCAGTTGCTGCTTCGATGGATAATTTCAGCATGGACTATGATTAGCAATAAGCGAATTGTGAACGGTTTCAAAAAGTGTGTTGTTTATGATGACATAGATGGCAGTAAGGATGACATTTTGTGGGAGGATTATTATCAGTCTGAAGGATAATTCAAGAGGAGAAGAAGAAGAAGAAGAAGAAGAAGAAGAAAAGTAGAAGAAGTAGAAAAGTAGAAGAAGTAGAAGAAGAAGAAGAAGAAGAAGAAGAAGAAGATTAGGAGTGATAACCACAAGAAGATACTGCTAAGGACTGAAACTAAAAAGTTCTCACTCATGTCATCTGAACATCAGTTACAATACCACATGATGCCAACATTGCTTTGGTTAATACAACTGTTGTTCTTTAGTCAACTGTCCGAAAACAGATTTGAAACTCATAAGTGACACCAAAACGGAATCACTCATGAAGCAACTAAGCCAGAAGATAATGGGGTAGAGTTGCTAGTTCCTTTCCCCCTTCATTGCATACATTGCTGACTAGTAACATATTACACTAATCAGACTTCAGACGTGTACAAACAATTGTTCTTCCTCTGAAATATATCATCAAGTAAGATGTACTGATAGATGTAGGCCTGCATATCAGCCAGAACCTCAACCAGAATACAACTGTAATGATGATAATTAATACCTACTGAAACTGAAAGTAATAGTGAAATGACTGAGGGTAACAGGAGAATCCTGATAAAAATCCTCAGGAACCTTGACTTTGTCCACCACAAACAAGACTGCAATAACTGGGATTAGAACCTGTGTCCTCAATCAGTGTCAGCTAGTGTACTGTTAAGCAACAGTTCTTAAAACTTCTGTGTACATAGTTCCCTGACAAAAGGCATGATTCCATAATAATCACCAATGAAAAAAATTCTGCGCTGTATCACAGATACATTAGCAAGTAGAATACATCACCCAATTTCGGGATGAAACTACACTTGTGTTCGTTCGAATGTTTTATTTTTGTTTCGAATTGCAAATGGAGAATATGGGTCTATGATAAGAGAAGTAATTAATGAAGAGCATTCAATATAATATATTTTCTCTTCATATAAAATGACATTCCGAAATTAGTTCCAGCCCAACACAAATTTTTCATTATGTTTCACTCGAAGAGTATCATATGTGTCTATTACTTACTTACAAATGGCTTTTAAGGAACCCGAAGGTTCATTGCCACCCTCACATAAGCCCGCCATTGGTCCCTATCCTGTGCAAGATTAATCCAATCTATATCATCATATCCCACCTCCCTCAAATCCATTTTAATATTATCCTCCCATCTACGTCTCGGCCTCCCTAAAGGTCTTTTTCCCTCCGGTCTCCCAACTAACACTCTATATGCATTTCTGGATTCGCCCATACGTGCTACATGCCCTGCCCATCTCAAACGTCTGGATTTAATGTTCCTAATTATGTCAGGTGAAGAATACAATGCGTGCAGTTCTGCGTTGTGTAACTTTCTCCATTCTCCTGTAACTTCATCCATTTCAGCCCCAAATATTTTCCTAAGCACCTTATTCTCAAACACCCTTAACCTATGTTCCTCTCTCAGAGTGAGAGTCCAAGTTTCACAACCATACAGAAGAACCGGTAATATAACTGTTTTATAAATTCTAACTTTCAGGTTTTTGGACAGCAGACTGGATGATAAGAGCTTCTCAACCGAATAATAACACGCATTTCCCATATTTATTCTGCGTTTAATTTCCTCCCAAGTGTCATTTATATTTGTTACTGTTGCTCCAAGATATTTGAATTTTTCCACCTCTTCGAAGGATAAATCTCCAATTTTTATATTTCCATTTCGTGCAATATTCTGGTCATGAGACATAATCATATACTTTGTCTTTTCGGGATTTACTTCCAAACTGATTGCTTTACTTGCTTCAAGTAAAATTTCCGTGTTTTCCCTAATCGTTTGTGGATTTTCTCCTAACATATTCACGTCATCAGCATAGACAAGAAGCTGATGTAACCCATTCAATTCCAAACCCTGCCTGTTATCCTGAACTTTCCTAAAGGCATATTCTAAAGCAGAGTTAAAAAGTAAAGGTGATAGTGCATCTCCCTGCTTTAGCCCACAGTGAATTGGAAAAGGATCAGATAGAAACTGACCTATACGGACTCTGCTGTATGTTTCACTGAGACACATTTTAATTAATCGAACTAGTTTCTTGGGAATACCAAATTCAATAAGAATATCATATAATACTTCCTCTTAACAGAGACATATGCCTTTTTGAAATCTATGAATAACTGATGTACTGTATCCTTATACTCCCATTATCTGTCGAATACAAAAAATCTGAACAATAGTCGATCTATTACGCCTAAAACCGCACTGATGATCCCCAATAATTTCATCTACGTACGGAGTTAATCTTCCCAAAAGAATATTGGACAAAATTTTGTACGACGTCAACAAAAGTGATATTCCTCGAAAGTTACCACAGTTGGTTTCGTCCCCCTTTTTAAAAATAGGTACAATTATGGACTCCTTCCATTGTTCTGGTACAATTTCCTTTTCCCAAATAGCAAGTACAAGTTTATAAATTTCGCTATATAATGTACTTCATATGTGTCTATTATCATTTTAATATTGCAGAACTCGTGATTGCAAATCAAATGAGTGGTCGAACAGGTCTGTAGCTGCTCTCGATGCTGAGATATTAGGGTCGGTCATTCATTCATTTATTCATAATGTTCTGCCAAAGTGCAGGTCTTTCACTGCAAATCCAGCATTTTCCAATCTTTCCTATTTTCTCCCTTCCTCTTTGTCTCCTCATATGATCCATATATCTTAATGTCCTCTATCATCTGATATCTTCTTCTGCCCCAAACTTTTCTCCCATTCACCATTCCTTTCAGTGTATCCTTCAGAAGGCAGTTTCTTTTCAACCAGTGACCCAGCCAATTTCTTTTCCTCTTTCTGATCAGTTTTAGCATTATTCTTTCTTCATCCACTCTTTCCAACACAGCTTCATATATTAGGGTCAGTCCATGTTAAATCAACACACTTCTGAACCATCTTAGATTACAATGAAATTTTTATCAGCTGTTGTCCATGGAAAGGAAAGTAAAAATGTAAAACATCTAAAGTGTAATATAAAATATTTTTTGACTTATCAGTTATTGAAAATTAGAAAAAACAGTAAAACTTGATATGTAAGGTATAAGAAAATGTTTATAGTTATTCAATAACTGAAGTTAAAGAAATGAACTAAGCTTATGTCTTACTTTAAAGCTTAAAAAATTACCTTTGGTTCTATATATGATCAACAATGCTATGACCCTGAATACTGTTCAAGGTCGTAGCATATATTATTTAACCTTGAAATATTAAAAAATGAACAATTTTAAAATTAAAAAATATATATATATATATGTTGTTGGTCTACATAACCTTTAAATATCCTGTTAAGTTTCATTTTGAAACTGCAGAAACTTGTGGAGTTATCGACTAAGATGTTTCACATATAATAATAATAATAATAATAATAATAATAATAATAATAATAATAATAATAATAATATTAATAATAATAATAATAATAATAATAGTTTATTTAACAGCATTGCTAATTTTATACGCAACAATGGCACCCTCATGTGAAAGGAGATGGAGTCATTGGGCGTCGTCACACAAGTTAAATTGGTCCATTGCCTAACAGCTAACAACATTAGTATTAGGCAGTGGCTCATAGTCTTGTTACAGTAAGCATTTTAAATTCCGCCATTTTTTCTTTCACCATGGTTCAGGGAAAGATGTATTCTAATCAATTATTATTTTTATAAAGTGAATGAACAAACATATTCCTAGGCTACAATGTTCAGTAAATAATAAAAAAAATATAGGCCTATTCTAATTTAGCCATGCACTACTTTTCACGCACATTTTTGGTGCATGACGTGAGATGTGGCAATCACACTGTTCTACAACACAGTTGAGGATTGTTGTTAATTGTCATAGGCCTACACTCTATTCCAAAGAAGAGTGAAGCCAATTTTTTGTTTACTTGTGTAGCAAACAAGCAATTCAATTATAGAAGTATTTCAATCTATACAAAACTTTTTTTCAGCTGAGTGACCACATTATAATTCAATTTATATTAAATTCATGAAACATCAGTTTCTTGCTAAAAATTAGTGAATAAGTATAATCTGATTATAATTTATTATTGTACCAATAAATTATTTACACTTCTCTTACCGATGATGCCTTTTCTCTCTTATATGTTCCTCTCTATGCTCCCTATGTTCACGAGTTCGATGATGTCCCTTCCTATGGGAAGTTGACTCTGGTTTTCCATGTATCTGTATAAACATTACAAGGCACTGAAAATCTAGATGCATTAGCATTAATTAAAAATATAATATTACAAAAATTTCAGTAGAGCAACTCAAAGGAGTGGAAATTGAAACTGTAATGAATAAGTATTGTATTGTATGACTAGGCCTAGCTCAAACGGCATATACCAGTAAGGAAAAAAATCACCTCACTATAAATGAAGATAGTGCAAATATTGATTGTACAAAATACAAATTGGCTGAACTAGAGAATAGGCACTTCTCTTCCTACCCGCTTATATACTTTCAACTTGTTCCTCAGTCATACCAAGATAACTATGATGACATTGGGAAAGTTTCATGCTTGTGTGCACTCGAATTTTTAATATTACAAGTGTTGATATCACGACACGCGTCTTTCATGTCTTGCATATACGAATTTGTGACAGGTTAGGTTATGTTAGTATAGGCTTTTGATATGCCTTCCATATACGAATCTGTGACAGGTTAGGTTAGGTTAGTTTAGGCTTTTGTTATGCCTTGCATATACGAATCTGTGACAGGTTAGGTTAGGATAAGATTAGTTTAGGCTTTTGGTATGACTTGCATATGCTGAAAATTGTCTAAGAATGTGCCCTTTTTTGCTGTCCGGCTTCCTTTCGTAACACCATTACTTATAAAGAGTTATCAAAAATGTCAGACTTTATGATCGAAAAGGTAAGAATGTCTTTATTAAGTTAGGTTAACTTAGCTTAGATGACGTCAAGGCCTTCTATTCCGGCGGTCTACGAGAGAATGAAGATGACAGCAATTGAGTGCAGAATTTTCAAGTGCTGTGCAAAGGCTGGTGATTTTTTTAGTGACGCTGTCAGTACTGGTCAGTGAGGAGCTATTATAAAATGATGTACAAACGAAATCATTACGAAAACTGCGTTTTCTCCATTACTATTGGTTCTGTTTCACTATTTTTGAGTGCTTATTCCATTAATACAAGTTACGCGTTCTTTACATTAGGCTACATTGTAACTTGTCGTGTGTTTTATATCCTACGTTTCATTCTTTCTCTAGAAATCACAACATATTCACCTCCTTTAAGACGCATCTCCCTTTTCAAATTGATTTACTACATTTTCTAACAATTTTTCTTTCTCCAAATATATCCCCATAAAATCCTTACATTATTAATTCCATCGTCATAAAAAAAAACCCGTTATAGGCCTATATTCATCCCGATTTTCACTTCTAAAATCACCAGAAGTATCTGTGCGCTAGTTCCTTCTAAAGATTATTACAATAGACCTATATCTGGTACAGCTACATAGGCTTTATAACTCTCGACACTTAAGTGTGTTGATTTCCTTTTACTAGGCCTACACTATATTTTCTTTTAGAAGAAATAAATAACCTAGGCCTATGCCTAGGCACATCTCTCTTTTCTCTTTCACAGAGATCGTAGCCAATATTGAATATCTAATCATAACAATATAAAATAACTTACATGTTCTCGTCGATTATTGTCCCTGTCTGAATGTTTATCCCGTTTATTACTACTACTGCGTGATGAGCTTGTCTTGTGGTGATGTACCACAGATGCTTGTGGCGGTTTGATGTCTAACGAATCAGCTGTATCATCTGCATCCTCCTCCTCTTCTGACATACTAGAAAAATTAAATATACACTATGAATTCCACTCATTTATATTCGTATCGTAAAAAATACGCTTAGTTCGTAATTCACATTATTTTCACAACATAACATAACCTAACGCACCTAAATGCCGTATCGTCTTTAGAAAGCTGTATTGGTGAATGTTTATGCGGACTTTTTGTAATTTCACCATCCTCACTTTGATCTTCTACTTCCATCTCCGAAACATCATATTCTGACATGTTTTCACGTCTAGCTATTTAAGAAAAGCACGAAAACATATTAAAGAGAAACCACAAACCATAAACCCACATAAACGTCCATGATGAGCTTATAGAAAACAAAACATGGCATAAATACAAACAACATAGAAACAAAATCATATTATTTAATATTTGTTCTCTAAACCGTGTGTATTAATTTCTTATTTTCAACGTAAAAATAATATTTATCTAGGTATTAGAGAGAGTGAATGGATTCAAATATGATCGCGGCTTACGAAAACTTGTTAATGAAAATTACGCTGCTACGTGTAAAGTTGGCTATACTATCTGTCATCCTCCCCTATCTGTAGACCTTACATGAATGGTTCAGATACGGAATTACATAAATACATTAAACAATCCTAAGATCACTCAAAGAAGAAATGGCAGAGAAATGGAGGCAAAAGATAATTTTAACATATTGTCGGTGAAGAAACAACACCCCGGAACAAACAAAATGCAAATTTTACAGGACAGACAAAGAACCGTAATATATATATTTTTTTAATAATCACTTCCGCGATGTGAAATTCGACATGGCATTAGTAAATAACGCTAAAAATGTGTACAGTATCCGAAAATAAAATTATATTATAATTTTAAGTTATTTATGTTAGATGGTATTAGAATGTTAACTGTGACTATTTACTTACTGTATGTCAGTTAGGTGGTAAAATTGCACTGAAGTCGTTTTCACTTAATTTTCAATGATAGGAAATATTTAAAGTACTTTTTAGATAATTAAAACGATCAGTATGATGTAATTATAGTTACGTTTATTATTTTGTGAAACGTGTTATTGAATTACAGTGTTGTTTTTCAAGATTGTCATACGACATAAAAGAAAATATACTTTGCTTATACCGTAAACAAATTACACATAACCAGAGACCGGAACTTTGGCAGAATGCCTTTTTAAATCTGTTAAATCTATCTTCATTCTGAAAGTAAATCTGTACGAATTATATCCCTGTGATTGAAAAGTCACAGTTTTATGTTGCCCTTTTCTGCCTTTCTTTTAATATAAATGCCTAATTTACAAAATAAATGTTTTTTTCTTTATTTGATTATTTATCTATCATTTATTAATTCATTATTAAAAATTGCCTACAGGTATATTTTAATGTATCTCTATAACCGCTACAATGAAAGTAACTTCACCGAATGTATATTATTGTCTTTCAGTCAGTTCACAATATAAAGAAGTCAGTTCATATTCCCTTTGCAACAATGAGTGCTGCCTGCAAAAATGTATAACAGTAAGCGTTTTAATCATCGCTTTTGTTTATTTGACAAGGCAACAATGAGTACGGGTCTAACGTTATTTTTCTTTCAGTTTTCATTCCGACGTTGTTGTAGCTAGCAGCAAGATGCCGAAATTCAGTGTTCCTTTACGCAGTAAATCGCTAAGTTACGTTAATACTTTTGGATTCGACGTATTTTGTACTGACGGAAAAGTACTTACATACAAAATATGTGTGCAGTCAGTGAACTACGAAATAGTAATATGCGTTACAAGAGCGGTATGTTGAAGTTTTCATGTTCGAGGAAAAGTTTGAAAAAGCGAAACGTAGTTGAGCTTTTTTAATTTCCGAGAATTGAAAGAAAACATACCGCTCGTGTATCGTACATTATTTTGTGCGAAGATCGTTTATTACATACCTGAAAGAGGAATTTCTAATTAGTTTCAATGAAATCTCCATTTTGGTTTCTGTTCAATGACGGCAATTTTGGGAAACAAAAATATCTATCTTCAACATTGTTGCTTTAAAATGTTTTCTGTGTTTACTATACTCCAGCAGGCCGTGATATACGTCTGTCTTTTTTTTCCCCCCCAGTCTATAAATGCGAACTTAAAACAAACGGCTTCCTTAATGTTACATGTATCACGAAATGCAGTAACTTTGGAGGAGTTGTAGAGTTTACTTAATTTTTGCAAATATTTAAAAACAATAATTAACAGTGCAATTTAGGTGAAATTGCAGTGGTAAGTTTCCAATTTATAATTATTACTATATTGAACGTCTCTAAAAATAATATGTTAAAAGCCTAAAGCAGTAAAATCAATATGTCACTTAAGCGGTAAGAAGAGGGAAATTGTTATGTGTGTTCGGTTGGGAATACTGAATGTGGAATTTTAGACTTACCGCGGGTGTTGGTTTTGTGCGGAAACCAAGCAAATACGCACGATCTCGCACAAAGAAATATTTCATATCGCAACATATCAGTACAACCAAACACAAAAAATGCACTTTTCAAGGGTACTGGGAAGAAGATTTCTTTGGTTCCAACAGTAATTGCAACATCAAGTTGAAAATCTCAATTTGCATTCGACTTATGTAAAACTTTTCTTGCTGCCGAAATCTCTTTGTGGAAAGTGCAAGGTTTTTGTAATTGCCTTTCATTGCGTATTTTAGCTATTTATAATGCCTTTTTGCCCGCCTATTTTAATGATTCATAATGCCTAAACTTCTAATAGAATGCATAGCATTGCGGTGCCACCGCGAAACACGGCAAATATGACCTTAGAGGATAAAAAGAATATATGACAGGACCTCCATTACCGGACCTGACACTGGCATCCAAGATGGCGGCCGGAAGAGGGCTTTCGTAGATTGTAGTGAGTTAAAAGAAATACGGCATCGATGAGATTATTTTAACAAAACTCTAAATGAAACAATAAATAGTAAAGTTGCTTACCTACATAAATGAACATAGTACATTCAGTAACATAAAAATATGCCTACATATACACCAATAATAAAAGAAAACAACTGATTAAAAGCTTCAATATGTTATTATTATATTAAGCCTAGGCCTATAGTCTATGTTTTTATATATGAATATTGGCAATTGACCAATTAACTCTTGTAAAATTCAGATTTGTGAGGAAATAGTAGGATCTCCTATATTACCGGGCCTGACACTGGAATCCAAGATGGCGGCCGGAAGAGGACTTTCGTAGATTGCAATCGGTTAAAATAAATACGGCATCCACGACATTATTTTAACAAAATTCTCAATGAACCAAGCGCCTACCGTTGTAAAAATTCGTCTGCTTACAACGTGTATACGGAGGTAGAGCTACGAAAAAAAAAAATGCCTTTTGTGTGTGCTGCTTATAGCTGCAATATCAAAAGGAAAAAGACAACTGATATATCACATTTTTAGTAAATTTTATTAAGTTAAGCCCATAGTTTTGTTAATTTGCAGAATTTTTTTTTCATGTGTCAATGTGTAACAAAGCCCAGCATACATACCGTGTGTACTGCAGTAATTTTTCTTTTCTTGCAGATTCTCTTAAAAAAAAATTAAAAAAAAAAAAGGAACTGGTGAAACAGCGCGTAATATGAATTGAGACAAATTGTGCCCCTCCGACTATACATAGCTTTTTATATTCACGACACTTCTTGTGTCTTTCCTTACTTCTTATAGAAGATGATGTGCTGTAGCTTATAAAAAGTAGGCCTATTTCGAAGACAAACGATAAACCAAATAAATGGTTCACTAGTAAGACTTAATGGACTTAAACTGAATACGGATAAAACCAGTATGCGACAATTCCGTTTCAAACCCAGTGAACAACTAATAGCAATAACATATTAAAATTGTATCTCGACACTCGCATCCAAAATTCCGCAGAACTCTCCGGTAGGCAGTATTGTTGTTAATATTTTGACTGAAAGGACATAAAAGAACAATTGAGCACCCACGCGCAATAATGGGGTAAGCATGAATGTATTTCGTACAGTAGCTATTTACACCATTATTGCATGTGGGTGCTCAATTATACACTAAACTACTACTACTACTACTAATAATAATAATCTGTGGTGCCACAGCCCTTGAAGGCCTAGACAGACCAGTCGGCTGTTGGCCTCCCGTTCACATTTCGATAATTATGCACTACTGTTAACAAACAAAAAGCAAAGCGTGTTTGGTCATGTTTTATCCAAGTTACAAGTTTGGAGGTAAAGATTGTTTACTACAGCTAGGGCCTACTTTCATTCTATATCTTATGGTAAAATAAATAGTTTTGCAACGTGTAGAGACTGGGAAAACAATTTAGGAAGTGCATTGTGATATAACTGTAAGTTGGGTTACTGAGCATGTGCAATGTGTTATAACTAGACATCGGATTTTTAGGCGCCTAAAATAAGCTCAAAATTTGTAAAATTAGGCTCTATTTTAATGAAAATAGGCATTTTAGGCACATCAAGGTATCATACTTATTTCTTTCACTGAAATTTTTAGTTATATACTAAAATACGCACAAAAAGTATGTTTAAACATTAAAAAAGAATACTATATTATATTTATAAACAGAGCTGCACAAATTTAATATATTGAAACTAATGAAATAATGATTATTGATATCAAGATTACTCATTTTAAGTTATTGAAATTCAGTTCCATGCTCAGACTTTATTATAATTATCTGCACAGTACACCACCAGAATTTTTTCTAAATTCTCCACAGTTAACCTTTGCCTTTTGTCACTGAGAATCATTTTGAAAGCAGAAAAACTTCTTTCAACCGAAACTGATGTGAGAGGCGCAAATTTTAAATTAGGTGCAATAGAAACATCAGTACTTACTGGAACATTTACACTTTTCCCCGATATCACTCTTGATACTTTTTCCAACAATGAAAATCCTACATTCTTATTTAATACGTTGTCCCACTTATTTTTAACTTTTTTCCCAGTTTCGCCCAAAACAGAATGTATGTTCACTTGAGCTTCCTTTAATATTGCTATTTGGCTACAAAGAGATTGTTTTTCACGTTCTAATTGTTCAATGCTTGCAGGTATGAAAGAAAAGTTTGATGTTATGTAGGCAATATCGTTTTTCATTCGTGAGTCATTCAGACAATCTTTCACTGCTTTCACACACGCTGCACTATCAGTTTCAGGTAATTTATCAATAACTGTGACCACTTCTTTAAAATACTTAGAATAATACACCACTGACTGAATCCAGGTTCCCCATCGTGTAACAACCGGCTGAGGTGGGAGTGGGATATCTGGAAAGTTCTCTCTGAATATTGAAATCCTGGATGGGGCTTTACAAAAACATTTTTTTGTGTTAGAAATAAACGACTTGACAAGAGGAAATTCATTCCGGATTGTTTCAGAAACCCTGTGAAGGCCATGTGCTAGACAGGTTACATGCGTGAGGTTAGGATAAAATGTTTTAAGAAGTGGAGCTGCAGCAACCATGTATGAGGCAGCATCAGTACAAAACAACAGAACTTTAGAATCGTCTATATTACCTGAGTATAAAGACTGTAGGCCTTTATTTACAAAATAAGCAATGGCTTGGCTATTCACTTTCGAAAGTTCCTTAACACATACGAGGTGTGGAATCGAAGGTCCATCAGGACTAAGTTTTCCTACTACCATATTTGCTATATACCTATTCATAGGACCTGAGGTTTCATCCACAGAGACCCATATGTAAGAATCACCTATATCCTCCCGAATGGAAGCTAAAGTTTCATTGTATATTCTGTCTAAGTAATTTTTTCTTAGGGTCGACTCAGATGGGATATTTTGTTTGCAGTATTTTTGTAAAAACTGTCTTAAAACCGGATTTTCAATTGCATTCCAGGGAATGTTAGCAGCAACAAACGCTCTGGTTAAATCAGCATAGAAATTGCTGCTGAGATTGGATGAAGTAGGCTGTGTTAGTAAAGTTTGTTGCAGTTGATTTTTCTGCTGAGCTTTAGCCTTATGAGCCGCTCCTTGCACATGCTGCTTTAGGTGGCACTTCTTTTCTTGCGAAATCTAAAAATGTAAAGTAAACTGAATTAAAATAAAATCCTAATTGTTGTATTGCCGTATTTCTATCACAAAGTTAGTGGGTTCGAACAATCAAAATTTTAATGACCTGCAAATACTTTAACTATCGGAATTTAAAAGGTTAAAGTGTAGTGGTCTTAAAAAGAATTATACCTCAGGATAGCTCAGTCAATGTATAAATATTATAGGCCTACTCATTAAAATTAATAGAATTTATATATTTCAACTGTTGTTACATACCTGTTTGCTACAAATCTTGCAGAATATTATTTTTCCATCATAAGTGAATTCTGAATATTCTGTTAGCCATTGCCGGATCAATGTAGATTTTGCACTTATATTTTTCGGCATTATCGTGTTAAACTTCACAGGAAAACGTCCTACCGCTCAAAACTTCTCAACACAAATAAGGTGAGGGAAAGAGCAACTGTTAACGAGCATTCAAATGAACTGTTGTTATTGAGATTCAATTGGACAAAAATACAAAGTTCCACTTATTGTTGCATTTCCTGGTAGTGTTAACACTAGGAGGGCCATTCTTTTAAATATTTTGTAACGGTTTACCCTACTAATTCGCAGTTTTACGACTTTTCATAAATATTTCAAAAACACTCTTTCTCCAAAAATTGTGATTTTATGACACTCTGAAGGGCAGTACAGCTAATCGGTTTCAGACCGAAAACGGTCATTTTTATAGTATAGTATATCTCTGAATCGGTAGCAGCACATGTTGTGATTGTTGCCTGCTTCAAAACTAAGGTTGGTTCTTTGTCGGCATTTATTCCTCCAAACATGTTAAATTAGGTGAAATCTATTGCGAGTGTCGTGAGATTCAAAACATTTTGTTTCCTTCATCAATGATTTCATGGCCGGTGTGAAGCAAACTTTCCACTTTTTAAATGCCTTAAATTTCGCAGTGAATGCATGTATAAATTATAAAAAGTAAGAATAAAATGCGAAATTTTACAGTGAGTTAGGCATTTTTAGGCGAATATTAACAAATTAGGCTCTAATAACTGTTTTAGGGCATTTTAGGGCACTATAAAACTCTTTGATACCTTTCAATTTCCATGAAACACAAATATTAATAATTATTTTTACTTTTCTCCTAAAGAAACAAAATAGGCATTTGCCCTAGAATCCGATGTCTGGTTATAACAGTAACTTGATATAATAAGCATGCGCAGTGTGTTATAACTGTAATTTGGGATGCTGAGCATGCACAGTGTGTTATAACTGTAAAATTGGGTATTGAGCATGCACAGTATGTTAAAAGTGGAACTTAGAATACCGAGCATGCTTAGTGTGTTATAGGTAAGTTGGGATAGTGAGCATGCACAGTGTTTTATGACTGTAATTTGGAATACTGAGCATACACAGTGTATTATAACAGTAACATGAGATACTGACCATGAACAGTGTGTTATAGCTGTATATCCTAGGTAACTGAGCATGAGCAGTGTGTTATAATTGTAACTTGGTATACTGAGCATGCACAATATAATATAACTGTAAAATTGGATAATGAGAGTGAGCAGTGTGTTAAAACTGGAACTTTGAAAACTGTGCATGCACAGTAAGTTATAAAGTAATTTTTCTCGATTTAAAGGTGATTATAAAAGTAAGTTGAGATACTGAGGATGCACAGGGTGTTATAACTGGAACTTTGAATACTGAGCATGCACAATGTGTTATAAAAGTAACTTCGGATACTGACCATGTGCAGTGTGTTACAATTGTAACATAGAATACTGAGCACGCACAGTGTGTTGTAACTTTAACTTGGGACATTGAACATGCGCAGTGTGTTAAAACTGGACCTTGGAATACTGAGCATGTGCACGGTGTTAAAACAGTAATTTGAGATAATGAGCATGCGCAGTGTGCTATAACTGTAACTTGGAATACTGAGCTTGCGCAATATGTTATAATTGTAACTTGGGATAGTGAGCATGCGCAGTGGGACATACCTGTAACTTGGGATAGTGAGCATGCGCAGTGGGACATAACTGTAACTTGGGATAGTGAGCACGCGCAGTGGGACATAACTGTAACTTGGGATAGTGAGCATGCGCAGTGGGACATAACTGTAACTTGGGATAGTGAGCATGCGCAGTGGGACATAACTGTAACTTGGGATAGTGAGCATGCGCAGTGGGACATAACTGTAACTTGGGATAGTGAGCATGCACAGTGGGACATAACTGTAACTTGGGATAGTGAGCATGCGCAGTGGGACATAACTGTAACTTGGGATAGTGAGCATGCGCAGTGGGACATAACTGTAACTTGGGATAGTGAGCATGCGCAGTGGGACATAACTGTAACTTGGGATAGTGAGCATGCGCAGTGGGACATAACTGTAACTTGGGATAGTGAGCATGCGCAGTGGGACATAACTGTAACTTGGGATAGTGAGCATGCGCAGTGGGACATAACTGTAACTTGGGATAGTGAGCATGCACAGTGGGACATAACTGTAACTTGGGATAGTGAGCATGCGCAGTGGGACATAACTGTAACTTGGGATAGTGAGCATGCGCAGTGGGACATAACTGTAACTTGGGATAGTGAGCATGCGCAGTGGGACATACCTGTAACTTGGGATAGTGAGCATGCGCAGTGGGACATAACTGTAACTTGGGATAGTGAGCATGTGCAGTGGGACATAACTGTAACTTGGGATAGTGAGCATGCACAGTGGGACATAACTGTAACTTGGGATAGTAAGCATGCGCAGTGGGACATAACTGTAACTTGGGATAGTGAGCATGCGCAGTGGGACATAACTGTAACTTGGGATAGTGAGCATGCACAGTGGGACATAACTGTAACTTGGGATAGTGAGCATGCGCAGTGGGACATAACTGTAACTTGGGATAGTGAGCATGCGCAGTGGGACATAACTGTAACTTGGGATAGTGAGCACGCGCAGTGGGACATAACTGTAACTTGGGATAGTTAGCATGCGCAGTGGGACATAACTGTAACTTGGGATAGTGAGCATGCACAGTGGGACATAACTGTAACTTGGGATAGTGAGCATGCGCAGTGGGACATAACTGTAACTTGGGATAGTGAGCATGCGCAGTGGGACATAACTGTAACTTGGGATAGTGAGCATGCGCAGTGGGACATACCTGTAACTTGGGATAGTGAGCATGCGCAGTGGGACATAACTGTAACTTGGGATAGTGAGCATGCACAGTGGGACATAACTGTAACTTGGGATAGTGAGCATGCGCAGTGGGACATAACTGTAACTTGGGATAGTGAGCACGCGCAGTGGGACATAACTGTAACTTGGGATAGTGAGCATGCACAGTGGGACATAACTGTAACTTGGGATAGTGAGCATGCGCAGTGGGACATAACTGTAACTTGGGATAGTGAGCATGCGCAGTGGGACATAACTGTAACTTGGGATAGTGAGCATGCACAGTGGGACATAACTGTAACTTGGGATAGTGAGCATGCGCAGTGGGACATAACTGTAACTTGGGATAGTGAGCATGCGCAGTGGGACATAACTGTAACTTGGGATAGTGAGCACGCGCAGTGGGACATAACTGTAACTTGGGATAGTTAGCATGCGCAGTGGGACATTTCTGTAACTTGGGATAGTGAGCATGCGCAGTGGGACATAACTGTAACTTGGGATAGTGAGCATGCGCAGTGGGACATAACTGTAACTTGGGATAGTGAGCATGTGCAGTGGGACATAACTGTAACTTGGGATAGTGAGCATGCGCAGTGGGACATACCTGTAACTTGGGATAGTGAGCATGCGCAGTGGGACATAACTGTAACTTGGGATAGTGAGCATGCGCAGTGGGACATAACTGTAACTTGGGATAGTGAGCATGTGCAGTGGGACATAACTGTAACTTGGGATAGTGAGCATGTGCAGTGGGACATACCTGTAACTTGGGATAGTGAGCATGCGCAGTGGGACATAACTGTAACTTGGGATAGTGAGCATGCGCAGTGGGACATAACTGTAACTTGGGATAGTGAGCATGTGCAGTGGGACATAACTGTAACTTGGGATACCGAGCATGCGAAGTGTGTTAAATCTGAAACTTGGTATACTGAGCAAGCACAATGTGTTATAACAGGAATTTGGGATACTGAGCATTCGGAGTGTGTTATAACTGCAACTTGGGATACTGAGCATGAACAATGTGTTAAACCTGGAACTTGGGATACTCAGCATGAGCAGTGTGTTGTAACTGTAGCTTGGGATACTGAGCATACGCAGTATGTTAAAACTGAAAATTTGAAAACTGAGCATGCGCAGTGTGTTATAACAGTAACTTGGGATACTGAGCATGAGCAGTGTGTTGTAACTGTAGCTTAGGATACTGAGCATACGCAGTATGTTAAAACTGAAAATTTGAAAACTGAGCATGCGCAGTGTGTTATAACAGTAACTTGGGATACTGAGCATGCGTAGTGTGTTATAACTCTAACTTGGGATTGTGAGTATGAGCAGTGTGTTATAACTGTAACTTTGGATACTGAGTATGCACAGTGTGTTAAAACTGGAACTTGGAATACTGAGCATGTGCAATGTGTTATAACAGTAACTTTGGATACTGAGTATGTGCAGTGTGTTATATCTGTAACTTTGGATACTGAGTATGTGCAATGTGTTATAACTGTAACTTTGGATACAGAGTATGCACAGTGTGTTATAATTGTAACTTTGGATACTGAGTATGCACAATGTGTTATAACTGTAACTTTGGATACTGAGTATGCGCAGTGTGTTATATCTGTAACTTTGGATACTGAGTATGCACAATGTGTTATAACTGTAACTTTGGATACTGAGTATGCGCAGTGTGTTATAACTGTAACTTTGGATACTGAGTATGTGCAGTGTGTTATAACTGTAACTTTGGATACTGAGTATGCGCAGTGTGTTATAACTGTAACTTTGGATGCTGAGTATGTGCAGTGTGTTATAACTGTAACTTTGGATACTGAGTATGCGCAATGTGTTATAATTGTAACTTTGGATACTGAGTATGCACAATGTGTTATAACTGTAACTTTGGATACTGAATATGCACAATGTGTTATAATTGTAACTTTGGATACTGAGTATGCACAATGTGTTATAACTGTAACTTTGGATACTGAGTATGCGCAGTGTGTTATAACTGTAACTTTGGATACTGAGTATGCGCAATGTGTTGTAATTGTAACTTTGGATACTGAGTATGCACAATGTGTTATAACTGTAACTTTGGATACTGAGTATGCGCAGTGTGTTATAACTGTAACTTTGGATACTGAGTATGTGCAATGTGTTATAACTGTGACTTTGGATACTGAGTATGCGCAGTGTGTTATATCTGTAACTTTGGATACTGAGTATGCGCAATATGTTATAACTGTAACTTTAGATACTGAGTATGTGCAGTGTGTTAAAATTGGAACTTGGAATACTGAGCATGTGCAATGTGTTATAACAGTAACTTGGGATACTGAGCATGTGCAATGTGTTATAACAGTAACTTGGAATACTGAGCATGTGCAATGTGTTATAACAGTAACTTGGAATACTGAGCATGTGCAATGTGTTATAACAGTAACTTGGGATACTGAGCATGTGCAGTGTGTTTATAACAGTAACTTGGGATACAGAGCATGTGCAGTGTGTTATAACAGTAACTTGGAATACTGAGCATGTGCAATGTGTTATAACAGTAACTTGGGATACTGAGCATGTGCAGTGTGTTATAACAGTAACTTGGAATACTGAGCATGTGCAGTGTGTTATAACAGTAACTTGGGATACTGAGCATGTGCAGTGTGTTATAACAGTAACTTGGAATACTGAGCATGTGCAATGTGTTATAACAGTAACTTGGAATACTGAGCATGTGCAATGTGTTATAACAGTAACTTGGGATACTGAGCATGTGCAATGTGTTATAACAGTAACTTGGAATACTGAGCATGTGCAATGTGTTATAACAGTAACTTGGGATACTGAGCATGTGCAGTGTGTTATAACTGTAACTTTGGATACTGAGTATGCGCAGTGTGTTATATCTGTAACTTTGGATACTGAGTATGCGCAATGTGTTATAACTGTAACTTTGGATACTGAGTATGTGCAGTGTGTTATATCTGTAACTTTGGATACTGAGTATGCGCAATGTGTTATAACTGTAACTTTGGATACTGAGTATGCACAGTGTGTTATAACTGTAACTTTGGATACTGAGTATGAGCAATGTATTATAACTGTAACTTTGGATACTGAGTATGCGCAATGTGTTATAACTGTAACTTTGGATACTGAGTATGCACAGTGTGTTAAAACTGGAACTTGGAATACTGAGCATGTGCAATGTGTTATAACAGTAAGTTGGGATACTGAGCATGCGCAGTGTGTTATATCTGTAACACTGGATACTGAGAATGCGCAGTGTGTTATATCTGTAACACTGGATACTGAGAATGTGCAGTGTGTTATATCTGTAACACTGGATACTGAGAATGCGCAGTGTGTTAAAACTGGAACTTTGAATACTGAGCATGCGCAGTGTGTCACAACTGTAACTTGGTACACTGAGCATGTGCAATGTGTTGTAACAGTAACTTGGGATACTAAGCATGCACAGTGTGTTATATCTGTAACACTGGATACTGAGAATGCGCAGTGTGTTAAAACTGGAACTTTGAATACTGAGCATGCGCAGTGTCACAACTGTAACTTGGTACACTGAGCATGCGCAATATGTTAAAACTGGAACTTGGAATACTGAGGATGAGCAGTAATAGTGACTGATAATAATGCAATTTAGCGACTTTGTATTCTGTGATGATAAAATTATAATGTACGTGCACAAGAAGAGAATTTATTTCCTGCTAATTTGAGACTCCTGAATACTTAGCTCCTACTTCAGTATTTCATTCCACTTATGAAATAAGTACCTGTACTTTGAGACCCATGAAATTGACGAGGCACTATAATGCGATGTACCGGTATCTTTTTTTTTTGGGGGGGGGGACGGCAGGATGTTCATAATGTACGCCAAAGATGCACAATATCGTGAGAATTCGGCTTATGATGTGAAATTAGCGAATTGCAGTCCTTTTCACGCGAAATCTCTTAAAACAAGATCACTTTATAAGAAACTATAAAAAAATAATACAGGCATGGCCCCCATGAAGGGGGAGGTGGACAGTTTGGTCTTCAGTAACGGGGCCCAGCCATAAGCCCACTAAAAATATATAAATATATATATCTTATGATCAAATATACATATCACTTTTCTGCATAGTTATTCTGCAGTACAATATTTGGATAGTGTGTGAAGTGCTATAAATAACACAGCTTCAACATGCAACAATAGACATCAATGATATCAGTTAAATGCAAAAGTGGCTTATATACCACTTCTCCTAGGGTCACATTACAGCTTTAATCTCCATCAAAGTGCACATGACTATTTCTTTTTACTTTTATAAAGTCTGGTAACTTTAAGTTACTTTTCTCATCCATTGCTAGCTTTGAAATCCTCTAAACCATCGTTTCCCAACCTGTGGTTCGCGAACCCCCTATATTTCAAAGAGTTTGCCAAAACTCTTCCGTAATGGCGGGTTTCGAGGTTAGGCCTATTACTGTTTCCTTCATTTCTACAGCATTGTAATAATAATAATAATAATAATAATAATAATAATAATAATAATTTTAATAATTATTATAATTATTTTAAAATAAAACTTACCCTTTAATACCCCTTTGTTACATATGTGTAACATCGGGAATTTATCACATTATTTCCACAATAAATTAATATTTACCGCGAATGCCTGATTTACAGTTATGCAACAACATTAGGAATGTATTTGATTTTGCTACAATGAAAATTTAGTCTGTCAGCTTCTTTGTGTTCTAACAATACAAACAACAAGTACTGGGACCCTACTAAGGAACTGTTACATGGTGGTCAGGCCTTTGATTTTAAATGTTAATGTGGAATTTCAACAAACTTATATTTAATTTTGTATTTTCAACAATAGCCTACTTCTTCTTTCCTTGTGGCAAATACAGTAAGTTGTCAGTTGTGTATCAGAATCGTTTCCATTCACATTAAAATAGATAACTGGTTCAAAAGTGGAAGTATGAAAGGGAAATAGGGTTTAACAAAATCGCAAGTTAGTGTTGTGTCAACAGGTCATTCAGCTTCTAATGATGTGTGTCAATCCGACAAAAGTGAACCGTGTGTAAAGAAAAGAAAGTACGATGATAATTACATTAGGTTTGGATTTTCATATATAGGTGACTAGGACTTCCAAGACCACAGTGTGTTGTTTGTGGTGACATTCTTGCTAACAGTAGTCTGAAACCTTCTCTACTTAAACGCCATTTAGAAACTAAACACCCCACAAATCTGATTTTTTTACACGAAAAGCTAATGAATGGAAAAATGATTTAACTACTTTTGTATCTGCTGCAAACAGTGACAATGAGAAAGCTCTTGAAGCATCTTATCGCGTTAGCTACAGAATTGCTAAAACTGTAAAACCTCATTCAATAGCTGAAGATTTAGTGCGGCCATGTATAAATGATGTAGTACAGTGAATGCTTGGAGAATCTTTCACAAAAAAAGTCAATATGGTGCCATTGTTCGACAATACGATCAACTGCCGGATTAAAGACATGGCAAATTATGTCGAAAATGAAAGCCGGATTAAAGACATGGCAAATTATGTCGAAAATGAAATTTTGGAAAGAGTTCATGTCAGTCCTTTTCCGATTCAACTTGACGAATCGACTGATGTTGCAAATTTAGCCATTTTGTTACTTTTCGTCCGTTATATTAATAGGGAGTCTGTAGAAGAGGAGCTACTATTCTGCAAACCCTTAAAAGAGAGAACTACAGGAGGAGATATATTTAAGTTAACCAATGAATACTTTCGCGAAAATCCAATAGACTGGACTCGCTGTGTAGGCATTTGTTCAGCTGGTGTGAAATCTATGACAGGGTGTTATGCTGGATTTGTTGCCAAAGTGAAATCGGTAGTGCCGAACGCTTCTTGGACACACAGTTGCATTCATAGATAGGCTCTTGTTTCTAAACGCATGCCTGATGGATTGAAATGTGTGCTGGACGATGCAGTGAAAATAATTAATTTTATTAAGGCTCGCCCTACAAATTCCCGCATCTTTGCAGTGCTTTATGAGGAAATAGGAAGCATTTATAAGTGTTTATTGTCTCACACTGAAGTTAGATTGCTATCTCGAGGTAGAACTATTTCCAGACTGTATGAGCTTAAAGACGAAGTTTACGTTTTTCTCACCAGCCATGCCTTTCACCAAGCAAAGTGCATAGAAGATGAAATCTGGCTTCAGACTTTAGCTTATTTGGCAGACATTTTCAAAAAAATTAACAGTTTAAACTTATCTCTCCAGGGGTCAAATATAAACGTTTATATTGTGCAAAACCATAGGCCTATCAAATCATTCATTAAAAAACTTAATTTTTGGGAAACGTGTTTCAATAGCAATCAAACCGAGTGCTTTGATACCCTTCACGACTTCCTGGTGGAAAATCATCTTTCTTTGGACGAAAATGTCAAGAACATGATTAAAGAACATTTGAAGGGACTTGGAAAAACTTTCAGAGAATATTTCCCTGCTATGTCCAATAATAACAATTGGATTCGCAATCCCTTCGAAGAGTCAACAATTTTAGAATCCACATTAAGCGTAGATGAAAAAGAGCAGCTTCTTGAAATTTCCACTGATTTTCAGTTACAGAAAAGTTATAAATCTTTGTCATTAATTGGTTTTTGGTTGAGTTTAATGGAGTTCCCATTGTTAGCGACCCTTTTCATCTCCATATTTTTCCGAAAAGTTGTTTTCTTCATATATCTATTTAAAAAATAAATACAGAAACAAACTTTGTGCTGAAAGTGATTTGAGACTTTACTTAACTTCTGTGGTTCCTGACTTCAAAGCTCTGTACCATGGAAAGCAGGCGCAATCTTCTCACTGAATTCCAAGGAAGAGGTGAGTAGTTACAATGAAAACCTGTATTTATTATTGCAACTAGGCCAACACGTTGTGTAACTTTTAAGCCGTAACTAGAGTAACTATAGGTTTTAACCGTTAAGGGTTAAGTTAATTTAAGGTTATTAAACCTTTTGCTTGGAATTAAATTTTATGAATGTCCAATGTATGTATATTTAAAAGTCAGTGGTTCACCCAACTCAGATCATTATGGAAGGGGTTCGTGAGTCGAAAAAGGTTGGGAATCACTGCTCTAAACCAAGCACACGAGCAAACAGACTTCTTCTCTTGATTGCAAATTAATGGTCCATTTATTGGACTGTTTTGGGTTCACTTTTCTTGAAAATTTGCAGAATCAACATCATTGAATGTTGCATTTATGAACACTTTCTTGATAAATCAACTGAATTTAAATTTAGTTCTTCCTCTATCATTCCTTTTCTTTAGAAAAGTCGCCACAGTCGACTGCGAAAATCCATATTTTTTCACTGTCCCCATTTGTTTCATGTCGCTGTCAATATCGCAAATTATATCCAGATTCTGCTGAAGACTAATTTGTTTCCATGAAACTAAAGCTATATCTGAAACGAATGAAATGATAGGCCTACACTTCGGAAAAAATTTGTTAGTAACACACGTGGATGATGAAAAACTAACAGAGAGCACTGGCTGAAAGTAAAAACAATTGTGATTTTCTTTAACATGGTTTATTGTAAATCAGAACTTTTGAGAGGACAGAAAAATGTGGAACAGCTCTCACCACTTTCGCAAGTAACAAATCAACCCTACACAAAGTGCAACAGTTAGAATGAGTCAATTTATTACTGGGTGGACAAAGTCACCTTCACAAAAGATTTAGTAGGGGTGCGAGGGAAGCATTTATTCCTCATTTGAAATGTTTTCTAAACTTAAAGAGGGAAATGTTAAGATTTTCAATTTAGATTCTAAATGTTGATACAGTATATATATTTTTAAATGATCTTAATTGTTGTCTTGATAGAAAGTACTTGTGGGGACTGTAAAATAACGTCGTAATTTTTAAATTTATTTTACGGCGCTTTACGAACTGCTATGGTTATCTAGCATCTGAATAAAATGAAAGTGATAATGTCAGCGAAAGAAGTCCAGAGTCCAGTGCCGAAAGTTACTCAGTATTTGTTCTTATTGGGTTGAATAAAAGCCCTGGAAAAAACCTCAACTAGAACTTGAACCTGGGCCTGCTCATTTCATGGTCAGGCATGCTAACAGTTACTCAACAGCAGTGGACCATGACGTCATAATATAGGGATTTATCATTATAAAGATTATTATTAAAGGATGAATATTTTACATTATATTAATGGGATTAATGCAGTGCCTTAAATATTCTAGTGTTATTGAGGAAATTATCATTATATTAGCTATCATAATATGAAGATTTCACTGTATAATTATAGGATGATAATTCAATAAGGTGTGAAAACAATGACATTTGCACATATTACATATATAAAAATGTATTAGGGCACGGAATTGAGCTACAAACCTCCCAGTAGTGCATAGAAAGGATTAACGTAATAAACTTTAGTAATTTCATTATTTAATTTTCAAAGTTAGCAATGGTAAAACTTTGATAAAATCAGCAAACTCGATTAAAACGAAAACTCATGCTACCCTATTGGCAACCAAAATTGTTATACAAAGTGTTCCAAAAGTGATTGTAAAAAATTTAGGGATGAAAAGTAAAAACAAAGATAAGCAAAAAAAAGTTCCAGTAAACATGGGTTCACGAATAAACCGTTTACGAGATAATGCCATTTTTTTGCTGGTTGGAGCTGCCAGTGGACCGAGTGTCTGGATACATTAAAGTGGCAACATTCATGCTTGGTATGTATGCCGCACTTTCCCCATCCCATTTCTTTCTAAGTGTGAGACGATATCTAACCATATGACATTCTGAATGGTGGATATGTAGAGGAGGACCTCTACCTAGATCACCAGATTTAAATTCTTTGGATTTTTGTGTACGGAGTTATGCAAAAAGCCTAGTTAACACAACAGATATCATCACACTTGAAGAATTGCAGCATTGGACTGTACATGCCTTCCAGCAAATGACGAATGGCCCAGGATTACTCAAACACATTCTTGGCTCTTTGTAGAGACTAGATAGATGCATTTTGAAGACCTGCTGTAAAATTCTTCAGTTAACATGTTCAATTGTTCATACTGTACTGTACCTTGTTTATCCACAATCTTCACTGTTGTTCAAACAAAAATGTTTCTTTTGGGTATGTTCAATTACATTTCTGTGGTGTTGAATCCAAAATTTTAAATTTTACTGTCCACTGATTGATAAATTAAATAAAATTGTCACTGCTTTTGTTGGAATTATTTAGTATTCAGTGAGTCCCAACCAGCACAAAATGGCATTATTTCGTAAACAGTTAATTTGCGGACCCATGTTTACTGGAACTTTTTTACTTCTCTTCGTTTTCACTTCCCGTCCTTAAATTTTTTACCATCACTTTTGAAACACTCTGTATAAATTCAACCATTGTACTGAAACTGTGGTAACTTCTACACGCAATATTTGTGAATACACAGAAATAAAATTACCTGTATATTTATATTTATATAATTGAAATTTAAGTACATCAATTGTGAGATATAAAAAATACTTACATTATCGAAGTACTGTAAAGTGTAGCAGCCATGAATCTTGTGTACACTTTTCACAAATTATTTCTGCATTAAAAACATAATGAACAAATGTAATAAAATCCACTGGAACTAATGAAGGATAACTGAATTTTCGTACTAGTTATGAAATTAAGAAAAAAATCAAAGTCAACCAAGTAGCAAAGCTTGGCATCTTAAGTTGCCACTGGGAAATGAGCTAACAAGGAAAACCCACGCACTCATGCGCTGTGTCCCGCATCAGGCTTAAGAGAAAACAACCCAATGTGCTGCCCATCAAAAGCAACATTATGGCTTGGTAAGATATATACAAAGTGTTCCTATGCAGACTGATCCGAGGTTGTCATGATCTGTTGGCTTATGTCATGGGAGTATCTGTCCTGAGGAAACTAAGCTGGTCCTCTGTATAAGTACAGCCAGCATTCTTGAAGAATTACCTTTAATCCACTATCCAACTAGAGAGTTTATCTTGTTGCCTTGGTTACAATAACCCCTCGCAATGTCATACAGCTGGTTCGTTAACATTATAAACTCCCATTATAAATTTTCATTTATTTAAAACTCCGACAATACCTACAGCTAGAGACACTCAATTTTCGCGAATGATTTTTTTTTTTCAAGAATTTCTACTAAATAAGTCAGAGAGTTAAAATTTTTATAGGCACGAACGAAAATCGTTCTGTAGACACGTTTTATGATCGCGAATTTTGCTCGTTTTCCCCGTTTCTTGCGAATTTGGAAATTTCTTGCGATAAATGCGATTTTTTTATGGATATCGCTGAATCCTACATTCATTGGTCTCGAAACTCCATTATTTTATTATCGACAATGAAACATTGAGAATAAGCAAGAAAATGAGTTTATTTTTCATGTTTTATTATGTGAAAAGCATTGCTGCTCAGTTGTGAAAAATGAAAATTATGTATAATATACAATGTTTAGGTTTGTTACAAATGGTCTTACCAATAAAAACTCTTATACAGATGTTTAACTGTCTTATACTTACTTACACAGTGAATATCTCATTATAAGCCATATGTAAATTCCTGACTAATAATCACTACATATTATGTCATGTATAACAATACAAGTGTTACACAGCTACGTCATAGTTTCGTCATTATTTTATTACGAAAGGTAACAGAATAACTGAGATTCTTTATTGCATCTGATAGTGTGTGCTAGTGTGGTGGGCTAAGTATCGATAGTAGAACTGGGCCTGATCGATTACCGCACTATATTTTAATCAGAGAGTACAGCTATAGCAATACTATTTTAATTATTCTGTGCGCTTTGTTTTGTTCTTCTCTGGTTACAAAGCAACCATCGTCATAAAATGACAATTGATATGAACAGCTGTTAAAAAGTGGCCATTTTTTTCTCTATATACAACACTTAAACATGGGGTTTCGTATGTATAACTACTACGAATCAATTCCCATGCATAGTTACACACTGCTTATACATGGTTTATTAGCAGGGAACGGATTTATATGGACTAAAAATATATGAAATATGTAAATATATATGTAGTTATTTTTACCAAAATATGGAATTAAATATAGATTTTTACCAAAATATGGAATTAAATATGGACTTAAAATTATAAAAAAATGACTATGTACGTTAAATATTGGTACATTTTAATCAAACTAAACAAAAAATATAATGGACGTACCTTATCTTCCAATGTAGTTTCAACAAAACACAATTTTTATTGTCTGTTACCATAACAATAGGTTACAAACATTTCTTTCAAGTGCTGAAAAGTGAATCTTCTTCTATTGTCTCTGAGGATAGATTTATACTGACTAAAAGAGCGTTCGACGTCACAAGAAGTAACTGGTACATAATTCAATTTCACAATGTCTGCTGGGGATAAGTCCAAGTTAATCTTCACTGTTGATTCACCACTCATCACAGCAACAACCTTTTGTAGTTCTTCATATCCAGGGTTTTTTGAAAGTACAGTGTCCACCTTAGCTCTTACTGCATCTGCAACTTTACCTCTACCACGATTCAGTTGTTCCACAGTACTATTTATAATTTCAAAACTTTCAGATAGTGAAAGGTGCCTATTTTGGAGACTTTTGAGCGTTTTTATGATGCATGAAAATGTATGCTGAATGTGAGCTAAGTCATTCTTCACACTTATGTCACAGGTAACTGTTTTCGCAGTATCAATTGAGACTGCATCTTCAGAGTCCAATGCAAGGAGAACATTGTTAATAGAGTCTATATGTTCGGCATAATATTCAACTGCTTCTAGCCATGTACCCCATCTAGTTAAAATTGGCTTTGGTGGCAATGGAATTTCAGGGTACATTTCTTTCAACACGTTAACTCTACTGGGAGCTTTGAGAAATACTTTTTTCACTGATGAAATCAACAAATCTACTTTAGGGAAATTGTCTCTGACCACTTCTGCCACACGATGAAATGCATGCGCCACACAAGTAAAATGAGTCAATTTAGGATATACAACAGATAATGCTTGTCCAGCTTTGACCATATAAGGGGCAGCATCGCTAATAAAGAATAACACATTATCGTACATAATACCCTTTGGCCACAGGATACCCATAGCTTCGTTGAACAGTTTAACTATAGTTTTGTTATTGCACTTTTCTAGAACATCACAATGTAAAAGAATTCGTTCAGAATATTGTTCACTTAACAAACCGATAACTACATTACCAACAAGTCTACCTTCTTTGTCGGGAGTCTCATCAATGGAAACCCAAATTGAACTATCTTTAATTTCATCTCTTATCTTCTGTATTGTCTCATCGTAGATGGATGGAGCATACGTCTTCCTAAGTGTTGACTCATCCGGGATTGTATGTTGAGTATATTTTTCAAGGAATTCCCTGAAGACCTTATTCTTTAGTTTGTAGAGAGGAATATCAGCAGAGATGAGAGAACGGCACAGGTCGATGTTAAACTCAGATCTTACATTCGATGTTGTTGGTTGTGTTAAAAACAATTGTCTCTGCTTGGAATTTAGTTGTTTGTTGGCCTGATGTTTACTAGTTGTAATGTGTTGTTGCACCAGGAACTTTTGTGTAGATGATACTGCACACTGACACAAATTACAAAATAATATTTTATTGTCAGTTGATAAACCATCTTCTTTAAATTCTGAAATGTAACTTGTTAGTTTTGATTTTAAATTGACTGAATGACGTACTTTTGGCATATTTACCGTCTTTATAGTATGATTTACAAAACTGAACCTATGTGTACTCTGACTGGCATTTAACTGTTGAGCTGCACAACTGAAGTCTGTTAAAAATTTTAAATTAAATTAATACAGTTTTGTAACTTACTTTCCCATTGTTGATAGGACTGCTAATTTTCAAATAACTCTGATGTTAAAGGGATTACTGAACATGTGTTTAAATCTCTATTGTTGAAATGTATTTTTAAAAGTTAATGGAATTTTGTTTTGTTTTATTGTTAAACCTAATATAATATGGACTGTTTTATATGAAATATGGAAAATATATGGAAATTAACGAAAATATGTACTAAACTCTAAAATATGGAAAAATATGGAAAATAAAAGTAGGATTTTTCAACCCTACACATTGTGAAACATAAAGATAATGCAAAATATAAATTATATTAGCTTTATAAGTAAATATGTATTTACATATAAATCCTTTCCCTGTTTATTAGTAATGCTTTCTGTCTCAACTCTGTATAAGTCTCGTATAAAAATTATACAGGTTTATTAGTAAGACCATAACACAATAAGAAGAAATGTGTGAAAGATATTTACCACATTTTCAGCAAGAGTATGAAATGAAGGCTAAGAAATAATGTATTTTGATAATTCAGTTGCTAAGCGGCCTGTCACGGTGTACAAATGAACATAAGCCTAATGTTTTTTATTTTCACGTAGCACTTTTCTTTATCCAGCATGTAACCAGTCTTATTAATGCCAAGGAAGCTTGTAGGAAATAAGTGTTTTATTACCAATTTTTTTAAAAAGTGATTTCCATGTTTAAATATCGATTTTTTTTTTCAAGATTTACATATTTAAGTAACGACTTTTTTCACGATTTCCATGTTTAAATAAGACTTTTTTTTTCACAAATTGCAGTAATTTTACTTACATACTTCGATGAATTTTATTCACCATTTTACATTGTTCCTAACTATAACAGCTGAATCCGTGTTTCGATTGCATGTGTTGGTGTATCGGTCCTCAGTAACATCTGAACCCATGTTTTGGTTGTAATGTTTTTTTCATGAAAACTTTTCAGCATGAATGTCAGCTGGCATATGATCACTTGCTGCCTTACTTACTTACAAATGACTTTTAAGGAACTCGGAGGTTCATTGCCACCCTCACATAAGCCCGCCATCGGTCCCTATCCTGAGAAAGATTAATCCAGTCTCTACTATCATATCCCACCTCCCTCAAATCCATTTTTATATTATCCTCCCATCTACGTCTCTGTCTCCCCAAAGCTCTTTTTCCTCTGGCCTCCCAACTAACACTCTATACGCATTTCTGGATTTGCCCATACGTGCTACATGCTTTGCCCATCTCAAATGTCTGGATTTAATGTTCCTAATTATGTCAGGTGAAGAATACAATGTGTGCAGTTCTACAGTCCACACTTCAGAGGAAGATTCGAGCAAGCAATGCGAGTTTTTCCTCTTCTCTTACAACCAACTTCCCAACATGGAACCGGCCGGCCAATGACTAAACCTTGTTTGACCCAGGTGACCAATGACACCATCGTCATCCACCTGCTCCCTCAGAGGAGCTGAGTTATTAGTTGACCCTCTCCTCTTACCCCGCAAGGACCATACCCCCTTGCAGGTATCCTCTTGTGAAATTTGGACAGTATGTTGTGTGACTTTTTCCATTCTCCTGTAACTTCATCCCTCTTAGCCTCAAATATTTTCCTAAGCACCTTATACTCGAACACTCTTAGCCTCTGTTCCTCTCTCAAAGTGAGAGTCCAAGTTTCACAACCACACAGAACAAATGGTAATATAACTGTTTTATAAATTCTAACTTTCAGGTTTTTTGAGAGCAGACTGGATGACAAAAGCTTCTCAGCTGAATAATAACAGGCATTTCTATATTTATTCTGCGTTTAATTTCCTCCTGAGTGTCATTTATATTTGTCACTGTTGCTCCAAGATATTTGAACTTTTCCACCTTTTCAAAGGATAAATTTCCAATTTTTATATTTCCATTTCGTACTACCACTTGCTGCCTACCAACAGATATTGTTAGGTACAGATGCCTCAAACTAGCAAGCTGTCTCGTTCGCGCAAGCGCATAGAGCACATCTCCCCTACCATTGTCCGCCTACTGCTGTGCACTGTGGACTAGAGCGGTACAGTTCAGTTCTAATAACAGTTGCTAAGGCTGTATTCTGTGTAAGAACGTTTCTCTGTGTGGCTGTCGTTTGTGATAGAAGTATTTCTTCTATAATGATGAGTAGTACATTATCGGGCAAAGTTCTCCATAGTGAAATGCTATAATCTATGATATAATTTGGGCACATATAACTAAAATAATGATGGAACATTTAGGTCATTTATATATTATACTAATGAATATACCTTTGCAATTAGAAAATAAATCATTAACACCAATAACATTAAACGAATTATTATGTATTACAACACTACTCAATATATTATAGGGAAGATGCAACTTGAATACATTGCCAACTTTTCAAATAATATGACTATACATGGATATCGGAGTGTAGGTGGGCCCCCTTCTTTAGCTGCACTACCTCTCCTCTCCAGGGAGCTTCCTAGCTTGAGTTATCTGTAAAGGGTGGAGTCGGATCGGTCTGCATAGAAATGTTCTGTATATTAATTGAATAAGATTAAAAGAGATATGGCAACAAGATTACAGTGCTGACAATTTGCTCTGAAAGATTTGTGATGGCTAGTGGTATAAGGAAAATACAACAGAAAGAGAATGTTTTAAGAACACTTATTCTATAGTTGCCAAAATTAAATGTGTTTCATTATTTCCTATTCTAAACGTCAATGGGCCCAAAGTAGACATAACAGTGTTTAAAAGAACACTAAGCCATATTTTCTTGTACAGAGTGTTCCAGTGATAAGCACCGGTTTATCCTTCAGCCACTAGACGGCACAGTGCTTGAGCTACTGCTGGCAACCGGGTCCTTAAACTCACGGTGCTTCACCAAATTAAAACTTACATGCATACTTACTAACCATAATATGTTGTATTTAACATTAATTATCATACGTTATATTCATTACAGAATTCTGTACTCACCTTCATGACAGTAGTTGCTGGAAGTGTTGACCATTTTAGATTTTTATTTATAGGGAACACTAAAAAGCAGAGTGTATGCAAATAATCCTCGTACAATTGAACAACTGAAAGATAACATTCGTGAACCAATTAGACCAATCAGTGTAGTGGAGCTCATGAATATGAACAATGGTTTTTATGGCGATGTGAACTCTGTATAGTGCAAAATGGTCAACACTTCCAGCAGCTACTGTCATGAGGGTGAGTACAAAATTCTGTAATTAATATAACATATAATAATTCATGTTAAATACAACATACTACGTTTAGTAAGTATGCATGTAAGTTTTAATTTGGTGAAGTGCCGTGTGTTTAAGGACCCAATTGCTGGTAGTCGCTCAAGCACCGTGCCGCCCAGCAGCCAAAGAATAAAACTTATTGCTGGAACGCTTTGTAGTATTCATGTTTTTACTTACAGTTTATGCTCCATTAGAAACTATCTAGGCTTGATAGTCTCTAACAATATTCTCAATATGGATATTGTAACTGATTATTGATTAGCTAACTTAGTACTCTATATAGTATGAGAGAATAGTTTTATATTTGGGCAAGGTATTAGTGGTTGTTTCAAATCACATCTTTCATTATGTTGGCATTTTATAGAAAAAAGACACTTCTACCTCAAACATTCATATACAATCACTCTAACTTTACAACTTAGTTTTATACACATATATCACAAATCAAGGATTCATTTACTTCCTAAGGCTTATGAAAATGAAGAAAAAGAGAACTTCTGAATTGTGCTTTTGACATTTGTTGAACTGAACTAAATGTTAGTTACATTGATATCAGTTCATTTTTGTGTTAATTTATTTGTCAATGAAGAATGAAGAATGGATGAATATAATACATATTTTCTGTTAATTCAAATACACCAGGAATCCATAATTAATTACGAGTAATTTGGTTAACAGAAGATGGATAAAAATGAATTTGAATAAATTTTACACATTACTTTTTCGAATAATTACATAAACACAAATGTTTTATTACGATTATTAAAAAAAATAAATAACTTTTATATAAAGTAGACACTTTTAATAACATAAACACTTTCTTTTTCTTTTTTTACCACAAAATACTTTTAGAATGGACACAATTCATAGAAGATAGTTGACTAAAATGCTATTGTAGAATATGTTGAAAACTGTAGCTGAACATAGTGTGTTGAAATGTAATCCTTTAGATTCTGCAAGTCCTAGTGCAGTGAAACTTCAATAAGACGCTCTCCAACTGAAAGATATATATTAAGTGGGCAATCTGAGACAGGAAAAGATGGAATTTAAAATGAAGAAAGCACTTAAAATAAACATAAGTTGACTTTTAAATTATAACTGTTGCAAGAAAAAAGTTTGTAACAAAGACATCACTTTTGAAGCAGATAATATAAAAAGGCAATTTGTATTCTGTGGAGTCCATTATAGCCTTCCACAGAATTGCTACAATTTTTTTTTCAATAATGATGATATAAAATGTCTGTTTTATAACTTTACTGCTATATTGTTGTTGTTTAGTCAATTGTTCGAAGACAGGTCTGAACCTCATAAATGACACCAATAAGGCATCACTCATGAGGCAACTAAGCCAGGAGATAATGGGTAGAATGACCAGCTCCTTTCTCCCTCCACTGACTAGTAACATATTAATTACATTAATCAGAGTTCAGATGCATACAAACAATTGAAGGGTTCAGAACCATAGTGGGCCAAGTGCCATTTATTAAAACTGTAGAAAACAAGAGTTAAAATGAAGTTATTACCATAATTCAATGGAAACATATAGCAAGTAATATAATGTATACATATTAAAACTAAATGATATGTCAATATTCATTAAACTAAGGTATTCACTTAACTTTAACCCGTTTTTAATAAATGGCACTTGGCCCACTATGGCTCTGAATCCTTCAATTGTTCTTCCTCTGGCACATATTCCGTGGTAAGAATAAACATGAGTATATAGTATATACTGGACTTTTTTTAGTATATACTCTTGTTAGTAAGAATAAAAACATTTGAGTAACTACTCATTTTTGATTACATACTCATAACATGGAAGCATAGTAGAATATACTGAAGTGTCCATCTTGTACAGAATATATACTCAAGCTTGATAAGAATAAAAGCTAGTATATTCTCATATTTATAAGTTCGTTCTCATGTTATTCTGAGTATGGTTTGTAGCAGGCTCAATTCTGAATATTTGTTGATTTGTGTTCAGTTTAAAGTTAAATAAAAAAAAATGGCAGAATTTATGAATGATGTAGTACCAACATCCCGTAATGACGATTTCCTAGTAGGCCTACTATTTTCTTGTTTCCTGTTTATTAACGTCACTTATCTGATTCACTCTCTTTTTCATGTTTATTTATTTATTCATTTATTTATTTACTTATTTATTTGTTTATTTAATTTATTAATTTTATTATTTAATTAATTAATTAATTTATTTATAAAAAGCAAAACACAACCACTACAGCATGCGGATACATGTGAAAGTCTATATAAAAAAAACTGAGCATCACGGTGCAATGTGGTCGAAGAGGATAGGTAACACGAGTAGATACTAACTTTTAAACGATCAAGAAGGCTGTAGAGATGAGTATATATTCACGTTAGGTAGAATGTCTTTATTCTTACGAATATGAGTATGTTCTAGTGGTTACGAGTATATAATCACAGGAAGTGCTCATACTCAAAAGTATAAACCTTGAGAAAGTACTTAAGCTTTATTCTTACTACCCATTGTCAAGTGAGATGTACTGCCTGGCAATGGATATACATATCAGCCAGAACCTCAATCAGAGATACTTACTTCTATGTGGAATCTTATTGCTCCCAGCTGTGTCATGAGTTCCCTTTACGTGCCTTTTTCTTTCAAGCTCTATACTGGCATGATTGTTTGGCCTTCTATCCATCTCCACAGTGCTCATTGTAAAAACACCCAGAATCCATAATGAAAAAGAACACATTCTGATCTACCCAGTAATCAATAAAATAGATACTGATCTATCATCGCAACTGCAGATGCCTGAAGAAAAATGGAGGAACATTAGCCAACAATAACATTAATTCTCATGAGAATAAACAGAAAATGATTTGCCCGTCACTTCTGATCACATTCTACATTTAGTCAATGTAGTAGAGAGCGTCTTTTCAGCAAGATAACATTGTAAGCATGATATAAAAGCAGAAAATTGTACATCTGTAATGAAAAAAAAAATGGAGAGAAATAGTTTATTACGAAGAAGTACGAGCATCTCTGAGATTTTATTTTGATATATGTATATATCATTCTTCTAGGATATAAATAACAAAATAATAGTACAGTAAAATCCCTCATAACCAGCAATACCAAAACAACATCACTTTTGGCTGGGCGAAAAAAAAAAAAAAGTTAAATCTGCCACATTGCCACAGTCTGGGCCATCAGTTTTGTCGCATTAGGAAGTTCGCAAGAACTTTCATTTTCAGTGAATATTCGAATCTAAAATTAGTGTATTATTTGTGTTGTGTGATGTGTTTTAATAAAGAAAATCCACACAATTTTTATGTTTATTTAATTATGTTCAGGCTGTCAGTGTTGCCACATTAGGAAGTCCAAACGAACTTTCGTTTTCAGTAAATATTCGAACCTAAAGTTAGTGTATTAGTTGTGTTGTGTGATGTGTTTTAATACAGAAATTTCACACAGCTCTTATGTTTATTTAATTATGTTCGAACTGTCAGTGTTGCCACATTAGGCAGTTTGTACGAACTTTCATTTTCAGTGAATATTCGAACCTAAAATTAATGTATTATTTTGTGATGTGGTTTAATAAAGGAAATCTACACAGTCTTTATGTTCATTTTAATTATGCTCCATTAGAAAGTTCGCAAGAACTTTCTTTTTCAGTGAATATTCAAACCTAAAATTAGTGTATTATTTGTGTTGTGTGACGTGTTTTAATGAGGAAAATTCACACAGTTTTTAAGTTTATTTAGTTATGTGCAAGTGATAGAGAAATAAGCTTCACATGGCTGCAGTTGTAAAATTTGCTACCATGAAATATGAACTTTTTTTTTTGTATATAGTGGTATTTATTCAAATATCCGGCAAAATCTCGTATCTGGAACTAGTCTGGCCACTTTGGTGCCAGATAAGAGGGAATCTACTGTATAAGAATGTGTCTTGTATTGGTATCTGTTGCATAAAAATTCACATTAGTTTTCAGAGATTTGACTGTAGTTTTTAATTGATTAAACCTTTATTACGTATACTGCTACTGTATACTCACTATTTACGGAAAAAGAAATGTATGTACAATTAGTATAAAATATCAATTACAAGTTCGTATTTTGTAATATTACATTTTCACATACTGGTAAACAAAAAAGTTTTTTTTCCATAAGATGTGGTGAACAGATCTATATCCTCTTCACAGGACCATTGAATATTTTACTTTGGTCCCTGTGCGATGATTGCAGGAATAAAGTAACTGCTATATTGATATCAGTACTCACATAGGTCATGAAAAACAGATGACCTTGAGACACAGCTGTGGCTGCTAATTTTAGATACTAAAACTAGTCAGCCAATAATAGTCCATTCTTTTAACAATTCTATACGAACATGAACAACAATTGAGTTCATTAATAATAAAATTATAATAGGTCCATTAAAGCTACACAGAAACTGCTCTTTGATAATGGATGCAAAAAAAAAAAAAATAAAGATATATATAATGTACCAATTGATTTTGGAACTCATTATGAAGTCAAAACTTGAGTCTAAAAGCAGGGCCACTTTCCACATGTCCCTTCTCTGTCACACCCATATGAAATCCTTCTATTGGAATATCGTCTGATGTATCACCCTGAAATTATAGAAATATCACACAATTAACTTATTATACATAAATAATTCCAACAGATTTCAAACCTAAAATCGGAATCTAATTTCTTAATTCGAAACGAACATAATTTTAATTAACAATTTGCTTATTAGTTTCATAAATGAAGACAAAATTGCATGTAAAATTTGTTTACATATTACATTTATATTACAAAGATTATATTTACTGTGTAAGTGAACTTCTGTAACATGTTAAACTCACTTTATATTCATGTCCACTTGGTAGCTTAGGACTCGCAGCCATAATGTTCCTATGGCCTATTTCGCTTTTGGCTGGCCATGTTGGGAACATTGAAGGATCAATCGGAAGAGGACCTTCCATAAAATAATCATGATGAATGGCATCTTCAGCAGATATTCTTTGAGCAGGATCATATGTTAGAAACCTAAAATGTCAAAATAAATTGCTCGTTACTTATATTTGTATTCTTATATACAACAAAATGTACACTCATATTATGACAGGTTTATTTTAATTACAAAGAAAAAGAAGAACATTCCAAACCAGCATCCACAGTGAAAGTAATAAATGCAAGCAGAATGGCATTCTTCATGATTTTTAAATGAATTAGGATTATAAGTCCTGCAAAACAAATTGGTTGGCAAAACTTTAGGAGATATAGATGTTTTATTATACCAGGTGAACGAGACGAAACACCACCAAAGCTGAAGAAAACTAGTCGCCAGAGTGCCACTACCTGCTCCCGGGTTTATGGATGTTATTCTCGGACTAGATCCCACGCAAAGTACATATGAATTAGTTTGCAAGGTCTAATTGAATGATTAACAGAAATCTAGCAATAATTCATAATTTTTTTTTACTGTTCTTGTGCGCAGTAATGAGTCAGCCAATTTACTCAGATGTGTGCAACAATCGAGAGAATATTCTCAGACTACCAGATCCTGTGCAACAAAATATTGCAGAAAGCTGTTTTCAGTTTTGTGCTGAATGCTGAGTGTGTAAGTTGTGTCATGAGGTACAGTACAGAACAACGCACTTCTATTTGTAATACTTTCGCAAAAAAAGTCTTCATGGAGAAGGTGTCACTGTAAGTTCCGTCATCAATTCCCTGATTCCCTTTGTGCTGGATAAAACAACAATATACCGACTAGTAAAGAAGTTCAAAGAGACAGGATCTGTACAAAATAAGAATAAACGTGTATTAACACAGGAGAAATTGGACGAAATAGATTTTCGGTTAGAGCAAAGCCCTTACAAATCTTTGCGGTGTTCAACATAAGAAGTAGGGGTGTCTAAAACATTGTTCAACTCGCCACTAAACTATTAAAGTTAAAACCATACAAAACTCGTGTAGTGCACCAGCTTTTGGCCCCTGATGACACAGCTAGGATTCATTTTTGTAATTGGTACCTTCAATCAGTCCATGATGGCTTAGTACACTCCATGTTGGTTTTTTTTCAGTGATGAGGGATGGTTCTGCCTCAATGGTTATGTGAATAGTCAGAACAATAGATGTTGGAGCACTGATAATCCCCATAACAGCTTAGAATTGCCGCTAGATGATGAAAAGATAGGTGTGTGGTGTGCCATATCAGGAAGGAGAATAATAGGCCTTTTCGTTTTTGAGGACACTATAAATTCTCAACATTATGTACAACTGATTCTGCAGCCTTTCTTCACGGAGCTCACAGATGAGGAAAAACCTTAGAAGCCACAATATATATCGTATTTACCCCTGTAATGGATGCCCCCACATAATGGACGCACCCCAATTTTTCGCGTTAAGATAAAAACAAAGATCGTTTTAATAATATCGAAAGTCGTAAGACTGGATGCACTGCTTATGTTTATATTCAACTTCTTAAACAACAATGCATGGTACCACTGCAATCGTGATTGGTTCTTTTTTTAAGCGTGCAAAATATAGGTACTCTCCAATTAATAACGCAGTATTCTTAGGACATCTGCAGTTATGCTGAACCTGACAGTGAATGAGATAAGGCTAGTGTTAATAATAACAAAAAAGTGTCTTGTCTCATTGTCGCTGTATTCATTGTTACAAGTTATTATCTGTTTATGCAACTGCTGCTAGCTATCGATCATCTTAAGTGCAATGCAATCGATATATAAATTAGGCGTGGCCCATATATTGTTTACATATTTTATAGATTAATCCGAGCTGGCACATCTTTAATAGTGTTTTTTCTTTTCATTAAAATTTTTTCCTCGCATAAAGGATGTACCCTAGCCTTTTGTTATATAAATCTAAAAAAAAGTGCGTCTGTTATGTGGGTAAATACGGTAACCTAAAAACAGATCAAATATAACCTAGAAAGGAAGTCGCAGCAACTTTTAGACTGACAACCATTCATAACTGTCTTGCAGCACACCTTGTGCGAATGAAGATTTACTCAACAAGTGACTGCACCATTTGCCATACCCTAAATTTCATTATGAATGCTGACCATCCCCTGCACTGTATTGGATTCAACTGTATTGATGAAAAATAAGCAAATTTAGCCTTACTTTACTGGGATGCTAGAAGTAAAATGGAATAATTCTCCATGAAGCCATAGGAGAAAGAAGAAGAAGAACGATGATTATGATGTATGTACAGTGAGTATGAGACTTGTACAGCTAGTGACATCTTCTGAGTGCAAGTGTAGTAGATGCAGTACAGTACAGGAAATTCAGTGTAGAGGCATTGTGTTCTTGGTATAACAAATGAGCTAAAACTTGCAGTAAGAGCAAGGGAAAAAATATGGCATGTCATAACATCCTCTTGCACTACTACATGTTCATATTATTAATTTCCTAACCAGCAGCATGTTACCAATAATTGGTCCACACAATACGATTCATACATACAATGTTATTACTTATTAGATGCATAAAAATACAAACAGTAAAATGTTACTAGTAAATTAAGAAACTAATGCTATTTTTAGATTTAAAAAGCAACAGCAGCAACAATATAAATAATAAACTGGAGCTGGAACAACTTTCAATGAACCTAATCTCAATTGAAAAGAACAGAATTATTCAGATATTTCTACACAGCATAAAAATTAATACAGATAGAGAATAGTTCACAACTAAAGGAGATAGACTAGGCTGACCAGATTTTTTATGGTCCAGCAGGGGACATTGGAAATTTCAAGAAAAACCACAAATGCTTACCTAGTCACTCACTCTCCGTTGAAATATTGCAGACACTACATGTAACAGTAGTTACAGAGACAGAACTTTGCACACTAAATTTGTAGAGTATTTTAACTTTTTTAATTAAATGCATAAACATACGTAATTCCTATATATAATTATAGCCACTAACAATTCAATTTCGGTACTCACGCATGCATGGAAATCTTTCACATAATATTGTACACACTGAACTCTAATACACACATTTTACAAGTACTAATCTGAAGAATGTATCTTTTTGAGGATCTGTTCATTCCCATACAGTTTCACACTAAGTTCTACACATGAGAAATGGAAGTTTGTTTTTACTTGCAATGAAGCTTTTTCAACTTTCGTTCTTGACTTTTCGTCAGTCCAGATTGAGTTCAATATGGAAGAAAGTCTTTCAACTGAAAGGCACGTGATTAATGACACTATTTTGAGATTTTCAAATGTAATGGAATTTTTTTTTTTAAATGTTGAAAAACATCATACCACTTTTCAGCTGTTGGTTTGTCACAAAATTCCTCATATTTTCAACTACTTAAAAATGGATGCTGTGGCAGTTCTAATGCTTGTGCAACACAAATGAAGTCAAAGATGCTATGATTTTCTCAAAGAGTGCAGAATATCTCATACTGTGCTCGCTGGTTCTTCTGTCTCTTACTGAGAACCATTCAGGAATGTGCATTAATCACAGGAGTTCCATCACAATACTTAAATATTTACGTGTAAAATGTTATTGAAACAAAATCCAAGCTTATGAGGACAAAATTAATTTCCGGGGACAAGAACAGGGACACTGCTCACCGGGGACAGCAATTCAAAATCAGGGACTGCCCCTGAAATCGGGGATGTCTGGTCAGTCTAAGAGAGACATTACAAGTGATAACAAAAACCTTTCAAAACCAGAGACATTTGGAGAGGGACATGATTTCCTCCCCTTCCTTTGCAGTTTGAGAAAATATTTTACTTAAGCTTACCTATTCATAAGACCGATACCAACATCACTGATCATAGCACTAAATCGGGTTCGTAGTTGACTGGTTGGATAATCAACAAATTTAACCTTCTGTACCACAGGTAGATTGCTAAATCCCGGCCAAATTTCTTCATTTGGAGTTCCTAAGGTCTGCAAACATCACAGTAAACACAATAAAATTTTAATTTCAATTTACAAACTGTCCCCCCATTGAGGGTAGCCCTTACGGACTCAGTATACTCTCAAACAAAATAAACATATATAAACAATAAGTAATGAATAATAAAAAAGAAATAATGAAGAAAGCATGAGACATTACAACTGCATTAATGTGGCACCATATGATTAATTAGAATTTAACAGAATTTTTTAACATTGTTAACACAGTGTCATTCCTCAGAGATGTAGGCAGAGCAAATTTCTGTCGAAATTCTTCGAAAAAAGCTGGGATAGTCTCTCGAACACCTATGAGCAAGCCAAATACCTCAATATGAATTAAGGAATATTTCAGCTTGAAATAGTTAATTGCAGGCTCATAGATTGACTTCTTCTCATGGTAGACTTCGGCTGACTGATGACATGATTAACCTTCTTAAATATCTAAAAATAACATCTGTATTCCAGAAATGGTTTAAAATGTTTCCTAATTTTTAAGTTCATGCAGAAGTATACTGATAAGCACTGCTTGAATCTTTGTATTTCAGATTTATTAAGCAATTTACTTTCAGTTGAACCCCACTTTTACATTCCCACAATTAACATTTTCCCATCATTTACGACATTTTTTTTCAGTCAATTCAATTTTCCTATTATTATAATATATTTTTTTATCCTGTATTTATGCTGTCGTAATTTCAAACTTCCTACAATTTACGTTATTTTCGCCAAATGGAGAAGAAAAATACGACATTCATGCAAAAAATTGCACATAAAATTGCGATTACCAAGTCAACGTAAATTTATGTAGATTCCAGTGTAAAAAATGCTGTAGCCATGTCCTTTTCTCATGAGTACTACTCTCAAAATGATTCTGGCAATGTTGATCCACCTCTCCTCACTCCCTTCTACCTGCATTAGTGATGTCATGATGATGATGGTAGTGATAATGATAGTATTGGTGTTCTCACAAGAGCAGAATGACTTATCTTGTAGTGATGATTCAATTTTTGATAAACTGTATGAACTAGAAAAGCAAATAGAAAATTTGAAAGGTAAGAGATGTAAACAGTAAAAAATATCAGACTTCTTTTTTAAAATGCATTAGTGTCGTGTTTAGTTTTGGAATGTGTGCGTAGGCCTTATATTTTGAGATTTTACAATACTGAGTTTGAAAATTAACCTTTTCTAAATTAAATATTGAATAATTGTAATATTTAATATAGTTCTATTCCAAGCACTGATTACAAATGTGTAAACCACTTCCCATAATTTACACTTTCCCTCAATATACACCATTTTTTCTAAGTTATTTGAAAAGTATAAAAGACAGGTTCAACTGTATATTACTAAAAATACCAGATTGCATTGAAACTCAGACTAGAAAATTATATATACACAATGTTGAAATATCAGGAGGCGGCATAACAAAATATTCATCTTTAATCTTAAGTTGTATGTTTTAATGGGGGATGAGGATTAGAAGAAAGAATATATTTTCAAATTTTTTGTGTTTTTAACATAAATTTTAACTTTCTTCAAATCTAATTAGGTAACATATCAAGCAGAAACTTAACAAGATTATTTTCCTGTCTTCTTTTAACGTGTTGTTAACTGCACCAAGAGAACAAGTTTTCATGCAATAACATTTCACATTTCAGAATTTTCCAATTCTATTTTCAAGCAATCATAAATTAATAAGATTTTAGATCCTTCCTGGCACCACTAAATGGATGCACAGAAATGGTTTACAGTAGGTGTTTCAGAAGGGGGGGGGGAAATAGTGCACGTGCACACCCAAACACGCGCACGCACACGCGCACACACACACACACACACACACACACACACACACACACACACAAAAAGATTATTTACCTTGAATATTCGACTAAGCTGTTGTGCTTCTGACTTTCCTTGAAATAAAGGTTCCATTGAAAGTAATTCAGCAAAGATACATCCTACTGACCACATATCAATTGGCGTCGAATATTTCTGAAACATACAATGTTAATTATTACACTACATATTTGCCCAAGTCTAATTAAAATTCACTAAACGTAGACAACCATTGGTATAGTTCATACAGTTCTTTGAATGCCAAACTGCACTCGAAACTGAACAGCCTAGTAACATTCTTACCTTTGCACCAAGAAGCAACTCTGGAGCACGATACCAAAGGGTGACAACAAGAGATGTATATGCTTTCAATGGCGATCCATACTCCCTTGCAAGTCCAAAGTCACCTACTTTCAGTATACCCTTGTGACTCAAGAGTAAATTAGATGTTTTGAGATCCCTATGTAGAATCCAGTTGTCATGGAGATGAGCCACAGCTCGCAGTAGCTGTTGCATCAAACACTTTACTTCTCCTGAAGATTAAACATAATGACAATGGATGGAATTATGTATTATATAACAATTTAGCATTTATTTTAAATATGAACATTACGAAAGTGCAACTATTCACTGATAAATATTTCAGGATTGACGTTTGAAGTAGATGCATATACCATTGTCACTTTGCATAACCTGACCCACTAAGTCACTGTTCAACTCAAGCAACTACTTATCATGAAAAAATTCTGAAGCGTACGAAATAATAAAAAAACAGTTTCTTTGATTGTAAGTCTAGACCGAGGATTTATATGCACTAAAATCTGCCAAAATATGCATGTAACTATGCACTAAAAGCCTCGGAAATATGCACTAAAAATTAAAAAATACACTATTGAACATTTTAATGCACTTTTAATGAGAGAGTCACACAACTTCTAACTATACTTTTACTTTTAAAAAATTCTGATGACAAATATCAAATAATTTCACTAGTAGTAATGCAACTGCTTTTGCCATAGTTTAGACCAAGCATGGGGAAAAGGAGAGGAACTCTTTTTTGTTTCATTAACCCACACCACTTTCCAACAGCAGCGATACACTTAATTCCTTCTTTGAATTTATGTTTGTACACAAGACGTCATCAGTTGTGGAACGCGATCGGATTATAACTATTTCGATCTACTGTATTATTATTCAAATCAATAAGACACTGCAGAACTACACAAAAATATATATTTAATTAAATGTAACCAAAATAATATTCTTTCATTATAGAACATGAACATAATACTATTTTATTATATAACATAAAAATAATACTCTTTTACTACTCATTGTTATGGTTTTTATGTCTATCTGGATGACATTATCAAGACATCGAGCTTTAGCACATATTATGCACTGAATTGCATACAAATCATCGTAATATAGCTACAAGGTCATTATGTTTCCCTATCATTACTGGAGTACCATCTGTGGCTATACAAATCAATTTTTCCCAGGATAATTAATATTTTGTCACAACTTCAAAGACAGGTTCGAAAATATCATTTCTCCTTGTATTGCCTCTCAAAGACACAAAATCAAGAAAATCTCCAAATATGTTGAGTTCAGAATCCACACCCCGTTAAAAAATGGCTAATTGCGCAGTGTCTTTTGTATCTTTTCATCAATAGCTAAACAGTACGATATCAACTCTCTCAATTTTACTTTTTGCTGATCTTCAATGTCCTTAGCTAATATCACCATGGCATGGAGTGTCCTCAGGTTGCGGATCGAGGAGACGGCCTCCAGATATGGAGGGTAGGTGTGAATATATTGAATAAGCAGTCGCGGACAGCCGATGAGGAGTGGTCCTCCAGCTTGGGGGTTGGGCGAAGGGCTAACAACCCATCACCGTAAAAAACAGCTTGTTACGAATCCTTCAAATAAGCCTCGGAATGGGACTGCAGGGCATGTAGCAGGTATGGGCGAATCCAGAAATGCATACAGTGTGTTAGTTGGGAGGCCGGAGGGAAAAAGACTTTTGGGGAGGCCGAGACATAGATGGGAAGATAATATTAAAATGGATTTAAGGGAGGTGGGATATGATGACAGAGAATGGATTAATCTTCGAGATAAGATAACTGACTCAAATTAAGTTTGTTCCTAAACAAACTGAATTGGGTTCATGTCTAGTTTCCTTTAACTCTTATAACGTTCTGAGACGGTTTGGGCTTATACAGAAGGAATATAGAATATAAAAAGTATACTTTTAAATATGCGTAATTCGGAATGTCTTAAAATCACAAACATTTTGTGAAAAATTGTACACATATATAATGTGACAGCCAACTATCTATAAGACAACCACAAAAATGAAATGAAATAACAATTGAAATACACCTGAAAAACATAGCTCACTGTAATCCTTTGCATGAACAGTCTTAAAATGTCATCGCACATTAAACAAACAAAATGCCTTATCATTATGAGCGACACAAAAGTACTTTAGTTCCCATTCGAGTTTGACAACATATTTCTTTGCTCTACCACGAGACATGACTCCACCACTGATGCCCACTCAAATGTTATGAAAGACATACTGGTGCTTGGCCTAGTAAAGGTAGGCAAGTCGTAATAATGGGTGGAAGGGGTTAAAACACGGGCAGAGGGAAGGGAACACAATGAGGCACTTTTCTCCATGACTGGTTTAGACTATAATAAACTACACTTTTCTTTTTTTTGTGAAAGAACATCTTTCTTCAGTTAATATACGCCTATATGCTGAAAATTAACCTTGAAAATCACAGGATGTAAATGGAACAAACTGAAAAAGAGGGACCCCTGTAAGATCGCCAGTATTTAGCTTAGAGTTCATCTGTTCCATTAACATAGATGACACTTTCTGCAAATGACTTAGACCACTATTTTCCTGACACATTGAAATTAATTTTAGAGGGAATTTCTCCATGCTTCTTTCAGCCTCTCTTTCACATCTTCATATACCGACAAGGAGTCAAGGAGAGGTAGATCCCTGGTCTCCAGTTTTTCGGTGGCCTTAGACAGGAACAAATAGTACTGGGAATTCCAGGCTCTTCTACCGATCAGATGAACCAGTGCCCTGCCTTCTATAGGTATTATGCTGGGACTTAGTGTAGTCGCCCCTTTCTACTCTGACAGGCTTAATTACTAAATTTCACTTCAAAATCAAGTGCAAAATATGAAACATTGCAAAACATTTTGATATATGTATAAAATATTACAGTAGCATGCAAATTAATCCGAACAACGTAATTACTTATGCAAAAACACTCAAACGGGAAAAAAAAAAGGATCTAAGACATACCTCAGTAATCTATGTGGCCTCCCTTGTCCCTAATAACAGCTCTGAGACGATTTGGCATGGATTCCACTAATTTCCCACAAATATTCTTCATTTCTTCATCACGAAACCATACACCAATGAGGGCAGAAATCATCTTCTCCTTTGTAGAACAATCCATTTTTTGCATTTTTCTTTTGCAAATTGACCACAAGTTCTCAATGGGGTTGATGTCGGGTGAGTTGCCTGGCCAGGGGAGTACCTGAATATACTTCTTGTTGAAGAATTCTGTAGTTTTTCAAGACGTATGGCATGGTGCCAGGTCTTGTTGGAACACACCTCTGCCATCCGGAAATAATTTTTGCAGCTGGGGTACAATTCTGGTTTCCAATAAGTGAATATATTTGTCAGAATTCATCATTCCCTTGATAGGTATCAATGTTCCAGGCCCTTCATGTGTAAACAACCCCAAAACATTACTTTAGGGGGGTATTTGGGTGCTTGTTGGAGATGAGCTGCTGTTACTTTTTTGGATCCTTTCCGTACGTAAGAAACACGGTGGATGTGGACCTCGAAATGAGACTCATCGGAAAAAAGTACATTCTTCCAGTCATTCACTGTCCAGTGTTGATGTAATTTTGCCCACATTAAGCGTTTTGCACATAACAGGGGTTAGCAGTTGCTTCTTAATAGGCTTACGAGCCCTTCGTCCAGCTTCGCTTCCAAAAGCCTACGCCGCACTGTTGTAACGTGAATATTCGCCCTAGTGGTAGCCATTAACTCGCGGGTTAAGTCGACAGCAGTTAGTCTAGGATTTAATTTATTTTTCCTGACAATTAAACGATCATCTGCAGTGAAGTCTTCCTTTTCCGGCCACAGTTTCCTTTTTTCTGGGCTGTGATGGATCCAGTCTCCCTGTATCGTTTTATGATCGAATTAACAGTAGCCAAACCGATGTGACATTCTGCAGCCATTTGCCTCTGTGTCATAGAAGAATGCTCTGCTACTGTTATAATTTTAGACCGTTTTCGTGGAGTTGTATCCATTTTTGAAGGCGACAGAATGTACACAGGATTGCAATATTAAGTCTTCAACACAACTGAAATGCTTATAAGTACAACACGACAGGCAAAATGTCACATAATATAAAAAAAATAATAATGACAGACCTTCAAAAATGGAATTACACGTACTACAGATGTCAATTAAAGCGGTATGAGCAGCTATAAGGCCAACAATGACAGAAACTGTAAAAATATGTCGTGTTCGGATTAATTTGCACGCTACTGTATACGGTGCTGCAGTGGGACAGAATCATAAAACAAGAAACACAAGTTTTACACAATATCATAAGACACTTTAACAAAAATAATGACTTTTTTTTGTTTTGTTTCTTAGAGGATTGTTCATCTTTTCTTATTTCAGAGCGTAAATTTCTTAAGAGAGAGGGAGCCGGCTTAAATCAAGTAAAAACGGAAATGACATTACTTCATTCTCCCCAACAAAAAAAGTTGTATAAAAAAAGTTCGCAAATTATCGGGCGTCAACTGTATTTTAAAATATTAATTTCATGCAAAACCAAAGCTGATTCTAAATTAACATAAAGTTAAGAATAAATAAATGAATATGAATATGCCATTACCTAAACTGAAGAATTGGTTCTTCTGTTTCATAGATGCCATTAGAGATTTTAAATCATGTTCAACATAATCCATGACAATAAAGATTTTGTCCATGTTACTGCCCATTACAATTTCTCTCACAGTGACAATGTTTGGGTGCTGAGCCTAGAACAAAGTCATACACAATCTATAATTCAAAGCACTATGTAACTGAAAATTATTTACATTCCAGTATGTACTAACATAACAATCGATAATCATTCATGACTTTAAATACTCGAAATCTGAAAGCAAAAGAAAAATTATTTTGGCATTTTGGAAATAATACCATGAATAATTCATCTAAATGCTTTAGTAGTTACATAAATCTGCAAGATGACATGTTTTTGAACTGCAACAAAAATATCAGTTGATAGTAAAATTGTAAAAGTAAGCTCATTATTCAATAATTTTCAACAAAGATAACTTGGAAGTTTACAGTACATTTGTAATGACCTTTCTTTGTTATGAGGTTGTTTATATACAAAGAAAACACTAGTGAATTATTCTCTGTAGAAGATACGTTGTGTACAGCTTATTTATCATACAACATCCACATTAACACAATTTAACACTGCAAACTATTGCAATTTATGATTTCCTGCCATTTATCATTTTTATCCCACCAGTTTTCTTATGTTCATGATGTTAGCTCAGGTGAAATAATTTTTTCTCTGTCTGCTGAAAAATGCAAAAGGTGGGTTCAATATTATATACCAATAATGATTCCTTTTTCAATCTTTAAAAACAATTGTTTTTGCATTAACAGTAGCTGTGTACTTAGGGCAACTCTTCTTTTAAGGGCAGCTAGCTTTAATAAATATATAAATTGTAAATAAATATATCGTGTTATTAAATTTAGTGATAAACTACAATAATCAGAAGTGTGACGACCATATAAACACTTAATTTCGTCAAATAGATTGCATTAGTGTTATAAGTGTAATGCAACATGTAACTGCTCATCACTGTCTATGTAAACATTTAGTAAGAATGCTTTCATAATTTATACCAGGTTTGCCAAACTCATTGCATCATACAGCAAGTGAGAGCTCATTGTATATTGCAGCAGAAGAATGTGTAAGGGGCAAGTGCTATTGAAGGTAAGTACTGTAAGAGCAATGACACTGTAATGATGTGAAAATTGCTGTTGATGGTAGGGTAAGAGCAACAGGACATCCTAATGATGTGAAGGAATGCATATAACAAGAATGAACCAAGTTAATATGTGGGAAAATGAGATAGTTTAATAATATCATTTATTTTATCTGTAATGAGTAAACAGTGTAAAACAGTGAATAAAATACCCAGAGAATATTTCTGCTGGCAGGATTATACCAATCTTCACAAGAAACCTGATATTAATATTGTTGGTTACACTCTAGATGGAGAAAAGTGCCACGTGAATATCAAAAACATTAGCCCTACGTTCATTTCCACACTATGAAAGTCCGCTTGGATGCTAAATTATCAAAATACATTATTCCTTAGTCTTCATTGAGTCCACTTGCTGAAAATGTGATACATATCTTTTACACATTTTTTTATCATTGTGTTAGTGCGTAATGAATCTAAACACTGCGCATGTGTGACACAAAAATTTTCATTTTTCATAACTAACCAACCATGCTTTCTACATAATGAGTGATGTGAATACAGGTGAGTCTGCCACAAAACTCACGTATTTTGGAATTATACTCAATTTGGTGTGAATAAAAAATGTTATCGGATATCTTTGGCCCACTGCTGAAATGGGCCACAGATCTACATTCTCCTCCCCACGAAAGTTTCGGCATTTTCCCAAATTAAGGGCTTCGAAATAGGAGCCTTGGGTCTCGCATACTGCCTTTGATACATGGGTGAGTTTACTCGAGTTCCACTGTGAAAGAACTTGGTACTTTTCAATGTGCAGGCATTTTACATTTTCCGGCATTCCTTGTCCTGCTGTTCTGTCATGATTCTCTCCCCTCCCCCTCTTTATGTAGCAGTTATTAGGTTACGTCCATTTTCGGCTTTCCCCTTAAAATTCTCGTAGAGTTTCTTTAGTGGAACAGCGAAACTCGGAGAGAGATAAGTGACCAACAGATTGGAGCTCACATATTCAGTTTTTCTCACCCCAAACTCTCTTCCAAGGACGTGTTTTCACGTATCTTTTTATGTTTCTCCTTCCGTTTTCCTCCTTCAATTCATTAATTAATTTGTTACATGTTTCATACGTGGCTTCAAGTATGTGGAATGCGGCATGTCAAGGGTTTTAAATCCCCAAGATATCCAGACTGTTTATACTGTATAACGAAAGGTCGGAGGCAAGGTCAGAGATGGCAGACACTTCAACCACTCTATGTGACTGAGTCTCTATCTTTCACTCAATAAAAGTTTTAATCACATGGAACTTGAGTGGAAGGTTGGGAATGAAGCTACACTCAATCCACTCTCTACCTCCGATTGCTGAGTTTACTCACATTTTATTCACATTACCCAGTAAAACAAGAAAGACAAACCCATTAATATCGTATTTATTTTTGATGTTTCGTTGTCGAAAATAAAATAATAGAATATCGTGACGAATGAAGATACGATTCAGTGATATTCATAAAAAAATCGCGTTTAAAGTGAAAAATTGGCAAATTTACAAAAAAGGAGAAAAAACAAGCAAAATTTGGGACAAATAGCGATCATAAAACATGCATTCAGAAAGAATCTTTTCAATACCTATACCAATGTTTTAACTCTCTGATTCAATCAGCAGAAGTTCGTGAAAAAATCAATCACAAAAATTGAGTGTCCCTAGTAAAGAGTTTCAAACATTAGTGCATAGTGTTCGAAAAATTATACTGTGTAAATGTGATGTCACAGATTCAAGCAATCGTAATAAATTATAATGTAAGGCTGTGAAGAAATAAACAAATGAGGATTTAGTAATACTGGAACAATACAGCAGTAGCAATAGCAACAACTTATTTGGGTCAGGGTTGCTTAAATATGACTGCTTACAGTACTGTGAAGGGCACGCCACACAACTGACAGTAACGAATATACCCTTCTTCTAGGAGACTAGAAGACTAAGTTTGATAAACATTTTAATTATAAAAGAATTTCATTACAATAATAGAATTACATATTTCAACATGCACATTAATCTTATTGTATGATGTTCTTTGTTATATACAGTCAACTCAGGCACTTCGTGAAAAATTATGCCTCTGCTACATGCTGAGTGACTATTTGTTCTGGATGGCACTTCTAAACAAATAAAAGAAAAATGACAATAATTATTATACAACTACGATTATCATAATGATGAAAATGATAGAGAAACATGGTGTAGCCTATATGATCAATGTACTATCACATTTTGACTTAGTTTCCGGTATTATTTTACTAAGCCAAAAGAGTTGATCACTTTCATATTTCCTGTATTTGTTTTATTAAGCCAAAAGAGTTCATCACTTTCATAAATGAAAAAATTTTTGGACACTTTATAAAAGGCAAAAACAATGTTTCAGATGTAGGAGTACCAATCATTGGGATTTATATGCACATTTTTTCAGTCAAAATATTCTATACACTAATATGTATGCATACATTCCAAGTATCTTAATATATCAATGTTCTGTAGTTAAAATTAATTATACCAGTATTTATACAACTACATATTGAACATACAGAAATAATTTCATTTATAAAAATAAAAAATGTTAATAACAAATCTGATATCAAGCACTAATATATTTATTTTCACCATTAGAACTTACTTTGAGAAGTGTGTTAATTTCACGAAGTGAAGTTATGGGAAAGCCTTCCTTTTCCTTATCCATTTTTAACCTTTTAAGAGCAACAACTTCTTCTGTATGTTTATCCATGGCTCGAAATACAACACCATATGATCCTTCTTCAATCCTGATAGGAAGACAAAAGTAAAATAATCTCATTATAATTTCTTAACATAAAATTACATATTAATGTACTTATGTAAAGTAAATATTTTCCAACTCATCGATTTACAGGAGATAATTCAGAGCTGGAACATTTACTAATAACGGAGTAACAGTGCTGTGAAAATATCAAACATCGAAACACTGTGATAAACCTTGTTCCATTACTATTTTATCCACTATAAAACTCATAGAAGATATTTTGAACTGTAAACTCAAATTCTTTTGTGAGATCTATTATGGAACTTTCTCATCTAAAATTATGCTTTGCAGATATATTTACAGTAAAATCTTGCTACTCAGGACCCCGATAATCTAGTCCAAAAAATCCAGTTTGTGAAAGGAAGTGACAATGAAGACATATTTCAATACGACAATTTGAGACACTTCTACGAATTATTAGTCACGGAAATAAATCCAAAGTATCCAACAGAATATAGACAAATATTTTAAACAAATTCCTGCAGCAAGCATTTAGAGCAATGCAAAATCAGGTCTATCAGTCACAGTATCATAATTATCACATATGAACTGTATTGTATTACGAGAAAAGAGAGAAATAAGGAGGGGGAGGGACAGGGGGAGGGGAAGGGAAGCGAGAGGGTATGGGGAGAGGGGGAGGAAGGGGGATAGGGAGAGAGGGGGAGGGGCAGAGTTAAGGAGAGGGTGTGAGAGGGAGGGGTATGAAGAGAGGGGAAGGAGGGAAAGAGAAGGGAAAGGGGGAGAGAGAGGAGGAGGGGGAGAGAGATATGCTTACTCTCTCTCACTCATTCACAATTGTGCTTCAACATATTATGTACGAAAAATATTATATAAATTTTGTTTGTAAATGATAGCCCTACACACATTGTAAATTGAAGAAACATACTTGTTAAGAGTTTGAAATTCGTCAACATTTCGACAACCCTGGATTGCAGGTAGGTAAGGAGGTAGTTTCTCTATCATTGCAAGATCCAATTTGGTATTCTTGTCAGACGTAAATGGAATGTTTTTCTCATTGCCAGTACTTTCTGACTCTTGTTCTTCTTTCACAGACGAATGACTGGGCGTGTTGTGGACAGCATCATCATCGTCGTCATCATCATCTTCATCATTATCATCATCATCTGTGTGATGACTATCTGAATCTGTGCCAGTTGAAAATAAGCATGAAATTAATTAAACGAAACGACACATATAATCGGATACCTGTGAACTTCTTACTGTATGCACAAAGTTATCTTGTCACATAAATTAAATGAACATGTATTTTATGATGTAATCTTAGCTTTTATATTTATATAATACATGGTAAGAAGCACATGTGTATCAGAAATTAAATTAAAACCCTCAATATTACGAGGTCAGATTACAGAACTCTAAATAAATGTTAAATAAGATTTACAATGTATAAATGAATTATTATTATATTTTTCAGTATATAAGACACTCTTTTTACAAGCTTATTTCGTGGGTGCTCGTGTAAAGGGGGTTAAGTCAAATTGCAAGGTTTGTAAACGTCTCTCATTTGGTACTGAACAAAACCCCTTTGTCACAAAATATGGAGTACTGTAACTGCATCATAGGTGGAAGAATGACTTAACCCCTTTAGCACAAGAGAAAAGTAATTGTGGATAATTCAAATCTGTACTTATTCCAGTTGAACCAAATCAACTTAACCCCCTTTACACGAGCACCCGCGATTTTTAATATGTATAATAGTTTATATGCGTCTGATGCAATGAAGGTTCTCATGATAGTAATATTCATGATCTGGTAAATGCAATTCAAACAACAAGCTCTAAACTAAACCATAAAATTAATACAATTACTAGAAGTTGGCAACCAAACTTTTAAAATTATTGCTTTAGACTGACATATGAAAGAGTTACATAAAAAGAAGGAATAACCAACCAGATTCATCTCCACCAGAATCAGTGCCATCAGTCCCTTCGTCATCTGTTCCACTGGATGCATCTTCATTTGGTGCACTGGAATTACCTCTGCCATCTGTTTCTTCTACAACTTCTACATCAGAATGGGATTGTGCCATTTCTGCTTCATCTGACAATGTGATAATGTTGTTCTTGTTATCAGTCTCCCTTTGATTCTCTGCTGAGAAAAAATTATCCTACTTGCTTTTGTAAATTTATCAATAATATACAAACACTTTGCATTTTATCTCAAAGAGATGACAAAAAATCAAGACCAATGCTTCTTAGAAGTTCAACAAGATATCTTTTCAAGGATCCTTTGTAAATTTATCAATAATGCACAAACACTTTTTCTTAAGGCTATGGATTGGAAAATGGAAATTTTGTTTTTAACTCTATGTATCATATACATGCTATACTCATTTTCTCTATTTTCCAATTTTCAACATTTTGTAACATTCAAAATGCTCTAATGAATGCAGTTTTTCTTCAATCTTAGTGAAATTTTGCATAGACGTCCACAAAAGCATGCGAAGTAAACTGACAAATGTGTTTTCTTCTGCTATTGAAAGTATTCAAATCATCATGTGTTGAGGATGTGATAAATTAAAAAAACCGGAAAATTAAGAACTAAAAGAATAAATATTTTTTTTTCTCAAAAAGTAATTGAAGGACTATGAAAAGCATGTGTCATATTTTACATACATCTATCAGGAATAAATTAAATACAAATTTAAAGAAATATTATGTAATCTTTGAAAATTGGGACAATTATAATTCAGTATTAAAAAAATTAGTTATAAATAAACTACCTGGAATATCAACGTGAAAATTTGTGTATTGCATGTCCACATTGTACGAAATATGTGACTAATTGGTATAAAATTGTAGAAGTTAGAAATTTCACCAATCCATAGCCTTCATGTATTTTGTCTCAAAGAGAAGTCCAATTTTTCTTAGAAGTTCAACAACATATCTTTTCAAGGATCCTTCAGATGATGACACAGAATAACAGAAAGTTATAAAGCAGTAAATATAACATTGCTTTATAACAATGAAATCATTGTTACTTTTATCTGCAGTCTGATTTACAGAACTATCAACTGTGACGCATCGGGATGTTTTTTAATTGGTTATTTAATAATGCTGTGTCAATTGCACTGTTATCTAATACTGTATTCGTGACATGGATCGACATTAATAAGACGTGAACAAAGCATAGTTCACACTGGTCTATTCTATTATCAAAACAGTCTGTAGCAGGGAGTGGAATGTGTGGTCAATAGTTAAGGGGACTGGGTAGTCTGAGCATATGGCTGTTGTGTATGAGTGAAATACAGTAAATGAAGAAATTTTTCTATTACTCTTCAACTTTTGAATCTATCAATTTACAATTTTCACAGCATACACACAATATTTGCAGATATACACTCAGGGACAAAAAAAAACCGGACACTTCTATATTTGCTTGTATTTTGTTGCCAATTATTTCAAAATGAAACAAAACCCATTTAAACAAAATAATGTTTCATTTAGCACCTTATACGACATCATTTGAAAAAAAAAAATCTCTGATGAGAAAATTTACAAAAAATTACAAAGGGCATATAACTATGGCATCGTTTGGTGTAACTGTTTTTTTCATTTTATGGCGCCTTAAACATTAAAAACTCTTTTTAGTAACGGGTATTACCCCCTCTGGCTTGAATAACTGCATCCATACGTCTTGGCATGCTCTCAATTTGGTTAGCAATGTCTTCTTGAGGAATAAGTTCCCATTCTTCGCCAAGTGCTCGCCTCAACTCTTGTAACAATTCTGGTCTTGGTCGTCTATTCTTAACACGCCGTCCCAGCATGGCCCTCATGTGTTCAATTGGGTTCATGTCTGGACTCCTTGCTGGCCATGGAAGAACATGGATTCCCACTTCTTGGAGATAATCTCCGACCGCATGGGCAATATGCGGCCGTGCATTATCATGCATTAAAACAAAATTATCGCCTACAAATTGGCCAAATGGCACAACATGATCAGCCAAACATTCATTTATATATCTATCAGCTGTTAGTCTTCCATTTTCAACAAAAACCAACTCTGTACAAGCATCCGTACACACTCCAGCCCAAATCATCACTCCACCACCTCCATACGTCACATTTTTGGAAATGCAACACTGTGAAAATCGTTCTCCCCTCCTTCTCCAAACTCTTTCACGTCCATCAGGTGAGCACAGATTGAAACGGGACTCATCGGTGAACAGAACACAGCTCCACTGTCCATTTCTCCAATCCCTGTGATCATTTGCAAAATGCAATCGTTCAACTCGATGCATCCTGAGAAGTCTGGGACCAGTTGCAGGTCTACTTGATATCAGTCCACTTGCTTTCAACCTCCTTCCAACTGTTTTGGCCAAAATTTGGCGTCCATGCATGTTAACAAATTGTTGGGCTACACTAGTAGCTGGCAGGTTGCGCTCCCTAAGAACTCTCAACACCATATACCTGTCTTCATTTGGATTTGTAGCTTTTGGACGACCCGAACCTGGTTTTCTGTTATATTCTAGGGTCTCTCTATACCGTTTTATGGCATCATGGGTTGTGCTTCTAGCCATATTCATAACATTTGCAATGTAATGTACACTGCGTCCATCATCGTAAAGGGCTACAGCTCAAGCCACATCTTCAGGTCGTATCATGTTGGTTTAAGACAAATGTTACAACCCCACTTAAACTCAGAAAATGTAAAAATAAAGAAATAATGATAACGATAATGAATCACAAAATGGTTGAGACAAAATTGTTATAGCCGAGACTCCGAAAGCAAAATTAGAATATTTGGTTGTAATGGCTTGTTTATAAAACAAAAAACAATAAAAAATGTATACACGTCTCCATAACAACAGATGGCTACCATAATATTGTATGAGAAGATAATGTTTTGCAAAATACCAGTAAATATTAAAGTGTCCGGTTTTTTTTGTCCCCGAGTGTATTTTGGTTTTTACATTATCTTTCTACCTCATATACTTGGTTTTATAAAAAAATTTTAACCTGAAAAATATCAATTAAATTTATAAAAAAATGTTAAACCTGAAAAATATTAATTAAATATATGTTAAAAATATAGCTTTTTTAGAAACATTTTCCTCGGAAACTAATAGGACTAGGAGGCTGAAATTTTGCATACTCCACTCCACATGTTAATGAAAAATTATCATGAATTTTATAGTCAAACAAATATGAAAAAATATGACGAAATTTAAATATATATATATATTTTTTTTTTTTTCAGGAAGGAAAATAATTGTTTTCTATGGAACGAATACCATAATGTGATGGAAATGGCGGCAAATATAGTTAACTGCATTTGAAATATGCTTGAATGTTTAGGAACCTATAGTGCAAATGGTTTTTGAGAAAAATGTTTCTAAAGTACCAATGTTTTTAACTTGACTTTAATTAATATTTTTATAAAATCAAGTGTATGAGGCAGAATGATAATCTAAAAACCAAAATATATCTTCACATATTGTGTGTATGCTGTAATAATTGAGGCAGGGAGATCAAAAACCCACTAACTCCAATTTTTGACAAAATTGAGTTATGGGCTGGATGATGCTTTTTAGTTTGTCCCGCATGCGTGGAAGGCAAGAATACACTAATTTCGACATTCATCTGCTTTCTGGGGGCTGTTTTAAAACTCGTGGAAGTCAGAACTCCACTTCCTACATGGAATAAGAGAGTTTTTGCATTCCAAGCTTAATTTCCCGGTAGGTGGCAACACTATCGCTCAACCAGCTGAGTAAAGTGATACGATATGGTATACAGAAGGTCACAAAAATCTATGAAGTCCATTTAAGTAAGACTACTAAAGGCACAATATCGAGTCATTTAACTTCCAGAAACCCAATACAGATGCATCATTCCCCAGTGAACTAAAAAGTAGAATTCAGCATTGCCATTGAAAGAAGAAAGCAAAAGGACTTGCAAAATTTAATGCAGTTTATTTCTGAGGAAAGTAGGATGAATTACCAAACTCTGTTTGCGGACAGTAATAATCTAGATGCACAGGAAGAACATGAGAGTGAGAGAAAAAAACAGAATCTGTAACATGAATCAAACTGTGTTAATATTTTAATATTGTTTGTAGTATTGGTGTATTTTTATGTGCTTTATGGTAATTTGTGATTTTCTGTCTCATATATTTGAAATTAAAAAAAAAAATTTAGCAATGTTAATCTTAATAATAAACTTACATTTTCTCTTATATTCCAATGTTTCATAAGGGAATTATGATATACTTATCTTTTTTTCTTCACATGGCTCATATTTATTCACTTTTCTTAATTCATACACTGTGGAAGTCAGAAAACCACTAACTCCAGCAGTGTTTATTTCAAATTGTAGCGTAAGGTAATGTAAAAATTTAGGTTTTGAAGTATTTAATTGATAAAGAATGTAATTTTACACAATATTAATAGATAAATGTATAATATTTAAAGTTAGTAAGAGAAATAATAAGTTTTTTCTTTCTCCTGTAAAATTTGGTTTATTGGAGTTAGGGAGTTTTTGATTTCCCTGTCTCAATTGTGCATTTACAGATTAAAAAGTTGAATAGTAATAGTAAAATTGTTTACTCATACACAACAGCCATAAGCTCAGACTACCTAGTCCCCTTAACATGGTGAATGTCAGTGGAGTGCCAATAGGAACTCAGAAATATATCACTATATGAGTGGAGACTTGGGGAATGTTTTCATCTGGTCTATCTGTATTATGATTTAGTTTCAATGTTAATGGGCGTGATGATATTGAAATGTGAAAACCCACATGCTACATCTGCAACATGGAATACTTTACTTTGGACTGCATTTGTCATTTGAGCATGTTGATTAGTCGTTTTGTCTATGTTCATTGAACACAGTTCACGGGGCACCACGAGAAGGCGAAGCTTTGTCTGTTCATCTCAACATTACAGAAAAATACAGGACTGAAAGATGGCTGATGGCTTCATTGTCATGATACCAGAGCATTGGCTACCAACCAACATCTGCAACACGCTGATGATTTTCATATTTTAAAAAGTGATAGCACAAACACATAGTAAGTGAATATGAAAGAATGAGATATTGAAATGAATGCTTTCTATGCAGATCATGCAATGGTTATCCAGATAGCAAGGCCTTAAGTTTTCAAATAATGGAAAAAGTATGGAGAACACATACGTGCATATACAGATATGTATTAGAGAGCAGCAAAGGTCAAAATTTTGAAGTCCAGCCTGGTCAATTGACCTCTGAACCCAAACCCAAACTGTGCCTGAGATTGTTTTCAAAAGTAACCTATTACCTGAGCCCATCAAAAACTTAAAATCATACAAAGAGCCAAGTGAAAGCTAAAATTAAGAGAGTAATATTCAGAAATAGTTTCCTCAATGAGATGTGTTCTAAAGTTGTTCCCACCCGGAGATCCGATAGGGGGACAGTTTTACTCCGGAATCTTGAAACTTAGGACACGTTCTCATGATGTTTTGGCAGGATCACAACTGTTTTTTTACAAGTACAATAAAGCAGTAATCCTCTCAGATTCCAAAGGTGCAATTCAAGCAATATGCTCAAACACCACAAAAAAATCAGAGAAAATAAAGGATTGCTACAACATGTTAGTTCAACTTAAAAATCTTAACAAAACAATTCACATACAGTGGATCCCGACACACTGTGGGATTGAGGGCAATGAACTGGCAGATACACTTGCCAAGAAAGCCACAACAATACAGCAAATGAAAACGACAAATCTGCCAATGGCTTCAGTAAAGCGCCTGATCAATTCTAAATTTTTACATCTTCATATTGAGGAAACAAAAATACATGCCGAAAACAAAAAATGGAACACCCTAATCTTGAACTCAGAAGTAATCCCATAAGCACCACGGAAAACTGCAGTTGCAGCCTTCAGGCTGCTTACAGAACATGATTGCTTGGCAAGCCACTTACATAAACTACAATTTCTAAATTCACCATTGTGTCCCCTGTGCAACAGTCAAAAAGAGATGAACGAGAGTCACTTGAAGACCTGCAGAAGACACTATAGCCCAGAAGTATTGGAGAGCACGAATGCTAATGGCTTCATTGCTAGATGCAAGGCATCAACATATTCAGAAATAGACTTTTGGGTCTTCCACTGTTTCCTGGAGCTTACATTTACAGCCTCATGGTCTAGTGGTCAGAGCTTCTGGCTGTAGTTCATGAGGTCCCAGATTCGATTCCCGGTTAGAGCACAGGAATTTTTCCTTAAAGGGGATTATTCCTGTGTTCGTCCATGGTCTGGAATTTAGGTTAAGTTTAGAAGACCTCTCCTGGCACCACATTATCATAATCATCCTATCACATCATCGGGGTAATATAACTCCGCCTTCCAGGCGCCCCAACCTCAGAAGTGGGTTACAACTAAGCCATGGCCAGGAGAGAAGACCAGAAATGTCGAAAAGACAACCTGGTGGCATTGGATTAAAAAAAAAAAAATTTACGATGTTTCAGAACTACATACAGGTTCTATCATCAGGGGAGGTAGATATGACCAGAGGGGTCACCTACTCTGTTGAGCTCTTTATGTCTGGCTACCCCATACAAGTGAATGCAGTAAAGATAACCTTAAACAAAGAAACAAGGACAACATAGCCACCGGTGTGGCTCAGTCGGTTAAGGCGCTTGCCTGCCGGTCTGAAGTTGCATTCGGGCGCGGGTTCGAGCCCCGCTTGGGCTGATTACCTGGTTGGGTTTTTTCCGAGGTTTTCCCCAACTGTAATGTGAATACAAGGTAATCTCTGGCGAATCCTCGGCCTCACCTCGCCAAATATCATCTCGCTATCACCAATCTCATCGACGCTAAATAACCTAGTAGTGGATACAGCGTCGTTAAATAACCAACTAAAAAAAAAAAAGGACAACATCAAAATAATTAAGAAAATCAATTTGTGTACTGTGAAAATGGGTACTCACTGACCATTGCTGAGTCATGTTATCACTAGGGTTGCCAACCCTCCCGTATTTCCCGGGATCTCCCGTATTTGCCCCTAATTTTTAACAGTCTCCCGGCTCCCGTATTTTTCTTCTCTTCGAGCATTTTTCTCCCTTATTTTTGCATAATGTACGAGTAAAAATCATTATTCTAAACATTTGATTTTGCCGTGAATGATGATTGTTTATATGATGAATTTTGTTGTTCTAGAGATGCATTAAAACACTGACAACCAAATGGCTGCACGCGGTGTTATGTGCAGGTACTGAGCACGGTGTGGGCTCAGTGCGAGCGGAGCAGTGAACATGTACAGTATCTTCTTGGTAGTAGTGGCGTCTCATAGATAGACGCCTGTTTGTCATGGAAAGTTACCCGTTAAAGTGAAGGCCTTTGATGCCAACAAACAATTTTAATCCTGAATGGGAAGCAACATATGAGGGGGGGTCCAGGAAATAACGACCGTTCGCGCATACCCGCCGCGCAGCTGACTCCCCTTCCTTGTTTGAAGGTCAACTGGCTTCCTTAACATGTGTTCTCATAATGTTGTGAGTACTGGTTGCAACAAGTCGCCATTGTGCATTTTGTGTTACTTCAAAATGAACGATGTGATTGATAATCCCGCCGACTGTGAGGTGAGGAGTGTGATTCGATTTTTGAATGCCCGACATTTGAAACCTGCACAAATTTACCGGCAATTGAAAGAAGTGTATGGTGATACTGTAATGAATGAAAGAAATGTGAGAAAATGGTGCGAAATGTTCAACAATGGGCGAACAAATGTCCACGATGAAACTCGACCCAGACGCCCATCACTCATCACAGAAGACCTGATCATCCGCCCTATAGTCCAGACCTTGCTCCTAGCGATTTTTACCTTTTCACTAAGCTGAAAGACTTTCTGGGTGGTACGCGTTTTGGAAGTGATGAAGAGTTGAAGAAGACAGTGAACACCTGGCTTAATGAACTGGCGGCAGAGGAGTATAACATGGGAATTCTAAAGCTCGTGAACAGATACGACAAATGTTTAAATGTAGGTGGTGATTATGTAGAGAAGTAAAGGAAGCTTCAGTTATGTAACAGACTTTGTTTTTTTAAATAAATATATATATTTTTTAATTATTACAACAAAACGGTCGTTATTTCCTGGATCCCCCTTGTACTTCATGGAATGTAGAAAAGTTCTGTGTAGATTTTTCGAATTATTGGAAGAGATAAATTTGTTTCTGGAAATGAGTGGAGAACTTGTTGCAGAGCTGGAAAATACAAATTGATCACAGATATGTTCTGTAGTATTCAAGCTTTAAAATACAAGCTGTTATTATCGAAACGTCAACTGTTCAATGGCAATCCCGGTCATTTTCTCAGGTTGGCACTTGTGGCCCGGGACTCTGATTTATTAGAGATGGGCTCTTATGTTAAAAATATCCAGATGTTTTCTTATGAATGACTTTGAAGACAGATTTCAAGATTTGAGTTACGTAAAAATGGATTTAGATCTATTTGCTACACCGTTTAGCATAAATATTGATGATACTCCCAAAGATGTCCAACTGGAACTAATCAACTTGAAATGTGACATTGAGCTGGCTGATAGTCACAGGAACAGACGTAGTTTGCTAGACTTTTACAGTCAATTTCGTAAGTCAAGATTTCCTCGTCTCCATAGGCGTGAGGCATCTTTAATTTCAATGTTTGCTTCAGCCTATGTGTGTGAAGCTTTATTTTCAGCTATGAAACGTAACAAAGGCTATGAAAGAGCCAACCTTAGTGATCATAACTTAAAGTTTGCATTAAGGGTTCAGAGTTGTGTTTCATTATGTCCAAATATAGTTCATATCGTATAAACCAAAAGATGTCAATAAAGCAAGAGTAAATCTGAAAGTGCCAGACTCTTAATTGAGATATGTATCCATTGCACAATTTATATCACTTTAATTTGAAACCATTTTTCCAGTATTATCGTTGTATTTGTCAATATGTTTTGTTTACATTTTTCAACATGCCCAGTATATAAAATACAGTATGTAAGAGTTTCATTTGTAAATTGCTAATTTTCACTGATAATGTATTATTTCGTTCTTATATAACTATATTTAAAAAGATGTTGCAAGTATATGCTACAATTGAATTGTATTTAGTTATATTGGTTCAGTGTATTATTTGTATTTCTATAATGTAGGCTATTTGCATTTAGTTGTTTAGGTTATAAGTCTAATTTAGTGTTGGCACAAGGGAATAATGAACAATGTTTATCAAAGCACATGATGTATTCTTCTTTACTATCTGATCATCTATAGTGTAATGGTAAATGCAACTACAGATTACAGACAAGCAGGCTGCCACTGTGCTACATTCCGCGCCAACACAGATCCTGCACCGTGATCACCGTGTGAACAGAAGTAACACGGCATGCTTGCGAGTTGGTTGATGGTGCATTAAAATGTGCAGTCTTTTTAGAAGGTAATGCTTGCCAGAAATGGGTTTTAGTGCTATCTGTTTAAAATCAAACAATATCAGTATTATAAATTTAGAAAAACTGATTAGTTTTGTTCTAAACATACCAAGTAGTAATGCTCATAGAAAGAGTGTGTTTCAGCTCATGAACAATAATTGGACAGATGTTTGAAACAGAAGCACGACACATCTAATCAAATCAGAGCAGCAAACTGCAATTGACTTCAACTATTACGTGAGACAAAATTTGTCTCAAAATACTCTTAATTTAAGCCCAGTTGGCAAAGTGTAGAATAAAATTGTTTTTTAGTAACTGAAAGGAATAATCTGTCAATTATTTATGTGAAATTTTATCGATTCCTTAATCTTCCGTATTTTCTTAAAAAAAGTTGGCAATTCTAGTTATTACTCATCATTGTATATTAATCAACTTACCATTTAGTGTAATGTACTGTTGCTCTGGATGCATAATTAAATTAAAAATACAATATGTGGCTTTTATACTTGCCATAGGGAGGTGCAGAACAAAGTTTTCCCATTTCTTCTTTTTGCGATGAAAAACTTTTAAGTTCTTTTTTATTAAAAAGAAAAAATGTTATCACAGTCCGAGAAAAGACCCATAAAAATATTAAGTTCTGGTTCTAACTGCCCTAGCCTGTCCAGCCCTTAATCAGCCCAAAATCAGGCTCATGGGGCATATTGACCTATATTTGATGGTGTATTATATTCGAGTAAATACAATAACAAATTATCAAATGTAATTGATAAAACCAATATTAACATTACAAAAGAGATTATGAAATTGTGACTATATTCTAACATGCATATTTTTGTATTTGGTTTATTTGACGATTTTTCAACTGCAATGGTTATCTACCATTTGAGAGAAATGAAAGTCATAATGCTAGCGAAGTGAGCCCAGGGTTCAGTGCCAAAAGTTATCCAGCATTTGCTCTTAATGGGTTGAGAGAAAATCCTGGAAAAAGCCTCAGCCAGGTAACTTGTCCCAATCAGGATTTGAACCTAGGCCCGCTTGTTTCATGACCAGATATACTGTTACTCCACAGTAGTGGACAACATGCATATTCAATAAATACCATCTCATATCAGAATTTGGCGGACAGGTTAGTTAATCAAGGTTGAAAACTTGTAATAAAAATGCAACATATTTGAAAATAGATTCTAAAATCAAGACAAAAAGTGGAAAGTCCCTCGTAAACATGACTAGTACAATGAATATTCAGTGAATACAAACTCATCTTTTGTGATTAAAAAAGTGTGTGTGTGTGTAATGCAGAAAATGAAAGTCACATCTTCCTGTTTCAATGCACTGTAAAGGGGTTTGTTCCTAAATATCTTGTAAATGATAATTTTAAGAAAAACTACAACGGAAATATCATTGGTAATGTGATGATCAGGCCACGGATGTTCGGTACGTCTGTGTTCTCCCCGCGACTACGGTTTCAGGCGATTTGTGCTCGTAGTTTGCGTTGCAAGTGCACAGTGACAGTCACAACTAATAACAAAGCGGGCACATACAAGTGCAGCATACGGACGAGGTAACCGAGTAATGGCGAAGCCAATTACATTCAAAGAAGTGCAGGTAAGCGGACGTTTTGAGAACTCACAACATACGTGTTATTAGAAGTGGTGTTATAAAAGTTTAACAATACTACTTTGAATTGTAGGTGACTTGTTTCGTGGAGGAATTTGGAGGAGGTGAAATATTTTCTTCGAATGGAGAATTTATAATTTGTAGATAGTGCCGCACACAAACTAGAGGCTGGAAACGAGCATTCATTGAAAGACATTGCAACACAAAAAAACATAAGGCAAGTGTATCTTTATTGGAACAGGAAATAAACAAAGTTCCATCTACTGTCTACATTTTTTCGGGACGTCTGTGAGATGATGGTGGGGGCCAACATTCCATTCCATAAAGTAGAGAATGTTTTTTTTAAGAACTTCATAGAAAAATATACAGAAAAACAACTTCCTTCCGAATCAACTCTTCGCAAAAACTATCTGCCAGATTGTTATGCAGATGTTTTAAATCAAATAATGAAAGCGGTAGGAAATAATAAGATTTCGGTTTCTGTGGATGAAACGACTGATGAAACAGGGCGATTTGTAGCACATGTCGTTGTAGGAACACTGAGTCCTGATGGACCTGGTGAAAAGTTTTTGTTAACCACAGAGGTACTTGATAAAGTGAATCATGCATCCATTGTAACACTATTTGAAAACTCAATGTCTCTTTTATGGCCAGACGGAGTTAAACGTGAAAATATCCTCCTGCTAGTCACCGATGGCGCTGCTTAAGTGATGAAAGCAGGCAGACAAATAAAATTAAGCTACCCTAACATCTGTCACATGACTTGTCTTGCTCATTGTCTTCACAGAGTAGCCGAGACTGTGAGGAGTTCCTATCCAGATGTGGACCGGTTCATATCAAATATTAAAAAAATATTTTTAAAGGCACCTACTAGGTTACAAGTATTTAAAAATATAGCGCCAGAAATTCCCTTACCTCCAAAGCCAATCATAACACGTTCGGGTACTTGGTTGGATGCTGCAAGCTACTATGCAAAATACTACGAAAAAATAGTAGACGTGTTAGCAGTGCTCAAGAGTGAGGATTGTTCTTCAGTTGCCATAGCTAAAGAGTTAGTGTCGGAACAGCTAGGAGACCACATTATGTATATTGAACAGAAGTTCAAGGATTTGTCAAAATATATTAAGCTGTTGGAAACAAGTGCCATGGAAATATCTAAGTCTCTTAAGTAGTACAAGACTTGTCCACAGCCCTAGATCAAGTCAGAGAGGGGCCCGCCCAAGCAGTGACACAAAAACTGAAAACAATTATTGACAAAAATGTTGGATATTCTGATCTTTGCCAAATACGTGATCAGCTAGCAAGTACTGAAAATCAAACACATAACAGTGACAGTGAATACATTCAGTATTTTAAATTTGCACCCGTCACGTCTTGTGACGTGGAAAGAAGTTTTTTGCGCTTAAAATCGGTTCTAACTGACAATCGAAAAAGTTTTCAATTCGAAAACCTTCGAATGTACATAGTCATACACTGTAATAAAATGTACAGAGCACACCATTAAATTCAATGTATTTCCCAAGGTTATTAATAAAATATATGCTGTTTTAGACTGAAGTCACTTTTCAAGCGGATCTGACAGTACCTCCTTTACGGAAGCGGGGTTGGAATGAGTTTATGTTGACATTGAAGTCGGTTACTTATGTATGTGCAGCAACACAAGTCTCCAAGATCCGGGCCTTGGTGATGATGAACTGATGTTACAAAACACGTAAAATGTATGAGAAAGTATATGTTATCTGAATGACACGATTCTATTTCTGGTACTTGATTTGTCATCTCTTTTACGTTTTTGAGTTCTTTATAATTTATAAATTCCACTGACCACATCATTTCATACAAAAGAAAATAATAAGTATTAAGACCATCTACCATACAACTGTATTATTCTAGTATGCTTCCCCTTATTAGCCTTACCTTCCTCAGTTTTCAGTTTCTTCCTCTCAGGGCTACTGCTATGATCTCTCTTTTTGGCAAGTTCTTCAAGAGTCCGCTCCTTCTCTTTCTCTAAATTCATGCGTTCACGTCTTGCTTCAAGTTCATGCCGATATAATTCTTTACGCTGTGCCATTTCCCGCTCTGTAAGAATTATCAATATTGTCAAAGATCATATTTTAAGATCATTTAAATGAAAGATCCAGTGATCCACAGACAAACGCTGTCTAAGAAAACAGTGTACAACACACTGTTAAAAATGATTTTATTTTCTTCACAGACGGCAACACTCGGTTTATGACCTCGTTTTGGAAACATCTCTATTCACAAAATAAAATGCTATTTTTAACACTTGTATTACTCTTAAGCTAACTTTTAACAAAACTGAGTATTTATTTTGTACTACATATTATACCTGCTTTCAGAAACCGTTCCCTTCTCATTTCTCTCTCTAAACGTTCTGCCCTCTCTTGTGCTGTCTCTTCTGGTTCACATTCTCTTTCTCTGTCACGTACAGCCTCCTTTAAATTCACTTTTTGATCTGTACCTTCATATCCATCACCATCATCACTTCTAAAAACAAATCAATGAAAATAACAACAGTCTTACTAGAAAAGAAAACAAGATAAATAATATATTAAAAAAATATTTGAACAATTTATTTATTCAATGAGCAAATTTAATAAAGTTATAATGAATTCACTTTTAAATCTTATATTTCTAATTTTATTAACTAAATAAGGAATAACTCCTTTAATCTGCGATAATTTTATACTATAATGCTTGTCGTTTTATATATATATGCATTATTATGTTTCCTTTCCTTTCCTTCAATTGTTAAGAAATACATCGCTTCTAATAAGGTCATGTAATTTCATGTCGTATATACAAAATATGGTACTAGTAACTATAGGCTATCATTAATTATGGAGAATGTTTGCCAAGAATTAGGTTTCAGGTAAATACCATTCAGTCATTTACTGTTATATACAGATCGAATGCAGCTGGTAACATATAGACCATCTACTTAGTCTGTAATATAAAAGAATTAGAAATGAAAAACCATTCTCATGAAATAGCATCATTAATTATACAGAATGTTTGCCAGAAATAGGTTTCAGGTAAATACCATTCAGTCATTTACTGTTATATACAGATCAAATACAACTGGTAACATATAGACCATCTACTTAGTCTGTAATATAAAAGAATTAGAAATGAAAACCATCTCATGAAATAGCATCATTAATTAAATATACAGAGAGTTTGCATACCCACTTCATTACGTCTTTCCTGGAATTTTCAGTATACCTCTCCTAGAGTACTTCTTTTTCATTCATTTCTTTCTTTTCTTTAACATCATGAAGAGAAGAAAGTTTTCCTACCTCTCAAGTACAGGAATTTAAATGAAGGCATTTTTTAAATAAACAACATAACTAGTAATTAATTGATGAACTAGTGGACTTACTCGTGTTAAATATGTATTATTTGTCCGGCTTACAGCTGTTACAGTGCTTCACGCACCATCATCAGAGCCTACTAGATTGCGGCGTCATCTCGAACTTCTCTGCCTGTTAGGAGGGTGTGTTTTATTGTTGGAAGGTGTTGAAGTGTGGAGTCGAATAGTGTGTGTGTACTGAAATTGATCTGTGTGTTGAGGATTTGATCGGGTTGTGTTTTAGTGTGTTTGTATATTTCGTATTGTTCTAGTGTGTTGAGTTTTTGGTTCTTGGGTTGTGTGTGTAGGATTTCCATGTCCGTATTTATGTTATTGTATGTATGGTTAGTATTGGTTATATGATCGGCGTATGTAGATGTATTGTGTCCTCTGGTTATAGCTTTAATGTGTTCTTTGTAGCATGTTTAGAATGATCTGCCTGTCTGTCCTATGTAGAACTTGTCGCAACTATTACATGTGAGTTTGTATACACCTGTGTGGTCGTATTTATTTGTTTGTGTTTTTTGTGTGTTGAGATGTCTTTGTAGTGTGTTTTCTGTTCTGTATGTTGTATTTCTGTTTTCTGAATGAAGATGCGATCTTATGTGTGCTTTTGTTTTCATATGTTAGTGTGATGTATTTCTTGTGTTCTTGTGTTTGTGTTGTGTTTTGTGTATTTTTGTGTTTGTTAAGTTTTTGTTTTGTCTTCCTTATGATGTTGTCTATTATGTTTGGATTGTATCCGTTTTCTTGTGCTATGTATTTGATTGTGTTCACTTCTTCATTGTAGTGTTGTTGGTTCATGGGTATGTTGAGTAATCTGTGTACCATTGTCCTGAATGCAGCATGTTTGTGTTGTATGGGGTGGTTAGATGTGTTGTGTATGTGTGTGGTGGTGGTGGTTGGTTTTCTGTATATTTTGAAGGTGTGTTTGTTGTCGATTTTTATTATGGTGATATCTAGGAAATTTATGGAGTTGTTGTTTTCAAGTTCTAGTGTGTATTGAAGTTTTGGGTGTAATTTGTTTATGTATTGGTGTAGTTTGTGTATTTGTCTTTTGTTTCCTTTGTATAGTATGAGTATATCGTCTACATATCTGTGCCAGTATATTATGTTGTCTGCATACTTGTTGTGTTCATTGTTGAGTATGTATGTTGTGTAAGAATATCTCTGCTAGTATGCTGGATATGGGTGATCCCATTGGCAATCCTTCTGTTTGGGTGTAGTATTTGTTGTTGTGTGTGAAATAGTTTTGCTTTGTTATGATGTCTGTGATTTCGATGATTTCTTCGATGTATTCTTGTGGTGTGTTGTTATCTGTGAGCATTTGTTTTAGTATCTGTAATGTGTCCTGTATTGGTATATTAGTGTATAAGTTGGTGATATCGAATGATGCTAGTGTTGCACACATTAAAGGCCTCCCCAAACAGACATGTTAAGATTTCGCGATAACGCAATATCGCACTATCGCAAAGAGGTGCCCAAACTGGCACGTCCGCGATATACGATATTCTAACGTCCCCAGCCAATCAGATTATCGTAATGGGTGACCACATATGCGGATTTTAATTTTCCAGCCACAGCGCAAAGACCAGTTACTCTCTGCAGGTGTATATCACTTGTGCTCACAGATTGCGATTTCGGATTACTTGTAAACGAACGTGGAAATTTTTATTGAGTTCATAAAGGAAAATCCATGGCATGGAAAAGGAGAAGAAATGGAAGGAGATAGCTACAAAGTTAGATGTAAACAATAAGTGCAATTATTTATTTATATTTTGATGTCATACTGGCTTGTAAACTTACGCGGGGTTTAAGCTAGAAAATAAATAACTGTCGCAAAAATGCACAAATGAAAAAAATATATTTGTGAAAATTGCAAAATACCTGTACAATGTTATAAATAATTGTGCAGAAATATAAAATTAATAAAGTTTGCACAAACAAAAAGTTTTGTAATTTGTTTGTTGGAGTTTTATTACTTTCAATGTCTTACCACACTCTAGATATACTTATGTACCTAAGTAAATCATTAGACGTAGGTATGTTTAGAATAAATTACTACTGAATTTACTTCACATTAAAATTCGTTATTTTATGGGTACTCTAAACATTGAAATTCTTTACTAGTAGGCTCTTCAAGGTTAGCAGAGTGCTAACTATTTTTAGTGAAAGGCGGTTTCTAATTCCAGTTTTTACTAGATTCATGCAACTAAATCCTCGCTCACAATTTACAGTATGCGATGGAATTATATAAATCAATTAGAAGAAATTGTTCACTTAACTTAGATGAATTGCATCAACTCTTTGAAATCAATTTTTGAACATTTATTGCTCAATACTTTTTTTTTAACATGCCCATGCTATGATGCCATTAGCATTTCATTTAAATTCAAATTAGTTCATACACATCTCTGATTTCATTTTCTCTATTACCATCTTCGTTTCTGAACTCCAATCTGGTTGTCGCATTTTTACACATTTACATTCAAAGTTTGTTATATTTTTTAGAAGTGGAGTAGCAAAATGCGACTGTGGCTTAAACCCTGGATTTACGTCTACGTTTTTAAGTCGTTCGACTGAAGTAGCCTGCAAATTTTCCAGCTAAAAGCACAATGGAATGTTTCTTCAAACATGTGAAGTAAGATGACTCAGCGTTGTCAGGACACTTGATGGTGACGTGTTTCCCATCTATGGCGTCAACATGGTTTGGAAAACCCGATTTTTTCTTCAAATCGTTGAGCTCAACTTTCCCATATTCGTCGTGAAGGCTCTGGCATGAATTCAGATTTAATGTTTTCTCACATAGCTGCACAAACTTCCATCGCAGTTGCACTAATTGTTGAAAACCAACCCTAAAACTATGGCCTGTTGGTGTACAAACTATCTCCAGTCGCTAAAAATCTGAAAGAAGAAGAAAAACATATTAACACTGTGATAGGACAAAATCAAACATAAATAATTGGTAGACCTACCTTTTTTACTTTCAGCCGATGCTGTGAAAAATAGATGGAAAAACATGATAGATTGTTATTTTTGTTATTTAGAGCAAAAAATCGCTGACAATAAAGATCAAGGTGAAGCACAATATGATTTTCTTCAAAGAAGTTCTTTGCTGATTTAAATTAGGCGAACTTATATTTTTCATGTTTCAGGTGGTGATAGGATCTTTTCTCGTTGCCAAAACTTTCAGAACGGCCCCGAGGTTCACTCAGCCTGCTATAAAATTGAGTACCGGGTCTTTCCCGGGGGTAAAAGGCGGTCAGAGCATGGTGCCGACCACACCACCTCGTTCTAGTGCCGAGGTCATGAAAAGCATGGGGCTCTACCTCCATGCCCTCCAAGTGCCTTCATGGCATGTTACGGGGCTACCTTTACCTCTTCTTTTATATTGCCGCTACCTCCACTTTTTGATTCATTATTTTTTGTTTAAAATGTAGGCCTAAGCATTTAAACTGTTCACACTCCACAAATTTGTTTTTCATAGTTTCAGATGTAATTAAATTTCATTTTGTGTTTAATTCTTGTAAATTCAGAAAGTATAGGCTACTTCATATGTTATTCTTTTTATAGAAAGTCAGTATTAAATTTGAATATTTTTATGACTGGTAACTGATTTGGGTCGTTAAGCTAAATTAAATATGTTTCTTACATACATTACTGTGTTTCGCTTATCTTATTGCGATTGCAAGTCATTTTTCGGGTGGGTTCGAGCTACACCAATTCATATGCTTCTTCCTTATGTCTTCTGTTACTTTACCCAGAATCTCGTCAAAACATTGAGCTGTCATCTTGAAATATATATAAAAATGTTTTTCATCTCTAATTATTTGTTGAACTAAGGTATAAAATTCATCTTTTTCTTCCCTTGTGGCATTTAACTCGTGAATCCACAACCTCCTGCAACAAAAAGAGCAAATTAAAAAAAAAATAAAGTTTATAATCGGGTATGCGTACTTGTTATTTATTTCACGTTCTTGGCAAAGAAAAGCTAAATCATCACTTTTATACCTTTTCATATTGTTTATCTTAACCATACATGACTACCATGGACTTACCTGCGCCTGCTTTGCCTGCAACGATTCTCATCCAAGAAAGAGAAGTTCTTCTTGCTTTGAAGATGAATCCATAAATGACACACTTCAACCCAGCATCAAAATAAACGCGTGGCGTTCTCACGATCTACATCTCCGGGAGAATAGAACGCAAAATCGTCGCGTTCTACTTGCTGCGATAATAACGCACATTGCGATAATCGCGTGTGTGTGAACATAATCATTGAACGCAATGAAAACATTTATTGCAAAATCGTAACGCTATCATAACACATTCCGTATCGCGTCTGTTTGGGGGCGCCTTAAAGCTATAACCAGAGGACACAATACATCTACATACGCCGATCATATAACCAATACTAACCATACGAGTACATACAATAACATAAATACGGACATGGAAATCCTACACACTCAACCCAAGAACCAAAAACTCAACACACTAGAACAATACGAAATATACAAACACACTAAAACACACCCCGATCAAATCTTCAACACACAGATCAATTTCAGTACACACACACTATTCGACTCCACACTTCAACACCTTCCAACAATAAAACACACCCTCCTAACAGGCAGAGAAGTTCGAGATGACGCCGCGATCTAGTAGGCTCTGATGATGGTGCGTGAAGCACTGAAACAGCTGTAAGCCGGACAAATAATACATATTTAACACGAGTAAGTCCACTAGTTCATCAATTAATTATATTCAAGTGTTAAAAGTGGTGTACGCAAGATTCAAAATGGATAACTAGTAACAATAAATCTTACCCATTTTCTCCCTCCGAAACATCCTCATCACTATGTGCGTTACGTGACCTGTTGAGTAAATGTTCCCGTAAATCTTCTCCTGAATTATTTGGCAATTTGTTTCTCTTTCTGTGTCCTCTGCTGCTATGTTTATGTTCACAGCCATGGCGACTTCTTACATTGACACTACGATCACGATCTTGCTCATGTTTTCTTTCATGCCTTTTATCTCTTCCTCTTGTAGATGTATCATGACATCGACTGTGAAAGGAGAAGATTGAGGATGAATTTCAAAGTATTCCTTACACATACATTATAAATGACACAGCTAAAGATAAGAATAATTAAACATGTAATATGAGATATGCGAAAATAGAGTTGTTCAGACTGGAGTAGTAATAAGAAGATGAATCTCCAATACACTTCATGTGGTCTGTCTTGAGTAACTACGACAATTAATCTGAAACAGGTGATGCCTACTGCATAATGGCTACACAGACTCTTCACTGTTTGTCATTTCTTATTTGGAGTGTTGCTTGTAAATATGCCTTGAATTTTGAGGATTTGAAGAAAATTTGTGCATTTGTAGACTAAAGAAGATGGAGTATCAACAAGGAACAGATTTTGGAAGACAATGCTAGTATCCCTTCCAATGGAGATGCACAATAAGCCTTTTAGGCTGAAGTGCAGGATGTCACTAAGACTCCTTAAAAAAACCCTGTAACCTAACTTAACTTATTCTTCTGTTTGAGTTTAACAGAGGAGCAAAACCAGTGGAGGTGGCTCAAGACATTTGTGCCATGTATGGGGGAATGCCATCAGAAAAAGCACTGTAAGAAAATGTTGTTGTTCAACACACAACACTCCACACAAAAATTAATGTCCATTCACAGAAGAGATGTTATGTGTCTGGTGTGATAAACAAGATATCATGTACTATGAAATGTTTTCCAGGAATGTAACCATAACTGCTGACAATTATTGCCACCAACAAAAACGCTTTGTGGCAGCAAGTGAAGAAAAAGGACCAGAAAGACTGCATCAAGTGCTGCTGCAACACAATAATGCATGCTCTCATTCTGCTAACATAATGAAAGCAGCTATCCAGGAGCTTGGTTGGGAGGTCATTCCACAACCTCCATACTCTCCCGATCTTGCATCCTCAGATTTCCACCTTTCCCATTCTCTATCCAACAATTTTCAAGGAAACTTTTCTGATAATGAAGATGCTTTATAAACTTGGCTTGACTTTTTTAGCTCCAAACCAGCAGTTTCTCCAGACCCAGAATCGAAAAACTATCCCAGCATTGGCAGAGTCGTAGATAATGTACGAGAATATATTACTAACTAATTTCTGTCTTCTGTTCATTTCAAATAAAACTTTGGTCACAGTGGAGAAAAGCTAAGAACTTTTGCATCAACCCAATACGATCATCTGTTGTTCCTATAGTCCAACTGCCCAGTGATGTACTCAAAATAAAACACAAAATTTATACCAGCACTCATATTACAGGAAACTGGATGGATCCCATAACCTTGCTCTGAGTGAAAGGGCTCCAGGAAAAATTACTTTTCAGGTGTTTCTTGCCCCACAAGTTCCTTGCTTTGTAGATAGATGCTTTTACAGGCCAAAGTGTAGTAAAAGCACAGAGATTTCTATGATGAAAAATGTGGGCAAGGAAGTAGTGAACGGAAACGCAATAAGTGATCTGGAGACAATGAGCAGAGATTCCATAGAAATGAATTAGTGGGTCTCAGTATCATGTTGGGTGTCATTTGGGATTCAACCTAGTTCATAGATAGTCATTCTACATATTTACTTAAGATATAGTCAGAGAAAAAATTAAAACCTTTATGTGAATCATCATGAACATTTTCAATTAATTTTGTTACTTACTGATGATGTTTATCTCGTGTTCTTTCTGCCTTATATTCTTTGTATTCTCGAGACTGATGATGATGGTTCTTTCTATATGTTGTTTCATGTCTTCCATGAACCTAAGAGAAAAAACGAATATATGAATGAAAATAATTATCTCTAAATTACTTTATTCATTTACTTCAAACATATTACCTTATCTAATCAGTTAAATTTCTTACAAAAATTGTATTCTTTGTTACTTCGTGTCAATTGACAAATTTCAACAATATGCTACAATTCAGAAGTAGCCTACTAGATGTAAACAAAACTAAATAAAATTTACGTAATTGATATTAGAGGAGAAAACTTTGCTACAGTGCTGGGGATCGAACCCAGGCCCTTGGTTCTACGTACCAAGCGCTCTAACCATTGAACTACATCGAAGCACCGGATCGAATCACTCTCCTATACTCTTCATCCAACAGTGTATATTACTGTGGAATCCCATCCATCAAGTCACTCGATTGAGTGCACTCTTTGTATAATGGCAGCTGACTTAATATAAATGTCAACATGTAATGTGTGTCATTTTATGTCATAATTATGTACATATTTTATGTAAGTATTTGTACAAGGCTATAATATGTATGATTTAACTACAGCCCTAATATACCTTCGGGTAAAATAGGGTTCTATGAACTTGGAAATTCAATAATAATAATAAAAAAATTAATTGATGAACTAGTGGACTTACTCGTGTTAAATATGAAATATTTGTCCGGCTTACAGCTGTTTCAGTGCTTCACGCACCATCATCAGACCTACTAGATCGCGGCGTCATCTCAGACTTCTCTGCCTGTTAGGAGGGTGTGTTTTATTGTTGGAAGGTGTTGAAGTGTGGAGTCAAATAGTGTGTGTGTACTGAAATTGATCTGTATGTTGAGGATTTGATCGGGTTGTGTTTTAGTGTGTTTGTATATTTCGTATTGTTCTAGTGTGTCGAGTTTTCGGTTCTTGGGTTGTGTGTGTAGGATTTCCATGTCCGTATTTATGTTATTGTATGTACTCGTATGGTTAGTATTGGTTATATGATCGGCGTATGTAGATGTATTGTGTCCTCTGGTTATAGCTTTAATGTGTTCTTTGTAGCGTGTTTGGAATGATCTGCCTGTCTGTCCTATGTAGAACTTGTCGCAACTATTACATTTGAGTTCTACATAGAACAGACAGGCAGATCATTCCAAACATGCTACAAAGAATACATTAAAGCTATAACCAGAGGACACAATACATCTACATACGCCGATCATATAACCAATACTAACCATACATACAATAACATAAATACGGACATGGAAATCCTATACACACAACCCAAGAACCAAAAACTCAACACACTACAACAATACGAAATATACAAACACACTAAAACACACCCCGATCAAATCCTCAACACACAGATCAATTTCAGTACACACACACTATTCGACTCCACACTTCAACACCTTCCAACAATAAAACAGACCTCCTAACAGGCAGAGAAGTCCGAGATGATGCCGCGATCTAGTAGGCTCTGATGATGGTGCGTGAAGCACTGAAACAGCTGTAAGCCGGACGAATATTTCATATTTAACACGAGTAAGTCCACTAGTTCATCAATTAATTATATTCAAGTGTTAAAAGTGGTGTACGCAAGATTCAAAATGAATAAAAAAAAGGTCAACATATATGTCGAATTTGGAGTCAGGCTACAAAGTGGAAAAAAACCAGAGTAGGGGGATTCGAACTGGTGCTGTGGATTGAACTTCGGCGTAGTTCAATGGTTAGAGTGTCAGTTGCAGCTTGTTTGCAAGAATTCAGCACAGCAAAACAACTGGCAATGTACAGACTAGTCTGTGTGAGAAACCTGGTCGATTCAGATATTTGTACTTAAAATGTTTTTCGTCTTTTTTTCTCGTACTGTTGAACAATTTACTTATTGGAATGAGAATAGTGCCCTTTTAAATTTCACAAACGTTTAAGCAGTGCACAGTGCTTGTAATGCTGTCAGAAATAAACATTTTATTACTGATTTTCAATACAGCATATAGTTGAATAGTCTGAAGTATGACAACCAAGGTGTGAAAAGGACAAACAATTAAGGATCAAGAATAAGATAAATATCACAAAGTGGAATGAAAGAGGGTTGGGAACGAAAGAAATGGAATCAGAGAAAACACTGAAAGAAAAACGAACGCACAATGCAGTCATAACTGAGACAAAGAAGAAATTGAAAGGGACAAAAAAAACTTAATTAGGCCTATTACCAGTGATAGGTACAGGCGTAACTGGGTTTCATTTTTGGGCAGCGTTCAAAAAATGAAAATGACAAAGATGACATTCATTCATTACATAGTAAAAAATGTAGAAATTATATTTAGGATATGTGTCAACCTAAAAGCGTGAATTACAGAACATTTTTTTTTCCAACACTGGTCATCCACGTCATTTGTATTAATTTCTATGCTATAATGAATATTTATGAAGACCAATCCATTAAATCTATTTTCACTCTGTTGCGCAAGTAATTTTTGAATCTCCTTAGGCTTGAGAAAGTCCTTTCTAAGATAGCAGTATTAAAAGAGATTCTTACCAAGGTATACCCTAGATGTTTGGATACAGCTTGTGATTACACTTGTCTAAGCATTACAACGCAGGAGCGCTTGAAGTAGATGTCACCACCATTTTCCACACTCCAAATTCTGCTTTGACAATAGTTGTATTTTTTTTATTTATTTATTTACTTTTTTTTTTTTGGAAGCAATGATGAGTATATTCATATTGTCTATTACCTATTATTGCCTTTCAATTTCAGAACGGGCAGTAAAATTATTTGGTATGAAGCCTGATAAAATCAATACTAATTTCTGAGGCTTTGCAAACCCGTCATTAATTGTTGAATGAATGTTCCAAAAATGGGATGAATAATAGTAGTACAAAATAAGTTTATAATGTTACATTTTATTCCACAAATCAATATTCAGAGAATGAGCAAAGTGAATTTCCTAATTTCGACAAGTGCAATAGCTATATAACATTATAAACGTGTTTTATACATTATTTTTTTGTATGATAGCATTATAAAACAATCAAAGAAATAAGATCAAATTTGTAATATTAGATATATTATGAACTATGAAGGAAGAGGTTGCTGTGACAACAATTATGTATTAATACTACTAAGATTTATTTGAAATCATCCGTTCTCAAGTGAGGTTGACCACTGGGATCCGGAATTAACAAACATAAAAGATAATGGGAAATGAAACGAGAAAAATAATGATTCGATTAGTACATTAAAACAAAAATTTAAGTGTTAACATATAGATGATAGTGTAGAATTTGAAGAGAGGCAAATCGTTTCATAATAGGTTCGTTCCAACAACAGTCAGGAACCGTCCATAACTCTCATGAGCATGCACAGTACAGAAAAAGCGTTCCAACACAATCCGAACCAGTCCTGAACAGGCAACATGTACTGCAGTCGGGCATTCCAACAAACTTTTGACACGGGTTCAGAACGGTCAGAAGTAGCCTAGTCAGTGGATTGAGGCATGTACGGAAGAGTACACGAGACACCCATGCGCATAAGCTCACCAATGTCTCCTGGATACTGAAGAAAGACATGATTGACTTTTCACATCAATGAGGTTAAGGTGAAAAGTGACAGTGCAGACGAATAATAAAACTAGAGTTTTAATTTAAATTTTCGCCAAAAAGAAAGGGAATGGAAGTTATTTGGGTGTTGAAATAGTTAATTACAATTTCAACATGCAGCTTTGATTAAAAGTATAATAAATAACGTACATAAATTAATAATTAAAAAAAAATAACTATTTTTAGATGAGAATCCCCAGTACACGACATTGAATTATCGGAATTCTTGCCTTCCATATTTTTTGTCATCTTTCTATAGATAATGATCGAAATTCTATTTTCTGCAATTAGAATTAGCTGCGAAACGATAATAATTAAGCATCTCGTTCTTAGCAAAGATGATCACAGTTATAGCATCTCTGGATTTAGTACATAACGAAAGCGTTCCAACAGCATCCAGCCAGTTTCAATCCCATAGCAGATGCTCAACTAGCGCATGTGCATAAGATGGTACAGGAACCATACATGAACTGATCCATGAACCGCTTGTTGGAACGAATTAACTTTATGGCACAAGTTATGCCATCTTACTACAGGGCTGCCAAGATAAAATTCGAAATAAGCTAGAAATCGTGTTCACAAAAGCTGGGGGGGGGGGGGGAAGAAAAAAAAAAAACTGACCACTAATTATTATTTTCATAAAAAATTATACGCAAATACATGATCATACATACAATGACAAATTATTCAGCTTTGAAGATGTGAAACACACAACATAAACAGCCAGATTACTATGAATTACTTTTATTATACACTTCAGTGGCACATCTGGCTTTATTAAAATATTTATCATCAAACACTTCTTCATGACACTTTTTCTAATAGTTTAATTTGCAACATACAACGAAAGAGAGAGTTATGTTTATCTTCATTGAGGAACGAAATTGAGTTTTATTTTGTCTGTTTAAACTAAAAATTCTCTTCTGTTGCATTGCTGTATGGTAATGTCATAATAAAGTGTACAACTTTACAAACTTTTCATATTTTGGACTGCCAGTACAGTTCAATTCTTTCACACTTCCTCAGAATCTAAACTATGGAAATTGTTTCTTAGATCTTTCTGCTTACATTTGTAAAGCATAAACAGATCATACAAAAAAATTAACTCATATAATCTGAGACGTGAAGACCATCTTTATTATCTATTGTAAAAACATTGAACTTGGTCTAAGTTACTTCCCATATTTCTTATATTGGTAAGTGTGCTGTTAAACCATCACCATCACTCAATGGCAAATTCACTTGAAAATACTTGATGCAAGTAGAAAAGAAAGCCCTCCCCCCCTCAAAAAAAAAGTATTGGCCTGACTATCTCCAATACTTTCATTATCTATTAGCTTTCTGAGAAGCTGTTTTCATGTTAAACCACTAAACAGTTATGAATTTTCTAGTTGATTAGCTCTATTCATATTAACACTTCATCAGGACCATATAGTACATCAGTTTTTACAAACCGACAGAGTAATTTATGCAGCAAATCAGACATCAAATCTTTAAAAAAATATATAGGCTATGCATGGTGACTCTTTCTGCAGAGTCAGATTGAAAGAATTAAACACAGGCAATACATCCTGGAAGAAGAGTAAATAAGCTTCTGTCATGGGATCATTAAATGAGTTCTGAAGTCTCTATAAAAGTTTAAATTTAAAATTCAAATAAAGCAAATGATATGAAATAGTATGTGGCACAGCACTTCCGAAAAAAAACTGGCAAACTTTACCATACACTGACAAGCTGACAAACCTAAGAAAATGCCGATGTCAGCTTTTAAAGCTGACACTTGGTAGCCCTGTAACTTAATAGATTTCATAACGTTTCAGTTGGCATGGTAATATTTTACGGCTCTGGTGCAATAATGTGGCATATTATGCACTATTTTCACTAAGGATAAAGACTATTTATAATGCTGATATACAACAAATTAATTTTGTAGTACACGGATATCTGTCCCGCTCCGTGGCATCGTGGTCTAAGGCATCCTGCCTAAGAGTCGCATTACGGAATGCGCACTAGTTTGAGTCCTCACAGGAGAAGAAATTTTCTCATGAAATTTCGGCCAGTGTATGGGACTGGTGCCCACCCAGCATCGTGATGCACTTGGGGAGCTACTATAGGTAGCGAAATCCGGTTGCGAAAACCAGCTTAATGGCCGGGGGGATCATCGTGCTAACCACATGATACCTCCATTCTGGTTGAATGATCGTCCACCTCTACTTAAGCATGTGGGCGTGAGGCCAGCAGCTGGCTGGTCAGTCTAGGCCCTTTACGAGCTGTAGCACCACGAATTATTACATGGATATGTACAGTCACTTTTGTTAACGTTGTATAAAATTTTGTCCATTATTCTTTTGAGAAGATAACTCCATATGTAGATGAAATTATTGGGAGATCATCAGTGTGGTTTTAGGCATAATAGATCGATTATTGATCAGATTTTAGGTATATTACTTGGTTAAGGGAGAAGTTTCATATGATATTCTTATTGAATTTGGTATTCCCAAGAAACTAGTTCGATTAATTAAAATGTGTCTCAGTGAAATGTGCAGCAGAGTGAGTATAGGTCAGTTTCTGTTGGATGCTTTTCCAATTCACTGCGGCCTAAAGCAAGGAGATGCACCATCACCTTAAGGCCGGGTGCACACAGAATCAGACGCGGCGCGGCGCGACTCGACATTTTGTCTCGTGGTACTTGTCTCCCATTGATTTCTTATGATGCGATGCACACAGAATCAGACGTGGCGCGACGGTCGCGAGGAGACACAAGGAGACATGAAGAGACAACTTCGAATGACTGCTAGAAGTTCGTCGCGAGGAGACAGTCTGATAGCTGCAGTGTACTGCGCATGCGTTAGTAGTGGCTATGATTGCACGCTTTCATTATCTATAAAAAATACTATTGTTGTGTAGTGCACATTATTCATAATGGAGCTCGATGCGGATAAATTAGTTGATTTAGTACAGGAAAGATACGTTCTGTACAATTTTTGAAACAATATCACGACAATAATGTGGTTTCTAAAAATATGTGAAACATTGCAAATGAGATGAAAGCACCAGGTGAATAATAATTTATAATAATAACACTGCGTAACAAATGTTAACATTTTTTTTTTGCGCTAGGCATGTGATATATGTTTTCTATATAATTTGAGCCTCCTGAATACGAATAAGACAATAAAAACAGTTGTTGGTTACGGTTTTTGAGAAATGTTGGAATTTATATTTATTCAAAATATTGTTTTATATAATGACAATAAGGCTAAATATTCACTGTTCAGAAGATTACAGCTTTCTTTTTCTGCATTTTCTTTTACACTGGGCATCAGGTACATCACGAGCTAAAGTCCAACAATAATCTGCTAGCATATTGGTACTCCATTGTCCTTGGTATCTTTTTTCCATAGTTTAAATTTCTTGATGGAAGCGCTCATCATGCTCATCACTGAAATCGCACAATTCTCGGGGGAAAAAAAAGTCAAGATGTGAGTGAAGGAAGTGAATTTTCAAGGAAATTTTACAACCCCTAGTTTAATACGCCAACAGTAAATTTTTCACTAGTTCTTCATAGTTCTCACTTCTACAGTTATCCAGAAAATTAATTCAACGTCCTTGAATGCTATCCAGACGGCTGTCTCTTTTCCTTCCTGCAAAGATTCGAAGTGATTGTCCTTCATTATTTCTCTAATTTGTGGTCCATTGAGAACTCCCTCCTTTATTTTTGAATCACTAATAGCAGGAAATGTTAAGGAATGCGCGCTGGTCCGAGTCCTCATGGGGGAAGAAATTTTCTCATCAAATTTCGGCCAGTGTATGGGACCGGTGCCCACCTAGCATCGTGATGCACTTGGGAAGCTACGATAGGTAGCGAAAGCCAGATATAACGACTGGGGGGTTCATTGTGCTAACCACACGATACCTCCATTCTAGTTGGATGATCGTCCACCTCTGTTTTGGCATGTGGACGTGAGGCCAGCAGCCGGCTGGTCGGTCTGGGCTCTTCACGGGGTGTAGCGCCACGGATTATTATTAGCAGGAAATTTTTCCTGGATATTTTTAAATGTTTCAGTTTTATAATTTATCCCTTTAACAAAATTCTTCATTAACTCTAACTTATTGTGCAAAAGGGGTAAAATTACTTCGCTTTGAGGTATAAGGGGTTGATGTATAATATTTTTCTTCCTTGGCTCTAGTGATTGTCGTTTTATTTTATAATGCTTATCTCGAGCGCGAGTCCACACCTGTGGAGTAACGGTCAGCGCGTTTGGCCGTGAAACCAGGTGGCCCGGGTTCGAATCCCGGTCGGGGCAAGTTACCTGGTTGAGGCTTTTTCCGGGGGTTTCCCTCAACTCAATACGAGCAAATGCTGAGTAACTTTCGGTGCTGGACCCTGGACTCATTTCATCGGCATTATCGCCTTCATTTCATTCAGACGCTAAATAACCCAGATGTTGAAAAAGCGTCGTAAAATAACCCAATAAAATAAAAATAAAATATCTCGAGCGCGACTGTCCAATTCGTACAGAAAGCAGCAAAATTTTGTGTAGCATAATTGCATTCCAAAAAGCAATGCTACAACCTTCAAATCCGCACATATAAACCATTCGTACTTTGAATATTATCATTAAAGCACACTTTAAAGAAATACACGTCTTACACAGAATAGTAACACCACAAAAATATCTTGGTAAACTGAAATGTTTTCATACGGCGAACCTGTTTCTTCCCCTCCAAATGGAACCGAAAAGGGCAATAAAACAATTTTCGCTTCTAGAAATGGTTTTAATAAGAAAGAAGTGCGCACAAACGTGCAATTTAGTTTGGTATGAGTTACTTTTCTTTACTATATTCCATTAGTGACTTCGTTCTATTCACACATTTACTAATATGATATTTTGGACACACTTCGTAGCACAGTTTGCACACGCATTCGGGGGAAGGTTCGTGGTACTCTGATCTTCTGCACAGTTTATGGTGAACTGCTAGCCTTGTTATGGCGCTTCGTAACTTGTTGTTCGGTGGTTTTGACATGGTGATATATTGCAAACTATAAACTACAGTAATGTAATTAAAGCTCACCGTGAAAGAAATGCACATCTCAAGTAAAATCAGGTAAACTCAAGTGAATTTATACCGCGAACCTGTTTCACTCCCTCGAAATAGACTCGTAGAAGGACAATAAAATAATTTCCCTTTCTACAAGTGCTTCTAACATGGTGCCCTACTTATACTAATATTGTTTTCACATAATGGGTCTTCACATTTGCAAAACAAAATAGTTACGCACGAAATACGGTGATTTTTTAAATAAAATGCATAGAAAATTAATTATATTGTGCATCTCGAAAACCCGAAGTGATGGAACATTTTGCTTGTTATTTATTAATTCAGGAGGTCGAAATTAGTAAGAATTTGTTAGTTTTATGTCTGGCGCAAAATGACTGTTGACCAGTGTAATTTGTAGTAAGTCTAATTCTCTGCTCTATACTATCATCATTATTGATTTAATATATTATTTTTCTTTATTGTGAGTCGTGAAGTAGTCATAAACATAAAAAAAGACGTTTGTGCAGTACATTTTAATTTTAAGACTCTTTCAATCGTATAGATTTTTAGGAGCTTGCGTTCTTAGGAAATAATAAGCAAATACAATAGAATTTTTCATATAGACAGTCCTCTTTTATCGACGCCATTTTCTAGCCTAGGCCCATTTCCCAATCCCACAGCCAGCAAATCAGTTGTCGCGAGGAGACAGTTTTAAGCTGTCGCGAGGCGTTGTAAAGCAAAACGTAGCATCGTGCCGCGCCGTGTCGCGTCTGATTCTGTGTGCACCCGGCCTTACTTTTTCATTTTGCTCTAGAGTATGTTACTAGGAAAGTCCAGGATAACAGAGAGGGTTTGGAATTGAACGGGTTACATCAGCTGCTTGTTTATGCAGATGACGTGAATATGTTAGGAGAAAATCCACACACGATTAGGGAAAACAAGGGAATTTTACTTGAAGCAAGTAAAGAGATAGGTTTGGAAGTAAATCCCCAAAAAGGCAAAGTATATGATTATGTCTCATGATCGGAATATTGTACGAAATGGAAATATAAAAAATGTAAATTTATCTTTTAAAGAGGTGGAAAAATTCAAATATCTTGTAGCAACAATAACAAATCTTCTGTCATCCAGTCTACTCTCACAAAAGCTGAAAGTTAGAATTTATAATTATATTACCGGTTGTTCTGTATGGTTGTGAAACTTGGACTCTCACTTTGAGAGAGGAACAGAGGTTAAGGGTGTTTGAGAATAAGGTGCTTAGGAAAATATTTGGGTGAAGAGGGATGAAGTTACAGGAGAATGGGGAAAGTTACACAACGCAGAACCGCACACATTGTATTCTTCACCTGACATAATTGTTGTTTGTTGTTTAGTCACCTGTCCAAAGACAGGTTTGAACCTCATAACTTCATAAGTGACACCAATAAGGCATTACTCATAAGGCAACTAGGTCAGGAGATAATGGGGTAGGGTGGCCAGTTTCTTTCCCCCGACATAATTAGGAACATTAAATTCAGACGTTTGAAATGGGCAGGGCATGTAGCACATATGGGCGAATCCAGAAATGCTTATAGAGTGTTAGTGAGGAGACAGGAGGGAAAAAGATCTGTAGGGAGGCCGAGACATAGATGGGAGGATAATATTAAAATGTATTTGAGAGAAGTGGGATATCATTGTAGAGACTGGATTAATTTTGCTAAGGATAAGGACCAATGGTAGGCTTATGTGAGGAAGGCAATGAACCTCTGGGTTCCTTAAAAGTTTTTTTTTTTTTTTTAAATTTTAGTGGGTTATTTTACGACGCTTTATCAACAGCTTAGGTTATTTAGCGTCTGAATGAGATAAAGGTGATAATGCCAGTGAAATGAGTCGGGGTCCAACACCGAAAGTTACCCAGCATTTGCTCATATTGGGTTGAGGGAAAACCCCGGAAAAAACCTCAACCAGGTAACTTGCCCCGACCGGGAATCAAACCTGGGCCACCTAGTTTCACGGCCAGACGTGCTAACCGTTACTCCACAGGTGTGGACTCCTTAAGTCATAAGCAAGTTAATTACATGGATTACATGAGGCAGAAACGTTAGAATGGTTCAACTGCCTGTCAACAATGCATGGCATTTACAGAATACCTCTATTTACTTCAAGCATAATCTTTGATTTTTATAAGGGTGTTAAAAATCATAGTCAGCTTCGTTTCTCAGAAGCTGCAAGGCATGAAGAATGGTATCCACGTGGCTGAATGCTGAATGATGAGATTGGTATTAATTGCTTGCAGCTGTTTTGATAGTGACAATGCGAATTCTAAATGAGGCAGCAGAGCAAATGGACAACTTCAAATACTTGGGTGTACTATGAGCAGTAACATGACCTGCTGCCAGGAAGTCAAAAGGAGGACAGCAATGGCCAAGAAAGCTTTTAATAGAACAAGGAGCATCTTCTGTGGACCTCTGGAAAAAAGAACTAAGGAAGAGACTAGTGAAGTGCTTTGTATGGAGTGTGGCACTGTATGGAGCAGAAACATGGACATTATGACGAGGTGAAGAGATGCAAATAGAAGCATTTGAAATGTGGAGATGGAGAAGAATGGAACGTGTGAGGTGGACAGACAGAATAAGAAATGAAACCTTGTTGGAAAGAATGAATGAAAAAAAATGATGCTGAATCTGATCAGGAAGAGGAAAAGGAATTTGTTGGGTCATTGGCTGAGAAGAAACTGCCTACTGAAGGATGCACTGGAAGGAATGGTGAATGGGAGAAGAGTTCAGGGCAGAAAAAAATATCAGATGATAGAAGACATTAAGATATATGGATCATATGAGGAGACAAAGAAGGCAGAAAATAGAAAAGATTGGAGAAAACTGGGTTTGCAATGAAAGACCTGCCCTTGGGCAAAACACTGAATGAATGAATGAATGAATGAATGAATGAATGAATGAATGAATGAATGAATGAATGACTATTTTGAAGAATTATTAAACACATCACAAAGTTCGAAGAGCGAATTGTACTTGGCAGTTTTTACAGTGGTTAAACAATTGGTAATTATTTTTAAAAATCTTTTAACATTTCCAACATTAGGCCTATAACTAAAAATGTTTTCAGGAGGGGTAGAGTTTGAAGATTCAAACCATACTCTCCTTGGCTGAGTGATGACTTATAAGGTTCAAACCTGTTTGTGGACAGTTGACTACAGTCTGTACAAAACTATAAAGGTATTGACAGTTCAGCAGCTTCAAAGCATCACCATGGCAACCACTCGAACTAGCCAATCAGAGACCATTCTAACAGGCCGACATTGCCGACTGTTTCGCAGCAAGCACATGGTAGTCAGTGGCTTTGCTCGGAAGTGTTGAATCTTTGTTACTGTGTTCTGTCGTGGCTATTGTTTTCGTAGATATTTTGTTGTTGATGAAGGTAGAATAAGTTTAAGTTTAGTTTTAAATTTAATTTAGTTGTGAGTGTATTTGTAACGCGATTTATAATGTCTGTGTGTTTCACTTATACGATGTCGCAAGGCATTACTCCTGCAATTAGCAGTACAAAACGAACCACAGGTTCAGAAGAGTTCTACAAGGGACAGCAAGCCGCTACAAGGAACTACTAAATAACACTAGAAATGTCACGTTCATGATTTCTACTTACAAACTATTTCAGTATAAAATGCGATATAAGCAGGTTGTTCGGTGTAGTGAATCATTGAATGCAACTTTATTTTTTGACTTTCCTATTATGTACAAGGATGGCCCTTCTTCCCTCATATACCAAAAAATATATTCAGAACATCTCTAGATAAAAGCAGCCAAGTTAAAGATGCTATGAAGTTGGCATGTCAGTATGTGCCACCAGCTGATATGCCACTTTATGAGAGTTTACTGTGCGACTCAAATACACGTCAAACTGGAACTTCTGAATCTGATGATTAATGATAACTGAGAACGAAAATATATTCACAGTTTCATATATTTGACTCTCAAACAACACCTGCATATGCTATCAACTTTTAAAAATTAAAGTTACTTAAAAGTAATGTTTAAAAATACAATAAAAATTGAAAGTATCTGTATTTGGTGGAATAACAAGGTGGCTCCAACAAATTCAAAATTTCTGTAATCCTAAAAAATAATTTTAAAATCATCTGTTTCTTAAACAATCATTTACTTATGCCAATTACCATGTTATGTGTTAGTTTGAACATTAGAGGAAGCATTATTAATTTTTTAAAGAGTTTTTCTTACTTATCTCGAAAAGTACTAAATCGGAGCTGCCTGGTTTTTCCCCCAAACCCCTCAATTTATGATTATGTACCACATGGCCAAAGATCTGTGGGTCGTCCTGCTAAGAGATGGAGTGAAAATTTTATGAGATCATAACAGGCCTTGTGGTCTAACACTTGTCAGGCAGAAGAAGAAGAAAAAGAAGAAGAAGAAGAAGTGAATACATTTGGCGAGTTGGTTTGATTTCATACAATTTAATTTTTTTTTTATTTCATGCTGTTCCTTAATTCGAAAACTCACAGTTAAAGTGAGGTCATGAGTTCCCAATGACTGTCCGACAGCAAATACAGTCTTCTTATTACGGTATGGTGCACTACTTTGCATATGCATAAAGCGATGCACAAAATTAAATCTGTACCCGTTATAGAGATCATGCACTCTGTAGATAGTTCAATAGGTCAAATAGGTTAGTTTGCACTGTTAATGAAACAACTATTTGAAGTAAAATTGAAGAGTGATCCCAAATCGCGTTAAGCCCATTTTTATTAAAGGACTGGGCTAGTTTTTGTACCCACCAGTCTATGGACTGAGTGAGTTTGCTAGTGACATGCACAATATCACAGACTAACCCTTTAGACAAGAATTGGCGTTGTTTTGGAAGAAAACATGCTTAAAATGTGACAGAGGGCTCAAACTTAATCATAACATATATATGTAGGGCCTAGCCTACAAATCATAAAAAGGGCCAAATGGACTGAGCGAGTTTTGGGATCACACTCTTCAATTTCAGGATAAGATGCGAATAAATTTGCTTATTTAGCCTAGTATCAATATTTGAAGACTTGAAGTAACTTATGGTAAATAAGGATCTAGGCCTATATGCCATATTTGTGAAAATTGTGTTTTTACTGGAATAACAGTTTATGTACCTCATACTGTGACCATTTTCCTCGACACTATGAAAATGGCACTTAGATCTTGAAGTCTTCATTTAATGACACTATGAATGAAATGCTATTTCGTGGTAGACTAATGTTAGAACGACATTTAGCGTTCCTGGAAAGACGCTTTACGAATGAAATGGAATTTTGTGGTTAGTTGACGTTTACTGTTCCTGAAAAGGCACTTAGGCCTATAAAATCAAAATCATGTCGGCTAACTTTGAGTCTGACCGAAATATTAACAGAACCATCTATAGACATAAAATTCAATTTAGGTTATTATTCCTGGTATCTGCTAGACTTGTCGAACAGGGTCATAGTAAATAAAGTTACTTTATTAGACTTACGTGCTCACGTCTATCTCTGTCAGAATAGTCTCTTCTTTTGCTACTAGTACTGCGAGAAGAGCTTTTCTTACGGTGATGTACTGATGAAGCTTGAGGCGGCTTGATATTCAAGGCATCGTCTTCTTCCTCATCTTCTAACTTACTGTAAATTAAAATGACACTTGTCAATAAAGCTTACAGTCATCATTATAAGCTACAAACTTATTTTACGAGACAGATAACCTAACTCACCTAAAGCCAAGATCTTTTGTTGTCTCATCTTCACTTTGACTATCTACATCCAGTTCTAAGACTTCATAATCTGACATAATTTATATATTTCACTGTTAATTATACATGTAAAAACTTAATATTAAGACTGCATTCGATATCAAGATAAATGCAACACAAACCCTTTCATTGCTCACAAAACAAACGCTAAGCGCAATATGTCAACGTAGGCGAACGAAAATGATCGAAAGCTTTACATTCTAGGTCTTGGGTATAACTTCCTCTTCTTATAATGAATATGCTCATTTATCACATATGTTTATTATATTACGTCTCCACATTTTATAATTATTACGAAACACAAATTTTACAGCCGTTTGATACGTACTGTTGGCCGCACTGACCACAGACCAAGAGTAGAACAACGTTTGTTTAATTCTTGTAATACTGATGCCGTGGTTCCGTGACTTTTTTAGTTTACTTACAAATGGCTTTTAAGGAACCCGTAGATTCACTGCCGCCCTCACATAAACACGCCATCGGTCCCTATCCTGTGCAAGATTAATCCAGCCTCTATCGTCATATCCCACCTCCCTCAAATCCATTTTAATATTATCCTCCCATCTACGTCTCGGCCTCCCCAAAGGTCTTTTTCCCTCCGGTCTCCCAACTAACACTCTATATGCATTTCGGATTCGCCCTTGTTACAGAACTTCGAACAATGTTTAAAAATGAATGTTTTAAAGATCACACACTTTCCATAATAATAGGTCCATGCAGACACGTCACAGCATTAAGAAGTTTTCTTCTTTCTCCCTTTTTTTGATTTGTGGGGACTTGAGATCCTCCATGGGTGAGCTACTGTCTGTGCATGTGCGCGCGCGTGTGTAGGTTCTCTCTCTCTCTCTCTCTCTCTATATATATATATATATATATATATATATATATATATATATATATAACTTCACAATCTTTCGAAATTTGGACCTGACTTTATTTTTAGGTGAAAACAGGCTGATAAGAAAAAATCCTATTTGTGGTCAGTCACTTGGATTTAGCCAATTTTAACGACTACAACGAATAGAACACCTATTTTCTGTCTGTTTTTCTGAAGAAGAAGGTAGATGAAATCTTGTGAAGTTTTTTTATATTTATTATTATTTTTTCCATCAGCAATGAAAAAAGTTCAATCCAAAAACATAGTCGTTTTGAAATTCATTCCAAATGAAATTGAAAGAAAATGGAATTTTAGGTCAAATCAATAGGAAACTCAGGGCTTCTTCTTCTTCTTCTTCTCTTGTACAGAGGAGGGACCTAAAGGCATACACTGCAGCCCAAGGCTTATTGTACTTACCACTTCTATTCTGTGAATGATTGGGTAGCCGAATGGCTGCACTCTTGTAGAAATACAGCACACCACACCATGAACTTAACCCAGGCTATAGTATGGATGATGATATGTGAATTAATGATGGTGAAATGAATCCGAGGTCCAACACCGAAAGTTATCCAGCAATTCTGCTTTAATTGGTTGAGGGAAAACTCCGGAAAAAACCTCAACCAGGTAACTTGTCCCAACCAGGATTCAAACCTGGGCCCACTCGTTTCACGATCAGATGCACTGAGTGTTACTCCATAGCAGTGGACACACAGTCAGGGCATAATTAGATGGTGTTCGGGTAAAGGAGATTAAAGTCATTTTTTGTGCAGGGGGATACATAAGTTAAATTCTACATGTGAGTGTGCAAAAAACAAAAGAATATTAGCATTTGATATGTTTCATTTGTGTTTAATTTTCATTTAACTCAAAACTCATTTACTACTACTACTAATAAAATTTAATAATTTTCGTTCGCTGTTGAACTGCAGTTGACCATGAGGGCCCAGAATAAAAAGAATTGTGCAATAATTATATAGGTTAAACAATGAATTTAACAATTATAATAATAAATTAAGATATACAAAACTTTCAGTTTCTGAAAAAAGAGATATAAATAATATGGAATATGATCAAAGAATAGTTTAAAATATCAATTTGAAAAGTATAGATGGTGGTGAAGAGCCCCTAAGGAATCTTTTATAACATTGATAATTATTTCTCGCAATGAATTTACTGTGAAACCTAATTCTATTACGATTTTATGTACAAATTTTGTAACTCTCCTCTGGTTCCAAACAATAAACCGTATATTTTCCAGTTATGTAAAGAGATGTTATATTTGTGCTTAGGTAGGGAAGACAGTCTTCGTAAATTTCTCACTTTTCTTGATCTACTTCTTCTTCCTCAAATCTTATATTTGGATCAAGAACATAGGTCTTGTGATGTTCTGTATCAATCGCAACAATATCAACCCTTCTGTTGGAGCCATTTGTTGATATACAATGTATTTCTTCAAACACTTGCCATTTCCAGGAGTGTAGTGAAGATGTCAGTGCTGAACGAACTCTGTGATGTCTTGAGTTTCTTTGAAGTTCTCCTTTAGAGAAGAAGCCTAACACATGTACAAGTGTTTAAATCTTGCTACATCCGGTGTGACAGCAGCAGGCAGTGTTGTGATTTGTTCCTGGAGTTACTCGTACAGCAGTGATGTTACATGACATTTTTAAAGTATTTGTCCATTCAGATGCAGAATGGACATTTCGTCTGCTCACCCAGTTGTTAAATTTTGGGATATCAGTAAATTACCTGTACTCTGCTACCTCTAGTCTTATGTGATGACCAATTTATCGTATCTTATCTGACTTATCTTCCTTTATCCAAACATAATCGAATTTATAATGGTTAAATCAATTGGACAGTGAGGACATTATAATCGGGTACCGTAATCCGACCAAAACGGAATGTAGGGCCACTTTAATTTATGACATTCTACTGATTAATATAGGAAACAGATTCTCAAAGTCTGGCTACAGTTCATACTCTGATGTGCAGATGACTCCACTGGCTATGCCTCGAGGATATCTTCTGGTATCTAACAATAAGAACAACATGAAACTGCTTTCATCATGATCGTCTGTTGTCCCACCATTCTGAATTTCTGCCTCATAGACGCCTCCACCTCTGAAATAGAATCCAACTCTACCAAACCAGGAGAATTCCAGTTAATCTCTTAATTGATTATATCTGGAGGCATTAGAAACAAACCAAACAACAATTTCGGTTATGTTCTGAAGTCACTACATAATTTTGCGACTCATTCACTAACACAATGTAGTCACCGGTATAGCTCAGTCGGCTAAGGTGCTTGCTTTCCAATCAGAAGTTATGCTTGGGAGCGGGTTCGATTCTCGCTTGGGCTGATTACCTAGTTGGGTTTTTTCCGAGGTTTTCCCCAACCGTAGGGTAAATGTCAGGTTATCTATGGCAAATCCTCGGCCTCATCTTGCCAAATATCATCTCGTTATCACCAATTCACCAACGCTAAATAATCTCGTAGTTGATACAGCATCGTTAAACAGCCAAGTAAAAAACTAATGCTGTGTCATGGGTGATTATCTTACAACTGTACCACTAAAGATATTGTCATGACAAAATTAGTCACGACAGTAATGTACGAGTATGAAGCAGTATATCACTATAATTATCTTCTTTTTAGTTGATACTGTAGTCTAATTATCTTTCGGTGCAGGTCCAATAATTAATATATAGTATGCTATATTTTCACAAGTATTAATTATTTGGTGCTATAATCACTATGTGGATACAGACTGTTCATCAACGAGTACTTTTCATTTGCCATATGCTGAATTAGCTTTAGGAATGTATGGAAGTATTAATTATAAATACTGTAATCATTCAATCAATACATTCTATCTCATCTATTAAATATTCAATAGTTCTCACGAATCATATGACTGTACACAGAAACCACTACCTACCAGTATTCAGAAGTAATATTGGTAATTTATTTCACAATTAGAAATGCAGCTTACTGTCATTTGTGTCAGTAAAGAAAATAAATATATGTATAATAACAATTGTGTCTTCTACTTTTGAAAGCAATGAACACCAAGGATCTTTGTCACACAAGTTCTAGGTCACGAAATAATAGTCTGAAAGTACTTTTTATACAATGTAAATATGTCAATATGACATGAAAGCGTACGATTATAGATTCATGAATAAAATATTTTTAATGGCACTAATCATTACCGCCAGTAAATCCTGTGGGTACAGCTTGCTTATGTTTGTAAAAATGACAAACTACAAAATCAAACACACCTGTAGAAATCATGATATAGAAAGGAACTTACTTGCACGTGTTGAAGCAGCACTTTCGAGACAGAAATTTGTGTAAAATTAAATCCAGTGTGCACGAAAGTGACAAAGATATTCAATTTATCAATAGTATTGAGTTTAATTCCAGTACTGCTAGTGATGGTAATCTTGTTTCGAATTCAAGCTTATTTCATTTACCAAATTTGAAATCATCAATTTCAGAAGAAAATACTTCTATCTATAAGGAAGAACTCGTCTTGTAGTAATTAGATCCTCCTCATATGTTACTTCTTGTTTCAAAGTAGAGGTCTGGACATTGGATGAAAAATATGCCTGAAGAACTTATAGACTTCGCAAAAGATTATTCCGAAGATAATTGCACAGCAAATAGTTGTCAATATTACACGAAAATATCAATTCATCAGAAAGCTGAAACACTACACATAATGGGTGAAATTGCAGCGATAATAATAGCAATCCAGAGAAAGCTATATTCTGATTGTGTATTTCTATTGAAATCTAATGATCCAGGTTAGAATTTTTAAACTTTAATTTTTTTATCTGTTACGTAGGAAGGGTCTAAAGGCTAGCACTGCAGTCTCTAGTGGACTTATTGTATGTTACCACACCTATGGAAGGAATGATGTTTTAAGGCCGAATGGTTGTGCTCCTGTAGATATCATGACTTGTTGTATGGTGCCATCTGTAGATTCAGCTTGCACGTCTCTACGGTTCCATGGAGTCCCACTATAGTGCCCTCCATCTCTTCAAAAGCATACTGTGCTTCCTCAGGTTGATGTCATTTGTGTATCAGTCACAATAGTATATCACGTTGGTATTGCTTTGGGTAAAGTTACGGAAATGATAATGTAGGGTTATCACATGATAAAGAATTATTCACAAAGTAGTAAATTGTAATAAAAAAGCTTATATGTGGAAAAAAGACAGTATAATTTTAATTCCAGAGCATGCAGTATTTAAATTTCGTATTATTTTGTGAATGGTGAATTTTTACAGGATGGAAAGTACTGCTGTTATTAAAAATTCTGGCTAAATTGCTGGCAGGGCAAGGAATTACAACAGTTGTACGCAATATCAAGTCACTTCACCATGCTTCTCATGTAATGTCATGTAAGAGAAATAGTCCCATTTATATAGTCATTCCTGAGGACAAAAACCTTCTTCAGGTAATGTAGATATACTGTATAAATGCACGTCTCTATGCACATGCACATGCACCCACTCAGATACACACCTCTGCACACATACCGGTACACATAAAAAATTGATTATCCAATTACAGTAAAATGTTAATTATTTGAGCCATCCATTATCTGAAATACTGCTGTGCTAAAAAAAAATTATACAATTTCAATTTAGTGCATTAGTTGTTATGTTTAACTATTACCTCCAAAGCTGAATATACTCGTTGAGTTTTTTCAAACACATAAGAATAGTTTTACTTTGTCATTATTGGAATTAAGAATCAAATTTTGACTCTAGCTATCATTTCTTAAATCAATTATTTTTTTATAAGACGTAGGCTACTTAATATTTCAAAATACAGGATTGAAAGCAACTGAGTGTTACAGTAATCTCGCTTATCCGATCTGGAAGGGATCAGATAAGGGAAAGTGTCAGATAATGCAGAATAACAAAGATACGAGTATATATGTAATAAAACAAGTATTATAATAAAATATTTTACTTACTGAATAAAAGAAATGGTACAGAAGTTAGAAAAAAAATGTGTCATTAATGTTTGAGTGCCTATTGATTGAAGTTTTCTCGCTGTGAGATCTACCACAAATAGTTATGGATAATACAGAATGTCAGATGACCGAAGATCAGATAATAATCGAGACGTTACTGTATAATGTCCTGGTATGTATTATGTAAACTATTGGATTAACTGAAATAAAGTTGATCTCGATTAGTTTGTATAAACAACGTTCTGCTGTATCTTATTGTGCATGCAATTATGTTTACATTTTTCTGTTTTTTATTAGACACTCAGAGTATGGACAAGTCCATTTTGGCTACTCTTCGTAGACAACGATATTATGAAGTACCTACAGAAACTCTATATTCCATTTGACTGTAAATTTGTAGTTGTTGAAAGAGAGTCAGAAATAAATTTTACACTTTGTGAAATGTACCAAGTTGGAAAGGGATTTTCCAAGAGAAAGAGTTTTCTTGGAAGCTGGTCCTTCAAAAAAGGTCTTGATTGGATTGAATGTGGCCTATACTTTCGAAGAAACAACCTTCAAGGTCTTCATATTCCAGCTGCTGTTATCAACGTAAGTGCAATTCTTAGTTTTATTTTGGCATGTATTAAGCAGTATGTTAGAAATTTATTCAAACTTTAATGAAAGTTGATATAAAATTTTTTACTTTTTTGAAATACTTTTATCAATGATGATAAAGTTCTCTTTAGTAATTACGCTTTCGTAAGGTGAATTTATTGTATCTCTAGTATTAGTTTGAAATTAATGGTCTTAGATGTTTATCCACCTCTGATTAAGGTTCTGGGTGATACGTACATCTATTATCATCAGACTGTACATCTCACTTGACGATACATGTCAAGAGAAAGAACAATATTGTTTATATACATCTGACGTCTGATTAGTGTAATATGTTACTAGTCAGCGATGCATGCAATGGAGGGGGAAAGGAATTGGCCACCCTACCTCACTATCTCCTGACTTAATTACTTCATAAGTGATGCATTATTGGTATCACTGATGAGGTTCAAACCTGTCTTTGGACAGTTAACTAAACAACAACAACAGCTGTTTATCTTATTTCGAATGAAAGCACCAACTCAGACAGGAGGATGGATGCATTTTCTAATGAATTTGAAAGTGATCATGAAGAAATGAAGATTCAGTTTTATTTGCAGTTTTAATATAATTCTATGTAGTAACAGTATTCTAGTAACAACAAAATGTATCAATTAATTTTGAATGTGAAATACACTGAAAATAAACAGCATAACACAAATTGCACACCATGGCTGGAGGTGAAACAGAAAATTAATAAGAGAAATATTGAAGATGAAAGTTATCATGAATTTGCAGTGGGTATCAATGCATTGTGAAGCACACGAAAATGAGGCTGTAGGTACATTAGAAAGGAAGTAACATCCAACAATGAGAAACTTCAATACATGATTTAAATTAGAATTGAATCACGGAAAAATTTTAACTAGTCAATGAATGCGATTACCTTGCAGAACTTTTATAAGTTGGAAATTGTAATGTTTCTAGACCCTATGTATGTAACGAATCAGAATAGATTAATGCAGAACATATAAACTCTTGTGAAGCTCTATCAGTGACGATGTCATAGAGAAATATTGTACTGGAAGGTGACAATAACTTGTCACAAACCAGCACATGGATATTAACTATTTTATTCATTTTTATGATAGATACCTCCAAGAATGTCTGCAATAAACAGTGGAAATGGAATAGCTATAGGTGGCTTCCTGGGCAGAATGTGGAACATTCTTCAAGACAGGCTTAACTTCACGTAAGTTGTTATGATTTACTTAGTCTTACGTTAAAAAGTGTTAACACTTTTTAACGTAAAACTAAGTAAATTTTATGGTTTTAACAAAGTGTTAACGAGAACTTTAATCAATGTTATGATTTATATCTACTTTTAGATTAATAATTATTCTCAGTAACAGGTATATCATCCTAAAATTTTCTTGTTTAAAGAATTAATAAATACTAAAACACAAAAGAGTTAAATTTAAGTTACTGGCATACTTATTGAGTCATGAGGTTGCTTTTTGATGGGTGGTACATTGAGTTTTTCTGGCAGTGGTTTGTCTTTAGCCCTGAGAAGGACGCAATGCGTGGGTTTTCCTTATTAGTTATTGCACTAAGCTAGTAAACAATTCTGCTAGCACTTTACATTGTCAGTCTCAGTCAGTTTTCTGAACTGTATTGAGAAATACGTATTTTTAACTATGGTTAGATACACAATACAGCAATGTATTTTCCTTGTTAATACGTAACTATCTACTGAAGAAGAACTCATAAGGGTTGTGTTTAGACTAGTTTCAATGGCGTTTTCTGAAGGCTGCACAGTTACCGAAACAGTGCTTTATTAAATTATTCAGTAATGAGTGAGAAACAGTTTCCGTTTTTGATAAAAAGAAATGTTGTCTGAAGCATGCCCTAGCAAACAAATCCATATAGGCCCTAAAAAGAAATGAGCCCAAAGAAGTATCCGCTGCCTAGCACAAAAACTGAATACTCGTAATGTTCTGTGGTACCTGATAAGAGGTTTGACATTTCTTGAGTTTTATCCCTATAAGATATCAGTGATTTAGGTGACGTAATAAAGTGTGTTAATTAAGTAAATATGGCTCAATTCAGGCATTCTATTCCCCAAAGAGTACTCCTGTATGATTCATACGTGCCTACAGAATAGGCTCATGCTGTAAGGAGATTATTTCAAGAGAGATTCCCTGGTGTCCAAGTTCCAAATTGAAGTTCAATTCAAAGATTGGAAAATAAATTTCGTGAAATGGGACGTGTTCTTGATAAGAAGCTAGACAACCTCGTACAATACTCACAGAAGAAGCTCTACATACCATTGGACACGGCTCTTGAAAATTCTCCTAGAAACTCACTTCGACGTCTTTCTCAGCAAATGGAAATTTCCTATGACTCTGTTCGAACGGCTACCAAAATTACTAAAGTTAAAACCCTTGCTTGATATGTGTGAATAAATTACTTTTACTTACTTTTTAAGTGTTAACGTTTTAAGTGTTTATTAGTAATAGCTAGGGACCGAACTTTTAGGTTTTTAAAAAGACCATTTTAGGTTTTTGGAATATGTAGAATAGGTTGTTATAGGTTTTATGTCCAACCTGTGAAAGGGATCGCAAAAACTGCCTGATCATTAAAAATGTATCCTTACAGTTATTCTTAAAAAATAAATATATATTTATTAAGGCAACATGGACCACGAAACTTACCTTTTCAAGAACCAAACTATTTGTCAAAATTTATAAGATTCGACATTTTTGCTCCTTCCTCTTTAACATTCTTTGTAGTTTCAATAAATTATTTTAACAATTAACAATTTATCTAATATAAATTGACTTGATATAACTACATAAATTTCAATTTCCAACAGATAAAATTATAGTGCACATACAACTTTTGAATTAAATTTGTTCAAACTTGATCAAGAATTATTTTGAAAAGCAACAAACAAAACAACATTATTTACTGCTACTGTTCCTGGTTGTAATATATGACCAAATTCTTTTCAAGATTCTCGACTGAGAACTTTTTTCTATTGTCTCTCAAAATACACATGAAAGACGAAAAGGTTCTTTTGGCAGCACATGACGTCATAGGTGCAAATTTCATTGCTGCCACTGCAGCAGCTACCCTGGTAACTGATAATGAAGCTTTCTTCCTGGAGAATGGAGCACACATTTTTCATTTTTTTAAACCCTGGATTCCTCTGCAATATTTTTTTCAGTTTTAATGTGACGACTTCACCCATGGTACTTGTTTCTGTAGAAGCGAGTCGATGACACCAATTGCATCTTTTAAGTTGTAGCGATGAAGATTCCAAGTATTCAATATATTTTGGAAGACCATTGAAATGTGCCTTGAGGAAAGCAAGGGAGCCATGCTAAGTACAGATTTTGCCTTATGGATTGAGGCAACCTCCTCCACGATGAGAGTGTTCTCCCCCCCCCCCCTTTCTCGAAATGAATGTATTGATATTTCTCTCAAAAAAAAAAAAAAAATCAATATATAACGCAGTAAATACAGGATAACTCTTATCAACAATGATTTAGGTTTTTTTTAGGTACTAAGGCCCAATTTAGGTTTTTTTAGATTCAACAGAATTCACATATACAACTCCTACGATCATGATTCGGAAAAGTATTGAAGAAATCAGGAGTTCAGAAGCAAGGAAAAAATAGGTAAACACTTACAAATCCAGTCCCTTACGCGACACATGTAGGCACATTTTTAAAGTGTTTATTAGTGTCTATTTTTTAAAGTATTTATTAGTAAGAAGTAATAATAACTCACGCAGCAAACTGTAGGTAGATTTTTTTAAGAGTTTATTTTTAAATACTTATTAGTAATAACTTATGCGACAAACTTTTCGTAGAAGATTCTTGATGTTTATTGGTGTCTATTTTTAAAGTGTTTATTAGTAATAAATTACGCGACAAACTGTAGGCACATTTACTGCGGACTTCCTGACATTCGTTCACTGTGGTTATCGGCTTGACTCGCGCAAGACCTCCAAGCAATGGAAGCGGGTGCGAGGAGGATTGTTCACCCAGTATATGAAAGATACGACATTTTAAGTACATCCCACAAGATATAAATTTGCATTTCATAAGATAAAGTGTTGTTTTAGATTGGACTATTACGTCCCAGAAATAAATTCCTGGGGATGGTTGAAGAAAAATACGTCTTGGAATGGGATGATGGGAATGCTTCAACGAGGGGAAGTGCATATGGGAGCTTGTGCTATATTTGTAACTCCTGCAAGAGCTGACACCGTAGACTTCACGATGCCACTACTTAATTTCAAGTATGTATCTATGAAAGTTGGATTGAGTCGAAGTTAAGAATCAAAATAAACAGGCAATATGAAACTGTTGAGCTTTACATGAATTCATATCTAGCGAGCTAAATTTCATAATATTGTTCCTAATTCATGCAATACTGTTCATTCATAGACTAACTGTAAACGAAACATATCCAATGATTTCGGCCATGTCTCGAAGTAATATTAAGGTTTAATACCAGAGAAAAGAAGTATAGGCCATTCGTTATTTCGTGAAACCAAATGAATGCATGTGCCGTAGCTCATAGTAAGAACCTTATGGTGGAGGTAAGTGAGCTAGCTAGCTGCAAGTGGAAGCATAGCGAGAGAGGGAAGCTTCTCTGTCCACTTTCTTCTTCTTACACGCAAGTACGTTTCATGAGATAACAAATGGTCTATAGGCTTAAACAATTGAAAACATATTCATAGCATTCGTAATGAAATGAAAGATCAAATATATATTCTATTTCTATCATGTTACCATTTATGGTCATTGTCTATGATCATATTTAATTGTAGAAAATTATTGTATATTTTAATTTAATGTACCTATCTGAATTTAAGAGATGTGTAATATACTGGACTTCCAATAGCTACTAAATTGCGATGTTACAAGACAATAATCCAACCAGTGTTACTATATGGGGCAGAAACATGGGCAATTAGAAAAAGAATGGAAAATACTCTTTGTAGTTTTTGAAAACAAAGTTTTAACCTCCTGAGTCCTGAGATATTTGTTGTTTTATTTTAAAGTTCAATATAATTCTACACTTGACATACATCTTATAACCAGACATCGGATTCTAGGGCAAATGCCTATTTTGTTTCTTTAGGAGAAAAGTAAAAATAATTATTAATATTTGTGTTTCATGGAAACTGAAAGGTATTCAAAGAGTTTTATAGTGCCCTAAAATGCCCTAAAACGGTTATTAGAGCCTAATTTGTTAATATTCGCCTAAAAATGCCTAACTCACTGTAAAGTTTCGCATTTTACTCTTACTTTTTATAATTTATACATGCATTCACTGCGAAATTTAAGGCATTTAACAAGTGGAAAGTTTGCTTCACATCGGCCATGAAACCATTGATAAAGGAAACAGAATGTTTTGAATCTCACGACACTCGCAATAGATTTCACCGAATTTAACATGTTTGGAGGCATAAATGCCGACAAAGAACCAACCTTAGTTTTGAAGCAGGCAACAATCACAACATGTGCTGCTACCGATTCAGAGATATACTATACTATAAAAATGACTGTTTTCGGTCTGAAACCGATTAGCTGTACTGCCCTTCAGAGTGTCATAAAATCACAATTTTTGGAGAAAGAGTGTTTTTGAAATATTTATGAAAAGTCGTAAAACTGCGAATTAGTAGGGTAAACCGTTACAAAATATTTAAAAGAATGGCCCTCCTAGTGTTAACACTACCAGGAAATGCAACAATAAGTGGAACTTTGTATTTTTGTCCAATTGAATCTCAATAACAACGGTTCATTTGAATGCTCGTTAACAGTTGCTCTTTCCCTCACCTTATTTGTGTTGAGAAGTTTTGAGCGGTAGGACGTTTTCCTGTGAAGTTTAACGCGATAATGCCGAAAAATATAAGTGCAAAATCTACATTGATCTGGCAATGGCTAACAGAATATTCAGAATTCACTTATGATGGAAAAATAATATTCTACAAGATTTGTAGCAAACAGGTATGTAACAATAGTTGAAATATAAAAATTCTATTAATTTTAATGAGTAGGCCTATAATATTTATACATTGACTGAGCTATCCTGAGGTATAATTCTTTTTAAGACCACTACACTTTAACCTTTTAAGTTCCGATAGTTAAAGTATTTGCAGGTCATTAAAATTTTGATTGTTCGAACCCACTAACTTTGTGATAGAAATACGGCAATACAACAATTAGGATTTTATTTTAATTCAGTTTACTTTACATTTTTAGATTTCGCAAGAAAAGAAGTGCCACCTAAAGCAGCATGTGCAAGGAGCGGCTCATAAGGCTAAAGCTCAGTAGAAAAATCAACTGCAACAAACTTTACTAACACAGCCTACTTCATCCAATCTCAGCAGCAATTTCTATGCTGATTTAACCAGAGCGTTTGTTGCTGCTAACATTCCCTGGAATGCAATTGAAAATCCGGTTTTAAGACAGTTTTTACAAAAATACTGCAAAAAAATATCCCATCTGAGTCGACCCTAAGAAAAAATTACTTAGACAGAATATACTATGAAACTTTAGCTTCCATTCGGGAGGATATAGGTGATTCTTACATATGGGTCTCTGTGGATGAAACCTCAGATCCTATGAATAGGTATATAGCAAATATGGTAGTAGGAAAACTTAGTCCTGATGGACCTTCGATTCCACACCTCGTATGTGTTAAGGAACTTTCGAAAGTGAATAGCCAAGCCATTGCTTATTTTGTAAATAAAGGCCTACAGTCTTTATACTCAGGTAATATAGACGATTCTAAAGTTCTGTTGTTTTGTACTGATGCTGCCTCATACATGGTTGCTGCAGCTCCACTTCTTAAACCATTTTATCCTAACCTCACGCATGTAACCTGTCTAGCACATGGCCTTCACAGGGTTTCTGAAACAATCCGGAATGAATTTTCTCTTGTCAATTCGTTTATTTCTAACACAAAAAAATGTTTTTGTAAAGCCCCAGCCAGGATTTCAATATTCAGAGAGAACTTTCCAGATATCCCACTCCCACCTCAGCCGGTTGTTACACGATGGGGAACCTGGATTCAGTCAGTGGTGTATTATTCTAAGTATTTTAAAGAAGTGGTCACAGTTATTGATAAATTACCTGAAACTGATAGTGCAGCGTGTGTGAAAGCAGTGAAAGATTGTCTGAATGACTCACGAGTGAAAAACGATATTGCCTACATAACATCAAACTTTTCTTTCATACCTGCAAGCATTGAACAATTAGAACGTGAAAAACAATCTCTTTGTAGCCAAATAGCAATAGTAAAGGAAGCTCAAGTGAACATACATTCTGCTTTGGGCGAAACTGGGAAAAAAGTTAAAAATAAGTGGGACAACGTATTAAATAAGAATGTAGGATTTTCATTGTTGGAAAAAGTATCAAGAGTGATATCGGGGGAAAGTGTAAATGTTCCAGTAAGTATTGATGTTTCTTTGTACCTAATTTAAAATTTGCGCCTCTCACATCAGTTTCGGTTGAAAGAAGTTTTTCTCCTTTCAAAATGATTCTCAGTGACAAAAGGCAAAGGTTAACTGTGGAGAATTTAGAAAAAATTCTGGTGGTGTACTGTGCAGATAATTATAATAAAGTCTGAGCATGGAACTGAATTTCAATAACTTAAAATGAGTAATCTTGATATCAATAATCATTATTTCATTAGTTTCAATATATTAAATTTGTGCAGCTTTGTTTATAAATATAATATAGTATTCTTTTTTAGTGTTTAAACATACTTTTTTGTGCGTATTTTAGTGTATAACTAAAAATTTCAGTGAAAGAAATAAGTATGATACCTTGATGTGCCTAAAATGTCTATTTTCATTAAAATAGAGCCTAATTTTACAAATTTTGAGCTTATTTTAGGCGCCTAAAACTGCAATTTTTAGTGCCTAAAAATCCGATGTCTACTTATAACATAATCATGTATGAAGTACAGTATAGTATACTACCGGTATACACTTAGGAGGTTGAGAAACATCTTTGGTCCCATTAATGAAAATGTATACACTTAGGAGGTTACGAAACATCTTTGGTCCCATTAATGAAAATGGATAATTAGGAAAAACAGAGAAATTAGATGGTTATATAAGGCTCCAGACATCATAGCAGTTCTAGAGTAAGTGAATTCGCTGGCTAGGGCACATTCTCTGAAGAGACAATGACACCTTGCTGAAAAGTGCATGAAGAGAGAACCTGGTTGGTCAGAGACCTTGTTGGCAGATCAAAATTATGGTACAGCAGACAGATAAAGTCAGAATGAATCTTATCTTTCTAGGAGGACGTTAACAGCAAAGAGAGGACAAAGTGGAATGGAGGAAAATTGTGAACAAGCCAAAAACCTTCTATGGTTTGACACACCACGGAAATTATTGATCGGTACACAATGGCATGCAAGATGAAAGCACCTTTCCCATAACTTTGTTGTAACAATACTAGTTCTGTAAGCTCCAGAACTTTCCATACGAAGTCAGGACAATTTTTTATTGTGATCCTTAAAAAGCGAAAACGACATAATACTGGTAGTACTAGAATTTCATATTTTAGAGGAACGTATTTTGCATTCTTTTCTGAGAGTCCACATAAATTATATATGCCACCTTCTCAAAAGACATCCATTTTGTAAATGTTTCCTGGTTGGATCATGTTAAGCATTATTCCAATAACTTTTTTGGTCTGACATAAGTATTAAGACAGTAAAATAAGTGAAGAATTTATGACAATATATTAGGCCTACCTATAATTTAAAAGTAATGATTCAATTCTCTCTCCTTTTTATGCGAGTATGTTGCAAAACATCTATTGGCGCATACTAAAATCCACATCTACAACAGCCTTTCAATTTTCACAATCCTTTTCAGTCTTTCGACAAAAGTTCTGTAGCAATGGAATTTTCCGGTATGTTTGTATGATTTAACAGCTAGGTGTTTACATGCTACTGTCCTTCAGTGCATAAACGTTGTTTGTTTTAGTGCACTGCTCAACAGAAATAATTTGTTTTGCCTGACATTGCCATTGGGAAAAATTCCTCTCCAAGTGGATTTTTCGGTCTTCAGATGTAATTAAAATTATTGTAGGACATACAGAATAGAGCAGTAAATATAAAAAATATGGCCGATTTCACTCGCATATTTATAAGGGGTCCTTTTGGCATTTCCTGAGAGAATCAGTGACTGTGAGAAAATTTATAGATGACTGTTATAACACGAGTCATGTGTCCCCTGAAATCCTGAGGTATAACTGGAGAGCAGTGGTTTTTTATTCAATTTGATTTAAAACTTGTTAAAGCTCACCACGTTTTCCTTATATTATATGCTACAATATTAACCTAATACTTTTACAGCCCATAAAAATAAATTATTATATAATAGTCTTTATTTTTTTAAGGAACAGATGCTCGTATTGTTATTCAATTGTCTTTTTCTGTGCAGATATAGTGTCTTCATTCAAAGACCTAGTGTTCACAGTATGGTCTGGAATTCTCTGATTAAACCATTTACGCCTGAGTTATGGGGGTTTTGTGGTATAGCAATGATTGTAACGGCTCTTCATCTATGGTTACTGAATATTTGTTTACGTCACTTCCTGAAAGACAGAGGCGAGGAGTTAAGACAATATACTTTCCAGGACACATTATTTTGTCTTATTAGCATATTTTTTCAACAAGGTACTATTACTATGTTACTGTAATACAAGTTTAGTTTATATCGAATCCTATATTCTTTCTCTGTTTCATATATTGGGTGTCTGGATGAAAGCTATCAAAGAATAAAAGAAGTGATATCTGGTTTGCGCCACTGCAAAGAAAATTTCTTAATAAGTTTTATCCATACTCGCTCAAGTGCAAATGTCTACAGGTGACCATAGCAAGCTTAGCAAACAATTTCTACATTGCAGGAGAAGACTGCATGCGGAGTGTGGCTAGCCAATTCTGCCACAGATGTTGTGTCATTTTAGAACGCAATATGGAGGTAAACCTCCAATATAGAAAAGCACCTGGTTCTGAGACACAAACTGAGGACGACAAAAAGTCTGCTTTTATTTTGGATATCTTTCATCCTAATATCCTATTTATGGCTTCATCATTCTGTTGAAACTCCTTAATTTGTTCGATTCTATGATTATTTTGACACTTTTACATTTCTTCTAATCTTGGACACTAGATATTTTTTGTGTTTGTTATTTCGTTTTCGTTGAGAGATTATTTATTCTCCCTTCATTATTAATTTATTGTTTATTATCAGGACTGTCCAACTTGAAGTTAGCTAAGGGCCTCATTCTATATTCCTTAGACAATGTGCGGGGCACACACATGGAAATTAGGCCTATAAAGCATCAACAATGTTTTTTTTTTTTTTTTTTTTTTTTTTTCAGTTGACACACTGAAACAGAAAATTCGTTGCCTTATTACGTCACTTTGTTTAATTTGTGAAAAATTGCTTTGAATTATTTCGTCGTTGTTCCTGCAATAACTCCTATGTGCAAAATATAAAATTTTTCAGTAGGAAGAAAAAACACATTTATTCATTCTATGGCATTCATACATAAGAGATTGTGAATTCGTACATTTTCGAAACAAAGAAATATAATTACATATAGGAGATTTTATTATTTGCTGTATCACTATTTAAGTTATTTAATAGAGCAAAAATCTGAAAATCGATAAATATGTCACATAGGCGTTATTGCAGGAACAACGACAATTTTCTAATCTAATTCATATTTTGTAATTACTTTGATAAGTAAAAATACTGTACGGTATATGGATATTTAAGGCGAATGATGAGCATAGAAACATTCAGTCAAGAGTAATTTTATTTAGATACCAAACAGAAACAACATGTAGCCTACTAAAAGTATTTAGAAACAAAACTTGCACATAAGTTTTTATACCTAATTTTCCTTAATGAGAATGTTGTGAGCAGTCTGTTTCTGCTACAAGTGCTAGTATATCCATGGCAACATTTGTAGTGACAAGTCTCAGCGAATACATTAAAAAATAAAAAAAAACATGAATACCGTACATTTTAACTCCAAAATCACGGAGATAGGAAAACTGATTTTCTGACAACAGGTTGAAGAAGTTGACGTCTTTCTCTTCTCTGGTGCTAAGAAAAGTATCTGTTTGCAGGTCACATACCGGTAGTTCTAGTTGATATATAGAATTGTGGTCTTCAATTTTCACACTTAGTGTATTTTTAAAAAGTGCAATGCTACCATTTAGTTCATCAAACTCTTTAAATCTTACATTGATGCATTGTTATAAGTTTTACAGTTTTCTGCGGATAGTTTTTTTGGTGAGTTATTTTACGACACTTTATCAACTCCTGTTCTGCGGATAGTTCCAAGCATGAAGGGAAATGAGTCAAACTGTTTTTTTAGGCTTATCTTGAAAATTTAAATTTTCTCTCGAAAGTTATTCACATGGCCGTATAGGGTTGGCCTAACCTTATCCTTTTTCTGGAGTTTCAAATTTAGTTCATTTAAATGTGCTGTGATATCTGTCATGACTGCTAGTTTAAAGAGTAACTTCTTAACTAGCTCGTCTGTTTCTAGCTTCCCTAACTGTCTTAGAAATGTGTGAATTTCCCTTCTAAGAGCAGAGAATCTTTTCAGGTATTTTCCGGCACTAAGCCACTTTACTTCCGAGTGAAATAATAAATTATTATACGAAGCTTCTAACTTTTCCAACAGTGCTAGAAAATGTTGATAGATGAGTTATCTATTTCCTCCATGAATTATGTTTGTAATTTTTAGCACATCTTTCATCACTTCACTCTGCTTTAATGATTTTTCACATAAAGTCTCTTGATGTATAATGCAATGAATCAAAGGAAAATTAATGTAATTTTTCGTATATGATCAAACAATCCATTATTACTATCAGTCATAGATTTTGTACTGTTGGTAACAATACATATGCATTTCTCAAACCCACCATATTTCTGCGCTGCACTTTGGACTGCCTCATAAATATCAGCTCCTCTAGTTAAACACAACTCTACCAATTCTTCATTCATCATGAAGTGAAGATGAATGGTATAAACAAAGACAAGTACCGGTACGGTAACAGACTAATACTGGTATCTGGTCAGTACTTTCGTCCAGGTACAGTGAAAAATATTTAAATTTTTTAATAATTGCAGCTACCTTGTTGCAGACATGTTTCTCCATGTCGGAGATCCTTCTTGCAATGGGACAAATTTCAAAATTTTCCGGCATTGCTGTGCCATGAAATACTTTGACCATTTCTACAGTACATTTTTTAAATAGCCAGCCATCTATGAATGACCTTTTCGGATTTAGCCAATTCAAGAGCTACAACAAAGAAGGCTGTCAGACATGATGTTTGTGTTTTTGAAACTTTCATAACATATCTGTTTTCTGTTAAAGTTGTTCATTATATGTAGTCCTTAAGCATCACAGTTCTGGCAGTTCCTTCATGTTTCTTAAATTTTTTTCACAATAAGTAATGCCGCTTCAGATTGTATTTTTTAGGCACCAACAATGTTTGCAAGCACACAAAAAAAAAAACAAATAAATAAATAAAAAGACCAAAAAAAACAAAAAAAAAAAACAAAATATTTTAACATTCGGTTTTCATCATCAATTTCTTTTACTGTAGTAAACTTACTTATCTTGTTACATTTCACAAAATTATGTAGCATGTATCTAATGCTCTCGATTTAATAACAAAGTTATTCTCTTTCTTGCTTTCAAATATTTTGATAGGATATCAGATCAAGATATGTCTTCAGAACTTCACAGATTTCTATAATATATATCCATCTCTACTTCCTGTTGGGATAGGAAACAGTTTGGTGTGGTTGTTATTCCAATCCTGTAGAAATTTTGCTTAAACAATTATGTGATCAAACTAAACATTGCTATAGCTGATTTACGAGGTGCTTCAGGTATCAATCCAGGATCATTGAGTATTTTCCTCCAATTAGAATTATCATTTTCACGGATTAATTTAAAATTATAATTAGAGGCGATTTTATTTTTTATGATTCGTTTTATAGACTCATAAAAAATTATGGGTTATTTGATGACAAATTTTTATCCTTCTTTTGCTAACATGTCAGCGCTCTCATTTCCATTTAGGCCACAGTGTGCTGAAATCAATTATTGTAAAGTTACTTCTTACTTAAATTTTGAATTTGTTTTATTACGGTATCAGAAAATTATTACAAACTGTAGTTACTAACACGATACACTCACAAAATAACAGAAGACAGCTTGCTTAGTTCACAATGAACAATGCAGCAGAGTGAGTCTCTAACAGTGACAGGTGGTGGGCATGTTCTCCATTTCTATATGTAGGTACTCTTCAGGCTGATGCCAGATTTCGGCACTCTCTGTGTCTCTCTTTCTTCAGTGTACGACTATACAGTATTTTAATTTTAAATAAATTAAACAGACGAATGTTATATGATAGACCTATAGACAAATAGGCTAACTAATATAATTATTACATTATAATAATTGATACACAGTACAGTACAGCAAATAATAGGCCTACATATAAAACATTTTACACAATTTAAGTCTGATCATGTTTAAGAAACTCCCGGATGATGTTATATTTTTTTTAGTATTTTTCTAATCTGTAGTGGGCCGCAAGTTGGACAGGCTTGATTTAAGATATTACAAAACACATAATTTATATCTTTTTACTCTTATATGAGTCATTCACAAGAAACTTAGACTAGCACTCTGTAGTGATGTTTTCTTTTTCTTTACTAATCATAATCAGACATTTAAGATGCTGTATAAACTGCGCAGGTATCTATCATCAAGGAAACTGACAACGAGATGACTTTCCTGCATTTGATCTGAACAAATGTAACATTTTAAAATATTTTTTCAGAACGAAAAGTTACATTTGTTCGAACCAAATTTCTGCACATTTAAAGGATAAAACTAAAATTCTTTCATAATTTATTATCATGATACACTGCCCTCTTAAATGGACTGAGCATATTGAGAATTAAATCAATGACTTTCCCAAAACACACTATGAAATGTTTAATCTAAAATAATTTTTATCTCGAAATGGAATAAAAACGAGTAAAATTGTATTAAATGTTTTTGTTTGAAATATCTCAAAGAATAATCTCCTGAAATTAATGACATTACTTATGGTTCATTCTGTATTTCTGTGCATATGACATTATGGTATAACAGAACAATACTGCCAAAGAGTACTAGCCTAAGCGTCATTTGGACGACACTTATAATTAGGGTTACCATATGTTCTTATTTTCCCGGATACGTCCTCATTTTCAAGGGTTAAATTATCATCCGGAAGGAATTTTCAAAATTAACGCGAATGTCAGGAAATTTGACCTGTAAAATTATTATAAAAAATGCTTGGCTTTTAAACATCGGGCGCTAAGATTCTTGAAATACCTTGCATATTTGTTTTATTCATGAGTCTAGAGCTCAGAATAACACTCGACACTTGAAGCACAAAACCCATTTCACTTCCATTTCCTTATTCTTACCACTTTACTGATCGATACGCACATGACTCTGTCCTGTTACCACAATTTGCTTATGTGATCGGTTTACATGAACTTTCAGGCAAGGATCATGAATTTTTTGCCATGCTTACCAAGCATTTTGCCATTTCTTTAATTCAAATGCTGTGATCTAAGGAGACGATTTGCCTTGTTGTGCAGGCTTTGATACCTTATTCCTAAATTATTAATCTGAGCATGCAAAAAAAAAAAAAAAAAAAAAAAAAAAAAACTATAAGAATGAACTTCGCTGTACAATCAATTTCAGTCACTTATGTTTCAATAGAGAATAACTTCATTTAAACAACCTATAAATATTTATCTGTAATCTGATTTTCTTTGAAATGTTAAGAATTTTTTGCAAGTACGAACAAAATGTTATACAACTGAAATGACGAAAGTTGTACTTCACTATAGCTAGTTCTTTCATTGACTACAAAACCTGCAGTTTGACTACATTTTAATTATTTGTTAATAACGGAGAAAAATTCGCTCTGGCGATGGGAATCGAAGCCAGGATCCCCAGTTATACACCACTGAGCTATGCCGAAGCTCAATTCACAGGACTGGATCGAATCTTTCTCCTTTGTTGCTTTATTATTAAAAAATAATAACTATAACAGAGAATTCTGTAAGATCAAAAAATTAATAATCTGTACATAGATTATTCGTCTAACAGTGAAAACAAACTGTGAAGTCTCGGTCGCACAAGTCACTCATATGAGTGCGTTCCTTGTATGATGACAGAATATATGCTGAACATGGAGTAAGGCCACCACAAAAGGAAAAAAACCGAAGGATAAAGATTCGATCCAGTGCTGTGGATTGAGGCTCGGTGTAGCTTAGTGGTAGAGCACCTAGTGCGTAGAACTGGGGTCCTAGGTTCGATGCCCGGCGCCGGATCGAATTTTTCTCCGTTATTAACAAATAATAACCATAATAGAGAATTCTATAGGATCAAAAAATTAATAATCTGTACACACATTTTAATTATTTAGAATTGAACGACTTTGCCTCATTGCGTGAATTTGTATCGTAAGGTGTTATTTAGGAGTTGGAAAGGTCCAATTGGTGTTATGTCCTCACTTTTACGTTTAAAGATATGGTAACCCTACTTCTAATATTTAATTTTTGTTGCTTGTACTTTTAGAAATTCATATTTTGTAGCTGTCTTACAGCATACAATCTGTAAAGTATTTTATAAAATATATGTGAAACAAAATACATAGTTACTAAGTGTGCAATATATGATACTATAAGAATTAGAATAATTTATTATACTTTCTAATCATGTTGAATATGATTTTATTTGAACTTTCCACAGGTGCTGACATAAATCCCCATTCAATATCAGGCCGTGTTGTAATACTTACAGCTTCATTAGTTGCTGTAACTTTGTATGCAGGCTATTCAGCTACTCTTGTATCTTTTCTGGCTACTGACAGTGATGATCTACAGTTCAATACTCTGTACAGTCTTTTAGAAGCAGGTGACTACAAATTAGGATGTGTCAAAGATTCTGCAGAATTCTTCTATCTTCGTGTAAGCTATATTTACCATTTTTAAATAAAACAGTTATGTTAAGTATTTATTATATCAACGGTTTATGCACATCTTTTTTTGTTGGATATTTAACGACGATGTATCAACTACGTTGAAACTGGTGACAGCAAGATGATGTTTGGCGAGATGGGGGTGAGGATTCGCCATGTGATTGCCTGTATGTATTTTACACTTGGGGAAAACCTTGGAAAAAACCCAACCAGGTAATCAGCCAAAGTGGGTATCGAATCAATGCTCGAACGCAGCTCAGCTATGCCAGTGGCTATGCGCATGTTCAGTTTCTAATATCAGAAATCATACAGTAATTTTATTTTGCAGTAAATTTAGTGATAGGAGATGATAATTTTCTTTATTCAGGCTATAAGGTTCCAAATGATGCAGAGAGGGATGCTATTTGCTTCAGTATTTTGGCATTCGAAGGAAGTCATAACATTATGCTTCTCTCACTTTATCTGTGCAAACACAGGCTACTGTATTTAAATTCTCATTTAACAAGAAACTGAGTGGGCCCTAATGCTGTTTTAATACTTACAACGAAAATGAAAATCTCTTGCATCTGGCATCCGATTCAATCCCTTCTAGTCCATAGATGATCTGATTTGTAAACTTAATAATAGAAGAAATAAATATTGATAAAGTCACAGTTTCGACTTTTCATCAAAACAAAGAGTTGCAATTATGTTAATGATGCAGAATTAATGATTACACATATTCTAGTATCTCCTAAGCCGCTCAAAATTGCAATATCAATAAGTTTCATCCTATATCATATCATCCCTTTCCTCCGTCTTTAGAGTATGAACATTAATATTTTATTAACTCAAAATTTCATACTTTATTTTCTTGGGTTATTTTACGACGCTGTATCAACATCTCAGGTTATTTAGCGTCTGAATGAAATGAAGGTGATAATGCCGGTGAAATGAATCCAGAGTCCAGCACCGAAAGTTACCCAGCATTTGCTCGTATTGGGTTGAGGGAAAACCCCGGGAAAAACCTCAACCAGGTAACTTGTCCCGACTGGGATTCGAACCCGGGCCACCTGGTTTCGCAGCCAGACGCAAAATTTCATACTCTACGATTACTTTCGGATATTATTCAAGAGAATTAATTATTCTTTACTGTCAATACTTCGGTCAGTTTAATTATATTCAAAATTTCAAGTCTGAAGATTAAGTAGTCATGTTTGCCTATTATTCCATATTTTACATTTCATCATACTGATATGTTACAAATGGAAAATGTATGACCTCTAAAGTTGTAATTATTGCCCTGTTAAATTGTTTAATTACTATTATAATATTGATAGGTAGGTACTCACTAATGTAGCTCAGTTGGCTAAGGCACTTGCCTCCAATGTGGAGTCGGCGCCTCTGACTATGAGGTTATTTAGTGTTGATGATTGGTGATTCATTATTGATTACTGTCATTAAGTTTTATATTAATAGTGAACTGTTTTATATTGTTATTATTATCATCATTATTATTACATAATTTTAAGATTACTTACAGTTACTACTACTGTGAAGTTGAAGGTCGAAATCTGATACTCTGCACAATTTTGCCGTGTAATGAGTACCACTGTTCTAGAGCAAAGTTAAAAAGTAAAGGTGATAGTACATCACCTTGCTTTAGCCCGCAGTGAATTGGAAAAACATTAAACAGAAACTGGCCTATATACACTCTGCTGTATGTTTCACTGAGACACATTTTAATTAATCGAACTAGTTTCTTGAGAATATTAAATTCAATGATAGTATTATATAAAACTTGTCTCTTAAACGAGTCATATATGCCCTTTTGAAATCTATGAATAACTGATGTACTGTGCCCTTATTTTCCCATTTTTCTTCCAGTAGGATACAAAACATCTGATCAATAGTCGATCTATTACATTTAAAACGACACTGATGATCCCCAATAATTTCACCTACATATATTATGGAGTTAATCCTCAAAAGAATACATATATACATACATAAGTGTTCTGCCCCAGGGCAAGTCTTTCACTGCAAACTCAGTATTCTCCAATCTTTCCTATTTTCTGCCTTCCTTTTAGTCTCCGCATATGATCCATACATCTTAATGCTGTCTATCATCTGATATCTTCTTCTGCTCTGAACTCTTCTCCCATTCACAATTCCTTCCAGTGCATCCTTCAGAAGGCATTTTTTTCTTAGCCGGTGACCCAACAAATTTCTTTTTCTCTTTCTGATCAATTTCAGCATCATTCTTTCTTCACCCACTCTTTCCAACACAGCTTCATTTCTTATTTTGTCTGTCCATTTCACAAACTCCATTCTTCTCCATATCACATTTCAAATACTTCTATTCCCTTCTCTTCACTTCATCGTAATGTCCATGTTTCTGCCTCATACAATGCCACATTCTACACAAAGCACTTCACTAGTCTCTTCCTTAGTTCCTTTTTCCAGAGGTCCGCAGAAGATGCTCCTTTTTCTGTTAAAAGCTTCCTTTGCCATCACTATCCTCCTTTTCACTTCCTGGCAGCAGCTCATGTTACTGCCTATAGTACACCCCAAATATTTGAAGCTGTTCACTTGCTCTACTGCCTCATTTAGTATTCACAAGCTTACTTTCTTTATTTTTCTTCTGACGATCATGGTCGTCTTGTTTCCATTTATTTTCATCCCATACTGCTCATAGCTGTCATTTAGCTCCAGTAACATATCCATTAGTATCATCTCCTCTTCTGCTAACAATGCCATATCATCAGCAAATCTAATGCACTTTATTCTTCTTTCTCCTACTTTTACTACTACAGTACTACTTAAAAGAATATTGAACAACATTTTGTACAACGTCAATAAAAGTGATATTTCTCGATACCGTTAATCTTTTGTTCCTTCTTAAAGATAGTGCAATTATGGACTTCTTCCATTGTTCTGGTACAATTTATTTTTCCTTAATAGCAAGTACAAGCATATATATTTAATTAGAGAATGCATTTCCACCTACTTGTATTAATTCTACTGGAATTTGAGCGATACCTGGAGGTATGTACTTTTTCAGATTTTCTATCGCAATTTCGACTTCAGAATGTGTGGGTTCGGGTATAAATGGCTCACAAGTTTGTATTTGAATATCGTCCCTATCATTTATATTTGGCGTATGTACATTTAGTAGTTGCCCAAAATAGTTTTTCCATCTGTTCAGGATGGAATGAGACTCTGCAAACAAGTCACCATTCTCATACTTTATCATGTTTACCCTCGCCGGATATCCTGTCTTAAATTCCTTTATGCCTTTATATAAATCTCTAATATTTTTATTTTTACTATTTGTTTCTACCTCATTCAATTTTTCCTTCAAGTAATCTCTCTTTTTGTTCCTAAGTGTATGACTTGCTTCGCATCTTTCATTGAAATAATTATCTCTATTTGCCTCAACTGGATCCAGTAAGAATTCCAATTTTGCCTGTTTCCTTCTTTCTACTACCCTGCAACAATCTTAATTAAACCACGGTTTCTTTTTCTTAGTTTCATGATAGCCTATGCTCTGCTCAGCTGCAATTTTGATATTATCTCTGAATGGATCCTGTAAGTATTTCAATTTTGCCTGTTTCCTTCTTTCTACTACCATGCAACAATCTTAATCAAACCACAGTTTCTTTTTCTTAGTTTCATGATAGCCTATGCTTTGCTCAGCTGCAATTTTGATATTATCTCTGATATTTTCCCATATGCTGTTAATATCTAATTCCTCCTCAACTTTGTTGGAACTTCCTAAAGCGGAAAACCTATTTGAAATTTCGACCTGATAATGTTACTTAGTTTCCTCGTCTTTTAACTTCGGAATATTGCTCTACTTGCTTTGCTACTGATAGTCTTTCTCTTAATTCTCCAGTTATTACCAAATAATGGTCAGAATCACAGTCTGCCCCTCTGAAGGATAGAATGTTCATTATACTACTATGTCTTCGTTTATCTGTCGCAATGTGATCTATTTGGTTGTGTGAATCCACCTGGAGAAGTTCAAGTAACTATATTTATGTGCATCCTTATGTGGAAATGTTGTACTTTTTACAATTAAATTTTTTGATGTGGCAAAGTTGACTAACCTAACTCCATTATCATTACTAGTTACGTGTAGGCTCTCTTTTCTAATAGTCAGTTTAAAAATATCCTCCTGTCCTACTTTAGCATTGAAATACCCCAATAAAATTTTCATGTGATATCTAGATAACTGATCAAAAGTATGTTCCAATTCCTCATAGAAGCTAATCTTTTATATGGTTGTCTTCCTCTTCTGTAGGGGCGTGAGCATTTATAACTATGATATAGCACTATCTACCCTTAAGTACTAAATACGATAACCTGTCACTGATAAATTCGACCTGTTCCTAATTGGTGATTATTGTTTCCTTCCCCATAGTACAACAAGTAATCTCCTATTGGTAATATGCCATTGCCATCTAACCTAACCTCCTGTACTCCCACAAAGTCTATTCTATATCTAGCTAGTTCTTTTGCTACTAATGTTACCCCTCCTGTTCTATAAAGACTCGTGACATTCCAAGTACAAAATCTTGTAACCTTATTCCTTTGTTGTGGTCGCATCAAAGAATCAGTCCCATTCTGAGGCTTATGTTGGGGTTTCGTAACAAGCTCTTTTTTTACGGTGATGGGTTGTTAGCCCTTTGCCCAACCCACAAGCTGGAGGACCACCCCTTACCAGCTGTCCGCGACTGCTTATTCAATATATTTGCAGCTAAGTAGTTGATACAGCGTCGTTAAATCAAGTAAAAAAAAAAAGAAGGGAAGTGAAGAGTTTATAACAGATTACTTAAAACATTTTAGTAGCATTTAATAATTTTTAACTGTATATTTTGCTGAATAAAGCACTAATTTAATTACTGTAGAATAAGAAATACATATTTAAGTGCAAATTTAATTTTTATCGATTAGAACTGACATTAAGTTCTTAAACTAACAAATTCTACATTTTTTTTTACAGGATTCAAAGGATCCAATGGTGCACAATGTATATAAGAAACGTGTAAAACCCTATGAATTTTCCTTACCTGAATCAGTCAAGGATGGTTTCAAAATGGTCTGTGAATCTAACTACGCGTTTTTATCATCAGAGGAAAACACAGCACAATTACTGAATGACACATCTTGCACAATTATTAGTGTAACTCACAATATAATCCAAATGTCTATTGCTGTGCCAGTCACAAAAGGTAGTCCTTATCGAGGTTTATTTGATCACAGGTAAGTTTAATGGTAATTATATTGCATTGAACTTTAATATGCTGTGTTAATATTTAGACCATGAAATATAAAATATAAAAGTAATACACTGTTATATTTTTTGGAAATCAATTTAAGAAATAGCAGGAGAAATACACAGGCCTGCAAAATTAAGGGCCATAAAAATGTTTATAAAAATGTATGCTACATTTATAGTTTCTCGGGGTGCTGAATCCAAAATTAAGCTCAGATTTTCTCTAGCACATATACAATTTTTCCGCAACATGCATAAGCACTTTTAGCAATATGATTGTAGCGTTATTGAATTTAATATGAAAAAGTGATGAAGTGAAACAAGTCCTGTGGCAAATATATTTTACAAAAATCATTTATTGTCGTAATTAACAACTCACATTTAGTCAAATGTTTTATTCCGCCTTTTTATCTTCATGATGAAGTTGCGTTTATTGCTTTTCCTCTTGTGTGAGGTTCAATAGACGTTCTTTGTGGGCAGTGTTTTTGTTCCCAATGACTGCTTCTTGCTCTGCTGTCCCATTCACAGAGGAAATATGGAAACTTAGTACACCTAGCCTGCTGACCAAGAAGCATGCACAACTCTCTCAGATCTCCACAGATCATCCAATTATGATCTTTATATTTTATCTTCGTAAGAACCGGTTCACGTTTCTTTAAGGTGTACTGAATGACCAACAGGTAACGAAGCATACTTATTGCCATTGTGCAAAAGCACTGAACACTGCCTTCAGACTTCTTTTGGAGGAATCCATTTATTAACTTTGTACTAAACATTAAACTTTTGTATCAAACCAGGAATATCACTGTAATATATTAAGGCACCCTCTTATGAAAAGTAGGGCGTAAGAATCTGGCCAGGTGGAAGGAAAGGCCAACTGGCCTCAGATTAAATAACATATCATTATTATTATTATTATTACTATTATTATATTTATTAAAATAAACTTCTCTACTCCTATACCAATGAAGAAATGTTTCTGGTGTAAGAAAATTTATTTATTTTAATCTGGAACATAAGAGCTCAGCTTTATCCTTGGGTAATCCTAAATCTCATATTAAATAATCGAGTTCAAACTGGTAAATTCTTCAGGACTTCCACTTTCTATATCACACAGCCTTCTAGATTGTGAAGAAGAATGGATAGAACAGAGAAAAATTCTCTCCGGCACTGGAATTCGAACCTGGGTTTTCAGCTCAACATGCTGAAGCTTTATCCATTAAGCCACACCGGATTCCAGTTTTGATGCTGGATCGAATCCCCTCAGTTAAAGTTCTGCCTCTCAGTTTTTCCTTTGGTGCTCTACCCTCATGTACTGTGTCACAGAATATGTGACAGTGGTACAATGTCAAATGTACTATGTACAGAAGTGCACTCATTACGAGTGACTAAGTGGCCGGGATCTGACAGGTTGAGCGCTGTCTTGAATCACTAAGTGATTACTTACGCATATCATATTATTATTATGTACCGAAGTACATATGATATTTCAGTGCAGGAATTCTGTATTATCATATGATGAAGGATGGATAGAACAGAGAAAAATTCTCTCTGGCACTGGGACTCGAACCTGGGTTTTCAGCTCTACGTGCTGACTTAGTCACTCGTAATGAGTTCAGCTCTGTACACAGTGCGTTGGACATTGTGCCACTGTCACATATTCTGTGACACAGTACATGAGGGTAGGCCACCAAAGGGAAAACTGAGAGGTAGAACTTAAACTGAGGGGATTCGATCTGGCATCGGAAATGGAATCCGGTGTGGCTCAGTGCATAAAGCGTCAGCACATAGAGCTGGAAACCCGGGTTCGAGTCCAGGTGCCGGAGAGAATTTTTCTCTGTTCTATCTATCCTTCATCATATGATAACGCAGAATTCCTGCACGTAAATATCATTATGTACTTCAGTACATCATAATAATACTTCTAGATTATGTTTATGATCCCCATCAACAGGTTAGCACAAAATTTTACGTTAGAGCACTGGGTTATGGATACTGGAAAATCACTAATATATTAATATAAAACATAAAATATAGTTTTGTGTAAAAATGGTTGTGATGTGCCATTTTTGATGTAATTTCTGTTTTCAGTACACAAAAATACATAAAAGAGAGCTAAATTTTTAGAAATTTTTTTCATAGCAGGCCTGTGATATATTAGCTGATTTTTTAGTAACTTCTATGACATTAAATAAAACAATTAATGGTCTCTTGATAATACAGAGTAATCAGCTAACACAGGAACATGTGCATAGACTGTGTCATTATCGATCTGCAACCTCCTGTGTAATTTCAATATTATTATTATTATTATTATTATTATTACTATTATTATAGCTTCATAAGCAGTATAGGCTCTTTGCTGCTAAACAAACTACATTGTGCCATCAGATTCTTTTAAATCTGGTGTATGTTGTCCATGTATCTCACTGTGATTTGCTTAAATTTGCGATTCAAAGAAGCTCTCATGATGTGACCAATCCATTTTAGTCATATAATTTCGTAATTTTTATTAATAATAGCATGCAAACATTTATACTTTTGCTTAACGAGTAGTAATCTATGTTGTAGGAGTTATCCAAATTGATGTCCATCTATATTCACACATACCTGACATCTTTTGATGAAATCGTTATTCAAACGTAAAAGTTACACTCATTTCCATAATGCTTGCAATTTCTTTTCTTATATTGTCTCTAAGTTCTATAATGTGGGAGTTATTCTTTTATGCAGTACCTAATTTTTAATGTTTTTTTTAGGATGTGAATAACAATTTCACCAAAAAATATCGAGAACGTGTGAATGCAGGCAGACATAATTTTGAATAACCCCTGTAACACAGCATAGTGCTCATTCATTCATAATTTTCTGCCGAAGGGCAAGTCCTTCACTGCAAATCCAGCATTCTCCAATCTTCCTATTTTCCGCCTTCCTCTGAGTTTCCAGATACGATCTATGTATCTTAATGTTGTCTATCATCTGATATATACTTCTGACCTGAACTTTTTTTACGTGTACCATTCCTTCTACTACATCCTTCAGTAGGCAGTTTCTTCTTGGCCAGTGAAGGAGTCAATTTCTTTTTCTCTTCTGATCAGTTTCAGGATTATTTTTTTCTCCATATCCACATTCAAATGCTTCTAGTCGTTTCTCTTCACTTCGCCGCAATGCCCATATTTTTGTCCCATACAATGCCATACTCCACACAAAGCAGACAATTACTCTCCTCCTTGGTTCTTTTTCCAGAGATCCGCAGAAGATGCCCATTTTTCTATTTAAAGATTTATTTGCCATTGCTATCCTCTTTTTGATTTCCTGGCAGCAGCTCATGTTACTACATATAGTACACCCCAAGTATTTGATCATAATAAAAGAATAAAAATGTGCGACAGATATAATGAAGCAATATATGCCAGCCATGCAAGCATGTCTGATGTGTGTTTTCCCATCTATAAGCTGAATTGAACATACTGTATATTAACTAAAATTTGAAAAAACTGCATTACAGTTTCCGTGTTCTGCGTGACAGTGGAGTACTGAAGAAATTGAGGTTGCAGGCATGGCCACACAGAATACTAGAGAATGAAGAAACATTGATCAGTGTGAAAACCTCGGATACTATTCTCGCGTCAGCAGCATTAGTGATTGGACTTGGAGCTGCAATTTGTCTCTTATTTATAGAGAAAACTATTTCTTACTATAGACACAAACCAAAGGTGAAAAAACCAATGAGACGTCGAAATCAAGATTTTTTTCAATTTCGATTACGGTTACAACAGAGGTTTTTATGGAGATAATGATGCGTTTCAATATAGTAGCAGATACATTTCTGAACAAATTATATATTCACCTACGGTGTGTGGCAGAAATAACTCCCGAATTAAAAATGTAAATAACAAAGCAATGATAGAAGCTATTCAAAATTTTATTTCACAGTTTGAAAGAGTAATGTTGGTCATTTACCTTATATACACTATCACTTAGTTTAGAAAATAATATCGTCCAAATGCCGACCTTCATATTCTATGCATTTCTGAAGCCTCTCCCTGAAGTTCTGCATTATCCTACTAATTTCTGGTGATACTGCCGCAATTTCTTGATGGATGGCAGCTATCAGTTCTTCTAGTGTTCTTGGATTATGTTTGTAGATTTGCACCTTGAGGTACCCCCAGAGAAAAAAATCGCGAGAATGGGAGGAACATGCTAGCCATGGATTGCCATCTCGTAAGGAAATCAGGCACCCTGAAAGCACTTCTCTTAGGAGGTTCATCAATGTCCTTGCTGTGTATACATTGGCACCATTCTATTGGAACCACACAGCAAAATCCCCTAGTTCGTTGAGTTTTGGCTACAAGAGGTTGTGTAGCATCTCTATGTAATGAGCAGAAGTTACTGTAACTGTTCTGTCCTCCTCCTCAAAAAAGTATGGATCTATAATACCGAAATCAGCAACAGCACACCAGACAGTAACACATTTGCTGCGGAGAGTCACTCATGGAGCTGTCGAGGATTGTTTTCGGCCCAGTACTGAAAATTCTGTTCATTAACGCAGCTCGACAAATGAAAGTGAGCTTCGTCACTTGATAATAGACTGAACAGCTTGCAGAATAGCCTCACAAGATGTGCTGCGGTTGGCCCAATCACATACAACCACCATTTTGTAAGGATGGAACTTTAGGTCTGTGTGCAAAATTCTCGTTACATTGCGATCAAATATTCCCATAGCACCTGCATACCTACAGGCCGGAGAAAGTTTTCGTGTCAGGAACTTTAGCATTTCGACCCAGCCGAAAGTGCCTACTAAATAATCGCTGTGTTGTGGGAACAGTTGAAAGATATATTAAAAAAAGGTTAGTAAACTATCTAGAGAAAAACAACATTTTGAGCGAATTTCAATTTGGATTTCGCACATCTAAAGGGACAAATGATGCTATTCTAGCTGGTACATGGAATATTATGAGAAAATTATATATGGGAAATAAATGTTTAGGAATATTCCTTGATTTGAAAACAGCGTTTGATACAATTAATCATGATATCCTTCTTTCAAAATTAGAAAACATTGTTTTTTTTTTATTTTAGTAGGTTATTTTACGATGCTTTATCAACATCACAGGTTATTTAGCGTCTGAATGAGATGAAGGCCATAATGCCAGTGAAATGAGTCCAGGGTCCAACACCGAAAGTTACCCTGCATTTGCTCATATTGGGTTGAAGGAAAACACCGGAAAAAACCCCAACCAGGTAACTTGCCCCAACCGGGAATCGAACCCGGGCCACCTGGTTCCGCGGCTAGACAGAAAACATTAGAGGAGTTGTATTCAAGCTTTTTCTTTCATATTTACAAAATATACACCAAAAAAGTCAAAATTGACAATTATAATATCAATTATAAATTAATCGATAATAGAATTCCACAAGGTACAGTATTAGGACCAATCTTACTTATAATATTATATTAATAATTTGTTGAAAATTGATCTAAAGAAATATGGTGGTAATATATTTTCTTTTGCAGATGATACTGTACCACCATTTAATAGAGAAAATTGGGATAAAACTTATTTAAATGCTAACAATGGAATTAACGTTGTGAACAACTGTATTGACTCTAATCTCCTGTCCTTAAAAAAAAAAAAAAACTATATTTCATTTTCTTAACAACGAAAGGTTTACCTCCACCTATGAATAATAATCACTTAATAATACATAATACTTCATGTAATGAATTAACAAATAATTATTGTAATTGCCCACATCTAACACCTTCCACACAAGTCAAATATTTAGGAATTATTACAGATCAACATTTACGTTGGGATAAACAAATTAATTTTATGTGTACAAGTATAAGAAAGACAATTTTCATAATACTTCGACATTTTATCACGAAGGAGGCACTGAGAATAATATTTATAGCTTTAGTACAATCATTAATACAGTATGGTATAATAAATTGCAGTGGGGTAGCATCATCTGTAATTACACCGAAGATTAAAAAATTTGCCTAACCAAAAATATGGATTACCCAACAAATTTAGTTTATACAGATTTTAAAGTATTAACTATTGAAGAAATTTATAAATATAGTTTAATAACTCACTACCACAGAAATCAAATAAAACATAAATCTAATCGCCATGAATATCATACTCGAAGACAAAAGTCTACTTTTCCATTAACTGAGTCTAAATATCATACATGTGCAGCACTTAAACACGGTGCTAGTTTCGGTCCAAGACTTTATAATAAAATTACAAATCATTTTCCAATTTTGAAAAATTTTAAAATTGAACCTTTTAAAAAAGAAATTTATAAAATGATTCATGATATATAATATTAACAAACGTGTGTATTTTTTACCTTCTTATTTCTGTCGACTACATTCATGTTTTTATTGAATGTCATTGGTTTTAGTCTGATTGTCAATTTATATTAAATGTGTTTTTTCCTCTCCTTTTTCTCTTGTGTGTTAGTTGTCGGTCTGAATTAAGTCAATTAGTATATTTAGTAAGTTGTTTTTGTAAATTTTATGTTTTATTATTGGCTAAGTCCACACAGTACACGAGCCTGTCTCTTATGGTAGTGGCTGGAAACATTTTTGTTGTATAATTTTGAATTCGTACTCACCTTTTCTACTAGCTAAATAAAATAAATAAACAGAGTCAGCATTTTTTAATAAGTATCAATCACGAAACCACAATCCTCTCCACTCCATACAAATCGTAATCTTGCAATGGTGGAAGAACAACTTACTTACAAATGGCTTTTAAGGAACCCGAAGGTTCAATGCTACCCTCACATAAGCCCGCCAGCGGTCCCTATCCTGTGCAAGATTAATCCAACACCTTCATATTTTAATGCATCTTTACATCCACCTACAATAATATGGCCAAACTAATACTCGTCTGTAACCTTCAATGTTAGATACATAATTTATTTTTTATTTTATTGGGTTATTTTACGACGCTGTATCAACATCTCAGGTTTTTAGCGTCTGAATGAAATGAAGGTGATAATGCCGGTGAAATGAGTCCAGGGTCCAGCACCGAAAGTTACCCAGCATTTGCTCGTATTGGGTTGAGGGAAAACCCCGGAAAAAACCTCAACCAGGTAACTTGCCCTGATCGGGATTCGAACCCGGGCCACCTGGTTTCGCAGCCAGACGTGCTGACCGTTACTCCACAGGTGTGGACGATACATAATCATAATACATATATGTTACTAAATCTTCCACTTGATAACTGGTAATAATTGTCAGTATGTGTCATACCTTACAGACATAATTGTACATAATTTAACAATAACTGTGTATTTTTTTTATTTTTTATTTTTATTTTAGTAGGTTATTTTACGATGCTTTATCAACATCTTAGGTTATTTAGAGTCTGAATGAGATAAAGGTGATAATGCCGGTGAAATAAGTCCGGCGTCCAACACCGAAAGTTACCCAGCATATGCTCGAATAACTGTGTATCACAATTCATTTTATTAAGTATGTGTTTTTAATTGTATTTTAAACATTTTAAACATTTTAACACCTTCTACAGTGCATAATATTATATATATTTCTTTCTGTTGTTATCAGCGTCACCAGTGTGCCAAAATTTTGTCTTGCAGGAGTTCTTTCACATGCCAGTAAATCTACTGACATGAGCCTGTCGCATTTAAACACACTTAAATGCCACTGACCTGGGCCGGGATCGAACCTGCAACCTCGAGCACTGAAGGCCAGTGCTATACCCACTACACTACCGAAGAAAAATTTACATACATAATCGCCAGTAGATGGCACTTCACTTAAATCAGAATACTAATAGATGACAGTTTTGATTAACATTATTATGAACTTCCTTTTTGCATTATATAACAGAATAGATTATTAAAAATTATTATGTATTCGTAGAATGTCTCACAAGTCATCCAACCACTGTTGGATCTACCTACCAATACCCCAATCTTTATAAAAGTCTGTAGAAATGTCTGCAGGTATCCTTCCATATAAATATAATATCATTGGTGGTGCTAATTTCCCTTCTGCATTTGTATTTATGAGTACTGTAATGCTTTTTTTTTAAATATGAGTTTACAATATTATACACATTTTTCTCTCCTCTAGGAAAAAACACTTTGAGCCCTTAGAGTTTAGAGAAAATGCTGCGTCATTGGCATTGAACATTCTACGAGGATCATCAAGCACAGTCTCGTAGTTTTCTTTGGCCAAAAATTTCTTTATTTCTATAAACCAATTTCTTATTTGCTGCACGGTTACCTTTGCTCGCTCATGAATGCTGTGTATTAAAATTTTCTAGGTTTGCTATCAGCAAAAGGATTGTCAAGCTTTAATTCATGAACCAATTTTTGTACACTTACTAACAATTCATTTTTAATGAGGAGGAAACCAGCTTTTCCCATTTTCAGTATCCATTCACACAACATACTTTGTGCAGTTTCATTGAGGACACTTGGGGGGGGGGCATTTCTTTTATTTTTATTTTATTGGATTATTTTACGATGCTGTATCAACATCTAGATTATTTAGCGTCTTAATGAAATGGTGATAATGCCAGTGAAATGAGTCCGGGGTCCAGCACCGAAAGTTACCCAGCATTTGCTCGTATTGGGTTGAGGGAAAACCCCGGAATAAACCTCAACCAGGTAACTTGCCCCGACCAGGATTCGAACCTGGGCCACCTGGTTTCGCGGCCAGATACGCTGACCGTTACTCCACAGTGTGGACGGGGGCATTTTTCTCTTATAGAATGTGGGGAACAAATCTCTACTTTTCTTACAAATATTCATTAATGTAGCTCTGAGACATCAAAATGTTTAGCTGCTGTGGCATAACATATACTTTCTTTTAAAGCATCAGTCACATTCTGCATAGCCTAAGGTGTATAACTAAACAGAAGACCCCTTCCTCTAATAGGTGACATGACAATTAGATGCTCTGAAAATTTAAAAACCATTTAATAACCTCAGTTACTGTAATCTAACAACAGTGTCATCTATTGGAACCGACTAATTTAAAGGTGGAATGTTAAGATGGCACCCCATGTCAACTTCCAGCCTATAACCTCCTTTTCAGACTGGTAGATAACATCATTTATTAACTTCATAAATCGGAAAATTTCTTTATAAAAGAGAGAAGTTTAAGATCCTTGAAATGTCTACATCAAAACAGAGTTCAGATAAACTTGATAAATAATTTTCTACTCACAGAACAATTTGTGTAGTCAAGAGTTCTTCCTTAGCAGCAACTTTAAGAAACAGACATCTACACAAAATCTGAACAAGCTTTTTTCAACGCTCTGGGGTTAAATAAAAAATGATATTGCACCTTTGCTGACATATTGTGAGCTGCACTCAGGAGCATACAAATAAAGCCTATACATCTGTAACCTCAATGCTTAATATTTGCTTTTAAAATATAAAGTGTCATCTACTAGTCCAATGTCATCTACTGGTCCCATTACCTTAAAAATTATACATTACAATGCAAAAATACCATACAAAAAGTGGGAAGTTAAGTCTAGATTTTTATTGGTTAGGAGAAGGGACTCTGTATTTACTATTATCAGCGGGAAAAAGCTTTGTTTTCGGAAGTTTAAAAATCTGTTAAAATGAAAGTAGAAGTAGTGAAGTTTGACGTAACTTAAATAGGCCTACATATTGTATTAAAATGACTTTTTAGTCATAATGCTCCTTTGATATACCGGTACAGGAAAATGTCCTCAAATACGATTTCTAATGTTTAAATATCAAATTTTGAACAATAACAGTACAAATACACGCTATCCAATAATTAGAACTGAAGTGAGACAGATCATATGGAATCAATCAATCAATAAATCAATCCCAACCATAAGGCAACTGGCAGGTAATCTAGGGAGAATCTTCGGCCTCACTTCAGCTCGCCAAAAAATTGTAATGTTGTAAAATTTTGATGACTTGTTCCACATCTTAAAGCTTCAATGGTAATGTATTTATTTATTTATTCTAATGACTCGTAATCTATTAACATATGAACATTAACTGATAAACAAACAGCACAACTACAGAAAAGCCAACTTCTCTCTTGCTTCCCAGTAATGATTGGTTTCTGATAAGCAGTGAAGGCTTGGACACTTCTTGAGATGTTGTCGGTCTCTATCTTCATTGATGTAACACAATATGCAGGTTGGAGGTTGCATAATTCCAATGCAGTAGAGGTGCTTTGCCAGTATGTCGTGTTCAGTGTTAAGACGGAAAATACCCACTGCGTCTCTCCTTGGGTTGCTAGGTGTGTTCTGACATCTAACTCCTGTATTGATTCTTCCTTGAAGAACAGTTTAACATACGGGCTATTCCATATGAAATCGATCAGTAAAAAACCTCGCATTTTTTATACCCTAATTTTTTCCCTATTTATTACAAGGTGCTGAGGAGAGTGCATTTGCAAAAATATACTATCGAAAGTCAAACGGTTTTCGTATTGTTGAGCGACAAATTTAGCGTATTTTAGAAAAACAAGCCTCTTTCAGCGCTCAAAACTCTGGAACGATTTACTGTAGAACATTGAACGAGAGCTTATTTTGAAGCTGACATTTGGTAGGTTATGATAAGAAGTAATCCTTATTTTTATTGTATATAGAGAGAGAGATAATCTGATTTTACTTACTTTTAGGCTTTTTGCCTATTTGTAAAAATGTAAAAAAATATTGAGAAAAAACCTTGCATTATTAAGAGGGATTCGGCATTGTTTGCTTAGTGTCACGGCAATAAGTTTCGAGGGTAATAAATAAATAATTTTCACACACTTGGACTTAAACGGCACAGTACCGCATGCACTGACCGAGAGATGAAGATAAACGTTGAGTGTCATTTTACTGCTGTGTTTATGAAAACCTGTGATAAAGCTAGTCCAGCTATGTGCTACTAGATGATAGTCACGTGTTTATGTCTCCTGGCCTTGCTTGCCTCGACTAGCTCATGCCTCACAGTCAGCTGGTTAGTTCACGCACGTACTATTTATTTTCTTTATTTGATATTTTCAATACTTTCTTATCAACGTTGCACCAGTAAAAAATATGTGTTTATTTGTACTTTCAATGCGGAATCTAACCATATATTTTAAAAATATTTTTTCGTGGGCAAAAGCGTCTTAATGAAGAAAAATCTAAATTTCTCCATTTCCATAAAAAGTAAGAAAAACTGTTTACATGTCAATGTAAACTTTAACTTTTCAGCATCAAAACAAACCATGATTTTGATCATTGGGTGAAAGGGTTTCGGAGCCACAACAGTTTAAAGTTGCTAATTTTATGAAAATACGATAAATTTAATTATTTTTTAATTTAAACACTATGACGTTCTGATGCCTCAAATTCTGCACAAAGCATTGTATCACAGTTGTCTACGGACAGAAAAAGTTTCATTGTATTAAAAAATTGCAAGGTCAATTTTCTCTATATTTCTGTCGATTTGAGATGGAATAGCCCATACGTAATATTTTGCAGAAATATAAAACATAGGCTTAAAGATATTTAAGGATAGCTGGGTCCCCTTCTTGGCTAATGAGTCTGCTTGTTTTTTTTTTTTTACCGTAGATTTTGCAGTGTCCTGAATCCACCAGAGTGCAATTGTTTTGCCATTTTGTTTAAGACTCTTAAGAGTCTTCTAACAGTACAGGATATCTATTGAAACAGGGAGAGATATTCTGGCGATAGACTGGATGGCTGCTTTCGAATCTGATAGAATAACAGCATTTGTAAATTTATCTGGATGTAGGGTAAACTGGATTATTGCCATTCGTATTGCTGCTACTTCTCCGTCAAAAGCTAGTAGATTACTGTAGGCCTATACTGCTGTTCCTGCTAATGTAAGATCTATGGAATACAATAAACGAAATGAAAATGAATCAACCCACTACTGCTGCATTCCACAGCTTCTGTAGAGTCGTCAAGCTGAGGAAGGAAAGAAGCATTACTAAAGCCAAGTCTCGGCTTACTAAATACACGAAGAATTGACGAAAATACGGATATTTAGATACTGGTCCTCATTGTTTTGTCAGTATTCACTCTGATATATATGATAACTCGTGAAGTGAATTTAGATCCACTGCAGCTTGTAAACGAAGGCTCTGAGGAGAAGCAACCTCTGCAAAAATTTGGAAAATGGGTCATTCCATTGTCATTCACATTACAAGTTGACTATTGTCCCACATTGTTTTTACCATAAATTTTGTTTTCGTAAGTAAATTTAAAACATCAATAAAACATGTTTATTCCTCATTCAATTCCCTACATTTTGATATATTTTCTTTTAATTTAGTGATTTTAATAAATCGAGAAAAAATTGAAATGTTATTGTCACTCACATTACAGGAAGACGACATGATAAATTGCATCGTTAAAAAAAATGAAGATCCCTGCTCTTGTAAAAGTTCTAGAAACACAATTTTTCAGCTGTATATTAATAAGATACACAGATTACTGAAGCAAAAGTTTTAATTTATTGGAGTAAATCCGAAACTAATAAATACAATTTTTATCTGCCACTCACATTACAGTTTTTCGTCACTCACATTACATAATCAACAACATGACATAATGATTGGCACTTATGATTGATTTACAATTATTTATCATGTAATAAATCCAATATAAATGAGTACATAATATCTGCATATTGAAAGCAGATCATAGTAGATATGACAACTAAATTTAAGCAACATTAATATATATTTCAAGTTTATAATATATCCTGTTACCCCTGCACTCCAATTCAGGATCTGGAAGGATGCACTTTATTTGTTCTCTAGTCACAAATGCTGTATCTTCCTCATTGACAGTAAAGCGTGATTTTAATTCGGTACTGCAGTGACAGTACTTATATCTAGTCCTTTTGGATTTGTAGAAGAACACTTTTCCTCACTCAAGTTTGAATTTCCTACATAAGTCTCAAATAATCTTTTCACAACACAGCTTTTTTTGCGTGGTGAATTTGGAAGGGCTTTCCAAGCACTAGATGTAGCCTTCCCAAGAGAACTTGAACTTTTGTAGGCACAGAAATTGTGGTTTTGTTCTGCGAGCTTGTCTCGGCTATCTCTTTCTTTAAACACCTAAATCTGGCAATGCGTTCCATGTTTTTTTTCTTTTTCCCTCTTCTTCAATTGCTTTCTTGACTTCCGTCTTACAATTCTTCAATTTCTCTTTCTTTCTTTCTCTATATTTACTTACACAGATTGTATGTTGTTCTTTATACGTATTTACTACAATTACCTTCCTCCTTAAGCTTCTGCCTCATTTTTCTCATTCTCTCAGCAGAGATTCATGGCATTTTGGTGAATCACAGAATGAAAACAATATCCAGTGATGTCAGATTTTATTTCCTCACCAAAACCAAGTCAGGTACTTTGCTTCTCCTGAAATGTATAAAAACAGTATACTATAATTTCTGTATTACTATTAAAAACGTCACTCACATTATACTAATTTCATTTGATATATCACATTAAATAAAATTCATACGAAGCTGCTAATTTCACCCAATAACATTCTTTATCTCTATTTAGTAATACCAGATTTTCAATGAAAATGGATGGCATTTATTGCTTTTTTATTTAAAAAATAGCATATTTTGTCACTCACATTACACGTTAATATACAATTTCTAAATTTAATATTATTCTGTTCATTCAACATCTATATACATGCGTTTTGTTCTATTTTGTACCTGAAAGTATAAGAAAGAAAATTATAAACCCCTAATATAGGCCTATTATGTTACTGTAAAATTGAACAAAAACTTACCTTCGAGTTACTGAAAATAGTGTAATAAAATGTACAGGCTATGTTGCTGTCTTCTTGGAGGCAAAACAACAAAGAAAATAAAATGGTTTCTCACAAAAATGGAAAATGTGGAATAAGAAGTCTAAAGGGTAGACAACCTGACAATAAAAAAATAAACACAAATATACCATTTTCAAAAATAGAGGAAAATGTCCCTCTTATCATGGAATGACCCAAATATATTTATTACAGTACTATCACAGGTCAGCGGCCGGGTAGCTCAGTTGGTAGAGCAGCTGGCTACGGACTGGAAGGTCCGGGGTTCGATCCCAGGTGGTGACAGGATTTTTTCTCGTTGCCAAACTTTCAGAACGGCCCCGAGGTTCACTCAGCCTCCTATAAAATTGAGTATCGGGTCTTTCCCGGGGGTAAAAGGCGGTCAGAGCGTGGTGCCGACCACACCACCTCATTCTAGTGCCGAGGTCATGGAAAGCATGGGCTCTACCTCCATGCCCCCCAAGTGCCTTCATGGCATGTTACGGGGATACCTTTACCTTTTATCTTTTTTACTATCACGGGTCATAAAATTACATGAATTCCCGCTCTGTGCAATCGGTAAAACTGGTAAATGTGTTTGAAATTGTTGATACAACTACAGAATGTAAGCATTAACATCAGTTTCAGCTTCATTTTCTTCTATGTTGATAATTTGTGGTAAAAATTAAAAAGTGCATTATCTCTTCAATTAGTATACCCATGTGTACTCCTGTCCTCATGGCAGTTACAATCATATAAGCCAGTTAAACTCTGATTCTTATATTTAGTTTTGGCTACGTTACTACTTTACTGGACTCCCTGATAAAAAAAGATGATAAATGATAATAGCGTTAACGATTTCCCGTACAAACTTGTTTATGTACTAAAATATATTAAGCCTATGTCGATGTTATTTTTTTCTAACTACTAAGTCGGCACACACGAAAGAAAATTCCATGCTTTCTTAAGCCTTTTTTCACTGTGTCAGTAGTAGCCCTCTCATTGAAAATCGTCACAAGCAACGTCTAAATATAGTTTTTGTTACAACTTTATTTACAGTTTTGTTTTTCCGGTAAATTAGACAGCATCTCTTCACCCAGATGCCAAGGGGCGAAATAACGCTACATCAGCTGGTTGGTTGGACCACACTGAATTGCATTCGGGTACAGAGCAAACTGTATTATTATCAGCACAAAACTTGGCTATATCTTATATACTTAGGAACCTCTGTCCATCAACTAACGAAAGAGTAGACCTACAGAATTTGACATTTCCCCTTTTTAATTGAAGCAAAACAGTAGAGACATTGAGAGTTCAAAGGAATAACATACCAGTAAGGTGGTTGGTGAGGAGGCGAAAAAGATCTAGTCCTCTTGATCTAGTTGGGGCATGTATTTTAACCTTGCTCCTCGGTGTCTCTTCCTACCTTATAAATCCATCTCCTCTTTTCCCATCGTCCGAATGCTTCTTGCAGTGGGAGAGCTTATGTGGAGAATTGCCATACATTTTAGTGGAGAATGAGAATTTTTGCAGTAGGTAGTTTTCATTGCAACTATACCATTAGAAAAAATAGTTTGAATGCTTACTTTTACAATGTATTTCCTGGACACTGGTATACAGTAGTATATTGATGATATTGCTTTTTGTTATTAGACAGTGGGAAAGCCGCTGAAAAATCAGATACATTATAATAAATACAACATTAGAATTGTCGCTTGAAAGATCAATATTGTTACCTTGTTTTAACACAAATCATAAGTTCCAAATCCAACTGTCATTCACCATTTCAAATTTAGGAACTTCCATTTGAGGATTTGAAAACACAACTTTCGTAATAACTGAACAATATATTCATTCAACAAGCCGTGGGTAAATTTTGATCGCAGTGACGTAAAGTGTTGTGATGCTTAATTCTGTTACAGCTTATATAATATCAAGTTTTAATAAATAAAAAAAACTATGACGCTAAATTTTACGGAAATATGCCGTTTATGTATGACAAGAAAAGAAAATCTGACACCACTATTTCACAATGAAGCATCCGGGGGAATGTCACTTTCGGCAAAAATTATGTATTTTGTACCTGTTCTTCAGGTTTGTTGACATTTAAGTAGCAAAAAGTAAATCTGTATGTTGCTATATTACATTAAAAGCAGTATTTTAAAGCAAAAAACTAGATCCGTAGTGAAAGTAGTTTAAATATACATAAATTTGCACAGAGTTACACATAATAGATGTTAATTTCTGTAATACCTACCTACGTTCGGTGAGTTTTATATACGTAGAGCGTATGTTTTTAACATTCTGTTAAACATGTTATAAATTTAATAGCAATTACGCATAAGAGATCGCAATTCTCATTTTAGTATTCTGTTAAATGATATTTTCTATTGAACTGGACATTCCATGCTGTTAAACTGCTAGAATGACACATTTGCTGCTGCACTCTTATTTTTCGGTCGCACTGTTTCTTTCCTCACCTTTTCAGTTCATCTGTTCATCATAAATTTCTATTATATAGTATAGATAGCTATTATTTTCACGATTTTTTTATTAAACAGCTATCTTCATATTATATTTCTGTAGTTTTGAATTTCTGTATTTAATGAATAAGATATTGCTTAATTATTTACCATTGTTTTCAGCTGTGTGCAGATGATGATCTTCCAAGTCAAGTGTGCCAAAAATGTTCCCGTCTAGTAAATTTATCATACAAATTTAAACTTCAGTGTGAAAATTCTGATACTACCTTACGACAATACTTAGAAACTAATTCTTTACAGGTAACTATGATTTAGAACGGAAACATTGCAATACTCGGTATTATAGGTTTGTAATTAACATTTCAACATACCTGTTTTTAGGATAACAAACAAGGCATAGTTCACTCTGCCTTCAAAAGTGATGTTGGAGACAACTGGGTCTACAAAATTGAAAAAGTTGATATAGTAGAGGACAGCTATGATGCTGATTTTGATGACCAGTATGACAGCGATGGAGAAAAGAGGCATGAATAGTTATATATTGTTTTAAGTTAATTTGTCTTTATTTCATTATAAGTATAGGCCTACTATAATTTAGACAATTTTGTTCAGTGACAAGAATATAATATGTAATTTACTGTATTGTTTTAATGAAAAGTATTTGGTATTGTTACAATTTCAGGCCAACGGATTTATCAGAAAGATACTCAGAGAATGAGTGGAAGAATGTACAGTTAAGTTCTGCACTAGAAAGTAATATAAATATAGAAGATGGCAAGGGCAAAATAGAATGTGCAATTTCCAAACCAGAAAAGAAAATTGATAAAATTCGATCAGCTAAGCTCTCAGTTGGTAAAATAAAGAAGCAACAAGGGATGCTTTCTTCAAAGAAGAAAAGTGACAAAAACACTATAACAAATGTGATATCTAAGATTTCTAACGTCAGTGATAAACCTTTAACATCATATATTGTGCAAGACAAAGATGAAATAAAAAAGGGAGACTGTGTAAAGAAATCTAAGGCAAGGACGCGAGGAGAGAAAAAGGGTTTTCTTTGTCAGGATTGTGGAAAGAACTTTTCATATGAACAGCATTTGTTATTACATAGAAGGTCTCATACAGGAGAAAAGCCATTCTCATGTTCTGTATGTAGTGAACGTTTCAGTGTGAGTAGTAATCTCAATAAACACATGAGAATACACACTGGAGAGAAACCCTTTTTGTGTACAGTTTGTGGTAAAAACTTTAGTAGGAGTGATACTTTATCGAAACACATGAGATCCCATACTGGAGAAAAGCCATTCCATTGTGCAGTATGCGGAAATAATTTTGGTCGACGAAGTATTCTTACAAATCATATGAGAACTCATTCTGGAGAGAAACCGTACTTGTGTACTGAATGTGGGCAAAGATTTGCTCAAAGTTATGACCTGACGAAACACACGAGGTCACATACTGGAGAGAAACCCTATCATTGCACATTGTGTAGAATGAGTTTTGGTCAGCGAAACAGCCTGACGAAACACATGAACAGTCATCCAAAAGAGATGCCGTTTCCTTGTTTGGACTTTTCTAAAGGATTTCCATATAAGATGGATTCAACAAAGTTATTATCTCATACAGAACCAGTAAAACTTTTGGCACATTCATGTAAATATTAATATTTTGTAGACAGTTCTTACAAACGTCCTTGTGATGTATTTTATTAATTTGTTCTGTCCTAATGATAAAGAGTATTTGAAGAAATATCAGTAGAACTGAAAATGAAATTGGCCAGTAATGTCATGGACTCAATGAAAATGCATCATGTAATAAGTACTGTACTATGCCTTCATATTACATTTGCTTCTTATGACAGAGCAGTGTTAAATTGAGGTTGAATAACTGTAAGAATGAAACTGATCTTGAAAGGAAAGCTGTATACCATGTATAATTTTCACGTGATATCTTTTCCTTGTGCGAAACTACGATTAAGTTTCTTGAAGATGTCTTTGTATGTTAGGAATTTGTACATATACAGAGTGATTCACGAGGAAAGGTAAACAATTTGGGATGTGAATTCCGAAGTCATTCTGAATCAAAAAGTTCATATGAATATAGGTCCGTTTTTGAACGGTTACGGAGATATGGCTCTTTGATTTCACAAAAACTTGTGGGATTCCGTTGTACTAACTCGCATTTAGAGACAAATAAAGGACAAATTTAAAGTTTATATTCACGTATGCATACATACCTAATATTCTAGATGTCGGGGTCGATGTTTTCGTACATTTTCAAATGTACCTTCTTCTGCTTCAATGCACTGTTGCGTTCGGGCGTGAATCGCGCTCATCGCCCGGGAGAGTTGCATGTGGCTATTCTTTGTGGCGTGCAGCATCGAAAATACGGTCGATTAGCGCCTCTCTCGTTTTCACCTTCCTTTGGATACCAAGTCTTACATCCAACCCCATAGACAGTAAATACTCTTCGATATGGTACCCTTCTGTTCAGAAAGCGTCGTTCATATTCAGCGACGGCATGCAAGAAACTTCCATCGCACAAACCATAAACATACACAATATCGGCGTATTCTGCAGTCGAAAATTTATAAGGCATCTTGAAAAACACAACTTAGCACTTCCGATAACTGTACCTGTACTATTGTACTGTAAGTAGCTGACTGACCTGCTGTGAACTGATAAGCAATATTGTATTTGTGTTATGCGCGGGATCTGTGTCATTACATTAGATAAGGGCAGGCGATTGGACATTTGTAATGCCCCATCATCCGGTTTATGAGGTGAATGAACTTATCCACGTCGCTCACAATGCAGATTCCAATGTTACGTCATTCATTGCCACCCGTGACCTTGTCTCATATCTCACATCAGCACCATATGGTAACGTCTGATTCACATTGGGGCGAGATGTTTTGCCAAAAAAATGCATCTAGCTCTGCCATCGTTCGAAAACGGATCTATGTTCATATGAACTTTTTGACTCAGAATGACTTCAGAATTCACATCCCAAATTTTTTACCTTTCCTCGTGAATCATCCTGTATTTTAGGTTTCTTTTTTATAATTCTGCTTAGGAGTATAACTAGTTTTAAAATTATGAACTTAATGTAGGTACCTACAGGATTAGTAATAAATTGCGGTCATTACATTCAAAATTAATGTTGAAATGTGTCAAATCACCATTATTATTGTTCAGACACATGTAAATTTTGCATGTAGGAAATAGTTCTATAAAGTTAGACATCAGGATAATGAAAAGTAAACACTGAGAAAGGTCCGATATTTGCTCAAGCTCATCAGAGCTGGTGTTGACGGAACATCGTCAGTGTAGGATATTTATAAACTAGATAAATGTTTATTTACATACATTTGAGCCACTTCATGGCATTAATTAAACCCGAAGTATACTTATGTATTACTGGCATCTATAATTGCCAGATATATAACTTTGTACATTTAGGCTACAGGTTTAATGAACGTTCATGGTTTCTTCTTTGTGTTATAAGTGTATTATCATAATTTCAACTATGAAAGACTCAACTTATGTGGCGAGCCTATAACTGATATATTTTACTTAATTAGCCGAGTTATTGGAAGAAATATTCATAATTTTAATTACTCCAAATCAAGATATTAGTAAACATTCGTTTTTACCCATACATGAATGTATAATATTCTTGTATATAAGTGAAAATTGTTTTGGTTATCATCTTCAACTTTCTTCTCTTTCCCTCATTATCATCACCATTCCTATCATCGGTTAGGAGAATCTCTTGACTATCTTGCCATCTCTAATGGGAGAATATTAATCTCTGCTCCCTATATGGAATGACTCCATCTCCCCCATACGAAAGCACATTCCAATGAAGATAATACTAAAGACGACACCGTTCCACCTCCCATCCCTAAGAAAGACCATGCAAAGCGCACAAAGAAAAATAGAGAGAAAATAAAAAATAAGCAAGAGCAAATAATACAAATAGAAAAAGGGAAACTGGAAGAAGCAACAGGAGCAATAGAAGAGCTCCTCAAAAGTGCAACAATGCAAACAAACTGAGAAACAAGGAAGGCGAAGAGATGGTTTGATTCAGAATGCTATAATAAAAGAAACATCGTTCTAAACACTCTTCATAGGTTAAGAAGAAATTCCCAGGACGAGGAGTCAAGGAAACTATACATAGAAGAAATGAAAAACTACAAGAAAATGACAAAAGAAAAAGGAATATCTAGAGAGGGAAGCAAAAAGAGAAGCTGGCAAAATATCTGTTCATTGCTCAAACACAGAATACAGGCATGAAGGAATCGGAAGACCACTTCAGCAAGATACTCAACAAACAAGGACTACAAATTCCTCCCAAAGAAGAGACGCAGCCCAAACAACCATTGGAGATAATGCTGAGAAGCACCTGCAAGAAGAAGACATAAAGAAAGCCATAAAACCTTAAAGAAAAAGAAAGCAGCTGGCCCTGACAACATCCACAATGAACACATAAAAGACACAACAGACTTTCTCCAACACATATACCAAACTATTTAACAAATGCGTAGAAGTCGGAAGAATCCGAACCCAATGGAGACACTCTATAATAAAGGTACTCTATAAAGGGAAAGTAGATCCTAAGGATACAAACAAGTACAGAGGCATAGCCCTAGAGAATACCCAGTTCAAGATCTTTTCAAAAATAATAGCAGACAAAATAAAAGACTGCATAGACAGTCACCTCCCAGAACTGCAAATGGGCTTCAGATCCGGAAGATCAACAATGACAGCAGTACAATTACTACTAAACAACATCGACGAAGCCCTACAGAAAAAAAACTGATGTTCTACACAGTCTTAATCGAGTATACCAAAGCTTTCGACCTGCTACAAAGAGACCTAGTAATTCAAAAACTGGAAGAAACAGTAGGGAAAGAAAACGTCTGGACAAGAATAATCAGGTCAGTCCTCAAATACAACATAATAACAATATCAGACAATCTGTCTAGCTCAAACTCTATAACACAATCGGGGTTATACAGAGAGAACCAATGAGTCCCATGCTGTACATCCTTGCCACTGAAGAAGTCCTACGTATCCTAGAGAAAGAAGAAGACGTACACATTTATGCATATGAAGATATAGTCGTCGGATCAACTGACATATAGAAGCTCCAGGAAACAATAGGGAAAATAGACGAATGGTGCACTAAATACGAGTTGCACATAAACATACCAAAGACGGAAATGATGATATTCAGAAATGGGGACAAAGCACCCGCTGCTGCTGAAATCAGCATCAGAGGGCAAAAAATAAAAATCTCATCAGACTTTAAATACCTCGGAATGACATTGCAGCCAACCGCCAAATGCTTCACAAAACACGTGACAGAGAGGACAGCCCAAGCAGTAATGGCAATGCACGACATAAAAAATATACGGCTACTCAGCCTAGAAACTGCCCTAAACATATTCAAGGCCAAAATCATGCCGATATTATGCTATGGAATTGAGGTTATATGGAATCATCACACAGAAAGTAACCTAAATGCATTAGAAAAGGTAAAATCAACATATCTAAAAAGAGCACTTGGACTATCAAAAACAACTAGATCACGATTGGTATATCTCCTAGCTAGAGAACCTTTCCTAATAGAAGACATCAAACTTCCGTATTTGTTACAACACACTAAGGCTTTTGGAAACCAAATGAAGATCATGGAGAGGAAAAGAGAATAAGTATGGCTTGAATTCTACGGCACCAGAGCCATGACAGACTGAACATGGACGACCCCAAATTTCGAACTGCGGCACGTCGTGACTAGACTGGCAATCCACGGCTTCCATCACCTAATATGTACCAACAAGGCGTGTCACGACTTAACCCAAGCATGCGTGTGTGAATTGTGTAGTAAAGTCTGTGAACGCTACCACATAGAACTATGCACAAAAGGACTAAGATCAATACGCGACTACGCAAATGCAAACTAACTAAGGTTGAAACTATCCACATTTGTGCGCTTTTCAGTTTTTTATTATTATTAATCTCTTTTTAGTCTTGCTTTCTGAGAAAGCTTATTACAATATTCTGACATTTTATCCTGTTTAAGCTATTTGTCCGTTCTTTTACTTTTTCTCCATTCACGAAAAAAGTTTGTAATTAATTTTTCATTACATTGTTTACAGCCTTACACGTTTCTTAAAAGTCTTTAGACTGCATTTTTTTACATTCTTGCTTATATTTCGTAAAGAGCGTTAGATAGATGTGGTTTTATAAAACTGTAATATTTCCTTTTAGTTTTGTTTTCGGAGTTACTCTTCTATTGACTTGCACAATCATAAATAACATTTCAAAAATACATTTCATATCATTTACAAATAAGTACAACTCGAAAAGATAATATTAAATATATTATTCACTGTGTAACAGTAAATCATTCAATTAAGGTTTTCTTGGACTTGGAGGTGGAACATCTGGAAGACAGATACTAAATTTTTCTCGGACTCATTTAATTTATAGATAGAACACTTTCATGTGTCTTATCCATGATACTTAGGATTCCAGCTTTACCTCCCATTCAAAGGAAACTATGTTGAGAGTTTTACTGCGAATGATTTAATGACCACCTGATCATCTAAGCTGATTTATTTGTGATGCTGTTGTAAGATAAGTATTTTTTACTACAAGCCTATAAAAATGATTACTGCCATTGCAAACAAATCCACTAGTTCGTCAAATTTTTTCATACAACAATGTAAAAGCGAATATTTGAACAAGAAATTTATGAAAAGAATACACGAAACAACTACAACTATATTTTATTGGTTATTTATACAGGGCGAGTCATAATTATTTACCGTAGTATAAAGTATTGCAGAGTATTCTATATACCAAAACAAACATATTTTGTCATATAATCGTATAATCAATACTGCATCATTATCAAGATATGGTAACATTGCATTATTTCAAAGCTAGTTAATTATCCGTCGTTAAAATCGGAACTAACAGTTGATATTGTTTTATTGTTAGAAAGAGATGTATTTATAGTTGACCCTGTCTTGTAGTTATGGCATGTTTTGTTGATTCATGATGTTGAGTGTTATAATTGAGATTAGTGTTATTTTTACTTTACTGAATTGCATAACATAACATTTGGCACTAATACAAAATGGGAGAACCATATAGAAACAGTGAAATGACCGATATGATCTTGATTTACGGTGAAGTAAGAAACAATTCTGCTGCTGCTGTTTGCATCTACACTGAATGTTTTCTTGCCCGACGACACCCAACTTCAAAAACATTTGTAGCAGTGGAACGTTGCCTTAGGGAAACCTGTCGCTTTGAACCTGTGATGAACCATGCTGGTAGGCCACGAAGTCGCAGGACTGCTGCTGCTGAAGAAAACTTTCTGCATTCCATAGACAGTTCACCAGGTTCAAGTATATGACAATTAGTTGCACATTATCATATGTCTCAGAAGTCAGTTTGGAGAATTGTAGCCTACATGAGGCATTACTCCACCCATACCATCTACAATCTGTGCAAGAATTGCAAGGAGAGGTTGATTCTGAACGTCAGGATGGTTATTTCATGAAAATGCAGCTGATCAACATTTCTTAAGCAAAATACTGATACTGAATGGAGCAACATTTACCAGAAATGGTATCTTCATTCGCCACAACCAGCATGTCTGGGCATACCAGAATCCAAATGCTATTGAGGACTAGCTTTGAAATAACGCTATGTTGCCATATCTTGATAACAATGTAGTATCGGCTATATGTTTATATGACAAAATATGTTTGTCTTCTGCAATACTTTATAGTACATAATTACGACTCACCTGCATAGTACTGATTCAGTAAGAACATGTAACACATCTCCATTCAGAACTCCTTCTACATGCAAGGGCTTGAATTCAGCATTTTTTTTGATTTGCATCGTCAATAGCTTCACAGATTGAACCATTAGCCTGGTCCGACTCTTTAAGTCATTAAAAAATTTCCTTTATAATTAAAACTGAAATTAATTTTAATTTAGCTTATCCATCGCCATCTTTGCCTGGCAATATTTATTCGACAGCTTGTTAGTAAATACATCTTATTTGTTTAGGCAATAAATATGAGTCCATTGCATATGCTCATATCATCTATTTCTATAATTTGTGATGGTTTCATTGATATTTTGTGTCTATAATTCTCTAACTTCATTGTTTCTTTTGTGATCTAGGAGACTGTATCTTGTTAGTGATCTTAGGAGTTGCATCTCTACTTCTTCAATTCTTTTTATTTCTGAACCATACAATTATTATCATTGGAATGTGAACTTTAAAAAATTTAGACATTTTATTATCTATAGCAGTGGTATTCAATCTATGTTATGTATACCCCCAAGGATACGTATCCCTCTGATTATGTATGTAAAAATATTGACACAGGCCCTATTTATTTTATTACATCTGTTGGTAATTATTGCAATTCACATATTTTATTTTACAATATCAACACTTGTTTATACTTGCTTCAATAACATTTTATATAATTCATTACTATTAATATTGCATCAATAACTACTGAATGTAAATAATATTTATTTTGCATACAGCATCAATTATAGTCTTTTATTATTTCTTATATAATTTCAATGCAGTCTGGGATATGAAGGTAAAGTAAAATGTATTTTGAAGGTACGCTAGCAAAAAAGACTGAATACCACTGATCTGTATCACTTATTTTTCTATTACTATTGCATCCAAGAGTCCTGCACCATGGCATCGTGGCCTAAGGCATCCTGCTTAGGACTCGCATTACGGAATGCGCGCTGGTTTGAGTCCTCATGAGGGAAGAAATTTTTTCATGAAATTTCGGCCAGTGTATGGGACCGGTGCCCACCCAGGATCGTAATGCACTTAGGGAGTTACAATAGGTAGGAAAATCCTGTTCCGAAAGCCAGCTATAATGGCTGGGGTGGATCATCGTGCTAACAACACGATACCTCCATTCTGATTGGATGATCGTCCACCTCTGCTACGGCATGTGGGCGTGAGACCAGCAGTTGGCTGGTCGGTCTGGGCCCTTCATGGGGTGTAGTGCCACGGGATTGCACCCAAGATAGTTAAAGATGATTGTGTGTTTTAATGCATTATTATTTATTACTATCTAGTTCATATGGAGATCTTCTCCTCTGAATCCAAATACTTTACTTCTTGGGGTTGATCTGTAAATTTTTGGGCAGTTATATTTAGTTTAAATTATCATCTGGTCGTGCAAAAAATGACTTGATCATCAGTGAATAGGATAGTGCTCATAGGTGTTTTTGTCTTATTTATAAAATAATGTTCTGTTGTAACTTCCTGCCATTCTTCACACATGACATTGTCGAAATAATGTATAGAGGGTGAATATGAATTACATGGACAAACTTCAGGAAGTGATTCCTGACAGGAAAATGAACAAAAAAGCTCATCTGAACATGTGTCCGGAAATGCATGTCTTCCATGATGGATGGCAACACAATTCTTCATGATGTTACTCCCTCATACGATCACTCATTAGGTTCAGCATCATCCGGAGACCACTTATTTGGATCATTTCTTCTTCCACAATGTCTCAATGGCCAAGTATCTGCGATTGCTGCAAGTCACTCTGCCTCTCTTGCTCGAAAATGTGTTATTGGAAGTATGACAGGTCATGTGGCTGATGCATGATGGAACTCCTCCCTACTTCTGTGTTGAGGTTGGTCAGCATCTCAACATCTTCGGAATATGAATCGGATGAGGTCCTGTTGCATGGTCCTCCCGGTCACCAGACTTAAACTAACTTGATTTTTACCTGTGGGGACACCCTAAAAAGTGTCCTGTATGCTGAGTCAGTTCTTGATATGCAGATACTTAGCATGTCAATACAGCCTGTGATGCTATTCAGGTTCAGGCTGGAACATTAGAATGAGTGCGTCAATTCATGAAGTAACGTATGGACGTTTGCAACGAGGCTCATAGGGGTCACTTCGAACATCTACTCTAAAGTTGTCAAAAATTAAATGGATAGTATCGTGCAATGGAATGGAATGTAATTATGCTGTATTCCGGAAACTACGTGCATTTGCGGACATAGCCTATGTTCACATGAACTTTTTGTTCCTTTTTCTGTCAGAAATCACTTCCTGAAGTTTGTCCCTATAGTTTATATTCAGTCTGTATATTAAATAAAGTGGGAGAGAGATAACACCCTTATCATACACCTTGCGTGACCTTTCTAAACTCTGTGCAGATAGGTATCTAATGCTCTTGATTTAACAGTCGAGTTATTTTCTTTCTTGCTTCCCAGTATTTAGATGTAAGACTTGTATTTTTTTTTAGGTGCTTCACAGTGTGTTAAATGATTCATATCCATTTCTTCTTCTTGAGGAAACAATACACAATTTGGAGTACACTCTAAACTCTGTGTTATTTTTATTCACTTTTATTAATGTATTTGAATGTTATGAAATAATATGCTCCTTTAATAATATGCTCATGAGTCATGACCATTAATTTATATGTGAAAATGTTAGTAACTGGTCAGAATTCCAGTTCATTAGTCACAAACTTTTCGTTTATCAAGTATGATTTGAGACTTTCACATTGTTCAATAAGATTAGAGATTTTTAAAAATATTTGCACCATGTCATACATGTAGATACATCCAACATTTCCATCATCATATAAATAAAGTCTTTGGGAGTAGCTTTTGTAAACAGACAGGTTCTCCTTTTCCATTCTTTCCCGATGTTGGGTCAGATACAGTATATGACTCAGAAATGTTGAATGTCCCTACTCGGTGCAAATACCCAAAAATTCAGAACTTTTTCGTTTGTCCTTACTACCACTTTTTAAAGTATTTTCTCCTTTTATCAGACTTGGTGTAAAAAAGGTAGGGTAAAGAAGAACGGTACTAATTATAGCAGTAAAAATGTTTATTAAATTAAATTTTAAGTTGGAGATGATAAGATTTAATACCTACAAAAACTCATTCAGTGCTATTATAGAAGTAACTGTATTCATGAATGTGAACCCATGACGTTTGACAAGATACACTGATTTCAAAATTATGGTAACACTTTCATATGATTATTATTATGTAAGTATTAATGATACAATAGCTTGGTGCATGTACGTAATTTATTTAAGAAATTTCTTTTTTAATGGCCCGCTCTAAACACTAAATACGAGAACCTATTGTTGCACAGCATATATCACCACAACAATCAAATTCTTGCTACACTTTCTCCAACATAACTCTGTTTATGGATGCTATTACAGCACTGATCCAATATCTTACTTCTTCACGGTCTTCAGGTAGAAGTGGCACATAAAATTCATACTTCACATAACCCACATGGTATAAAGTCTGGCGACCCGGGAGGCCAAGGGGAATAGACCAGTAGCCTGTTTCATGAAAGGCCAGTAATTATCGTGGTAAATATTAAATTTCTACGGGGGTAAAATTTCTTGTTTCACAAAACTTTTCTTACTGCAGTAAAATGTCTCCTGCGGTAAACTATGATAATCACTTATTATCTTCTTGAGAAAGTATATAATAGCTATTTCGTAACATTTGGAATCATTATCGATTATATCATTGCTTTTTTATTGTATAACAATAAGAAAAATTGCTCACAGTATAAGCACAAAGATCATGGAACAAATCTCATTTCTGCGCAACGCACTTGGGAACAAAAGTAAGAATAAGAAAGAGTTTGGCGTTCATCCTTATTTTATTCTAGCTTACAAACTGTTATTTCTAAGAACTCTGGCATAACACTGCCAGGCCAATTTGCATTGCAAAAATAAAATATGTAGTGAGGTCCGAAGACTAACATATTTATTTAATGTTTCCCACAGCAATCAACATACATTGCTTCATGTCACTCAGAGCGTCAATTTTTATTAATGTTCCATCAACTAAGCCGCACACAAGTGGCATGCCAGCTATTTCATAACCGATTAACTATGACATTTAAATTATTAGGCCATTTGACAAGCTGACGAAAATAGATGTTATTTATTCCATTGATAACCATTCAAATGACAAGACAGAGATGCTGCTTTGGTGATAATGAATGGTTCCATTTAGCGTTGTGAAATAAGAAGTGCTCAATACTTTGCAGTACGGTATAAAACTGTTGAAAATTTAATCGAAATCGTTTATTATTTTCATAGATATTTTCCATATAACCAAATTCTGACCTTGGTCTGAAAATTCTTGGTCTTCTGTATTGTACAGGCAGCATTCTTCATCTTCATCACTGCATTCACTCCAAAACAATGCAGTGTACTTTTGACTTACTCAAATAAGTTATTTACATAATTGTTTAATTAATGCGGTAAATATGAAGGTAGTATTATTGAAACAATAATTAGTTTACCGTGGTAAATTAGTGCAGAAAAATTCTGGAGTAGATCTTTGAATACCGCGGTAGATTTATGAAACAGGCAGAGCAGTAGGGCCTATTCACTGGGCCTACAGCAGTAATGTTTTATGAAACAGGCTACAGGTCAGCAGTGGTAGCACATCCAATTCAACTATGTGGTAGATGGTTAATTCGGAAATGTCTACGAAACAACCTTCGTACTATTGTTACTGAATTTGTTTTTGCAAGCTGCAGAATGCAAAACGATTTATGTTGTGGAGTTGCCATTTTTCAATAATGTCTCCTATGGCAATGGAAATAATACGTTTTCTGAAATGTGAAACTTTGAAAGTTTATCCAATGAGATGTACCATGTTGATTTCTCATTGATAATTAATAATCATTAATACTTAATTAATAATTATCATATGAAAGTGTTAATATAATTTTGAAATACTGTGTACTGGATATTGTTTTAAGGTGACATTTTGGTATCGTAACCATCTTATCATTCATTAGAATGTTCAGATATCAGTTTCTGACATTCAGATAATGCCTTCACTAACGTGAATGTTATGTGAAATATGGCATGCAAGTGAATGTCGAAAAGTATTTTGTTTAAGTTTCACCGAATTATTATTTTGAAAACAGTTATCACTTTTTGGAGGTTCACATTCTATTGAGTGGCTATACGTAAGAATACAATATAATTTTTAAATTATTGGGCTTACATAAGTATTATCCTTCTTTGCTTCTGTAAATGTTACTCATATAAGTGTGCGTGGTTGGGCAAGAGTGCTCTCGTGAGTTTTTCATAGTTGGTATGCCTGCTGCAAAATTGGCTTGCATTCTTCCACTGCTTATGGATTACTGACAAGGATGAGATGTACTTTGATCGAACCACAGAAGAATCTCTATTTAGGAAGGTATGAAAATGTTTTGTTTGAAATTACATTCCATCTATTTTTTCAAAAGACAACTTGGGCTTTCTATGGAGTAATAAGTGAGTCAGAAGGAACATGTTGACATTAAAATGAAGTATTATTTGTAGTAATGAAATGGCATGAACTTATGTCCTATGAACTTATGTCCTATGAACGTATTGTGCTGCTCCCTAGTATAACACATTCTTAACCTGACTCATGTCAGCTAAGAGTGTGCACAGAATGAGCGGGTAGGAGTGCACACATACTCTTACCTGCTCATGATTATAATTCACTTGTTCAAGGACAACTTTCACACTTGATCATTGTTTTTCTTTATTTAAAATGATTGTGATAAAAATTATGATGTAGACCTAATAATGTTTGAAGTATTTCGTGTAAACTTATATGCACTCCAAGATTTATTTTATAATTTGACCTTATTTAAGATACTATATTCTTTAAATGAAATTTTACAATTGAATGCTTCTACTATCATTTAGTATCATTTAGAATAAAAATGGGTAAATATATCTAAGTCTACAAGAACGCTTTTTACTGCAGAATTTTGTTCCAAGAAGTTAAGAACCAATAGGATGAAAAATGGTGAGAGTGTGAGGAGCATATCTAGAGGCATGAGGATTGCCGCAAATACTTTGAGAAAGAAACTGAAAGAGGTAAGTGTCGTTTTTTAATTCGTGAAAAAGGCTTAATTAAGCAAAGAACACCAATGTATTTTTGATGGCAGTAATGGACTTTTTACAAATGAACTCATTTTACAATTCTTGAATTTTCCAGTTAATGATTTTAAAAACATAATGTAATTTTCTTTTTATGGTACCATCGCCACTTCACTAGGCAGATTTCACAACATTCTGACAGAAGAAATGGAACAAGAACTGGCTGATCACTGCAGGAATCTAGATAAAAGATTTTACGGGATTACTAGAAAGCAGGTAATGATGCTTGCATTTGAATATTCCATTGCTAATGGCATCTGCTCCAGATTCAACACTCAGAAAAATATGGGTGGTAAGGACTGAATGAAAGTTTTCTGCCGGAGACAGAATCTTTCATTGCACGTTCCACAGCAGTGTAGTTTAAGCAGAGCTCTTGGCTTTAATAAAATACAGTGTAAAAATTTTTTGACAATCTGAAGGAGTTCTATGAAGATAAAGTATTTCTTCCTCACCGAGTATTTAATATGGATGAGTCAGGCACATCAACAGTGCCAAACAAAACTCCGAAAGTTATTTCATCTACAGGAGAGAAAGACTTTTGTAATATATCCAGTGGAGAGAGGAGTGCAATAGTCACAGTTGTTTGCTGTTTCAGTGCAACGGGAATTTAACTACAGACAGCACTGGTTTTCCCACATAAACAAATGAACAACACCTTATTTTCTGAAGCTCCTGTGGGAAATTAAAACAAATAGGCCTAACTGACTTCAGATCTTTTTCGACAATGGTTGGAGCACTTTGCCGCCAATGTTCACCAGTGATGATTCTGTTCCTTTGGTTTTGGATAACAATGTGTCACACTGTTCTCTAGCTTCAATCATTTTCTGCAGGGACCACCATATCACGCTTCTAACCTTACCTCGACACGCAAGTCATATCCTGCAACCACTGGATAAAGATTTCTTTGGACCACTAAAAATGGCCTATTTATCAGAGGTGGATGGTGAATCATCCTGTGATGCTTTACCAAATATTGGGTCCAGACCTGTGGAGTAACAGTTAGCGCGTTTGGCCGCGAAACCAGGTAGCCTAGGTTCGATTCCCGGTCGGGGCAAGTTATTTGATTGAGGTTTTTTCCTGGGGTTTCCCTCAACCCAAATGCTGGGTAACTTTCAGTGCTGGACTCCGGACTCATTTCACCTGCATTATCACGTTCATCTCATTCAGACGCTAAATAACCTAAGATGTTGATAAAGCGTCGTAAAATAACCTACTAAACTAAAAAAAAAAACAAATATTAGGATTATTCAAAGCTGCATATTCAAGAACAGCACCTGTTGAAAAGCAGAAAAAACTTTTGCAGCAACAGGATTCAGTCCATTCAATCCTGACATTATTACCGAAGATCAATTTGCTCTATCTCTTGTCACTTTCAGAAGTTCAAAAAATCTTCAGCAGGCACAAACGTCGTTAAATGGCGAGAATGGGAACAGTGATGAAAATGTAAGCTCAGGCTCAACAGCAAAAGCAGGAAACGGTAATGAAGATATTAATCTGATAATAATGAACCCCACATCTACAGTGGGAATAAATGTGAAGGTAGCTGAAATATCTCCACTTCCAAAATGCAGAGTGGAAAAGAAGAGAAAGAGACAAGCTCAAAGATCAGAAATCCTTTCATCATCTCATAAAAAAAGTTGGAAGAGAGAGATAATAAAAAGAAAAAAGAAGGAAGTGCAAAAGCTGAGAGAGCAAACTGCAAAAAGGGAAATGTTACTTCTCGACAACTTGAGCTGTGGTCCTCAAAACCATCAACTTCCACATATCCTCCATTGCCTTCAAAGCAAGCTGGATCACAGGAACTAACTAAATACTCAGGAGAGCAATGACGGAGAGTGGATTCAGTGTAGAATGTATTCGTCTTGGTGGCATGACTTATGTTCAAGTTACAAAGGATATGGAACATTTGTCTGCGACTATTGTTCTTGTAATAATTGTTTGTTAGTTATCATTTTTACATTAATTCTCATTTCTACTGTTGTAGTTAAATTTATTACTAAATCTCATATTTCTTTTGTGGGCATTGTGCTCTAGAATAGTGTATAAAAACTCAGTTATAAGTGTATTGAAAGCCCTGAAAATTTCTATGTTTGCTTCAAATATCTTCTCATATAAAACAAATTATTTTGGCGTGAATTCAAACCTATGTTTCATAACTTCATCACTGCAAACCCTTCAGGCTTACTCACATACCCGCCTATGCGGCTAAGAGTGTGCATTTGTCTCTGTCTAAAAAAATTACATTTCATTTGTTTACTATCTCTTTCTAAAGTCCAGCTGCTGAATTTATAATTTGTATAATACTGTCATTCATTAAACAATTTTTTTTTTAAATTTCATCTATAATACATTAGATTTCACAGACAATAATACACTAGGTGCACACACTTACTCTCCTTTACCTTACTAGAAATCTAGAGAAAAAACACTTGTAGTCCCTACACTGATACATAAAAAGGAGATCTTAAGTGATGCGAAAATTGTGGATGGGCCAATTTATTAAAAAAACAACTTTCAAAATTTTTGTAAAATAATAAAGAAGAAACGTTATGAAAATTACATTGAGAAACTGAAAGAGAAAATAGATATTGAAGAGAACATTCAAGTTATTATGGCTATCAGTACAAAACGCAGACATATGGAAATGTTCTTCATCATATTATTATGTACTGAACTTCTTTATGGCTTCTGTGGTTACTGCTTGCCACATGAACAATAAGATGGCCATTCACGATTATTCATTGTTCTACAATATCAAACCCTAGTGTGTGACTTATTACAAAATGCTTACTTATCACATTCAATTTCAAATTACCCATGTTATGAAGATTTCATCACGGCCGGAATAGTTGACAGGTTTCTCATGTGTGTGTGGATAGTCTAAATAGTGATTACCAGTAAGATGTTCTTAGAAGGTAGTAATATTTCAAGTATGTGATACGCTGATTAGGAAATAAGCTGATAGGTTCACAAACAAGGAGAGAAGTTATTGTATCTTTGATGGTAAATTCATTAAAATCTGCAGCCTATTCCGAATTTATTTTGCGGAAATATTTTAACATTTCTTTGTGTTTTCTCATTTTTCGTCATCATTGTAAAATTTCTGATGGACTATGAAATCTATTGATTCTCAATAGAAACTTTCAGACGTACATAGAGGAATAACACGGTATTGCAATATTTCGCTTTTATTGTCAGAAATTTTTGTTTCAAACTTATAAATAAATTAAATTCGCTTTTAATTTGCCAGAAATTTTTGTTTCAAACTTATAAATAAATTAAAGTGAATTTGTCAAACTGATTTCTGTGGTCATATTGTTGACAAATGAACAAGTTTTGCTTATAGTACTTCTCAATTTCAATGACTTTATTAACTTCTGATTATTGATGACATGTGTATGACAATCTATATTTACTGTGACTATTTTTAACAGAAATATAATCACTTCCCTTAGCTATATATCCTCTTCCTCCATTATTCTTGTATTTAGTTGTAAATGAACAATAACGTTTATTGTGAACTTCAGTGGAGACTTCCATCTATAGAAGAGGCTCTTAGCTAAAGGATACTTCACTTTCAACGTCACTAGTTTCAATCTTCAATAAATGAATAAATGTAGGTGAATATGTAACTGGCTTCTGTGTCCATGTTGTTGATAATTAATGTTTGCTTCCACTGGTTTTCAATTAACATTAATTTGTTTTTCTCTTGATCATTTTCACACTCCTATAAAGAATAATAACGAATCACACATATGTTTAAAATGAAATAACCTACATAATTGTATATTAAATAATAAATGTACAAAGTATAGCATACACAAAAGGTTCAACACAGGGCAACAAAATATGTCAAAATGAGGAAGGGACATGGCGAAGAGATATTAAAAGACCTAGGGTGGAAATTTCGAATCAAGATGACGAAAAGCCAGACTTAGCATATTGTTTAAGGCACAAATCGGACACAAAGCATGGATTGACATCAATACCAGATTAGTGAAACCATCATAATTAGGCAGGTTTGATCATATTATGAAGTTTAAATGCAGAAAGCAAAGAACGGACATGCTGAAATTTTCCTTTGTAAATAGTACAAAAGTAGATTTGAACAGCTTATCTGCAACAATCTTTCAGGGCAGGAAACGTGAAAAGATTGGGAAATTACCAATATATATATATTTATTTATTTCCACTGATTATGAGTTATATCTGACAGTTGAAAGCTAAAACTAATAGTAGTAAAGCTGTTTCTACCGAACTGAGAGGAACACATACAAATTAAATTTTTTAGTCATATTATTTAATGATGTTGTACTACCTCCTAAGTTATTTAATGTTGGTGGATTTGGTGTTAGCAAGATGGTATTTGGCAAGGTGAGGCCGAGGATTCACCATGAGATTACTTGACATTGGTCTTACAGTTGGGAAAAATGCAAAAAAAAAAAAAGTCTAAGTGGGAATTAAAACCACGTCTGAATGCAGCTCTAGATCAGCAGGTAAATGCTGCAAGTGAAAATATATTAGCCTTATGCTGTGTTTAACCTTTAAGATTATATTATTATCCCTGTGCTATTGCGATGCTGTCTACTGGAAGAATGTAGCAATTGTTTATATGTCTATGTTGCAAGTAAATAATTACGGATTTTAACAAATGTTAGCTAGATACACATACCTGAGAATTATAAAGATTCTTGAGGTACTGGCGGCAAGCAAAATTTGAGTTCTCACATTGCAGTTTAAAATTATAGGATGCATTCACCTGCTTGGTATATTGTTGACAGACCTGGGCTGGCAAGCTGTCACCAACAAACAGCTAACAACATAAACAATACAATTAGTACCGGTAACTCATATTAGAAGAAAGGTAATTCTACAGAAAGAGTTTACCAAAGAAGGCACTATTTTTTCTTTTACAATTACAGGTACCATTTTTTCTTCTACAAATGCGTACTATGATTAGTAGAGAGTACTAATCATGTTTTATTTTCCAGCACCTGACCCAATACATTCCACAGGATAACCTAAAAACTTTTTGTATGTAGTTAATGAATGAATAAATCACCACCATACTGTCCATGTGGCTAACGGCTGTCCATATCAGACGCCAAGAGGGAACTAATCAACATTTAAATGTAAAACTGACACTAAAAATTCTTTCTTACTGGAGTGCTCCAGTCACCAAACATCCACCATCCAGAAATTTCCACCTGGACTTCTTTTCTTTACTGAATCGAACAATTTCACCACACATCATCACAGTCCATTACGGTTTCCCTCACAGAGGGCTTGTTGTAGTGGGAGAACATGCAGTGGTCTGTGGTGGTAAACTCTTTCTAGAATTAAAAAAAAAAAAAAAAAGTGAACTAGTACCTTTAACTAGACTAATGGGTCTACTAATGAGATGATGTTTCATAAAATAAACATTACTATACGCAGAGATGCCAAATGAAAACTTTTGGAATCATGCAATTTATACAAAATCCCTTTTTACTTTGGTAAGTAAAAATAGTAGGTACCTAAGTGATTTTTCACTATTTCATATTAACTGTTCCATGAAAAAAAGAAAGAATAACGTTACCAGTAGCAATAATAACTGAAACAAGAATAATGCTATTTAGAAACTAAATTATTATCTAGCCTACATGTTTATTATAATTTATAGAGACAACGAAGGCAAATTAACAGCAAGTGCAGGTACTTCCTTCTGCTAAAGGGGCTGTTAGAAAGTTAGAATTTTAACCAGGAACAACTGTTCACTTTTAAGGTCGCCTGCACATTTTTTATATCACTTAAGTCAAAATGTACGTATACGTGAATTAAAAAATGGTAAGGCCTATTTACAGTAAAAAGTACGGATGAATCAATTTCCCTTTTTTTGTATTATAAGAAATGAACTAACAAGCAAAAAATTAATTTGGAATCATGACTATGTTTTCTGCAATTAAAATCAGGTAAACGTCAACTAACCACAAAATTCCATTTCATTCGTAAAGCGTCTTTCCAGGAATGCTAAATGTCGCAGGCCATCTTCCGCAGTAGAGGTCCAGGGCACATATACAGTACCGGTACATTTCCTTTACCAAATATATACTTATACTTTAATTAAATTTTCAATGTTTTCCTATGATTAATGTACTGTCAGCCTCTTTACACTTTAACGCAGGGGTGCTTACCTTATGAATACTGCGGGCCAATATTTAAAAAATATTTTCTTTTTTAAGGCTGCGGACATCCTCCAATAATAAATGCAATTAACATAAATGTCTAATTAGTGATTACTGTAATTTATAGTAATTAATAATATGTCTGTTCAAATATTTTCTTAAATTTTAAGTTTGAAACTTTACTATCGGGCCGCAGCAAATATAGTGGCGGGCCGCGGGTTGTGCACCGCTGCTCTAACAGGAAAGTACTGTGTGTTCCCTGGACCTTTACTGTGGGAAGATGGCAGCTTGGCCGATGCTTACTACATGTCAATGTGTATTTCAATTCTACTGTCATAGGAGAGAGTAAGAATATTCCTAACATATAGATTACAAAATTAATAACATAGGACGTGTTGATGACCTTACTATAGGCCTACCCGTTATTTTTTTTTATAAAGATGGGACATGACAGTTAAGCGCTTTGTTGCCAATATAATATGGGCCATCAGCTGACGCTAACTAGCAGCTAATATTAGATGGCTGATGTTAAAACATTCATTGGCATAGGCTATATTGTAATATTTGACGTTTTATACAGAGTTTTATGAGTGTGTTTAATGAATTTTGCACTCGCTGAATCTCTCACCTCATTTAGTACAAGAAAATGGCTTTTGAATGATATACTTCGCTTGTTTTCTTTTTACTATGTTGGTGATTCCTAATAGTTCTATATTTGAACATGAAATGGGAACGACTTGTAAAAGAACGCAAATACTTGAGCATTTTCCGTCAAAATTACTTCGTCTACTACAAAATTACGAGCCAAATTGCAATGGTTTACTTAGTTATTTTAGTGAGAAGCCGCCAGAAGACTGAGCAATGGTCAGTTCTTCATAAGAGAGTTCAAAATCTGTTCTTACCAGTATGGCCAAGGATTCCAGTAGCCTACAGTCCCTTGATATCAGGTAAGCTGGCAGTTATTTTGTACACTTTCAGTTATGCAATTTAATATCACAGTCCTGTATCTGTAAGCATGTGTGGTGTCAGCATTTGTTCGTGCCTAAAATGACACGGAGTTAACTACTTTTATGATATTACCACAGTCTAGTATATACAGGTCCACACCTGTGGAGTAACGGCTAGCGCGTCTGGCCGCGAAACCAGGTGGCCCGGGTTCGATTCCCGGTCGGGGCAAGTTACGTGGTTGAGGTTTTTTCCGGGGTTTTCCCTCAGCCCAAATGCTGGGTAACTTTCGGTGCTGGACCCTGGACTCATTTCACCGGCATTATCACCTTTACCACATTCAGACGCTAAATAACCTGAGATGTTGATAAAGCGTCGTAAAATAACCTACTAAGAAAAAAAGTATATGCAGTCACGAAGCTTGAGGTGATGAGAGTATTAGGAACAACAGACTGTGCCGGTACTATTTCGTATTGTCTGTGATGAGACGATAGTAGCGATCCCAGTGGTTAGCAACTATCTATGGATGCTTATTCCCTACATGTTGAGCTTCGTGACTGTATATACTAGACTGTGATATTACATACTTTTCCAACAATTTAAGCAATAGGCCTATCTCATTTCTGAAAAATTATCTGCCTGAAAGCTGAGCTAAGCTGTTGTCTAATTTCTGTTCTTCCAAGGACTAATAAACCTAGGCAAGCATTCTTATGATTAATTTTCTGTGTCAAATAGCTTAAATCTACACCAGTGCATGTCCAGCTCGTATCTTTACTCTTAGCAAATAGCAGCAGTGACGTGCATTCCACCCAAGCAACCCAAACACGGCTTGGGCAGCACTGATTGATTATAAGAATCAGATATCTACGTAAATCCATGATTAAACTTTCTGTTTATTTAATCATAAAGTCCTGAAACGTTTCTAAATACGTTTTAATAATTGTAAGTCGCATGATGCACATACTGCGGTCCTGAGCTGGCAGCAGAGTGCCAGTCAAGACGCCAAGAGTCCTCTTGGTGCCAGCAGTGCTGAATGCAGGTTAGCATGGAAATTGCCATGACAACTCACATCATCATAACTTTTAACCAATGAGGGACGCCTCACGAGACTGCAGTAAATGTATATACCCCAAGCAGCTGGTAGCCTGCCTAGGCTGCGCGAAGTCGAATGAGTGTGAAATGTACCATTTCTCTCGCGTTTGTTTGTACCGGTATTTTGTAGTTACATTATGTACGTATATATAAGTGCATAAAAAGTTTTGATTATGTCTGGTGATAATAATAATTTAATTCAGTAACAAAAGCTAAATGCAATAATTTAACTAAAGCAATACGGGATCATGATGTCGCTATTGCACATATTCGTGCTTTTAACGCACTCAAGACTTTTGGAACTGTGCATATTGAAACTGAACAAAGTGACTAAACACAACAAAGTATTATTCTACATAATGAAAAGGTAACACGCAATAGAGACATTCTGAAAAGGCTTATAAACGCCGTTTATTTACTTGCAAAACTGGAACTTTCATTTAGAGGAAACGGTAAGTCGAAAATGTCCAACAACCGCGGTAATTATTTAGAACTTTTGGACTACACCGCCTAGTACGACCCTCTTCTAAAAATCACTTGGAGACATCTACAGTATTCAAAGGTGTATCAAATCGTATTCAAAATGATTTAATTGAATCTGTTGCCAGTGTACTTAATAAGGAAATTAAACAGCAATTACAGAAATCTGATTTTTTTTGCCATATAGGTCTAGCTGATGAGACAACTGACGTCTCGAATAAATCACAATTTTCTCTCGTTTGTCGATATACGATTGAAGGAAGGGTGGTAGAGAAGTTTGTGTGCGGCAGCACATTCTGATATTATTTTTAAAAGATATTCAAGACTTTTCAAACTGCAGTAAGAAACTTGTCGCACAGAGGGAAGTGCAGTGATGGCCTCTTCATTACATGGTGTCAAGCTAATATTAAGGCGTCTTTTCCACAAGCACTCTTTGTTCACTGTTATGCACACTGTTTACATTTAGCACTGTCCCAAAGTGCTTTAAGTATTCCTGAATGCCGTGTATTTTTTGCTACTCTTTCTGGGCTTGCAGCATTTTTTTCCAAATCATCAAAGCGCACAAAATTTCTTGATGAATTTCTGGGTCGACGATTATTACCACATGTTTCCCCAACAAGATGGAATAGCTCGTCACGACTTACCAATGCTTAGAGTAGTCTTTTATAATAGTATTTTTAATTTTAGGCAGTAGTTGCAATAGGCCTAATCTTATAGATTTTGTAAAAAAAAAAGGGGGTACCAAATACCAACGTATTTTTATAATTAGTAATGTTATAAGTATTTGAATCAAATATAAGTAGTAAGAAGGAAAAGAAAACTTCGACTACGCGGTGCTTAGGTAATCTGTTGGGCCACCGCATGTCAATGAATAGCAGGCATGGGAAATAAAATAATTTATTTATAGATTCACAATGGCAAATTCAGCTGTTTCTTTCGTATATTTTTACATTAAAAGGCGTGCGAAATGTCTTACCTCGGCTTGTTTGTGCTTGCTTTAAATCGAGTTGCGGTAATGGCCTTCCAAGCTTCTTTAGTTTACACTTATCTTTCAAGATTAAAACTGAAAAATTTGTTTGTAAAATATATTGAACACTATTCATTTTCTTTGGAAACGAATAGGGCCTACTAGTCACACAGATGAATATATTAAGACTAAAAAACACCAAGAACGACTAAATGGACATTTAAAGGATTGTAAGAAACTACTAATAAATACAACAATCAATAACACACGTACACGCGCGAAAAGGATGATCTGAGTTACAGATTGGAAGAAAAAACAGCTACAATCAGTGAATATTACAGTAATATAGGCTTAATATAAAGTGGAAACATTTCAATTCATTGTTGAAGTTTAAATATTCGAATACCATCTATAAAATCACAAACATAAGCCTATAAAAAAGTTAGAAATCATTTTAATTCATTGTTGAAATTTAAATTTTTCGAAAATCATATACACAACAAAGAACATGTCCAAAAAAAAAAAAAAGGACTGCACTAATAATTACTTATAGATAACCATAAAGAAAATGATACAAAGATCAGATGTTGGTGCAAAAGAAACGGCTTTTTAGTACAGTTTCAGCTGTTTAATTTTTTTTATCACCTAAGCCTACTTGTGAAGGTATTTAGTCATGTTGATGCTGCCAATACTGCATTGCAAAATCGAACCTTGTCTTTCAAGAAAGCTGTGTGTATTCTACAATGTCTGCATTCCACAATGCAATCTTCCTAATGTGATGGATTTTCACATTCTGGAGTAGAGTAACATATAAATCAACTACAACGGCATTGCCCGAGTCACAACTCCCACGGAACTTGCAGCCACTTGATATTTGAACACTGGATCCATGCCACATGTTCATTCATCTCCTGAAGATTTGTATTGTAAAGAATATTACGAAATTGTTGACTGTATTTTGAACTGTTTGGATGATCCCACTGACACTTTTACTGCAGATTTTCTTGTTAAGATTGAGAATTTTCTAATTGGTGGTTTGAATGACGGTGATAAGGAACTGGAAGAAATTATCTCATTTTATAAAGATAACTTGGACAAGAAGAGACTGCTTTTACTCAGGGACATGTTATTAGATGTTGCAAGATCATAACTGCACCACATTACAGATTTTCAGACTGTTTTTAATCTCCTTCGGAACGAAACTTTTCTTCGTGACATGCTACCAGAACTTCTTAAGTTCATGAGACTAGTTCTTACAACACCAGTGTCTACCTCTATTGCTGAGCAATCATTCTCATCTCTCCATAGACTTAAATCCTATGCTAGGTCTACCATGAGTCAACAGCGAATTAATGATGTAGCTATCATTCATTGTCACAGAGAAGAACCTCTGCATTTAGATTTTTATGAAATAGCATATGAGTTCATCACTAGAAATTAAATTCGCAGACATACATTTGCTATGAAAACGTAATTCGCCAAAGGGGCACTCTTCTGTGGTGCAGCATGTTAAGATTTTATTAATCCTCATGAAAAATGGTAGTGTTGTTAATAATGAAATATTTATTCATTAAACAGACTAAACTTGAATGTGGTTTTCCTTTTTTGACTGAGCACCCCAATAAATTTTACAAGTCGGCATCTATGATCACTGGGCTATAGCTTATTTTTTATGGTGACAAATTTAAAGCATGATTATTGTTCTTATATGCTGTACAGCAAAGTTGTCTGAAAAATAATAGATTTTTGGACAAGTTTTGCATCTAGTCCTTAAAATTCTGGAGTTTATGTTGAAATTTATACATAGGTGTTATACTGTGTTCGAGACACTCTGAAATCGCAGCAAAATATGCTCAATTTTTTATACCTGTTTTGAAATACACATATGAATGCACTATAGCTTGGTAGCTATTCCAATATCAAGATTATGCATTATTTTACACAATAATCAAATAGTCTTCTGAAAATATTGAACTTTATTGTTTGGCTCTCAAGTCCTGGCTAAGTAAAATGGAAACTTGTTTTTACAGTGCCTTTAAGGTACATGTATCCACAGATATCCAACAGTGAAAAGTTGCAGTATAGGCCCATGGATTACATTTTCTTTAAAGATATTTTCTGGCAGATTTTCGATTAGGCCTACTTTAATTCTTGGACCGACTGCACAGTTACCCAAGTAGCAGTGTATGTTTTATGCTGACTGTGAGTTGCATGTACTGCCCTCCCAAGCCAAAAGGGCGTATCTCAAGGATTTTCTGAAAATCAGTTTTTGAAGTAATTGGATAGTTCAGATGCTAATATATCTATTTCCTAAAGGAAATGGCCGTTTCTCAATAAATTGTGCCTTTAAAATGAGATTTAATGAAAGCCGTATCTCAAAATTAATATGAATTCCTAAGCGAATTTGGCGGAAGTTCATTTTTCTAAGCAAAAAGGCCGTTTCTCAGACATACGTTCTTTTCGCTTAGTATTTCCTATTTGCCATTCTAGTCAAATTAGACAGAATGACTGGTAAATAAATTGCTGTCTCTTCACTAATTTTCTAGATAATATTTGTCTTAGATTGCAGTATTTTTTTACAATACTGCTATTTAGTATGTGTTGTAATCTATTAAAATAATAAAAATAATTAATAAAATAAAACAGAATTAATTTCACTTACTGGTTTTTTATGTACAATATGAGATACACCTAATTTGCTAAGCATATCAGTATCTTCAACAATTAATATTAATACTTAGCAAATTAGGCGTATCTCAAATTGTCCATAAAAATGTAAGCTATTAGCCTAAAAATTGTATTCTATATATTTTGAATATATTTCTATAATGAATACGCTGAAAATTCCAATAATTTAACTTTAAAAGTAGGCGCGCTTTGATCATTCACTAAATCCTCAATACTGAAAAATATTCAAGTTTTGAGATAAGGCCTTTTGGCTTGGGAGGGCAGTGTACCTATCTTCACCGGAATATCTTTGTACTTAAATCGTTATTTTAGCAGTAATTTATGATAACGTGGCATTTTTATAATCTACTCTATGTATGGTACACACAAAAACTTCATGTATGCCATCCTGACCAGCTAGAATATAATTACTTGGTCCCCAAATAATTATAATAGACCCGATAACTACAAACAATATAATGAACAAAATAATCATACACATACACAAATTTGGATCATATTTGTCTTAAGTCATACATATTTATTCCATCTTATACCATGATCCAGATATATGAACTAATTTTGAGAATTTCTTGAGAACTCAAAAAGGTATTTATAAAGAGTACCGATTTTGAAATATTGACTTGCACAGTGAAAAAAATAGAAATGCTCTTTTTTTTTATAACCATTTTAGGAAATTTCTTACCAATGAGCATCCTTATGCCTTTTGAGGGTACTGCATTCACTGAAACTTTTACCACATCTAGAACAGGAAAATGGTTTTTCACCTGTATGCGTTCTCATATGTCTTTTTAACGTTCCACATTCACCGAAACTTCTTCCACACTGATTGCACGCGAATGGTTTTTCTCCTGTGTGAGTTCTCATATGGCGTTTTAGAGTTCCACATTCACTGAAACTTTTACCACACTGATTACACGCAAATGGCTTCTCTCCTGTGTGAGTTCTCATATGTCTCTTGAGAGTACCACATTCACCGAAACTCTTTCCACATTGTTGACATGTAAACGGTTTCTCGCCCGTATGGGTTCGTAAATGTCTTTTCAATGTACCGCAATCGCTGAAACTTTTTCCACATTGCGTACATGGAAAAGGCTTCTCACCGGTATGTGTTCTCATATGCCTTTTTAAAGTACCACACTCTCCGAAACTTTTTCCGCACTGGGTACATGAAAAAGGTTTCTCCCCTGTATGCGTTCTCATATGTCTTTTTAAAGTACCACATTCTCCAAAACTTTTTCCACACTGGTTGCACGATGTATGCATCATAGTGCACTTCAGTAAAAAAAAGAAAAACAACTGAAACTACATGTAGCTTGTATAATAATTTCTTCGAGTATTATAAGACGTAATCAAATGTCACAATAATGTTTCCTGGTATCATTAATTATTGTATCTAAGGCATTTTCAACATATAGACGTATTCTAAACTCTATTAGCAAATATCCAAGATGGTATAAGTATATTAGCTGAAATTTTATCAGCAATCGAGGAATCTGAAATTACAAACCACAGTTTTATTAATTCTATTTTTCTGGTAGTCGTTAACTGTTCTCAGCAATTCTTTGTAACATGTAGTCAGTACATCATATTTGTTAATACTTCTTTCGTTTCTAAGTGTAATAACAACACATCTTTTATGAAAATATTTGGTATTTTTTTACAACTGCGTTAACAAAGAAAGGTAGGCTGTATTTACATACTTAGCTTCTAGTCGAGTCATATGTACCGTAAATAAAAGATAATTGATCGGCGACGCCAATTTCGCGCCGAAATAAAGGTGGAAGGTTGCTGTGAAAGTGTAGGCCAGCTGAGAGGCGGGATAGCATGTCTTACATTTAAGCTTTTTGGCAGGTACATAGAAAGCGAGTTTTCGTAAGGTCAAGTATCAGTGACAGGTTAGCTTTTGATAAGTTGAGGCTTTTGGTATGCCTTGCATATACGCATTTTGGTCGGTAGATGGGTGTGGATATATCCTCCTTCCTTTGGTACCTAACACAATTGTAAAGAATTACCAATATAAAAAATGATAATGAATGAACTATTCACTGAAAATTATTTCAACACCACATCTTATTTTTGTATTTAGTCAGAAATAGCAGATAGAATATATCATAAAGAATATTAATTCACGTTCAGTTGGGTCAACCTGGTTCTTTGCATGTAGGCCTAGGTGTAGGACCATATGTTTCTTCAATAATATCGTTCCCTTAAAAAGAATATATGTGGAATTTTAAATTTTCACTTCGAATCCTGGTAAGCATAATATTAAAGCAAAGGTATTTTATAGAAAAACAAAAAATATTAAAATTAAGCAGCAGAAGAAAATGCAAATATTTGTTAAAATTAAAGTTAATATATATTTTTTTGTTTCTTGTGATTTCGGGAACTTAACTTTTGATTAGGACGAGTGGAAACAGGAGCAAAACCAAGTATAATATTGACAGTATGTTATGCCTTCATGTACCGGTACGATCTAGTTCGAGCACTGTTTTGTTGTCTTAGGGTACGTACACTTTGGAGCAACGATAAACGATAAAACAAACGATCTAGCGACGCTTTGGTATTATCAAAGGATCAAGTGTTCATATCGGAGCAACGAGGACGCAGGAAGCGAACATTTTGATTTATCAGCGGAAGATATTCTATGCATTCACTTAATGAAAGAAGATATATAGGAAATATCAGCTGCTAAGTTCAAGGTTAATATAAGTTAAATACGTACAAAATTAAACCAGTTTCTCATCCCAAAGATAGTATAAATTCGTTGTGTTGTGATTGGTTCTTGTGATCACATAATATATGACCAATAAATACACAACTGATCAATTTGCCAATATCTACAATAATTAATTTAATATGCCGAAATAATAATAAATCGATTAATATTCGGATATACTGACAACCACCGGTAATTATACAGATTAATATTATCTTAATCAGAGATCATATAAACGACAAGAGCGAAGAAAATGGTACTTTTCTTTTTCGTCGCTTTTATCGTGTATCTTCGCTTTTATCGTTACTCCAATATGCACACCTCAATGACAATGCATGCTTCAATTCTCCCTGATATAGCATCGCTGCTTCCTTTATCGTTTATCGTCGCTCCAACGTGTACGTACCCTTAGATGTATAGTTGCAAAGAAAAAAATGCAACTTACCAAAAAGATGATACTGAAAGTTTTTATTACACTTGTATAAATGCATTAGGCCCTATATGTACAGAAAATCACAAATTATCTTATTGATATAATTTTAAATTTGAGAATATTTTTACCACGGCAAAACTCTAAAATTTGTATCTCCTTTAGAACTGATTGTTTGCATACTGAATGAGCCAATATAACTAACATAGTGCTTACATTGCAAATAAAGGTAAAGTGATTGTCATATCTACAGTAGATGTCTCATTTAATAAAAAATAGAAAACTTAAAAATTTGTAATAATTCAAGAGATATCTATTATAGCTAATTGGGTCGACACTACATATTAATACGGTAGATAAAAACGAACATACATTCTGTAATGTACCTTGTAGCGACATAAGTTACTATTATAGATCTATACATTTATTTTATGCAATGTAGAAGACAGAGGATAAGTAATTAATACCTTCATATATGAAGAACAACCAAATGAAACATCATGGAAAGGAACACAAACTGCAATTTTCGTTAAGATATGAAATTCAGAGGAAGTGCAGACACTGTGAACCACAATGAGCAGATAGTAAATTTTTAAACCGCTTCTTCATTAGAATCACACTGCTATGGACATTTCTTCATGAAAATATCCTAAATCGAAGAAGATAATTCACCAATGATATAAAAATGGAAAAGGTGCAATAATAATGCAAACTTTCTCTTCAGTCACATGCCAATTTGAAGACATTTACTAAGAGATAATATAATTAACATTAGTTCTATCCGATTATGAGGTATATAGTAGGTTTTTGGCTTTGGATGTCATACTTGATACTTGCTTCTAGTCACCATTGCACTCACCATTTTGGCATTTGCACGGCTTTCTGGATTGTTTGACAAATTTCTTTAAAATATAATTTTATTTTCAAATTTATATGTTCTATGTAAAGGAGGTACGAGAATATGAATCAATTAAGGATTTTTAAGTTTTCATTTACTATTTGGTACATAAGCTTCATGCAAACAAGAACAGGGACGAAATTTATGTTGTACTTATAAAATTTTGACCTCCATTTCATATATGGATCAAAAACAGGATAAATTAAAAAACGATCGTGACCCAAGCTGCAGAAATGAAGTTTATAACAATAGACCTATAGGATGTACACATTTTAATAAGAAATACCTTTTTTTTTTCAATAAATCGAACATGTAATCAATTTACAATAAAATATACGAGTATAAGGAGAATTGGAATTCGCATCCATAGAGAAAGAAGAATGACTGATTGGTCACATCTGGACTTGGATAAAGAGAGAAAAGGAAGTCGATTTGAATAGGTACCGGTACTCTATGAAAACGTAATTGTTTCCGTCAGCAAGTAGACATACCACAGTATTCAAAACAGGAATAGTCCGAAGTCATTGCAAAAATTAACTCAATAGTGTACAAAGTGGAGGGTTAAAATAAATGAATGAAAGTCAAGTTTTCACAAAAAGAAGATCCCTAATGCCATCTCCATTACAAATGAACAAAGATATACTATATGCAACAAACACTATCTAGGAATGAAATGTGATAGAAGTGTTAACATGGTATGTCACATCAGATATAATAAATAGACCCTACGAAAGATAAAGTTACAGAGAATATATCACTTGTATCCCTTGCTTTTCTCTCGGATTCTGAAACTTCAAAAGAAAGTTCAATTGTACAAATGTATCATTCTTTCAGTAATGCTTTATGCAGCACCTGCCAGGGAGGTCTGCAGCAAAAACACACCTCCAAAGACTATAAGTCCTCCAAAATAAAGTTTGTAGAATAATTTCTGGATCAGGTTATGACACTATTCTCAGCGCCAAATCTCCTCCATATGACGAGAACCAATAAAAGATCGCTGCGGCGTTGTAATGTCGCTGCCTTGTGCGAGAGAAAGACGGCGATACAGGAGCGAGAGGGAGGAGACATTCATTTTCCGGCTTTGTTAACATTTATCATGTCGTTGCTCCTATGACAGTCAATAATAAATCGCGCTGTAATTTTTATTATTGATAGATGAATGTCTAAGGAAAGTATATAGAAAAAGTTGAATACAAAATCTTTTCGGAAAGAGAAAAAAAAAAAAGTAACTTCGAAGTGATCTGTTCAAAATAGAAATTTTACACTTTCAAAAGTTGGTAGGCTAAGCGGCGACTTTTTTATTTTTCACTTTAGATGGGAGGGGCGGGTCGATGAGAGAGCTATATTGAGAAAGAATGGAAATTTATTTTATAAGTTGACTCTTTTCAAAATCTTTATAGGTTTCCGAGTTACTGGGAAAGCGTTTTCGCTTGGAGAAAGACTCAAGACTCGATATTTTGTATGTTAAAAGAAAAAGATTGCTGGGATATTAAAAAACTGGTAAAGTCTAAACATCAATTGTAATGCGTGGAAGTAATCGTAAAACATAACCTTCTGTCTCTCATTTATCGCTAATACTTGCTTTACTCAACAGCATGGTGAACAGAAATATTCCTTCACACGAACGAGAAATGATCTGCTTTTTGTGAAACATATAAAAGCGAAGAGAGAATTATAAGAGTGTGCCGAGTGTGTGTTTGTTTTCTGTTTCCTTATAACTATGTATCTTGAGTGATGCAGGCGTTCTAAGCAATAGCGCTCTTCTTCCAGAATACGTTAAGTTCCAACTTTGCGCTATAGCGCGTATCTTTGTAATAATTGTATACTGACGTTCAAAAGTATCCGACCTACGATTTTATGATCGTGTAAGTGAACTTTCCAACCACGGGATAAGTCAGAACCAAACATAAAAAATGGACAAACTTTGAAAGAGTTCCGCTAGTTCTCAATAGGTGGCACCATTATTGGACGCCGCTAAAAAGTGTCAGGGAAAATGATTATGTAGATTAAGCATAAATTATTCTTCTAATAGATAATATCAGCGGTTTCTAGTCAAACTCAGTGTTGTTTTACAATCAGTATCATGAGATGAAAAATTGAATTCTCTAACACGGGTAGCCTATATTTAGCTAATATTGGCAACAGTGACTATTATCTTCGCCATCTATTCATAGAAGTAATAACTACAGAATCCATACTTGCACCATCAAATTATAGATCACTATCGATTAGTAGGGTCAGATATCTTTGAACGTCAGTGTAAAGAGGGAACGATTTGACCTAAAATTACGTTTTTTTTTTCGGTTGTACTTAGAAATTCATTCTGTTTATACTTAGCAAGCTACAGAATTTCAGAATTAAATAAATAACGTCCGACCGCCAATGTCTCCTTTGACAGCTATAATCCTTTATTGTGCAATGCTGCGCTCCTCTGATTCGCGAGAGTCGTGAAACCGTTTTCAGGAAAGACGAAAAAACTAGTGCAGTTTGACTCCAAACGAGCAGTTTATCACATTCCCTGGAAAATTCCGCACTGAAACATGTCTTAAACCCATTTCATAATTTGGAGAAAGTGGAGTTTGATTCTATGCGAATTATATACACTATAATGAAACTAGCTGATGGTGGTCTTATAACTACTTCATAGACCTATTCTTAATACCTTGATAAATGAAAAAATATTTTTCATTACCCTACTTAGTCATTATTGTAACGCGACGAGACTTCTGCACAATTATGTAATATTTTAGTTGTAACCTACTTATATGCTATTCTGTTATTTAGTTTAAGAATTTTATTTTTTTATAAACAATAAATGATTTTCTAAAATTTGAAGTGCTCTTTACATTCATTTTTATATTGGTATGGACTTTTACAAACTGTAAAATTTGAGAGTGTATGTCACGTTATTTAAGTCGGTACCTACTGATAATTTTGTCGGGAGCATAATCAAAGAAGAGCATTTATCGACATCTTGAAAAATCGTAAACAAAATGTTGGATTTACTAGTCCATTTTTGTCTCAACTGGAAAGCAACCTTAACCATAACATTAATATATGAGAAAAATGGCTAATATTGAACACTCCTGAGTAACTTGTAACATCAATACGATTTTAGGACTAAAAACATTTTGGATTACTTGAGAAGAGGAAAATTCACTAAGAAAATACAGTACATTCGTACAATAAAAAAATGCACTGTATCAGGAATAGCCTATATAGACCTATAGAAGAGGCCTACATCACTCAGTTTAGGGAATGAAACTCCAGTTTTGTTGGTTTAAATGTTATATTTTTGTCTTTGATTTACAAATGGAAGAGTTTTATGCTCAGTAATTTCCATTTTGAACTTAGAAATTACAATAACTGAAGAAAAGTAGGGATCAAGAAAGATTAACTGCAGAAAACTCATAAAAACCTTCAGAACTGGAATAAAAAATCAGCAATGTTTTAGAATGGTATCACGGAAGAGAAAAAGAGATCCTGGAATAAATTTCTAAAAAAACTATAAAAATGAAGGATAAATGATGATGATGATGACGACGATAAATCATTTAGTTTATGCGAGAATTAGAAACTAAATCTTCAATATGAAATTTATTTTAGAAGTGAAGTTACGTGTGTGCGATACTTAAGAATGGAACGATATGTTTCCTCCTTTCAGGTATTTTTCTTTGCATCCATAGCAACAGCAGTAGTTCGCCATCACTGTGCATTGGTACATAATAACTTATCTTATTTTGAATACATTTCATTACTGAATCACAAACGCTACAGAATCGTCTGCAGCATACGAAAGTTACGTGATTTACAATGAATATTTGAGGAGAAAAATTCGCTCCGGCGCCGAGGATCGAACCCGGGTCCTTGGTTCTACGTACCAAGCACTCTGACCACTGAGCTACGCCGAATTCAATCCACAGCACCGGACCGAACTCTCCTCCTTCAATGTTTCCCTTTGTGGCCTGACTCCAAGTTGGGCATATACGTTGACGTTTTATGTTCAAGTCAACTGCCATTATACAAGGGGCGCACTCAGCTGAGTGACTTATTTGGCCGGGTTTCCGCAGTTAAGTGAACAGTAATCTGTACAGAAATATGCACTGCTAGCTATGAGAATATTAAGAATTTATTAATTTGTCCTAAAGAATAATAT